>NC_136416.1:53540000-54290000 GCF_051521515.1 Lactuca serriola
TGCAAATGAAGTAGAAATCCCAGATCCAAGGTGCTTTACTCTTCCAAGATGAGGTTGGCTTCCTTCCTTCTTCTTCTAAGCACACAAACACACACTTTTAGGCTAGAAATGGCTGCTCAAGGAGAAATAGGGTTATAAACACGAACGAGAGGATGGAGGCTGATAAGGTGAAGGAAAATGAGGCCATAAGGATGCTTAAATACCAGCAAAACCCTAAAAATTAGAGTTTCTTCATTTAGCAAGTACGCCCAACGTACTAGGGCACGCCATAGTATGCTCAAGGTACACCACGTACGCATTGCGTATTCCAAAGCCTCAGTTTACCATAATGCCATTAAGGCCATTTTTGCATATATTTCTTGAACTTTGGGACCAAATGCAATATAAATGAATTAAAGGGTTGAAATTTGAAGTACCTATCATAATGATGCTACAATATGATATTCGCATGTGATTGTATCTTTTAAGATTCAGATGTGAAATTCAACAAAAAAAAATTAACGGAATAGTGACACAAAATGCATGTGTACATATATATGTAATTCATATATGATTTACTTGTGATTTACATGTGAATCACATGTAATTTAATTTCTATGTGAATTACATATGATACATATGTGAATTACACATGATTTACATGTTAATCATGATGGGTTTTGAGCATTCTAACACTTCCTAAGTGTACATGCTACCCTAATAACCTTGGATCTATGTTTGTCTAATTCTCATGCAAATTTGATTCCCAAGGTTATGATCCTATCTAGCATACATGGAGAACAATTTTAACTTAGATGAAAGATAGAACTACATACCTTGTTGTTGATTTTGGTCCTTGAAACCTTGTGAGCCTAGCACCCCAAGTATGATGCCTCAAATGCTTCACACAACACCAAATGCTATGGAGTAAACTTGGAGAGAAAGTGTAACACTCACAAATCGGCTCTAGCCCTCAAACATGCATGTCATGGCCGATTTTTGGGAGAAACATGAGCTTTATATAGTGTTGACACATTTAGGGTTACACCATGTAAACCCTAATGTGTCATGACTCTTCATTTCCATGACCCATGAGTTTGTAACTCCCATGGAGCATCCAATGGGTTCAACCCAACTTGATTATCCATGGAGCCTCTTAGCCCACTATATAAGTTATGGATGATTTACATAATCAAACCATATATTTAATTAGTTATCTTTTGATCACTTAATTAATTCTAAAATTAATTCTCGATCAAACTAATTAAATAATATTATTAATATATTAGAACTTATAATATATTAATAAACCACAAGTGTTATTTCTCTCATTTAGTCTATCCAATTGCATGGTGCCATGCAACCCAAATGGACCATGCCGGGTCGGGTCAAGTACATACCATAAATAGTTATGGACTTAGACACCTTATCCAACAAATCATATGTAATTCATTTGTAATTCACTTTTGATTTACATGTGAATCACATGTGATTTACATGTGAATTGCATGTGATTCATATGTAAATCATATGTAATTCACTTGTGATTTACATGTGAATCATTACACACTTATAGTCAAATACCACCTAACAAATATCTTCTAACAAATATCTGAAGAGTTCTTCATCTCTCTTAGAAAATAGAAGTTTTCAACTAGGTGAACTTACTGTGGATATCCATGAATCTACAAATGGATCTTCTCCATATGCATGACCCTCCATTTGTTACTTAGTTGTTGTTCTGCCGACAAAAAATATCTTCCATCCGTGTGCTTCATTCATTGTTAGAAGAGTCAAACCTAAGTAGGTTCATAACCAGTAAACAAATGATTAGCCATGTACCGACCCAAATTTTCAAAAGAATTTTTTTTCATTTTTAATTAGTCAAACACATTTCCATAAACCATGAAATCCCAATACAATTGTTTTCAAATCCACATTCATTACAACTTTATTTAAAAACATCAGAGTGTCCCATAAAATGTCGGTGAGAGAGTACACACCACGCCATCAAGCCTTGCCCTTGCCCTTGGGCTCAGATGTACCTGAAACAAATCCACAAATTGTAAGCTAATGCTTAGTGAGTCCCCCAGAGCATACCCCTCACACAAGCAATATAACACATATCATATTAGGTATAAAAGCTATCTCTACCACATAACATATCATATTAGCCATAAAGCTATCTATACCATATACCACATATCATGTTAGCCATAAAGCTATCTCTACCATACAACATTAGCTATAAGCTATCTCTACCACATATCCTTGTGTAAGGATGCCATGGGCTCCCCCACATGGTCTTACACCTAAGTGCCATGGGCTCCCCCATGGTCTTTCCCTGTCGGACAGCCATGAGCTCCCCCACATGGTCTTACATCCAAGTGTCATGGGCTCCCCCATGGTCTTTCATGCAAATATCACAAAATCACTAACATACAACTTAGCATAAAGCTAACTATCATACCACATATCTCTACAATAGCTAGTGCACCACATATCATAAAATGGGATGACCTTGGTGCCTTAGACCCATTGGTATAATGAGAAAACTCACCTCTGTTTGTAGAATCCGAAGGCTGCTCTCCTAACAGTCCGTAAACACCCGTGCTGAACAATAATAATATCACTCAATGTTAGGGCTAAGCACAACCTAATTGAAAAACCTAAACTCCAAGTCCTTTCACAAAGGCCCAAAAGGTTTTCCTTAGTTAATGGGCCCAAAGTCCACATCCAAAATCATTAATGGGGCTCATGGCCCAATAAGGCCCAATCATAACACCTATGGTCCAAAACAGATAAACTGGCCTACTAACCCCAAAACATGACTAGGCCCAATGACTAATTGAGGCCCAAAAGCTCAAAGGCCCAAAACAAGTCCAAGTCCATCTGTTGTATGTACGCTTAGCGTACTACCCTGGTACGCGCAGCGTACTGAGTCCCTGGGTCGTATGTGCTGTGTACGCTAAGTTACGCCTAGCGTACTAATAGATTAAGCACTTTCTTCCATTAAGTGCTTAATACTCTATTTTCTCACGTCCAATAGTCAGATCTAAGCTCATTAAGACTACCTAGGGCATAAAGTTGGCAACTTTATGCCTTTACATGTCTCATACGCTCCCAACAACCCATTAATACCTTTCCAAGGATCTTAATCCATGCATGAGCTCAAAAAACCCATCAAGACTTCATTTTTATGCTATGAATGGACGAAAGGACCTCAGATCTAACCTTTCCAGCCTATGGAGTTGCTCAACTCACAAGAGGAGATCCAAAACCAACAAAAGGGACAAAACTAGAAAACCATAGTTAGATCTAATGAATAAGATGGAAAGATCAAAGCTTTATACCTCCATAAGCTCCTCAAGGTGAACTAGATGTAGATTCTTGAAGCCCAATGTCACTCCAAGCTTGCTTGACAACTTCTCCTTCTTGAATGGACACTAAAATGGCCACAAATGCACTCCTTAAGCTCATAACACACTCTCAAATGGTGTTAGGGTTTTTAGAGACGTTTGAAGGTGAAAAGGCTGATTAGGGTGAGGCTCAAATAAGATATGGGTGCTTATATAGGTCTCAAGTCCAAAAATTAGGGTTTGGAGATCCTTCACGTACGCCCAACGTACTCTTGGTATGCCTAACGTACGTGCTGTCCCTCTATGATCAATCATACATAGTACGCTAAGCGTACCCATGAGTACGCCCAATGTACTTAAGGGACTTATTATGCAATTTTTAAAATCTTCAAAGGCTTTAAGGTAATACCTGGTTTGGAGTGTTACAAGCCATTTCTAGACAAAAAATCATCAAATTCACATTAAGGATCAAATGTGGACACAAGGAATAATAGGATGACAAATTTCAACCCAAACCCATAAAAAATTACTTAAATATTTACATACTTGCTTTCTCATCCAGTCCTGAACACTAAGACCATCTTGAGCCTCAACATAAGCCTTTCCACCTAATATTGTAGGAAACGACCCAATTGAAAACTTTACTTTCTCAGGCCATGTCATCATTCCATTGTTCCTCAATATCGCAAAAATTCCTAAAATAGAATGCAAAATTACATCTTTTAGGGTCATAAAAAAACAAACCTTGGAATTTGAATCGACTAAAATAAACACAATACATACTTACCATTAAATGGTGCAGGCAGAACATATGGGAAATTATAACATCCCAAATCTCATGTATGAATTTTAAGAACTTTTGTACATCACATAAGACCTACTCGATGAGTTGGAGGCCCTAACTCGTCGTGTAGAAACTAATAAGGCCACGTGGATTACGGAACCTACTCGACAAGTTGGAGGATCCCAACTCGACGAGTTGAGGTTGTGCATGAAAACCCTAATTTTTAGGGTTTGCACCCTATTTAAAGGACTTTAGGTCCCCTCACCGGCCTCCCTTACCACCTCATTGTCCAGAGAGAAACCCTAGATGTGCTTTATTACTTTATTGAGTGTCTGTGAGCTTTGGAGAGTAAACTTTGTGTTCTTTTGGAGGAAACTAAAAGCTTGAAGAGGCTGGATTGTGTAGAAGGCATTAGATCCGGGAGCTTCACTGTTTTTGTAACCATTTGGAGGTAAAAAAAGTCGCCATCTTGAGCACTCCTCTGTTAGATCTCTCCATTGGAGAGTTTATGGTCATTTGTAGCTTCTTATTGAGTCATTCTTGCTCTTGAGCATGCTTTGAAGCTAGGACTTCAGATCTGAGCATATTAGGGCCTCCTTGGACTTGAAGTTGCCAACTTTATTAAATATTGGCCCTCCTTCATACTGTAAAACCCATAATAAGCTTCATATGAGTGTTTTAATCCCTTTGATGCCTTGCATGCACGTAAAGTTAACAACTTTACGTGGTATCTCAATCCTAAGGGGGCTAGATCTATAGTTTGGGGCCTTGGTTTTGAATGGAAAGGGCTGAATACGTTCAGACAGGAAAACTCGATGAGTTGGATAGGGTTTCCTGCTTTCTGGATACTGAGTGAACTCGACGAGTTGATGAGATTACTCGACGAGTTGGTTGAGTTTTCCCGGTTTTCTGAACACTGAAGAACTCGACGAGTTGCTCTGGTAACTCGGCAAGTTGTCTCGAGCTTTTTACGATCTTATGAGATATAAAGGAACTCGACGAGTCAGTAGATGCACTTGACGAGTTGGGTCAACATGGACTGTTGACCTTGACTGTTGACTTTGACTTTAACCATGGTTAACCAAGTTGGACACCTGAGGGTATTTTGGTAATTTGGGATTTTAATAGAATTATTCATATGGTGGTTACAGGCATGTGAGTTTAGAGTTGTGGGTTGGGATTCGATTTTATCGGTTCAGCACTACTTGTGAGGTGAGTTTTCCTCACTATACTAACACGGTCGAAGGCACCAATGCAAGCCCTTTTTTGATTGTTATTGTGGTTATCACATGATGATATGCTTAGTGATATGTTTAATCTGTATCCTGGTATATAGGATGGTGCTATGCGTAGTGATCTGTATCCTGGTATATAGGACGATGCTATGATTAGTGACATGTTAGATTTTTATGAGTGTCTGTACGTGCTAGCTAGTGTTTGATATGTATATATTGATTATGTATTTGCGGGTTGGTTGAGGCGGTCCTGCTTTGTACTCTAGGCCAACAAACCCAAGGCGGCCTGGATAGACAGAAAGCCCAATGGGGCGTACCTGTCAGGTCGAAGGCCCGGAGAACAGTCCAAACAGGATGAAGGCCCGATAGGGTGGACCAGACATGTTGAAGGTTCTGAGAGTGGTCCAGACAGACTAAAGTCCCGGTGAGGGCGGTACAGTCATACCGAAGACTCTATATGCATGTTGTTTATTATGATATTGTTCTGGTTTGTATGGTGTTGGTATTTTGGGGGAACTCAGTAAGCTTCGGGCTTACAATTTTGGATTTTGTTTCAGGTACTTCGGATGATCGCAGTAAGGCGAAGGCTTGATCGTGCACCTCCTCATATTTTATGATTTTGATTTCTAGGATTCTCCGATATGAAACTATTTTGAAAACATTTCGGAATAACTAATGGATTTTGGATGTTTGAAAATGTTTTAAATTTTTATGAATTTTATGGATGTGACAGAAATCAAACCGACAAAATTCTCCAGACTTATTTAGCATTGCAAAATCAAACCGACTAAATTATCAGGCCCACTTAACCAACTGGTTGGAATGGATAGCAAGGTGAAGATTTGGGACGTTTTCAATTCAAGAAAGTGTTTGAGGACTTACATGGGGCACTTAAAAGCAGTTCGTGACATATCCTTTTGTAATGATGGGTCTAAGTTTCTAACTGCTGGATATGATAAGAACATCAAGTATTGGGATACCGAAACAGGGCAGGTGATATCCACTTTTTCAACAGGGAAAATACCATATGTGGTTAAGCTAGATCCAGATGACGATAAACAAAAAATTCTTTTAGTGGGTATGAGTGATAAAAAGATTGTTCAGTGGGACATTAATACAGGGAAAATTACTCAAGAGTATGATCAACATCAAGGTGCAGTGAATACAATAACATTTTTTGACAACAACAGAAGGTTTGTGACTTCTAGTGATGATAAATCTCTTCGTGTATGGGAATTTGGTATTCCTGTTGTGATAAAGTACATAAGTGAACCTCACATGCACTCTATGCCATCCATTTCACTTCATCCAAATGGGAATTGGTTAGCTGCACAGAGTTTGGATAATCAGATTCTGATATATAGCACAAGGGAGAGGTTTCGGCAAAATAAAAAGAAGAGATTTGTTGGACATATTGTGGCTGGATATGCCTGTCAAGTAAATTTTTCACCAGATGGAAGATATGTGATTTTGGGTGATGGTGAAGGTAAATGCTGGTTTTGGGATTGGAAAAGTTGTAACATTTTTAGAACTTCGGAGTGTCATAATGGAGTTTGCATTGGGGCCTAGTGGCATCCATTGGAACAAAGTAAAGTTGCTACGTGTGGATGGGATGGATTAATCAAGTACTCGTAAGTATTTTTTCTTCATTCTTTTGTTATTACATTATTTACATTTTTTTGATATATGGAATCTGAAATTCATAGAGATTAAATCACTCCTTTAAGAGCTTGCAAACTGAAGAGATGTAAAAGGAAATCCAAAGTTTTCTACAGGCTGCGAAATGGTATGTATTATGTAGTAGTCCACATGTATCAAGAAACATGTAGCTGAGTCATCATAGGAATAGATTACAACTTGTTTTTTACTCTTAATTTTATCTAAACGTGAGGGGTATGTTATATGTATGCTTCTTGAGACCATGTTAGATTATGTATGTTAGTAGTTTACAACTTTTCTGTTTCTTTGCTTTTTTTTTTGATATAAAAACTATATAGGTTTGAATTCTTGGTGTTTCATCAAAATCAATTGTTTAAAGGATTTTTGAAATTTTTGCTTAGCACAAGGATTACAAATAAAGTAAGATGATGCATAAATCAATGAAAGTGTGTTGCTCTACATTTAAAGCAACAACGTCGTTTGATGTGCCAATATAACATGTGGATTATTTATCCACTGCCATTGATCACATAGACCAAAACCCTTTTAGGTCTAGTTCAAATTGAGGATTTTAACAATATTTTAAATAAGAGATTTTATTATGTTGCGTGTTTGGTTGTCAAATGGATGAAATTTAGTCCTTTAGATGGATCTTATCATTCATGTATGATGAATGGAAATAAATCAAATATAAGTATTTCTCAAAATTACCTAAAGTTAAATGAAGCTAAAACACGATAATTAAAAGAATACACTTAAAAAAGACAGCATAATTTAAATCATAAAACGACAATTACAATTAATTAGTTATTATCCGGAATTGGAATATAGACATGTTCAAAGTGATCAGTAAGATCAGATCGAAGTTGGTGGTGGGTTTTAACATTGCGCAATTCAAGTACTATTTCTTGGTCATCGACTTCGTCGGTTGGGGGAGGGGGGGGGTCGGGCTGATACATAGGAAATATCGCAACACCCGCATCTATCAATATCATATTGTTTAGTATAATAAAAACATACATCATATTTTTTTCTTCACCGTCATAGCCCGTGCAGACATACTTAACATGTCCTAATATCCTTTAAGGACCCCAAAAGCATGTTCTACATCATTTCTTGCTGATTTTTATGCTGCCTTGAATCGTATCTTTTTTTTCAGTTACTGGATATGGATATACCTTCACAAATACAACCCATGATAGATATATTCCATCCACAAGATAGTAAACATGTATGTACTGTTCATCATTCAGAACAATCAAGTCTCGTTCCATGATAGTTTTCATCAAAAGTGGTGAATAGTAGAGGACGTGTAAATCATTGTTCGAATTGGCTACACCATATAATGCATGCCAAAACCATAAATCTTGTGACATCTCCGCTTCTAGTATCATTGATGGATACTGATGGTCACCCGTCATGTATTGGCCTCTCAATTCCGTTAGACAATCCCTTAAATTCCAATGTGTGCAGTCAACGCTACCAAGCATTTCAGGGAATCCATGTCTAACTCCATATGCTTCATACAAAAGTTGAATGTCAATGGATGTTAGACAACAAAAATATTCAGCCTTATACATTTGTGCAACACCGTAGCAAAAGTTTTCATGAGCTGATGTGCATTTTTGTAGCGCACTGAAACTTCTCTGATTTTTTGCATCCCATGTTGTTTGAAAATAAGGATAATTAATCTCCATGTCACCAACAAGTCGCATAAACAAACATTTTCTCATACTGAACCTTTTGCAAAATTACACGTGACAATAAGTGGAACATCCACAAAATAATGTCGGATCAGCATTTGTTCAACCTCTTAATGATCTCTGTCGATTGTGTTTCTCCTTTGAATGTTGCTTGAACTAGCATTATTCTGAAGAAGAAGTTGTGTACGAGACAATATAGGTAACAAATTATTATTGATAAGCAGATGATAGAACTATCATCGTTAACTTCCATTACTATTTTCCGTATGTTTGGATTCATTTTGAAAAGAGATAAAAGATAGAGAGAAAATGAAACAAGCATATTATATATATATATATATATATATATATATATATATATATATATATATATATATATATATATATATGTATATATATATAATGAAATAAGGATACATATAGAGAATCTTAATAAAAATAAAAATAAAAGAAAAGAAAAAGAAAAAGAAAAAACATAATAATATAGAGAAAGATTTGTTGGATTAGTGTCTAAGTCCATAACTATTTTGGTATGTACTTGACCCGATGGTGCATGGTCCTTTTGGGTTGCCTTCACCAAAGCAACTTGATTGGAGAAATAAATAAAGAGAGAGGTTATTATGATTTATTAATATGTTATAAGAATAATATATTAAAGGAGAAATCATATTTGTTTAATTAATATTGGTCAATAATTAATTAAGAATTAATTTTGTGATCAAGTGTAATTAATTAAACTAGAGGGGCTAAATTGTAATTATGTGATAGTTACAAAATAAGGTAAGGATTATCTTAAATATAGGGTGAACGAATTTAAGGAGATAATGCCTTAGAATTCGACTAGGATAAGGGTTTCTAAGACTTATCTTATGGTTGCTTGGTGGGCAAGCAACTAGATAAGGATAAGGACTAAAACCCTAATCTTTACACCTATATAAACCCCCTAAGGCTCATGAATTCGTCTAAGCCTTCCCAAGAAGTCCTAAGGACGAATTCCTACCTCTCTCCTCTCTCTTTATACCTTCTCCACTTGCTCATGGTGTTGTAAGCCATTAGAGGAGTGACACTTGTGACTCTAAGCATTCCAAAGCCAATTCAAGGAGGAATTGGGATTGTTATTACTACATAACAATCAAGGTAATATCATAAACCTAAGTATATGTTAATATTGATTTCCATATGCTAGAATTAGGGTTTATAGTCTTGGATAACTTGCATGTACAATAGAGAAACCTAGATCCAAGCATTAGGGTTTGTATGAGCACATAGGATGTCTTATGACCAAAACCCATCAGTGGTATCAGAGCCTTGATTGGTTTCTATTGTATTAATGCTTGATATGTTTAAAAAATTCGATTTTTGGTGCTCTGCTTGATGGACTCGGCGAGTTGCCCCTACTCGGCGAGTTCCAGAGGGTGACTCGGCGAGTCGGTGCGTCAGACAGAGGTATATTCGGGATTTCTTGCTGTTTTTGCTTATGGATGGTTACCTTATCATGTTAGATCAATATTAATCTGATTATATGATATATTTGACTATATTTTTGATCTAATTGAAGATATTTATCAATTATGTAGCACCTGATTCCTGGTACGTAAATCTTATTTGAGTATTTCTCTTCTTTTAGCCTTGGACTCGGCGAGTCACAGGTCCAACTAGCCGAGTAGATGCGGGACCCGGGACACGTTTAAGTTGTCGACTCGGCGAGTCCATATCCTGGACTCGGCGAGTCACAGCTGTCGGATGAAACCCTAAGTTTCAGGGGTTTGCACCTTATTTAAGCAACACCTCCGCCCCAGGCCAGCCTCCATTCTCTCCCCAGAGCTCCCAACCCTCGTTTAGGCTTGTTCTTTGAAGAATTGAAGCTTTGTTGTGTGCTTTTGAAGGTTTTGAAGGAGGAAGGAAGTAGATCCAGAAGAAGGGAAGCCATCCAGGCATTATTGTGTTCTTCCAGCAGTTCCTTTGAGGTATAACCCGTTTTCCCCATGATTCTATGCTTAGTACTTCATTTAGGTCTTTCTTGGACAAATCCCCAAGCTTGTATGTGCATTATATGTCGTAATAAGATGTTTGGCCTCTGGATCTAGGCAAGATTGAGCTCCAGGAGCTCAAATCTGTTAGCTTTATGGCCCCATGTTGCTTGTTCACCCTAGATCTACCCTTTTGAGGCATTTTGAGCCCTAAAATCCATATTGGTGAATATCCACACGTAAAGTTGGAAACTTTACATGTGAATCGTGTCCTAGAAGTCCAGATCTGTGAATGGCATGGACTGGAATCGAGCAAATCTGTGTATTTAGTGGGTGCATGGCAACGACTCGGCGAGTCTGTTCGCGAGTCTTCGAGTTTGTCCCCTTTTCGTAGTGTCGAGTGGGCAGTGAGTCACGGGGTGTGACTCAGTGAGTCGGAAGCTGAAATCATCTATGGAGGTACTCGGCGAGTCAATGCCCAGACTCGGCGAGTTCAAGGCAATCTCCTTAGATCAAGAACAGACTCGGCGAGTTGTTCATACAACTCGACGAGTCTTAACATAAGTGTTCATCGGATGAAGATGAACTCGACGAGTTGTTCATACAACTCGGCGAGTAGGATGAAGGACTTGAATATCAGTTTAGAAGGAGAACTCGTCGAGTCGTCGCCTAACTCGACGAGTAGGAACGGGATCCAGGTCAATCGTTTGGGTGGTGGCTCGGCGAGTTGGAAAGCCAACTCGGCGAGTCGGGTCAACTGAAAGTTGACTCTGACTTTGACTTAGGGCATGGTCAGGGGTAAAATGGCATTTTACCCAAAGGTCAGTGAGCAGTGTTTGATTGCGTATGTTGTGGGAATTGCAGCCGGAGGATTTCCGGAGCAGCAGCAGCAGCAGTAGTAGGCAGTCAGTTCCCGATCAGATCAGCAGCTACTTCGAGGTGAGTTACCTTCTAGTAGCGGTGGGTCTTCGGCCACAATGTCGGCCCACCAGTAGGAGTTGTATGTTAGATGATTGTCTTTGTGATATCATCTAGGTTTTCTACTACCTGATATGTTGTATGCTGGCATGATATGTATATGTGATAGTTGTAGAGTTTGGTTGTTAGGACCGAAGGGTAGGTCGGACACCCCAGATATGTCTGACAGTACGTGATGATATGATTGCATGTTGGCTTGTTATGTTATATGAGATAAAGGTAGTAAGAGGGGACTAGTCCCCGAAGATCGGTTGTTAGGACCGATGGGTAGTCAGCACCCCAGAATGGCTTGACACGGGTAGGACGGCACCCCAGAACGGCCGTACCGGGTAGTCAAGCACCCCAGAATAGCCTGGCAGTAAGTATGCTATGTGTTTGTATGGTATGTGGTACGATGGGGGAACTCATTAAGCTTTGTGCTTACAGTTTTTAGTTTTGGTTTCAGGTACCTCCTCAGCTAGGGGAAATGAGCCGGCGCGGTAGCAGCATGTCACACACACACACACTCTCTGGTTTCCGTATTTACGAGCTTCACTGGGATTTGTACTCTGATATTTTGATTGGTTGTATGTTTTGGTTTTCAGACATGGTTCACTTTATGTTATGGTTGATCAAACGATGTTTTTAGCTATTAATATTTTCTAAAGTAATGTTTTAAAAAAAAAATTGGTCGTGAAAATTTGGGTCGTTACAAGTTGGTATCAGAGCCCTGGTTTGAGGGATTCAGACACACCTTCGGGAGTGTCTAAACTCAAATCGAGGGATTAAAAGATTTTCTAAAAGAAAATGTTTTCTAAAATTGAGAAAAGAGTTTTGAGAAAGAACGAAGTGTGTGATGTGCGCGACCGGCCGAGCTCAAGTAAGTATTCCCTAAAGTACCCGTACAAGTTTATGTTATGTTTATCAGCTTTTGTAGAACAGCATGCTAGAATAGGACTAAGGATCTAGGAGTGATGCCTTATGTGCCTGCTTTATGTGTTTCAGTTGTATGAGAATTGCATGCTAGATATTGAGTAGACAGTAAGTAGGATAACCTGATTAGGTTATGCCTGATAGTATGAGCCTAGCACTAAATGCTAGCTCAGTTCCTGAAAGTAGATAGAGTTAATTGAGATGGTTACCCTTATCTGAATGCTGCTTGCTTTGTGCTACGTGGGACTCTGAATAATGGGTGTTAGCCATTAGGCGAATGCGTCACGTCACATGTGATCAGGGTTGAATAAGCTTAGAGTGTCGGATTTGATCCTACTACGCAACTCTTGTTTGATTCCAACCGTTGTAGGGACGAGTCGGGTACTCGAAGGATTATCTGAGCCTCGTCACATGAGATGGTATTCGGGTAATGGCTAATTGGCATTACGAGGAGGCTTGCAGCAGCTGAGGACTGGTTAGAGTGGAATTAGAGATTTCCCTAGGGCAAGCCTAGGATGAGTATAGCAGTGATCAGCAGTACTGAAAGGGATCTGGTGGAGTCGAGGCATTCCTTGAAGAAGGTACGGATAGATGTGGAAGGTAGTATGGTCCCGTACTACTGAAAGCAAAGGATCCGTACCCGAACCAAGGAAGGCCAAGATAAGACCAGGGAACTTATAAATAGTTGTGATCCCTCAGGAAGTATCAGTATCACTAATGATTGTTGTGATGTATTGCAGAATGGTGGTACTTCGATCGAGGCTGGTAGATGGCGGTTCAGGAGAGGGGTCAGGTTCGGGATCAGGTTCCGAGCCGGTTGATGAGGGACTACGTGAGTTCATCGCGTCAGAGATCACCAGAGGTATCCGTGAGTCGACCCCCATTCTCTTTGGGTCGATCAAGGAAGGGATCATGGAGTTGATGGAGGATCGCCTTCGGGCATTCAGGAGTGATATGGCCTCTAGCCAGTCATGATCTCGCACACTATCCTTCAAGGACTTCAGGGGCAGTGGTACGCCGGATTTCCATGGGGTGAAAGACCCCATTGCTGCCAGGCGATGGATTGCAGACATCGAGTCTGCCCAGTTGACTAGCTTCTGCCCCGAGGGGTCGAAGGTGAGGTATGCAGCAGGGTGTTTACGGGACCGAGCCCGGGATTGGTGGGAGTCAGTGGGTGACTCGTTGGGAGCCTCAGCTATCGAGGCTATGACCTGGTCGGACTTTGTGACCAGGTTCAGGGCAGAGTTTGCGCCGGCTGTCGAGCTTCAGCAGCTGGCCAGGGAGTTTCTAGACATGAGGCAGACGACGGAGACTGTGGCGGAGATCACCGCCAAGTTCCGGGAGAGGGCTTTGTTGGTGCCCCAGTATGCTGGTGACGAGGACATGAGGAGGACTCGTTATCATGATATGCTACGAGCTGACATCCGGGAGCATGTTAGCTTTTCGACTTGCCCTACCTTGGACTCTATGATTGCCAGGGCAAGGGAGAGGGAGATAGATTTGGAGCACATCCGGAAACGGAAATCAGAGGAGGGTCAGGCAGGAGGGGCTTCGGGGAAGAAGCCCAAGGGATCAGATGGTAGGCCGAAAGGCCAGTCAGGACCGAGCCGCTGCAGGAAATGCGGCAGGCCGCACGAGGGGGCGTGTAGGATGGGATCATCAGGCTGCTACAAGTGCGGCAAGACTGGGCACATCAGCAGGGATTGCACTGCTTCGGCAGCAGTCATTCAGACATCAGAGTTGCTGTGTTTCCACTGCAACCAGAGGGGCCACAAGAAGGCCAATTGCCCCCAGTTGACAGTCTCAGCGCCGGTGAAGGCGCCAGCTCCAACGACCCTGCGGATCACGGATGGCCGACAGGGCAAGGCAGAGGCTCCAGTGGTGAGGAGCCGAGCATTTTAGCTGACTACCGAGGAGGCACGCGCCGCACCCGATGTGGTGACGGGTATGATTCTTTCCCTCTATCTTATTTTTATGATGTTATGTTATTAATATGTGCTCTGTATGTATATGTATGCATTAGGATCGTTCCATGTGAACGGCCTCCCAGTTCAGGTGTTATTTGATTCGGGTGCATCCGATCATTCGTTTCCCTTGCGCTTAGCAAGAAGTTTCATGAGTCATCAGGCGAGTTAGATTGCCCTTTGGAGGTGGAGATTGCTGATGATCGATCGGTGCGAGCATCGATGGTATTTCGAGATTGCGTGCTGCGTTTGTTCAAGGAGCGCTATTTGGTAGATTTGGTTCCCATTCCGTTGCGTGGGAACAAGGTGATTATAGGCATGGATTGGCTGAGCCCTAATGGGGCGGTGATAGATTGCGCGCAGCAGCTAGTGCGGGTCAGGACCCCAAGCGGGGGAGAGTTAGTGATTCATGGTGAGAGGCCTCAGTATGGACCCGCTGTATGTTCAGCAGCGAGGGCTAGGCGCTACCTTCAGCAGGGATGCGCAGGATATGTCACGTATGTGATGGATACCCGGGAGGCGGGTAAGGCGACAGTGAGCGGGGTTCCGGTGGTCCGAGATTTCGCAGATGTTTTTCCAGAGGAGCTTCCTGGGATACCTCCGGAGCGACAGGTTGAGTTTAGGATTGACCTTGTTCCTGGTGCGGCTCTGATAGCCAAGGCACCGTATCGGTTGGCTCCTCCCAAGATGCAGGAATTGTCTACGCAGCTGCAGGAGCTGCTAGACAAGGGATTTATTCGTCCGAGCAGTTCGCCCTGGGGAGCCCCGATTCTGTTTGTGAAGAAGAAGGACGGGTCACATCGGATGTGTATAGATTATCGGGAGCTGAACAAGGTAACAGTGAAGAACCGTTACCCGCTTCCGAGGATCGATGACCTCTTTGACCAGCTTCAGGGAGCATCTTGGTTCTCCAAGATTGATTTGCGTTCGGGTTATCATCAGATGAGGGTCAGGGAGGAGGATATGCAGAAGACCGCGTTTCAGACGCGCTATGGCTATTATGAGTTCATGGTGATGCCATTTGGGCTCACCAATGATCTTGCCGCGTTCATGGACCTCATGAACCGCGTGTGCAGACCGATGCTGGATCGGTCTGTGATAGTGTTTATCGATGACATCTTGGTTTATTCCAAGACTCGGGAGGAACATGAGGAGCATCTGAAGGAGGTGTTGGAGACCCTGAGGAGGGAGAGCTTGTATGTCAAGTTCTCCAAGTGTGAGTTTTGGTTGCGCGAGGTGCAATTTCTTGGACACCTCGTCAACCAGAACGGGATTCTGGTCGATCCGGCCAAGGTCGAGGCCGTGATGAGATGGGAGGTTCCGAAGTCTCCATCTGAGATTCGGAGTTTCCTGGGATTGGCAGGCTACTATCGGAGATTTATCCAGGATTTCTCCAAGATAGCCGTGCCCCTGACGCGGCTGACGAAGAAAGCCGTGGTCTTTCGGTGGGGACCTGAGCAGCAGGCTGCATTTGAGACGCTGAGACAGAAATTGTGCGAGGCGCCGATCTTAGCCCTGCCAGAGGGCGTAGAGGATTTTGTGGTTTACTGTGATGCGTCCATTTCTGGGTTGGGCGCGGTACTGATGCAGAGGGGGCATGTCATTGCCTACGCTTCGAGGCAGCTCAAGCCTCACGAGGCAAACTACCCGACGCACGATTTGGAGTTGGGGGCGGTGGTTTTTGCCCTCAAGATTTGGCGGCATTACCTCTACGGGGTTCGATGTACCATCTACACGGACCACAAGAGTTTGAGGTACCTCATGGATCAGCCGAATCTGAACATGAGGCAGCGTCGATGGTTGGACGTGGTGAAGGATTATGATTGTGAGATCCTTTACCACCCGGGGAAGGCCAATGTGGTGGCCGATGCGCTTAGCCGCAAGGCAGCGCCGGTCAGGGACGTTTGCATGAGGATGACCGTGGTGACTCCCCTGTTGGAGCAGATTCGGGAGGCTCAATAGGAGGCTATCAAGGAGGAGCATCGGAAGAGCGAGCGTGTGGTGGGTCAGGTTTCCTCCTTTGATTATGATAGCCGGGGACTATTGACACTACACCGTAGGGTGTGGGTGTCGTATCATGGAGGCGTGCGCCAGATTTTGATGGAGGAGGCGCACAAGTCCCGATTCTCTATTCATCCCGGGGCGACGAAGATGTATAGGGATCTTCGTCTAGACTATTGGTGGCCCTGCATGAAGCGGGATGTGGCATGGTACGTCGAGCGATGTTTGACCTGCAGGAAGGTCAAGGCCGAACATCAGAGACCGCATGGCAAGATGCAGCCGTTGGATATTCCACTGTGGAAATGGGAAGATATCACGATGGATTTTATCACGAAGCTTCCCAGGACCGCACGTGGAGTGGATTCGATTTGGGTCATCATGGATAGATTGACCAAGAGTGCTCACTTTATCCCGATTCAGGAGAGCATATCGGCCGAGAAACTGACCGACATCTATATCAGGGAGATTGTGGCACGGCATGGGGTGCCAGTATCGGTGATCTCGGACAGGGATGTGCGTTTTACTTCCAGATTTTGGAAGAGATTCCATGACGAGTTGGGCACTCGTCTGCATTTTAGCACTGCCTTTCACCCGCAGATGGATGGTCAGAGCGAGCGGACCATCCAGACTCTGGAGGATATGCTGCGGGCGTGCGTGCTAGACTTCGGTGGTAGTTGGGATACCTATCTTCCCCTGGCCGAGTTCTCCTACAACAACAGCTATCACGCGAGTATCGACCGCCCTCCCTTCGAGATGTTGTACGGACGGAGGTGCAGGACCCCGATATGCTGGGGTGAAGTTGGCCAGAGGGTGATGGGGAGCACCGAAGTGGTGCTCAAGACGACCGAGAGGATCCAGCAGGTCCGGAGCAGGCTTCAGACTGCTCAGAGTCGGCATAAAAGTTATACCGACAAGCGTCAATCCGACTTGGAGTTCCAAGTCGGGGATATGGTTCTCCTGAAGGTGTCACCCTGGAAAGGCGTCATTCGATTCAGGAAGTGGGGCAAGTTGGGCCTGCGATTCATCGGACCATTCAGGGTCGTAGCCCGGGTGGGCAAGGTAGCGTATAGGTTGGATCTGCCAGCCGAGCTCAGCCAGATCCACAGCACTTTCCATGTTTCTCAGTTGCGGAAGTGCTTAGTGGACGATTCTGCAGTAGTGCCTTTCGAGGATATTCAGGTTGATGACAGCCTGAATTACATTGAGCGCCCAGTCGCAATCCTCGACAGGAAGTCGAAGGATTTGAGGAACAAGAGGGTGGAGCTAGTGAAGGTGCAATGGTAGCACCGCAAGGGTTCGGAATGGACTTGGGAGCCGGTGGAAGAGATGATGGAGCATTACCCCGAGCTGTTTCAGGGTCGAGCAGCAGACTTCGAGGACGAAGTCTAAAATAAGTGGGGGAGATTTGTAGCACCTGATTCCTGGTACGTAAATCTTATTTGAGTATTTCTCTTCTTTTAGCCTTGGACTCGGCGAGTCCATATCCTGGACTCGGCGAGTCACAGCTGTTGGATGAAACCCTAAGTTTCAGGGGTTTGCACCCTATTTAAGCAACACCTCCGCCCCAGGCCAACCCCCATTCTCTCCCCAGAGCTCCCAACCCTCGTTTATGCTTGTTCTTTGAAGAATTGAAGCTTTGTTGTGTGCTTTTGAAGGTTTTGAAGGAGGAAGGAAGTAGATCCAGAAGAAGGGAAGCCATCCAGGCATTATTGTGTTCTTCCAGCAGTTCCTTTGAGGTATAACCCGTTTTCCCCATGATTCTATGCTTAGTACTTCATTTAGGTCTTTCTTGGACAAATCCCCAAGCTTGTATGTGCATTATATGTCGTAATAAGATGTTTGGCCTCTGGATCTAGGCAAGATTGAGCTCCAGGAGCTCAGATCTGTTAGCTTTATGGCCCCATGTTGCTTGTTCACCCTAGATCTACCCTTTTGAGGCATTTTGAGCCCTAAAATCCATATTGGTGAATATCCACACGTAAAGTTGGAAACTTTATGTGTGAATCGTGTCCTAGAAGTCCAGATCTGTGAATGGCATGGACTGGAATCGAGCAAATCTGTGTATTTAGTGGGTGCATGGCAACGACTCGGCGAGTCGTTCATATGACTCGGCGAGTCTGTTCGCGAGTCTTCGAGTTTGTCCCCTTTTCGTAGTGTCGAGTGGGCAGTGAGTCACGGGGTGTGACTCAGTGAGTCAGAAGCTGAAATCATCTATGGAGGTACTCGGCGAGTCAATGCCCAGACTCGGCGAGTTCAAGGCAATCTCCTTAGATCAAGAACAGACTCGGCGAGTTGTTCATACAACTCGGCGAGTCTTAGCATAAGTGTTCATCGGATGAAGATGAACTCGACAAGTTGTTCATACAACTCGGCGAGTAGGATGAAGGACTTGAATATCAGTTTAGAAGGAGAACTCGTCGAGTCGTCGCCTAACTCGACGAGTAGGAACGGGATCCAGGTCAATCGTTTGGGTGGTGGCTCGGCGAGTTGGAAAGCCAACTCGGCGAGTCGGGTCAACTGAAAGTTGACTCTGACTTTGACTTAGGGCATGGTCAGGGGTAAAATGGTCATTTTACCCAAAGGTCAGTGAGCAGTGTTTGATTGCGTATGTTGTGGGAATTGCAGCCGGAGGATTTCCGGAGCAGCAGCAGCAGCAGTAGTAGGCAGTCAGTTCCCGATCAGATCAGCAGCTACTTCGAGGTGAGTTACCTTCTAGTAGCGGTGGGTCTTCGGCCACAATGTCGGCCCACCAGTAGGAGTTGTATGTTAGATGATTGTCTTTGTGATATCATCTAGGTTTGCTACTACCTGATATGTTGTATGCTGGCATGATATGTATATGTGATAGTTGTAGAGTTTGGTTGTTAGGACCGAAGGGTAGGTCGGACACCCCAGATATGTCTGACAGTACGTGATGATATGATTGCATGTTGGCTTGTTATGTTATATGAGATAAAGGTAGTAAGAGGGGACTAGTCCCCGAAGATCGGTTGTTAGGACCGATGGATAGTCAGCACCCCAGAATGGCTTGACACGGGTAGGACGGCACCCCAGAACGGTCATACCAGGTAGTCAGGCACCCCAGAATAGCCTGGCAGTAAGTATGTTATGTGTTTGTATGGTATGTGGTACGATGGGGGAACTCATTAAGCTTTGTGCTTACAGTTTTTAGTTTTGGTTTCAGGTACCTCCTCAGCTAGGGGAAAGGAGCCGGCGCGGTAGCAGCATGTCACACACACACACACACTCTCTGGTTTCCGTATTTACGAGCTTCACTGGGATTTGTACTCTGATATTTTGATTGGTTGTATGTTTTGGTTTTCAGACATGGTTCACTTTATGTTATGGTTGATCAAACGATGTTTTTAGCTATTAATATTTTCTAAAGTAATGTTTTTAAAAAAAAATTGGTCGTGAAAATTTGGGTCATTACAAGTTGGTATCAGAGCCCTGGTTTGAGGGATTCGGACACACCTTCGGGAGTGTCTAAACTCAAATCGAGGGATTAAAAGATTTTCTAAAAGAAAATGTTTTCTAAAATTGAGAAAAGAGTTTTGAGAAAGAACGAAGTGTGTGATGTGCACGACCGGCCGAGCTCAAGTAAGTATTCCCTAAAGTACCCGTACAAGTTTATGTTATGTTTATCAGCTTTTGTAGAACAGCATGCTAGAATAGGACTAAGGATCTAGGAGTGATGCCTTATGTGCCTGCTTTATGTGTTTCAGTTGTATGAGAATTGCATGCTAGATATTGAGTAGACAGTAAGTAGGATAGCCTGATTAGGTTATGCCTGATAGTATGAGCTTAGCACTAAATGCTAGCTCAGTTCCTGAAAGTAGATAAAGTTAATTAAGATGGTTACCCTTATCTGAATGTTGCTTGCTTCGTGCTACGTGGGACTCTGAATAATGGGTCTTAGCCATTAGGCGAATGCGTCACGTCACATGTGATCAGGGTTGAATAATCTTAGAGTAATGTTTTAAAAAAAAAATTGGTCGTGAAAATTTGGGTCGTTACAAATTAATAAGATAATTGTTTCCTTATGTGATAATTGTTTAAATTATTTTGATTAAATTGATATATTGTTTTGCAAGAAATCGTTAAATAAATCAAATATGGATAATTATGTGATTAATTGTTAATTTAGATTATTTGTTATTTGATCCTTGTTGTTATGAAAAGTTTCATATTTTGCCCTTTAGCTTTTATAGTTTAAATTTGAACCCAAAAGTTTTGTTGTTTTAAAATTTAAATAGTTAAAACCCTAATGTTTTGAAAAAGGTTTCAAAAGTTGCCCTCAAGTTTTGGAATTTAAATTTTGATTAATAGTTTAATTTTGATGTACATTTAAATTCTAAACCCTAATGTGTTGAAATGTTTCAAAACTTGCCCTCAAGTTTTGGAATTTAAAAGTTGATTAAAAGTTTAATTAGGAATGTTAAATTCTAAAACTCTAGTATAGTTTTGAAAAAGTTCAAATCACACCCTTATGGATTTATTAATTAATTAAGGTGTATAATTAATAGAGATTTAATAAATCCATAAATGTTTAGGTTTACAATTTAATTGAATTAAAAGTATAATTGTTAAATTAGACCACCTAGTATTTTGAAAGTATAAAATACACCCTATACTATATATAACATTAAAAGTCTAACATTATATATATGTATGATTAAAGTCAGTCTTACCGTTAGTAGGCCTCATTCACGAAGCTGGTATATAAGGGGTGTTTAAGGAATTTGCCTATAAAATGGCGATTGAATGGGTATCCACTCTTACCCACCGCACTCTTGACTAGTGGAGGGTCGTTAGCCGAACGGGTAGGATAGGACAAAACCTTCCATTATAAGTATAATGAAATAAAAAAGTAACTAAATGTTTTACAAATTCCCAATAGTAGTTACTTAGGCAAAAGTGAATTGATGTAATTCCATGAAATTACACTTTGTGCCCTTGCGAAGACGTTAGTGGAGCGTGTGTGGTTAACCGGCACACTAAATGGTTCTAAGCAAAGGTAGCAAAGGGTGACTCGATGTTGGTCATAGTTCGGTGGAGCGTGTGTGGTTTACTGGCACATCGAATAGGTGACTGTAACATGTGAGGGCACCATGTAAGTTTGCATGGTTATTCACACCCGCTTTGTGATCCTTGGCATCCCAGTCACAAACAAGAGGGGCATATCGAGATTTAAACATGCCATTGAAAGTTCAATGAATCTCAAAGAATCTAGGAGTTTTCATAGATTTAAAACTTAAATTTCTTTTTCGTTTTTCGTGGTGGGAATTAGTGAATCGTCATTCACTTACCTTCAAATGTTCTGCAATTAGGGTTACGGCATCCCTCTCCCGAGTTGTGGAATATTGTGTTGGGTCCTAGCCTTAGTATCTCATTTGGGTGATTTACTAAGGACTCAATCTATCAACTAACTTGAATTCCTTTTCTCCCATTTTGTAGATGTCAAAGTTTGACAACTATGGTCTTCTCAAATCCCATGGAACAAGCATTGCACACGAAGATGATATTCCATGATTCGATCGAGGAACAAGAGATCATGCTTCACTTTCTCCTCCTCCTCCTCCAATTATTCTCCCTAACCCACAAGTTCAAAGGCTTGAAAAGTTCAAGATCACTCAAGCCCTTTTGGCAAGTAAACATAAAGAAGGAAAGCCGGTGTATGCACACGTCCTAGGGATGAAGTCACACATTGATAGGTTAAGAATGTTGGGATCCGTTGTCTGTGAGGAAATGGCTGTTGATTGGGTTCTTCAGTCACTTCCTAACTCATATAGTGAGTTCGTAAGAGAGTACTATATGATGAACCGCGATGTGACCCTTATAGATCTCACCTATATGCTTATTGCTGCTGAATCAGCAATGATTTGGCGCAATAGAAAAGCAAAGTTGATCGGTGAATTTGCCTTCAAGAACTCTATGGATATAGACAATGGCAACGAAAGACATGCTATGATCGAAAAGTTTGATCATAAGAGAAAGGCAATGTCTGAAGTAGTTCCATGTCATGTTCCAAAAGAGTCAATTTGCTTTTATTGCCAAGAGAAAGGGCATTGGAGACGAAGCTGCCCCATTTACCTAAGAGATCTAAGAGATGGGAGAGTCGAAACGTATGGCTCTAATTTAGGTAAAATCCATTGAATAACTCTTTTAAGCTTCATTCTAGATTCTAAATACATAATGCGATAAGATTGCGATTGATGTTTTGTAGGATCGAAGAAATGAAAGGAAGCTTAAGTGAAGAAGCGAGCAGAATCTAACCGTGAAGGAATGGATTTCGATCGCATTTCTCGAAGATTAGATTCTTGAGCTACTACTTAGAGTTATAATTAGATTGCTAAGAAAGATGTATTAGCATAGTTTTTCAATGAATTGCATTGTAAGGACAAATTTTTCCGCAATAAAATAAATTTTGATTTTATATTATTTATTTATCCTTGCAATGGCGTATATGAAAAATTGATGTTTGAATGTTTCTATTATTAGCAATAATGGATTTGGTTCTTATTATGTTATTTATGGAAAGTCGAGAGTTTACCAAATAGGGAGAGTTTCTCATCGCCCAAGTTTCAATTGGACAGAAAATTGGAATCATGCAACTTGGTTGCACGATGAATGAGAAATTTCATATTTGGAAATTAGACTAATTCATTGACAAAGTGTCAAGTGAAGGACTAGGAGATCGAGTACACAAAGTTGCGTATCGATCAAGTCCACCATAAGAGTAACAAAGTTATTTGTCATGATTTACTAAAGGTTTAGTAAATATGATTATACTTATAAGATTAAGTGTAATTCTGAATTGATTGAAAAGGTTTAAATCAATAGCAGAACAAATAAGAAGAATCAAGTAGGCAGAAAGATAAAAGTTTCTCCATTCTAAGAAGAAGGGAGAGTAGCTTTTATGCTTTATGATAGGTCTTAGTGATTAAGAACCATATCTTAATTGATCCTCTAAGTAAGTCTTAGTACAATTGTATGTCTAAGAAGAGGAATCAAGGATTGAAGAAATGGTTAAATCAAGAAGTCAATCATACTTCGTTCCAAAAACAAGTCTTAGAGTTAAGATTGTGAAATTGAGTGATAATTATTAAGAAGGTCTATAACATTCATCAATTGTGGAAAGTTGTGATGTCTTGGATAAGACAAAGACCAACTAGGACCAAAGTTATGAAGTGTTTTGTCTTGATAAAAGCTACACTAACTCTTGAATATTTATTTGTCAAGAAATGTTTTGACAAGAGAATCTTATATGTCAAGGAGTCAGTGGGAGTCTTAATGGTCTTGAAAGGTTTCAAGAACAAATCAAATAAACATTATCGATCATCACTAGCACACGAGTTGAGGTTTACAACCTATCGTGTTGACATCATTTTGTTTCTGTGCCAATCCAATCGAGTTAATTATACATGTGAGTTCTATGAGTTCTCATTTTGAACGCATAAAAGGCAAAGCACCTTAATCAATGAAAGGTACATTGATAGGAAAGGGTGAGCTGCTTAACTACTTCGAAGACATGGTGGGCAGTTGTGCTACTATAAGGCAAGAAATCAAGATTAAGAAAGTTCGGTCCATATGAGTTTGAATTTGTCGTAAACTTTAGTTTTAACAAATTCACATGGATAGGAACACATACACCGTTTAAATCTAAGTGTCATAAGATTTCCTCCTTCAT
This sequence comes from Lactuca serriola, assembly GCF_051521515.1. Taxonomy (NCBI): domain Eukaryota; kingdom Viridiplantae; phylum Streptophyta; class Magnoliopsida; order Asterales; family Asteraceae; genus Lactuca; species Lactuca serriola. The sequence goes on from NC_136416.1 coordinate 53,564,235, forward strand.
GAAAATGATTGTGAGGAAATGCTTTCACTAAGAAAGATTTTAAGAAGATAGTGATTGTAAAATTGCATTCTCGAATTCGATTATGGTTACGGTATCCCTTTCCATAATTTGAATTGTGAGGTTTGGCAATTAGTCTTAAGTGTTTATTAGTGATTTGATAATCTTTTATCAAGGTTTCTTGAACTTATACACCTTTGTCTTCGATAGTTCATATGTGTGTCTAAACACTTAACACTAATTGCCAAACCTCACAATTCAAATTATGGAAAGGGATACCGTAACCATAATCGAATTCGAGAATGCAATTTTACAATCACTGAAAGTTAAGATGTTTATGAATACATGTCAAAGCTAGTGGGAGCATAAGTGTTATGTTTTATAATAATCATCATGATAGTGGGAGCATAAATGTTATGATTGTATGATTATTAAGGAAAGTATTGCAAGTTGGCAATATTAATTATAGAAAACAAGAGTCATTCTTTGCAAAGTTGTAAGGATGGAATAGTTGTTTTGCTATAATTAAAGGAGAGAATATTATGCTTCATTTCAAATCTAAAGGATTAGATTGAGAAATGTTAATAAATTTAGTCAAGGGTACATAGTGTGTTCTTAAAATTTCGATTATGATTACGGCATTCCTCTTCACAATTCGAATTTTGAGAACATAGAAAATAAAACATTATGCGTCGTGTCCCATACGCTTCGGGTATAGGATCGATTGCAAATGCTTTAATGTTTGACCATTCTAAATTTTTCCAAATGTCGAGCGCATTTAGAGGGAAAAGGGACTAGAATTGGTTTTGACTAAAATAATTAAACAACTATCAAAGGACAATCCAAAGTTCGATGAGGATTGGTCGCTTGTGAGTAGTTGGAAGCATGGTATTGGATGGACCATATCGACATTATTATGAATAGAGAAGATTCTATTAAGAATGAGTTGTCATATGGAAAATATGGAAATGTGTCCATATTGGAAGAACCATATCGACATCATTACGAATAGATGAGATTCTATTAAGAATGAGTTGTCATATGGAAAATATGGAAATGTATCTGTATTGGGAATTGAATATTAAAAATCTATGACTAGATTAGAAACTTTTATGCAAAAGGATGTTCAAAGGAATGAACTTTGAGTGAGAGACATCATATCTAAGGAATTGTCTTGTAACAATCTCCGATAGAAGACTTTGTAATATCATTGGCAATAGTCTTTGTGACTTTGGTGCAGTGACATTACCAAAGGATAAGTTGCATAAAATGTTAGAATCTAGGTAAACATTGTGTGCATGCTAGGAACATGGGACAAGTGTTGTAATTCAAGTAAGAAGTTGATTAACCGAAACGACAAATAATGAGTAATCAATATGGTGATAAATAAAAGGCGTTTTATTTATACTCAAAGGTTTGAGGCCATATGGGATTAGTATTATTCTTGTATTTCACATTTGCATGTTTTGACTTCCAGAATAATTGAGTTTATTAAGAATAATCGAATTATTCAAACGGGCCACAGTCGTTCATATGTTGGAAGTAGATATGAATGAAGACTGTCGTGAATTGGTGTGTGGATTGTCTAAAGAGCATTAGACATAAGCAAATGTTTGCTGCAACGTTCATGAGTGCTTATGAATGTGATTTGAGCATTGGATCAAACCCACGCTCACTTGGATCACTCCATGAATTGTATCACGAGTGATTGGTGAGACGATAACATCTTATATTCTTGAAACTGAGATGTGTGAGTTGTATCTTGCAAATCGGTTGCACATTGATAATATGTAAACGCACTAGTAACTTGGTGTTATAAAACATATTGTTGTGTGTGATTCGGTGAGTGAGTGTAAGCAAGCATTGTATCAAAGTTTATCCGTTCCTTTTATCCAAAGTAGGATAAAAGCGATATCTTTGGGCCCCTCGATGGTTTAGTGATGACAAACGTAAATGCTCGGCCGGGCTAGGGCTAATTTGATTTGTTCAATTAGTCAGTCATCATAAATCGGGAATCGAGATATAGTACAAAGAGAATGATTTGAAATCATATCTCATATGATATCTAGAATGGAGGAATATATGATCCCTTATCTAAGGACACGCGTATCTGATAGGATCAGAGTTGACAGCGGCTTTGGAAAGCTACGATTGCAGATCAGGATCTGAAGTCATACGCAGAATAGTTGTTAGACTTATCCAAGTGGGAGATTGTTGGATTAGTGTCTAAGTCCATAACTATTTTGGTATGTACTTGACCCGATGGTGCATGGTCCTTTTGGGTTGCCTTCACCTAAGCAACTTGATTGGAGAAATAAATAAAGAGAGAGGTTATTATGATTTATTAATATGTTATAAGAATAATATATTAAAGGAGAAATCATATTTGTTTAATTAATATTGGTCAATAATTAATTAAGAATTAATTTTGTGATCAAGTGTAATTAATTAAACTAGAGGGGCTGAATTGTAATTATGTGATAGTTACAAAATAAGGTAAGGATTATCTTAAATATAGGGTGAACAAATTTAAGGAGATAATGCCTTAGAATTCGACTAGGATAAGGATTTCTAAGACTTATCTTATGGTTGCTTGGTGGGCAAGCAACTAGATAAGGATAAGGACTAAAACCCTAATCTTTACACCTATATAAACCCCCTAAGGCTCATGAATTCGTCTAAGCCTTCCTAAGAAGTCCTAAGGACGAATTCTTACCTCTCTCCTCTCTCTTTATACCTTCTCCACTTGCTCAGGGTGTTTGTAAGCCATTAGAGGAGTGACACTTGTGACTCTAAGCCTTCCAAAGCCAATTCAAGGAGGAATTGGGATTGTTATTACTACATAACAATCAAGGTAATATCATAAACCTAATTATATGTTAATATTGATTTCCATATGCTAGAATTAGGGTTTATAGTCTTGGATAACTTGCATGTACAATAGAGAAACCTAGATCCAAGCATTAGGGTTTGTATGAGCACATAGGATGTCTTATGACCAAAACCCATCAAGATTCTCCAGTCAAATGATGTCGACATGTCACAACTAGCATTCTAGCTAGGAAATTCTGTACTCTTGTAAACATTATCTACGGTAAACTCGTAACCCTAATTCATGTTATGCTTGAAGCTCAACCTATGGAAACACAATCAAACCTAGATTCATCAAGTAAAGTTGAAAACCCTAGAAATCCCGGTTTAAGTCCTATATGGACTAGGGTTTCCTTATTAGGCCTAATGGGCCAATAAGCTCCCATTTTGACTATTTTGGACTTAGAACTCTTAAAATGGAATCTAATTGGACCCACTCTCATGAGACTTAACCTTTTTGGGCCTTATAAGCCTAAAATGGACTAGTTTATCTTTAATGGGCCTTATTGGGCCATAACTAATCCAATTAGCTTTAATGGACTCAAGTCCATTCTCTTATACAAAAATTGGGCCGCGAGCTACCCTAAGGGCCCAATGGGCCGTAAGTTTTCCTTATGGGCCTCATGAACTCGAGTCAAGGCAAGAATGGGCCAAAGTGATTCCTTCCTCCTTCCTTAGCCCATTTCGGCCCAAGTAAAACAATATATATATATATATATATATATATATATATATATATATATATATATATATATATATATATATATATAAAAGAATAGATAAATGAGGGTTGACAATAGTAGTGCCACCTCACAAATATACATAGGGTATCCATGCACCATTCTCATGTTTCCATGCATGTCAACTCATCTCACTCTCTCCCCTCTCCCTCTTCTTGTTTCAGCCGAAGACACACAACACACACACACACACACTACACAAAAATTCTCTCCATTTATCTCTAAGGTCATCTCCTTCCTTCCTTCAAGGAATTCTTGAAAATTTGGCTTAGATTCAAGAGTCTTAATCAAGTGTTGTCAATCTTTGGTAAGTCTTTACACATCCAAGCTTTATAACTTCACTCTCTTGTTAGATCATTCCTTTACACAAAGTTTTTGGTATTTATACTCTTAGAAATCTTCTTGGGTTCGAGATCTACTCAAGGAAGTTGCTAGGACCAAACTCTTCCATTTCTTTCTTCAAAATCGAACCCACAAACCTAAGGTGAGTTCATACCCCTCTATTTTCAGTTTTCATATGATTTATGGGGGAGAATACAAGTAAAATGTGAAGATCTATGTGTATTTGTATGTTATGTGTGATTTCTTGTGTTTATGTGGTAAATATGTGCTAAAAACGTAATATATTTAGATATCTATAGTTCAAGAAGGAAAAATATGTGATCTAGGTTATTATTCACTTAACATGTCAAGATAAACTACCATACAAGCTTTATAATAAACACACTACAACATAAAATTTGTTATTGGTCCATTTTTGAAAAATAAACAAAAGTTGGGGAAAAAGATGTCATTCACGGTTTCTCCAAGGATCAAAAGGTCAAAATAGCTAAAACAAGAGTTTTTATAAATATTAGGCTTTTTAAAGGACTAAAAATGTAAATTTTAGCCTAACGGGCTAAAATTTAGGCTTTTCGGCTATTTAGGCCCAAAAATGCGAAAAATCAAATTTAAGGGGCTGAAATGGAAAGTTTTCTCAAAACAGGGGCTATAAACGTATATAAACCTTTTTTTAGGGGTTAAATGGCCTTATTTATCAAAAGGGACTAAAAATGCAAAGATTTTGGATTTTGGGTAAAAATTGTAAAAATTGCAAAAAAGTGTGGATTTAAATGCAAATCTTTTAACTAAGGGGCTGAAATTGTCCTAAATAAAATTTTGGGCTTAAAACATCATTTAATTAAGTGTTTAGGTCAAAAATGTCAAGAAATATAGTTCAAGGACCGAATATCTCATTTTTCATAAAAAGGGCTAAAAATTGCCAACTTTTCCAAAATAAGGGGCTGAATTGGTCAAACTAATATTTTTAGTAAATTATGTTAATAATAAAATAATTGGTCAAAATATACAAAACGTTATAACTTATGGGTTTTAAATAGAAAAATAACTATTTTTATAAATCTATGAATCGTTATAAAACAAATTGGTGATTATTACGACATATCGATTTAACAATTTCGCAACACTAATACTATACAAAACGAGTAAACATTTTAATTGTTGGGCTTGAAAGATTCCAATCATGTTTATTGGGCCTTTGTGACCCTTTAACATGACTTTTGGTCCAAACATAAATAATACATATTATTGGGCCTCCTATGACCCAATTACATGCTTAAGGGACCCTCAATGACTTTTACATGCTATTGGGCCTCAGTGGCCCATTAGCATTGCTAGTAAGGTCCAAATAAATCTTATGCGAAATGGGCCAGTACGTCTTTCGTATACACGATAGCCTTAAATAACATACGTAATTAGTAGGGCCTAGTAGTCCTCTTCTCCTCGTCTGTTAAGGCTTACCTCGTCTTCAAGTAAACTAAAATCAGGTCATTAATCAAGGTTAATCAAATTCATTTGGATTAAGTGAGTAATAACGGGTGACACCAATAAGTGTCGGTCGTAGTCTGTAGTTGTAATCAAAGTCTCCTGGAGGGAGAGCGAGTGTTTGTGTATAGATCTATACGGGGGTGACTCCCCACGCCTAAGTTGTTCGCTACAGTTAGACTCGGCCAGTCTAGGGCGACAAAATCTTAAGATCAATTCTGGTGCTCATTAGAATGTCAAGACAGACGAACTAGTCATTATCATGCATGGTTATAACGACTCACATAGAGATCCAATTCCATCTAAGTAATCATGGGAAATCATATTCATTCGCTGTGACGATACAATAATACAAAACAATCATAAAATTTTATCGGAAAACATCGGGTTTTCCGGGGAAACCAATCTTGTTCACTTGTACGTTCAATAACTATAATGCAAAACTTCTCATTTATACATGTTTTGAAATCATTCACGCATATACTTACAGGATCATCACAACATTTTCATGAAAAGTCTTATTACAGAAAATATCAGATTTTCTGGGTTTTACAAACGACATAAACTATTTTACATCAAATATACTTATGAACTCACCAACATTATATATGTTGATCGTTTTCAAAATAACTTGTATTCTCAGGAAATCGTTAGAACGAGGAAGCATTCCAGTGTGTTGAAAGTTTCTTTTGTAGTTGCTAATCATCAAACACTTTATATTTTGGGATCATGTAATGTAAACCATGTATTTGATGTAAACAATGCCAATTGTACTATGTAATGTTTGGTGATGAATGTGTTATGTTTCATATATATACTCATTGTGATGATATTTTAATTTAAGTTACGTGAGCCTTCGGACGTTTCCGCTGTCTGGTTCGGGGTGTGACACGACATTTTGAACTTTATGGGTTCTTCAACTCCCAACTATACTTAGTTGCAATTTGTCGTCTCCTTTCAAGCACCGTACGGAAAATTCCTCCAGTCAAATGATCATGCGATCAGAGAAAATACTCCATATCTTGGTTCTCTGTTTCCCGACCCAACAACTGAGCTTTCCGTTCTTCATTAACTTCGAGAATGCACAATTTTTGTTCCCGATACCATTGTATCTGTTCCGACTCTATTTTGGTTGCAGTCTTGATGCCGAAAATTTGTTTGACGAGATTAAACATTTTATTTTCTGTTATGATGTTGATGCTTCGTTTTTTTTTTCTTTTCTTTACTCTGAGTCGGTGAGTCTTCAACACTAAACGACTGTTGTTATGGGGAGGGGGGATCCAGGAGGATATTATGTATCAGAACATTATGTATAGGGGTTGGATGAAGATGTTTTGGTTCGTTTAAAGGAAGGGAACAGGGAGTCTTCACCAGGTATTGTAACCAATGTCCATTTGTCGTTGTCTGTCAACCACTCCCTAGCTTGCTGATGAGGAAAACCTTTTTGATTAACAGTCCTCCGATACTCGCTTAGGAGAAGTGTAAAACATCAGAATCAGATCTCCTGCAACCCATATTGTTCATCTTACGATTATAGATGCCGTTGAAAGCGTTACATTTATTTTGAATGTATTTCCATTTTGAGTTTACTTGGTGTCATGACCGATCCAAACCTCCCGTTTGAACACTAAATGCCCTAGCCAAAGCCAACTCTTTGCGTTCCACCCCGTTCTTTCGCTTTCGGCGGCGTGTAGAGTTGTGTTTTTTCTTAGCAACATGTTGCAACTCCTTGTTGGTTTCTTCTTCGTTTCTTTCAGTAGCCGGTTCGTAGCTAGAACTGTCAAATTCTACGTTATGAGCATCACGAAACTCGACAGATTGGAATTGAGTTTCTAGAACTGGAAAATATTGTTGTGGATAGTTTTGGTTCTATTTGTAGTTTTGGTATATCTGATAGTTTGGATTTTAAAATTCTGGAAAAGAAAATGGAATATCTTGACTTGAACCGTCTTCTGTGGATTTGCGTTTTTGGCTAAAACCAATTTGTTTAGCTTCGCCTCAGGAATCCATTGAATGTAACTAAAGGAGTCGAATGAAATATAAAATTTTCTAGAGTAAAAACACTACAAATGAATGAATTATGTATTCATTTTTATAAACTTATAAAAAATAAAATTAAAGAAAAGATGTCGTTGAATGTGGTCAAAGTTCACGCATTAAATAATTCAAAAGTTGGTAGGAATTAGGGATGGAAATGGGGCGGGGTTGACCATCTCTGTCTCCATCCATGAGTGTCTAACCTCGTCCTCATCCCCATCCCCAACGGATGCGGGGAATCAAATCCCATCCCCTTTGTATTTTGGGCTTTTTCCCAGCTCATCCTCAATCTATCAACATAATAAACTCAACTTACACAAAAAAAAAAACCAAGTTTAATAAGCGATCAAAACCAAATGCCACAATTAGATTCTGTTTACATCAATAATAAAGTTTAACAAGCATCAAAACGAAAAGTGACGATTTGGTATACAGATCTTCGAAAGAAGTGACGATTGACGAACTCTTAGAACTGAGAACATAATTTGATATAAGGACTCTATCTCTGATGGTCTAATATAGATCAATTCATTTTAGTGGACTTAATTCAAATTATACACACACACACACACACACACACACACACACACATATATATATATATATATATATATATATATATATATATATATAGTCATCAAAGTGGGGGCGGGGCGGGTTGAGGATTGTTATACCCGGCCTCGACCCCATCCCTGGCTTTAACATAATGGGGATCCCCAACCCTGTACCCGATACCCGTTTTGGCGGGGAATACCCGTCCCCGATTGGGGCGGGTCAACCGGGTTCCCCACCGGGTCGGATGAAATTTCCATCCCTAGTAGGAATCTTTGTTTGAAAGCATTAAACTCTTGAAAAGTCTAGCAAAGTCATAGGCATTTAATTCTACTGGCAGTACAATACATTCAATACACAAATTCAATTTTCACACGTTCACCAACCCAATTGAAAACCTTAAATCAAAGAAACCGCAGTTGGTACTGTTTCCCGATGGTACCCCCGGTACCACCTTATCCCGTTTCCAAACCGCATTCCAACTTCGTCCTCCCTTAGAATCATTCTAACTCTTGTATCTAAATCTGAATCAATCTCTGAGGAGAACAACAATAGAAGAGAAGATAAGCACTAGTTGGTTACCCAAATGATAAATAATTGGGCCAAATACACTAAACAACATAGTTACATTGATTTGTTTATTGTATTATAACATTATATTTGGAAAAATATACAAATTAAAAATAGTATCATCAGATACAAAATCTAAGGATAATACCTAAAGAGATAATTATATCCACATAAATGATAATACATTATGGTTTCACTTATAAACTTGTAAGTGGATTTTCACAAAAGTCGCTATTAATTTGGGAGCTACATAACTTCTCAAAGAATGGCTTCAACCTTGACAATATCACAATAGTAAGAAAGTTAATGATGTAAGAAAGTTATTTTCACATACAAGCTCTACATTCCATTTAAATAAAATTTTACAAACCATGTACTTTGAATACTCTTCCATCTCTATTTGTGTGGTTCCCTGACACAAAATCAATCAAACAAAAGTTAAGACGATATAAGGCTTTCTAAAAAGATATAAAGAAAACATCATGTTTATTCCACTTTGGAATACATCATATTCATCTTTTTTAAGATGAAAAGGAAATGAAGAATATTGACGAACTTTGCTAATTTGGTTTTGAAATAACAAAAAAGTAATAAAAAAAATAGATAGAAAATATATATTCTGCATTTTGGTTAATCTGAATACTCGAGAATCACTAGAATCAATAGAAGTACAATTCAAATCCAAATCAAAATCCGAAATTTTAAAGCAAATTTTTTGGATATAGATAATTTCACATCCATGGTTACAGCATTGTATTTTCAAATTTATTTTCTTATTAAGGCGTTGTAGTTTGAAAATTTATCTGTTTATAGTATTGTACTTTTATTTTTTTGTTCTTATTAGGATATCATGCTAAGTTACATAGGTGGGTATTGTTTTATATTTAGATGACATTGATGTAGTTAAGTAGATTTTTCAAAATAATAAGTAATTTAAAGATGCTAAATAAATACTTAAAAAGGGAATGAAAGTACATACACACTTATCATAGTCGGATAGATTAAAAACAATAAAAATCTTCCATAAATGACTCTACTTATAAGTTTGTAAGCAATATCACCAAAGTGGCTTTAGAGATATGCAAAATGTCCTACCACAGCTAAATTTGATAATCAAAAGTGAAGGGGAAATTTGCAATAAAATCTTTAAAATTTGGCTCTAGTAACATAAAAATCCTTAAAATTTGGCTTTGTTAACGTAAAAGTCATCATTGTTTAATTTTTTTTAATTTTTGTAATTTAGCCCAAAAAACTGGTAAACATTTGCAAAAAAACTCTTTTTCCTGTCTAATGCCGGTTTTAAGGTATTTTCTGATAATTTGAAGAACTTTTCAGAAAATAAACAATCAAATATGACTTTTTCGTTAGCAGGGTTAAAGTTTAAGGAATTTTTTTTCAATAGATATTATAACTAAAATCATAACTATGTATCATTTTTAGCATATGTTTTTATAACTATTGTAACTCTTATAACGTTATTTGCAACTATTTAACAATGTTGACATTTAAGTTATATATTGTAGAACAATTTCAAATTAATTTGGTTACTTCTAACCAAGGTTCTAAATGACGTGAGGCGTGGCGTGGCGGCAAGGCCAAGCCTCAAGCTTAACGAGCCATGGCGAGCCACGGCGTTTTTCAAGGCGTGATGTAAGGCGGCGATTTTGTATTAATTTAAAATTATATTACCACATAAATATAAATTTATACTAAATATAACTACTTTTTAGAAGTGTTAAATCAATAACTAATAACAAAAAGTTAACAAAAACCACAATACTTGTATCTCCGGTTTGAAAAGACATAACAAAGAGAAAAAAACTGTGTCTCAAACGAAAAAACACGCGCCATAACACGCTATAACGCGCCATGGCGCGCCATATCACGTCTTGCCACGCGTTACGCCTAACAGCAACGTTATGAAGCTTTTCGTAACGGCGAAGTCACGCCTCACGCCATGGCGCGCCTTTTAGAACACTGCTTCTAACAAATTAAAACTTCTTTATTGTCATTATTTACACTTAAGTCATTTTTTTTTCAACATTTTCATTGTCACTTTCACCTAAGAAACCGCTTCCAAAATACTTAACTTTGTGTTTTCAATTTGAAATATTAAATTAAACTAAAATAGTAAAACATTAATGATTAAAATAAATGATTTATACTTGTTTGATCGTGGAGGTGACATAAGGCGCCAAACTTTCTTTTTTGCTTCCGTGCGTTTTGTAATGAAATATAGTAGAGTATTAATTCCACCATCTATTGCTAATTTCACCATCTATCTTTCTTTTCATTTTGTGAGCTTATAAATTTATTTAGTGTTCTATTATTTGGATTAGGATTTAGAATTTAGATGTAACACTCAAAAAAATCACAATAAATTTAAAATTTTCAAATAACTTATTTTCTAAAAAACAGTGTTTACATAACCATTGTTTTCAAACATTATCCTAAATCAGAGTCTCCCAAGATCTGATCAATATAAAACTGAGGATGTGTACAATCATGTCTTCACCTTGCCACATTCCTCAGAAATACCTAAAACAAAAGTAAAACTATAAGTCAATGCTTAGTGAGTTACCCCAAAGTACCAACACACCACATAACAAGCAAGCATGCAAACATGAGCAACCAGCGACCGTCTCGCAGGGTCTACAGCCTATTTGGACCGCTCCACGAACAACCGACCTGGACCGCCTCACAAGGCCTACAACCTATCTGAACCGCTCTCCGGGTCACTGACCTGACTAGACCGCCTCGCAGGGCCTACAACCTTTCCAGTCATCCCTGAGTGTCATGGCCTACATCACAAAGCAAGACCGCCTCAACCTAAACCAATATGTCGACATATGCAAAAAACAAACATGAACACAAAGCCGGAAAATACAGATAATCATACGGATCTAACAGAACACTACAACATGACAACATCCCATATACCAGGATACAAATCTAACATATTACTACAACATAGCAACATACGGTAAACCAGGATATTAATCCAATGGGCCGACCTTGGTGCCTTTGACCCGTAAGTACAGTGAGGAAAACTCACCTCATAGTCTGAATAACTCGTAGCTTCGACAACCGGCTCAACTCAAATCCTAAATGTCAAAACATTTCCCATTCTAAATTAATAACATTTTTCCAAAATACCCTTGGTCAAAACTGGTCAAAATCAACAAGTCAACTGAGTTAACCCAGCCGAGTCAACTCAGGGCTCGCAGGCAAGGCGTACTCCAAAGGTACGCAGAGCGTACTCGGGCTTTGACCGCAGTCAGGAGTTTGACCTCGTATGCACGGCGTACACTGAGATACACATGACGTACGCTCAAAAACCTTTTTTCTCAATAAGAGCTTAATACATTAAGCTCTCACGTCCAACTTTCAGATCCAATGCCAAAATACCACCAAGAGTCATAAAGTTTCCAACTTTATGACTTTGCATGTCCATCAAGTGCTTAATACATAAAATCCCAACTCTAAATGCCTTAAGAACTTCTAGAGCATGCATGGAGAAAAACTAAGCATCAAGACCACATTTTTATGACTCAAGACCCCTCATAAGGTCTAAAAGGAAGGCTTATTTGGTTAAGAGCATGTCATGCTAAAAAATCACCATATTTGGGACCAAAAGTGCCCTAAATGGAGAAATGGATAGATCTACAAGATAGAGTGACCAAGTTATGAACTTTTTACCTCTTGGAGGTTGCTAGCAAGTGGAGAATCCCATATCTAAGTTGCTTTCAAGCTTCAAGGTCCTTGCACCAACTTCTTCCTCTTCAAGAACACCACTAAAACACACAAATGAGCTCAAAATGCACTCTCTCACTTAGGGTTTGCTAAAGGGTTGTATCCTCAGTTGGAGGCTGATTAGGGTGAAGGTCTTGGGGCTCTAAAGTTGTTTAAACAGGGTTCAAACCCTAAAATTTAGGGTTTGAAACCCTCACACATATGCCCAACATACTAAGTCCCTCGCATGTACGCCATGCGTACGAAGAGTACGCCCATCGTACTATGTTCCAGCCAGAAATTACCTAAATGCCACTATGGGCCATTTTGCACTCTTTCTGAAACTCAAGGACTAAAATGTTATATTTGTTTATACATAGGGCTAAAAATGAAATTACTTCATCATCAGGATGTTACATTAGACGTTTTATTTAAGCCTGTTAATTGTACCTTTGTGCACCATGTATATAAAAAAAATCAAAAATTTATAATACTTATGGGACGAAAGTGAGGGTGTGATTATTGTAACTTTATAACGTTTTTTGCAACTGTTTAACCATGTTGACTCTTAAGTTATGTGCTCTAGAACAACTCAACCTTAATTGTCTCTTCTAAAAAAGTAGAAACGCATTCCATTGTTATTTTTTACACTTAAGTTACTTCTTTTTTACACCCAAGACTTGAATATTCAGTAATAAATGTAGCATATGGCCTAAAAATATGTTTCATACAACAATCAACAAAATCCTGTTAAATTACATATGATAACTACAATAATTAAGATATCATCTACAAGAGTTTTCTTTATTAATTTAGTAGATATAAAAAGAAATTTTTTTAAAAAAAAAATCCTTAAAATTTAATCTATTAATGAAAAAGCCATATATTTGATTTTTATTTTCAGAAAAGTCCTTAAAATTTTTAGAATAAACCTTAAAACCGGCATTAGCCGAGAACAAAGGTTTTTTTTGCAAGTTTTTACCGGTTTTTTAGAAAAAAAAAAAAAAAAAAAAAAAAGGTCAGGAATGACTTTTATACTAATAGAACCAAACTTTAGGGACTTTAATTGTAGATTTCTCAAAGTAAAGGATCAAAGTGTGTTAGCTAAAATAAAAAGGGGAGAAATTGCTGAACCGTTAAAATATTAGGAATTTCCTTAAGTTTTAATTTACTCCGAAGAATAGGCCAATAATTTAGCACTCCATATACTATAACCGCTTATGAATTTGATTTCAAGAATTTAGCAATTTCAATATGCAAGTGAGAATTTCAATTTCGAGATTCTAGATCTAAAATGATAAAAGTCAATGTAAGTCAATATGGAAAAACAAAAATTGAACCACATGAGTATAATAACTCATAGAGCATTCACTTTTCACAAAAATAAATTTTAGATACGGAGCATATTACAGTAGTTTATTTTAATATCCAATATAAAATATAAGATTCGTACTTTTATCGTTTTTTTAATGAAATTATATACATAATAATTTTATTGTATTTTATATATTCGAAAAAAAAAAAGACTCGGCATATTTATATTTATTAAATATTTTATAACTGTATTCACAATAATTTATCGTTTTGTATTCTTATAACTCGTACATTATTAAGTGTCCGACAAAAAATGAAATATGCAATCTAGTTTCAGTTTTATTTTTAAATTTCCAGTAACATTTTGAAAGAAAAAAAATACAAACATATGCTTAAAAATAATAAAGTTAGACGAGTGACTTTATAAAATATGCTTAAAAATAGCAAAGTTAGATGAGTAACTTCCTAAAACATTTCACATAGATGATGATATAAACATAAAATGAAACTTTAGAAGAAAGCTAATCATGAAGAAAGTTAAGGGTAAAATATTTTTATTAAGCATATATGTATAACAAAAAAAGGCTTTTGATAGATTCACCATCATGGAAACTCTAATATGGCAATGTATAGCGCCCATGTACAACATAAAGTTAATAGGCTATAAACTCTTACTTATCATAGCGTGACATAAACACTAACTAGAGAGTATCAGTGTTTATGACCCTAAAACATAACTAAAACATACTAAAAGACGTAACAATATATCATCTTCTTCTAAGCTTGAATAACTTGAACCAACCCTCTCGATGTCTCCATCTCCGATTGCAACTCTTGTGATTTTTCAATTTCTTCTGATATAACCACCACCTCTTCCATCTCCGGCCTCTTTGTGGGGTCCGTGTCCCAACATTGTTCCATCAATTTAGCCAACGATCTTGGACAATGTCTCGGTATGCTTGGTCTCGTATACTGTAATCAAACAACGTCTTATTAATTTCCATCTGAATTTGTTACCCCAAAACAAAATTATAAAAAAATATATATACATACACATATACGTACCTTGTATATATCAGGTGTGAGAATCCCTAAATCATACGTATAAGCAGTATCACAACAATATATCTCCCACAAGCATATCCCAAAGCTATAAACGTCGCATTTACGCCCGTGTGGATGTTTGCTTACCAACTCAGGAGCCATATAACCGTGAGTCCCCCTTTCACCACATGTGATCAAAAGCTCTGGTGGTTCAATTTCTGATTCTCCGAAATCTGCAAGTTTGATTGTCTGTTTTTTGTCAATTAGCATGTTCCCCGGCTTCACATCACGATGAATTACTTTTTGAGAGTGAAGGTAACTCAACCTGTACATAAGATCATACATATATAATATTTAGCGATTTGGATTTTGAAAATTGAACTTAAAGATTGAGAATATTAATTAATAATCATATATGCTTGTGATTTCATACGTACCCTTTAGCAATATCAATAGCAAATCGAATGACAGTTTTGTAAGGCAGCTTCTTGTCTTGGTGCTTGAGCTTCAATAGATAAGATCTGAGGGATCCTCCTTTTAAGTATTCGGAGACGACACAGAAGTTGTTTTCTGGTTTCGGGTTCTTGATCTTGTGCCGGCTACCTGACGTGATCATGGACATGGTTGCTCCGATCATCTGAAAATTTTATAAGAATAATTAGATGGTGATATTTGATTGCATGTAAGTAGGCCATGAATGCATGCATGTATATATCGTATTCGACTATATATGCTATTCGATTCTTGTTATATATACGTTATGCATGATTTGTATATATCACGTACTAGTTAATTACTATATATATCCAAAAACAAACTTACCTTAGTTACCTTAGTTACGTTTGAATCTTCCGAAATCTTCTTTTTACCATTATCATCAAGAACTTTCACTGAATAACACAAATAAACAATTAATCAAAAATCTAAAACAAGACATGAAACGCCATTAAATTATCGTGAAAGAGAATATACACAAAGAGAAGTACTCATGAACCAAGTACTTACCTGCTACAGTATGGCCTTTGTAGGAGCCCTTATACACAACACCTTCACTTCCATGACCGATAACTTTGCCGACAACAAGATTTTGAGGATCAATGGTTTCTTGCCATTGTCGTTGTCTTTCAGCGATGATCCAATTAATTTCATGAGATTGCAGCAGATTCAGTTGTTGCTGATGACTATTTTCTTGCCATTACGTCGACTATTTTCTCGGGTTCGTCCATGCAGAAAAGGGTAAAGGGTTTAACGGGTTTGCGATTCAAGTAATTAATATTTTCCCACACGTAATGGTATATCACAAGTACTGTAGATGTATATACTAAAGAAATTACGTACCAGTTACGCACAAGTTTGGTCTAATTGCGAAATCCAGTCCTTCAATTTACAAATCATTGCAGAAATTGGTCATTGTAGCTTACTATAAGTTGCAAGTTTGGTCCAAATATATTTTAAGACTTGAATATTTGTTGGAGGGACTATATCAATGACTCTGAGACAATGACGAGTCTAGAACGTAAATCCACATAGTTTACTATTTAATTAAAACCAATAAAAAATGAAAAAACTAAAAGATAGTTTTTGAAAACTTGATTTATATATGTATTTCGTTTGCCAAAAACATTAATGTATTTCATTTAAAACGTAAAACCGCAAGTTTGATTGTCTGCTTATGGTGCCAAAAACGAATCATCGTCTGGTATTCGTTTCAAACATATCCTCCAAAAAAATGCAGAGATACAAGTGAATAAGATTTACAAGAAGTAATTTTTTTATCATAATCCATTATGAACCTTTAAAACCGTGAACACTTACTAATAACATAAACAACATAAATATAGAATTAGAAATCAACATAAGCAAACAAACATTAAACATAAACAACATAAATAAAACTTTAAAACATAACAATAAACATAAAATATTTTGAACTATGGAAACAAACCATAAAATGTTTACCAAGTACTAGCATAAGCAAAAAAAACAAACAATGTTTACGAATTACCAACATAAGCAAAAAAAAGCCAAACAATGTTTACCAGGTCCCAACACAAGCAAAAAAAAATCCCAATTCCAACATATCTAAAACAAACCAACAATGTCTCCCTACATTATTAGTCCTAAACTTGTAGTCGTCATCGTGATCCATCCTTTTAATACCTCATGAATGTCTGGCAATGTCATCCATGCCTCTCTCATGTTCATGGACATTCCAAATATATGAAAATCAGCAAAGAATAGAGGATCTATTGGATCTAACCCCAACCAACTTTAACTTCTTATAACATTCAAGAACGGTTGGTCCCTCATTTCCTTAAATCATATGTTGTAGAGTTTTTTGCACATCAAGTGCTAAATCATCAATATTGATAGATGTTTTAGCTGAGGCACAGGAATGTGGATCAATTGAGGCACTAGGAGCTAAGGATTTTGAGGGTTTAGCCTTTTGTGGGGCCTATCAACATTTCGAGAAGCATTGGAAGGTGGATAAGTTGACGCATGGGAAGCTGGCTCAACAGTAAGCACTACTCATTGATAGTAGATTAGATTTTGATTATTGGAGCTCTAGATCACCATAACACGTTAGATGCAGGTTATGCCCGTGGATTTTTTATTTATTTCTGGTTAAAATTTCTCAAAAGAAACAATCACCACATCATTGGAAGCATTTTAACTAAGTTATTCTCTTAGCGGTTGCCGAAAGTCTTTAAGCTGGTATTTTGGTGTCAATTGAAAACTTTTTAACCTTCAATAGACAAATTTAATATAGTGGGGAAATTTAACAAGACAAATGTTACTTTAACTTTTTGAGAATTAATGAAGCGGAAGAGGGAGGCGTCATAAAACACAGAAAAATCATAATGTTATTGTGTATGTGGTTAGATAATAATGCATAATGTATCCATTCCTAACCATGAGGTAAATATAATAGTTAATCCGTTAATAAAAGAAGATTGAAACACTTATTTCATGTTGTTAGTTAATAACTTACAACATGAATATATCACCCCTAACAGATAATCCGGGGAAGAGGAAGTAACCGGTAAGTTGATGCTTTTACATTTAAAAAAGAACAATAGATAAAGGAGTCTCTAAAATCTTTAGTGATTCACAACCAATCCATCCAGAAACATAAGTTTCTAAAACAAACATCATCACAAAATATCAGAGTATCTCAAACTGTCCCAGTAACAAATCTCCCAATGAGTGTGCAATCAGACCTTCATCTTCCCGCGGTCCTCAGAAATATCTGAAACACATAAATCAACAAATGTAAGAACGGAGCTTAGTGAATTCCCCAAGATACCACATACAGCACAACGTAAATAAACATCTATGGGTTATCAGCAACCCTGGGGACTATCAGTAGTCCCAGTGGGCAACAACACGTTATATGGGTTATCAGCAACCCTAGAGACTATCCGCAGTCTGAGTCACACATAACAACATAATACAAAAATAACAGTAGACCCAGCTTGTCATCACAAATACGACTATTTTACCACACATGTAATAATAAGTGAGGAGACTCACCTGATACTGACGACAAGTAAATCTCACACCCGAACTACTGGTACTAGACTCCGCTTAATCAACGAAATAATTAACCCTAATTAATAATTAAGGTCCATAACTCAAATTGCGAGTCCCAATCCCACAACTAAGTCCTTTAAGGGAAAACAGACCATTTTGCCCTTCACATGGCCCAAAACCCTAAATCTTGAACAAAAGTCAAAAGTCAACGAAAGTCAACTGCCCAGCGAGTACGTGGGGCGTACTACTCGATCAGTGACCAGTTGGGGACAGAAATGGCTACGCGGGGCATAGCCAGGAGTACGCCTAACCTACTTCGATCGATCCAACTTCACCAACTTTTATGTCTTAATCCGTTAAGATATCTATCCCAACTTCTGATCTGACTATCCAAGGGTGTCTTAATCCATAAAGTCACCGACTTTAAGCCTTTGCATGGCTAGAAAGGAACCAATGCAACAAACTCTAACTTCAATCACACTCTAAGTCACTTTACTCATGCATGGGCCATAGGAAATGTTCAAGCAACCATTTTATCTACAAGTCCTAAAATACATGAAAGGACAATTAATATTCTCTGGAGTGCTCCAAACTCATAAAGGTCCAAAATTGGGGACAAAGAGCTCATAAAACTCATCCATGGAGATCAAAAAAGAAACTCATCAAGGTACAAACTTTATACCTGAAAAAGATGCACAATGAGGAGTGGTTTATGGATCTACAAGCTTGCAAGCAACAACTCCTTCTTCTCTAGCCTCCTTCTTCAACAATATGCACCAAAATCACTTAATGAGCTCCCAATCTCTCACAAGCAAGCTTAGACTTCGATATTAGGGTTTTAGAGGAAATGGTGGTTGATGATAAGTGTCCAAGGGAGGCATAAGGTGGTTTAAATAGGGAGAAACCCTTAAATTAGGGTTTAGAGACTGGGCTAGTACGCCCGTCGTACCACACGTACGCCCAGCATACTAGCAAGACACACGCGATCCTGCATCACTCGAGTATGATGCGCGTACCCTCAAGTACGCCCAACGTACGGCTGAAACGCAAAGCCTTTACCAAAAAGGGACCAATTATGCAACATCGATAAAGTTAAGAGCTAAAATGAAAATACCTAATAACATGTTACAACACCGCCGCGAGAATCACGATTTCAAATAGCGTTCGGTGACCGTTATTATATTTTTGATCATGATAACTGCTTAGAGTAGTAGTGATGAGAAAGTTTAATTGTTTTGTTATTGGTCTCAGTTTTCTTTTACGATGTAACGTCCCAAAAATACATATAAAAATTTTGTTTTTAAATTCATTCCATTCATAATAAACTGATACTAAAATATTCAAAAGAGTCACATTGTATCATAATATCAGAGTACAAATCCCAAAATCACTAAGTACAGAAAAACATGGAGTGATGTGATGTAAAAGTGTAAGCATAAAGCTTAGTGAGTACCCCCAACATACCACATACTAATCAAACATGTTACACAAACATACTGAACAAACATAGTGCCAAGCAAATATGGGTTTTAGCATGCCCTTTCGGTCTATTCCAACTGGATACTGTCAAACATATCTGGGTGTTGGCCTACCCCTTCGGTCTATCTCAAACGGATATTTCCAAGCATATTTGGTTGTTAGCTTACCCTTGCGGTCTATTTCAATCGAATATCGGGTCTATTTCACCCCTTACTGCTACCACACAATATCATGACATTAATCACTGAGTCATCATATAAATACAAACATGAATGATAATTATCACAAAGATAATCATCATGCTATAAAATAACTAGTGGGCCGGCCTTGGTGCCTTCGACCCTCGGTTACTGCGATGGAAGACTCACCTCAGACTGTGGGTATCAAATCGAACTTGGCGGATGACTCGCGAACTCTTCTCTCTATCGCACAAGCACAAAACCCTAATTAGAATTTAGGTCACAATCTAACTCAAGGTCCAAAATCCTAGCCTTTGACTTAAGGAAAAAGGCTCCTTTACCTTTGCCTTATTGGGTCTCCTTCTCTCCAAGGCCCAAAACCACAAAACCCAAAAAGGCATCCAAGCCCACCATAGGGCCTTTATGGCCCATTATGGCCTAAGGACCCCTAAACATGGCCTTAGGCCCAAAAAGGACTTGCTACACTCAGGTGGGCCCGAGGCCCACTTTTCTCAAGTTAAAAGCCCAACACCCGAAAGAGCCCAAAATCCTCCAAGCCCATAGTTCGCGTACGCACGACGTACTTGGCTTGTACACCCAGTGTATGTTGTTGTTGACCAAGGTCGAGGTGCTAACCTAGTACGTGCATCGTACACTTGAGTACGCACTACGTACTGGTCTACCAAGCCAAACTTAGCCCTATGTCTTAATCCCTTAAGACCTTACGTCCAAAACTTAGATCCAGACCCCTAGAAACGTCCTAAGCCATAAAGTAGCAAACTTTATACTTTTTCATGCAAGTATGGGGCTCAAAACATGAACCAAGTCCATAAGCACACTTGGTTGGTCCCTAACATTTGCATGGTTGAGGCTTAACCATCAAGATCTGTTTTTTATGACTCAAAACACCTCTAAGAGCTCAAAAGGATAGCTCATATGGTTTGAAGTTCCTTAACTCCAAGAAAACAAACTATGGGAACAAAATATGACATTTTCCACCCTAAAACTAGATCTAAGCATCCAATGGTCAAGGTTAAAGCTTTATACCTTCAATGGGTCAGAAATGGTGCCAAACTTCTGGATCTACAAGCTCTTCCGACGTCCTCGCTTCTTCTCAAGCTTTCTACTTCTTCAAGAGCTCTAAAGAACACCTAAAATCACTCAAGAAGCTCACAAATGCACTAAGGTGGCTTAGGGTTCGAGATTTGCACTTCAAGGGCAATGAAGGCTGAAAAGGTAAGTGACTTGGGGGACTTACGATCCTTAAATAGTATGCAAACCCTAGAAACTAAGGTTTGCTTCAGACATGAGTACGCCATGCGTACACCACGTACGCCTAGCATACGTCCCACGTACTAACCAAGGGACTAATATGAAATGGACTTTTACATTAGGGACCAAAAGAGAACTTACCAAAAACTTGGATGTTACATACAAAGTCTGTAATCAATATTTCTATTTAAGGTGTGTGTTTAAAACGTCCTTTGCTCATGTTGTGTTCGTTCTCATATCATAACATTGCAGCCTGATAGCTAACATGGTTGACAACACTTTATCAAATGTCAAAGCATTACAATATATAAATGTATACTTAATTTTAGGGTCATATCACGAACGAATGTTTTTTTAGAATTTGTGACAAGCTTCTTCTGGAAATGAATAAAGAAGAGGAAATATCATGCAAGCAGCACTATATCTATTAAAAATTATATATATTTTTTCGTTACTTCAAATCTATAGTGTGGTATCTCTCACTGTCCTATGAATAATTATATTATATGGTGTTTGCTTTAAAATGGTTAGTTATATATATATATATATATATATATATATATATATATATATATATATATATATATATATATATATATATATATATATATATATATTGTTATCAAGTATCAAGTATCATCGTCCTATAAGTCTTATTGGGGCTCAGTATAAGATTATAGAGAAGGTGTTAGCTATTTGGTTATCTCGAGTTATTGACAAAATTGGTAGCTGTGAGCAATCTGTGTTTGTTCGGGGTCGGCAAATCTTAGATGGCCCACTTACTATTAATGAAATTGTGGATCGATACAAAAAAAGAAAAAAAACAGTTGATGGTGTTCAAGATTGACTTTGAAAAGGCTTATGATTCAGTGTCTTGAGATTTCTTAGAGAAGATAATGCAATTCTTGGGGTTTGGTCAAAAGTGGGTCGGATGGATTCATGGTTGTTTATATTCGGCAAAAGCTTTGGTGCTTCATAATGGTAGCCCTACGACAGAGTTTCAATTGGAGAGAGGCTCACGATTAAGTGATCCTCTTTCTCTTTTTTTTAGGTTACGGAGGCGCTCCATGTTGTTGTGGAGGATGTTTTAGATGCAGGTTTCTTTCGAGGTGCTATGGTTGGTTCTTTGCAGTTGTCTCATTTATTTTATGCAAACGACGCTTTATTTTTGGGAGAATGGTCTCGTTACAACATTGTTGGAGTGGTTCGACTTTTACACTGTTTTTTTTTTTTTGTGTTCCTGGGTTAAAAATAAATCTCCATAAATCTAACTTATTCGGTGTTGGAGTGGATTACATGGATGTCAGTAATTTAGCTTATATTACTGGATGTGAACCGGGTGATATTCTTCCTTTTTTATACTTAGGTCTCCTGGTTGGGGCAAATATGGCGAGAATAAAATCTTGGGACTCCATTATAGATAAGTTTAACAAAAGACTTTCTAGGTAGAAAGCAAATATGCTTTTATTGGAGGGCGCGCGATGCTTATTTCGTCGGGTTTAGGGTCATTAGAAATTTATTATTTGTCCTTATTTCGTATGCCTATTCAGATAAAAAAAAAAGTTAGAATCGCTTCCTTCGAGATTCTTTTGGGGGTTAGATGGGAAAGGATACAAAATCCCTTGCGTAGCTTAGTGTTAGCTGATAAGTTGAAAGGTGGTTTGGGTATTGGAAGCCTTGAGGCTTTTAACTTTGCTTTGTTTCAAAAATGGAGGTGGAGATTTGTTAATGAAAATGGTGCCTTATGGGTTAATGTTATTAACGAGGTGCATGGGATTTATAGAGCTAGGGTTCGGTTTTTTTACCTAATATTCGTGGAGATGGGGTTTGGTCCAGGATAATCGGTTCTATAAACAATATGCATACAGAAAAAGATGAAAGATGGAAAGTCTACTAGATTTTGTCTTGATGTTTGGTGTGGTCAAGTTCCTTTTAAAGATAGGTACTCAAGACTGTTTCGACTTGATAAAGATCAATTTTGCTTGGTCTTGGATAGGTGACATGATGGATTATTTTCAGAGGGGGCTTAATCAACAATTGGTTGATCTTAATGAGATGTTAGAGGAGGTTCATTTTTCTAATGATGTTGATGAATGGAGATGGTCGCTTAACATCTGTTTCTTTTTCTCTTAAAGATACTCGTACTCATATTGATAATTTGAATCTCCCTGATTTAAATTTTCCCACTAGGTGGTCTCGGTATGTTCCAAGAAAAGTTTTGATTTTTGTGTGGTGGGCTTTGCTAAATCGTCTTCCTACGAGGTGGAATTTAAGCTGAAAAGGGATGGAGTTAGATTCTTTATTATGTCCTATTTGTTCTCTGGTACCAGAAGAGATAGATCATGCTCTTTGGTCTTGTCAGGTGGGTTACAAAGTTTGGGTGAAGGTTTATTTATTGGTTGATGTTGAACCTCATGATATGGGTCTTCTCACACAAATGGTTGATTGGGTTGATAACTGTGGTTTAAAAGCTTTGCAGAAGAATGCTTTAGAGGCTATTATCTACGTTGGCATGTGGATCATATGGAACTTCCGGAATGAGGTTGTGTTCGGGGATAAAATCCCTTTAAAGAATGGTATTTTTGATAGCATTGTTGAGTGTTTGTTTTTGTGGTTTATCAATAGACAGTAAGGTTAGGTTTCTTGGAGTGATTGGCTCCAAAAGCCGTTTTTGGCTTTAACTGTTTTTTTCCCCTACCTGCTTGCTAGTCGTTTTCTAATAAATTTCAGCCGTTCAAAAAAATGACCATTAGTTTCAACTTTCTTTAAGAAGTCGATCCTTGTGGATGATAATCATCATAATTCTGCTTTTTAATTATAAGTCATGTAATAATTAATTAATTTGATTTTTGGTACCATACAAATAAGAGTATGGATCATATAATATATCCATCTCTCTTTGGGGTTGGGTTTTTTGTCTGCAGAAGTCATCATGTGGACGGGGTTTCAAGGTGTTGACACCACAAAAAGGCGACAAAAAAATCATGTAAAGTAGAGTTTAAAGTTTCACGCTTGATATACACCAAAACAATACATTTTTGTTACTGCGATATATATTGGCAGGAATCAAATTTAGGATGGGCACACTTGATGATATGAATCATTTGCAAAATAAGCATATTCGTTCTGTAGCAGATCGTTTATAAGAACAATTTAGATTGGCTTTGGTTCGTTTAGAAAACATGGCTTGAGGAAACATATATGCAACACTTAACTGGACACCGACTTCTCAGAACTTGGTAAATTCAATCCCCATTAACAGATACCTATAAAGTATTTTTTCCGTTTACACCCGTTATCTCAAGTTTTGGATCCATTGACACATAGTTAATGGGGAGAAAATTGAGTTATTTGGGCTTAGGGGATTGAGTGTGCAAACTGCTATTTTTCCAATGAGATATTTATCCTAATCACTACAGACGTATTTGCCCGATTCACACATCTAAAGAAATAAATGTTGGGCTTATTGGATCCTTAGCAATTCATGCGAGGATTGGTTATCAAATCAACACAGCTTTAACTTAACTTGATGAAATATAATTATTTTGATTTTTGTCATACATAACATTATTTGAATACATACAACAGCCCAACCAACATTAACAAATAGTATAAATTTTAAAACTGATGACATAGTTTATATTTTTTATAACTTGTTTCAATTGTTTAATGTAGAAGAAGTTAAATGATTCGAAAGTAAAGTTGTACTTGTACATATATACATGGATAGCTCATAGCTGTCTTGTCTTTCAAAACCACATATATCATGGAACAAACTGATGACATACCCTTTCTTGTGTTGCACACAAACACAACAAGTAAGTAAGTTACATGCATGCATGGGAAAAAGTGAGTGAGTCAAAGTCAAAGTCAATGGAGAGCGGTCAACTCAACAAGGTGTTTGTACTTGTGAGAGACAAAAGATTCCACCTTGAATTTGAATCCATCCTCCTTACTTGGAGATATATATTTCACACCAATAACCGTCGGCAGGCCTGCACCATAATCAAATTATACTACTATCAATCCTTTTCACTTCACATAAATAAATAACTTCAATTTCTCATTTTAATTAAAAATATATATGTATATATGTTATTGTTATTAAATGCATGTTTAGGGAAATTAATTAAAAAAAAAAAAAAAATTAAGTGTATCATACTGTTATGGACTCGAGCGTAGAGTCTTTCTCCCTTCCAATATTCCAAGGGTCTCCTTTTAATTCTGCTGCTTCGCCTTACTCCAGATGACGTCCAACTAGACCCAGCCCCTGCCATTCCCATTCCCTCCCATTATTTAATATTTATATCATAAATAAATAAATAAATAAATAATCCTTGATAAATTTTGAACATAAACACCACCTATGAGTTATGACCTAACCTACCTGCAAGGCTCTGGCGACGCTTTTTTGGATCAATCTTATTCTTCTTTCTCTTATTCGTTTTTTTATTTATCCTCCTCCGATGCTCCTCCTCCTCCTCCTCCTCCTATTTATTAAAAGTTAAAACTCAGTGTCTGTCTGTTGGGAATAATCTGATTTTTACAAATATTTATTTATTTAAGAAATAAATAAAGTAAGCTTAACCTTAACCTTAACCTCACCTCATTTTGTTGTTCAGGGACAGGAACAATATCAAGACTTTGACCACTAGTATCCATGCCCATGTCCTCCTCAATGTTCACGTCAGCAGCATCTGTTTCCCCTAATTTTAAAAAAAAAAATACAAAAATACAAATAAAAAAAAAACAAAAATGTCAATTAACAAGACAAGGGTCAAACCTGGTTGCCTCAAATCCAAATCCTCCACAACATTTACTTCTGCTTCTCCTGCCTTCTCTGTCACATCTTCAACCTGTTGTTATGTCAAAATGGATGTGACATTTGTTTCTTAAAACATTCTTCTCTCAATCTTCCCAAACTTAACTTATATTGTATGTAATTTATAAACCAGTTTTTTAAACACAACTTACATTATTATTATTCTCCTCACTAATAATCTCCTCAGCATCCAAACTAAATTCTGTAACAACAGATGCTGCTTTTGCCACCGTATCTTCACTCTGCATAACATCATAATCAATTGCATTATTTCAGACTTACTTCTAAACTATATATAACAAATATATATGATATAATAAAACCTTACATTTCCATTTATATCTTTCTTTGTTCGAATATCAATTACATTCTCATCTGCATCCCTTTCTTCCACATTATGTTCCCTGTCTTCCATATCACCAGTGGCAGTGGCAGTTTCTGTAATATTCTTTTTTGCTGATGTGGCAGAAACCATGTCCTTGCTGGCACTAATGATTTTAGTAAAAGTTGTGGGAGGTGAATCAACATCATGGCCATGGGTGGAGGAGAATGGATCCTTTGATTCCAACATTTGTTTTCCATATGTTGAAATTGCCAAAAATGGCCTCCTAGGTGGCGTGGGGGACCCACCTACAGATTGGAATGGGGGGTTGTACTTGTTGGGTAATAATACTTTTTCTGTTGTATCAGTAGTCAATATGCTCTTGTTGTGAGACTCTTGTAGTAAATTCTTGAATGGAGAAATAAAGTCAACTCTAGGAATTTCATGGAACTCTGGAAGTTGTAAATCCTCTATATCAACAGCTTTGATGTTCATACGCTCTTTTAAAAAGGATAACGCCTCATTTCCATCTAAATTCTCAATATTACTAGCCATTAATTCATCAAACATCTTGTGGACCCCATTCTCACTCTTACTTATTGATTCTGTTCACACAAAAGACACAAAAAAAAACCTAGTAAGTTACATAGCATATCAAACAAACAGAAGAAGAAGAGTGGTTATTGATCATTTCATCCTAAACATTCTTTATCAACAACAACAACAATATCCAAGCAAAGATACGTTATATATTGTATAATTATTAAACTTAAAAGCATCAATTAACTTACCAGTTACTTCCTCTTCCTCACATTGCTGATTGGGTGTGAAAGATTCTTGTTGTAAACATTGAGTAGGTGGAATTGGACTTACAATCTTATCTTGCAATGTCTCTTGAGCAACTGATGTATCATCCTGAGACTGACTGGAGTATTCATAATGCTTATAACTAACTTTTCTCCTGAAATATGAGTTCAAGATAGCTCAATGAGAAATTAATAGGTAAAAAAAATCAGTAAAAAAAAGCTAAAGTGAAGATATCAAATTATCAATAATACCTTGGTATTTCTGGACGACGATGTCTAACAGTAGTGGATGTGTTAACCTCATCTACATCTCCACCACCTCTCTGTCTCTTGAGCTCTTTTTGGGTGTCTAGAAATCAATTTTAACATGGTAATATGGTCTAAGTCACTTGTGTAACATGATCTCAAGTTATAAACAAACATCATGAGTACTGAAACACCAAGATTAGAGAAGGATAATGTACTTTCAAACTTTTCAAAGGCTGCAAAAAATTCTTCTGGATCCTGCAGCTGATCAATTTCAAGACTTGGTTCCACGAGTGTAGAAGACTGGCTGTCAACACTCAACAGTGATGTGCATTAAGGCTTAAGCTAACTTCTCCAGGTTTCTAGACTAAATGTTTATGTGGAAAGTGAAACACAAGAAAGTAGTATGTATATTGTATAGTATAACCTTTACCTTGTATCAGGCTTCAAAGAGAACTTAGCACGCTTCCGGACTAAACCTGGTCTGTGCTTTTGAGGGTTTTCCTTCTCTTTTATATCAGCTTCAGTTTTCTTGGTATTGAGGAATTCTAAACCTCCATCTACAACTGACTTTGCTTTCCCAAAATGCTTATCAGGGCTTTGTAATGCCTTAAACAATGAAGAGAGAATAATAAGTTTAGATCAAATAGTAATGTGCATGATAACTCAAGTGACACGACAAGTGCTTCAATCTTCTTCTATTAACCGATTAACTATCGAATGTCATTCGCCTCATGGTTAGGAATGGATTCATTATACATTACACATACACAATAACATTCTGATTTTCTTTTTTAAGAGCCCTCTTCCTCTAAATTTCCACTTCATAAATTCTCAAAAAGTTAAAGTAAGGTGTGTATTGTTAAATTTCCCCACTAGTAAATTTTTTTAGTCAGTGGGAGGTTAAAAAGTATTCATTTGACACGAAAATGTCAGTTTAAAGACTTTCTGCAAAGGCTAGGAGGATAACTTAGTTAAAATGCTTCCAACGATGTGGTGATTGTTGCTTCTGAGAATGTCTAACCAGAAATAAATAGAAATTCATACACATAATCTGTATCTAATGTCTTATGGTGATCTACAGCTGCAGACAATCAAAATCTACTACATGTTAGGCATGCACATTTTGAATGTAAGAATATGAAAGCACTTTTAAACCATAACACGGGTTCCAACCCAACTGCCCATGACATAGTAAGAACATAATGGAAGGGGTAATAGATCTTAATGAAGAAGCTTGAGTGTAGTCTACTTTTTAGCTGGGAGACTGTCCCTAGCCAGTATCAGCAATCGCTTACCTCCATTGTGTAAAGTCAATTGTGAAAGTAACTCAATCAAAATCTAGTAACTCAAAAAAAAAAAAAATCGAAACAAAACACTCTAAGCAGAAGTACCGTGTTCCCACACAACAATTAGCACAAATTATAACTGATGAATAACTAAACTGTACAGAAAAAAGTTGCAGATAATCGAAAAGTACCATTGATATCATATACTGGTGTACAGCTTCGAGGTCTTTGGATTTCTACGCATCTTTGGAAAGTCGGAGTGTTCGAGGGTTTAGAGAGATAATAGACTGTTCTTCAAATGGATCGACTAGAGTGAAGCTCTGCGTTTGATTCATCGTTGCATTTTCCGTGAATAAATTAAGCCCTAGACAAGGAGTAGATAGGGATTCGAAATTGTTAAGAGTACCAAGCGGGAACTTACATTCTTCAAATTGTTTGCAATAAAAATCTCAAACTTTAGGTAGGATTTTTAATTTTTCATAAAAAAAATTATGTAAAAGACTATAAATTTTTAGAAAACGTTCAATTTTTTTATCTATTATCCGGTTAACAACGAGTCATCCTAAGTGGCATGTTTCTGAATCCACGTCATCATAGATATCAAATAAAATGGATAAGACGTAAACAAGGATCGAAACGTGGTCTTTAGTTGTTGAGCTTGAGCTAGATGTTGATTTCATTTATATTTCCCTAAAACTTATTTATATAATAGAAAATCATTATATACACATAAAGAAAATAATTGAAAAAATAGTAATAGCAGTTTCAAACGTAGGTTTCCTTCATAAATAAGGCAACAAACATACCAAGCGAGAAAATGTTGATTTCATTTATATTTTTCTAAAACTTATTTAAATAACAAAGTGTTATATAAATATAGGGTCGGGATCTATTGAATACTCCAATTTCGATGAGGACTTTAAGCACAATTATTAACATATCGTTATATAGTATGGGCAACGAAAAGTAGTATTATTGCTGATGTGGCACCTCATAACCTAGTCATAACAAGATGAACGTCACCCTCCTTCTTGTTAAGAGGGTGTTATGGCATATCTTGTTGTGACGAATACAATATGCAACGGAAAGTTTAATTGGTTGTTGCATTTATCAACCAATCAAATCTTTTTCTTTATTTCTTTCTCTACCTCTTAACATTTTATAACATGTGGAACACCATTTCCCCATTAGTGTTATGGTTGAGGTGGCATATAAATTTGATGTTATAACATGACTCGTACCTAAGACCTCTTGGGCAACAGGGAAGCGCGTTATGCTCATGTGGCAGCCTAATAACGGCGTCATAACGGGAGGAACACCGCCCTCTTAGTCGTTATTAGGTGTTATGTGATGACATGTTATGGTGAGCACGGTAGGTAACGCCATTTTTTGCATATCTTTTTTTTTTCGAACGGTCATGATTTCGACCGTTTAAAAACGGTAACCTAGTAAAAAAAATCAAGTTTTATTTATACTATAAATACACTCAATTTATATCAATTTTACCTACAAAATACATAACTATCTCTCAACTACATATCTCTTTCAATAATTCAAAACTAAAATATGGATCGTTTTGATCCGGCTCATCCGTACAACGATGATAACGACGAAGACAATATGTTTGTGAGTATGATATATCAGTATTATACAGACAGGCTACTACAGCCAGATCTAGCTCCACTACTCACACGACGTGCGACGTTAACTAGAAATCGTGAGGAAGGGCATGAACGACTAGTTAACAATTACTTTGCGGATAATTGTGTCTTCCAGCCAAGCGATTTCAAAAGAAGGTATCATTAGCGAAAAAATGTGTTTGAAAGGATAGTCAACGTCATAGAAGCAAGGTAATCATTTGTTTCAACTTTTCTAATTTATAAATGTCACTTTTAGATAAAATAAATACAACTTTTACATGTTAAATATATATTTAGGTATCATTTGTTTCAACTTTTCTAATTTATAAATGTCACTTTTAGATCAAATAAATACAATTTTTAAATGTTTAATATATATTTAGGTATGAATTTTTCCAATTGAGATATGATGCTAGAGGTAAACGAGGTGTAACATCCTGTTTCGGATCGTCTGTGATTTAGGGTTCGTGGGTTGCAACCCGGGCATGAGGAAGCCTTGAGGCTACGGCGAGTTACTAGAAGCGTAGGGCTTCTCGCCGCCTTTCCATGGATATGAGGCTCGTTGGAAACAGACTTATAATGAAGAAGCTATGATAGTTTGAAGTTTTGGCAAGTTTAGTCCTTATTGAGAAATGGGTGGCAAATGAGTACGTTGGGCGTAAGTATGTGTACGCTCAGCGTACTTATGTGCGTAGCATGGATGCGGAGACCACCTAGTACGCTGGGCGTACTAGACAGAGAATGTAAACCCTAATATTTTTGAGGTGACCCAAGGAACATGTTGGCCTCATTTTTAGCCGCCATTTCCAGCCTCCAACTCCTCTCAAAACCTAATCTCGTTTTCATGGCTTGTGTGAGTGTGATGGCTCATTTGAGTGTTTTTGGTGAAGCTCTTGGTGAAGAAGGAGTCTTGAAAGAGGATAGCTTGTGCTTCTAGCTTTTGGATCTAAACTCTACCCTTGTTAGTGCATCTTCCAGAGGTATAAAGTTCGAAACTTGCTCATTGTTGTGCTAGTTCTTGTTTTGGGTCCATTTTTAGGGTTTTATGTCCCAAAATTGGAACTTTGTGAGTTTGGTGAACTTCAGAGCAAATCTCATGTCCTTTTAAGTGTATTGGTTTGCCTTGATTCATAAAAATGAGAACTTGGTCGTCTAGACTTCTTCATACATGTGTTAAGAGGATTTAAGAGAGTATTAATGGTTATTTTGGAAGTTAGGTCCCATTAAGACATGCAAATTGATAAAGTCGCCAACTTTATAAGTTAGGAGCTTGTAACAAAGCTCCTCTAAGGTTTGGATGCTTTGGGATGAAGTAGCTAAGTCGAAAATGGAGTTTCTGGACCTGAGCATTACGCCTCGCATAGTCCTAGTACGCCCCGCGTACTGGTCTAGTTTCCTCGATCAGGATTCGTGTGCACGCTGAGCGCACCAAGGGAGGTACGCCCTGCGTAATCTTGTTGTGGGCTTTTTGGGTTAAATCTCATATTAGGCCTTAAGTGTTGGGCCTGGATTTTGGAGATTTTGGATCAGAGTAATATATATATATATATATATATATATATATATATATATATATATATATATATATATATATATATATATATATATATGTGTGTGTGTGTGTGTGTGTGTGTGTGTGTCTTGGGCCCTTGTGATGGGCCTGCCATTTGGACTTAATTTTAAGGGTTGGGCCTTGGGAGGGTCCATTTAGTATTGGGCCTTGGTGGGCCCAATGGGCTTGGGTTATTTATGGGCCGGTTAGTGGACTATCTTTAGACCTAATGAGTGAGGGTTTGGTCTTAGATCCTAACTGGGTTAATTGTGGGTTTGGCTCAATGTTAGAGGCCGGTGTGTAGCAGCAGCATTTATAAGAGTTGTTCATCATCCGAGGTGAGTCTTCTCACTATACTTACCTGAGTGGTAAGCATTGTGTGATCGGAGAGTCTTATGTGCTTATACTGAGTTATGTGATATCATGCATTTTGTCTTTGTGATTTATGATGTATAATACTCATATGCCTTATTGAGTTATTTTGTTCTTATGAGACCAGAGGGTCCTCACCGAGATACCGGACTGGAAGGTCTGACCCGAGCTGTGAGACCGGAGAGTCTTCACTAAGACACATGACCGTAGGGTCCTTATCAAGATATAGCCATGAGAGGTTAATTATTTGTGTGTGGTATTTTAGGGAACTCACTAAGCTTTGTGCTTACCGTGTTGTGTGATATGTGTTTCAGGTACTTTTCAGGATCGCAGGAAGGCGCCGACTTGATTGTACACACCAGTTAGAGATCATGATTTTGAGGATTCTGGGATTTTATCAAACATTGTTGACTTGTGTTTTGAAAACTTATACATTTTTTGATTCTTGAGAAATGTGATATTGAGTTATGTGATTTTAAAAATGAAAATTTTATTTGAAAATTTACGGTGTTACAAGTTGGTATCAGAGCCTTGGTTTGAGGAAATCGGATGTACTCTCGGGTATGTATGGTCAAACTGAGGATTCGAGAAAAAATTTCTGAAAAGAAATGATTTTTCTAAAACTAGTAAGAGTTTAAAGAGAAAACGAGACGGAACAATGTGTACAATCAGCCAAATCCCGAGCGGTGGTTTCCCAAAGTACCATTACTTGTTTACATTATGAGATATTAGAGCTGCATGCTAGAGGATAGGCTAGGTATTTCAGAAATTTGGGCTAGAGTTTCCTGATTCATGATGCCTTAGCCTAGGGGATGCTATTGATTGATATTATCTGCTATTTGCTCAATGTATATGTTGAGTAGGACGGGCGTTCGCACACAAGTTCAGTGAACCGAAGCCAAACTGGCTCGCATTTTCACCCCCTGCACGCACACGCAAGAGAGAACCTTAGTTCTATAAGTCTTGCAAAGGTAGTTATTCTTTGTAGTTATAAACACATTTCCTTTTCATACTCCCACGATTATGAGATGGAACAAAACCTAATTAACTCCTTTTTAATCTCTTTCAACTACCTTACTTTGACAAGTAATTTTTCATTCAATTTTAATCCAATTTATACGTGTAATATATCAAAATGAAGGTAGCACAGAGGATAAGACGAATATATAATTGTTCATCCTTTTTTTATTACATTTAGAGTTCAAAATTCATGCTCAAAAATAGGAAAACCCTATTTTTGGAAATTAGTAAAACTAGTTTTCCAACAAATATTACATTGAGAGTCAAACTACTGTTGCATACATCAATTTATCGAGAGTGAGCATACCATTACATCAACATATGCCATATAAATGCAAATAATGATGTAAAATCTTGTTTCAAGAAGATTCTTATTTCGGGATTATTGGCAATAAATGGATCAAGTAAAGGCATTTGATTCAAGAGAATAGGGTTTCTACCCTATTGGATGTTGATAATAATGGTTATGTGATCCAATCCCTTGGTTTGTGTTTTGGAGTCAAAAGGTAAAATGGAAAAAAAATTATGTTTTAGACTTCTTCCATAGATTAAGGATTTTAGTTAGCTATTTTTAAGTCAAAACTAATTCAACAGAATTATGGGGCTCTCCAATACCTTTATGTGCATATAAATAACGTTGAAAACGGAGTTGAAACGAAGAAGTTATGGTTGTTTGAAGTTGAAGTGGAAATTGTGGGTTTTGTCCTACACAGGGCATAAATTCTGAAATATTGGACGTGGGTTTAATAATCTACGCATGGTGTAGGTTATGTTACGCAGGGCGTAATCGTGATAGATCAAAACCATAATTCTTCGATTTTGATCCCAATTTAAGGGCTCTAACTTATGGGAAACCATGTCATGACCAGCCTCCATCACCTAAGACCATTCCTTGAGAAACCCTAGTCTCATCTTACTTGTGTTTGAGCCTTTACATCATTTATGAGCTTATTTATCCATTTGGAAGGTTGAATCTTGAAGATCAAGGTGGTGGCAAAGTGTATAGAAGAAGGGTTTAAGTATAGATCCAACAAGGTTACTTCATTCTTGGATCATTGTGAATAAAAAGCTTCTAACTTGCTCATTGGTTTCATAGATCTAGTTATTTTCATATTTTCCATTTTCGGTTCATAATAACTCCAACATCTTTTGAGTTATATGCAACACTCTTGGGACTTATTAGACTTGGAAAGTTGTACTTTTGTGCTTATTCATTAAGCCATGCAAGTTGTGTTAGCATTTTTGGTCATTTTAGTGCATAAAATTTAGATCTTGAAACTTTGTGACCTTATTATGTATAAAGTTGGAAACTTAATCCATCTAAATATCATATTGATTCATATTTGAAGGTTGGAGACTTGGACTTGATGGATTAAGTTAAGAAAGATGCATTTTTCGTCCCTTTAAGATTTAAAGACTAGATCTTGTTGTTTGGACCATCCAAAATTTATCAATTATGAAGTTATTAGGACTTGATATGAGCTTTGTGTGAAAGGTATTAATGTATTAAGTGCTTAAAATGAAGTTTGGCAATAGACACTATACATAAGGCGTAATCTGGGCTACACCCATCGTAGCCTGATTTTCACATGTTTCTAAATAAGGCTCTACGCCCTGCGTAGAGCTAGGTGTATACCGCGTGTAAGTCAACAAAAGGCTAAACGTTGACTTTTGACCATTTTAACTTTTGGTCAAATATGCGGGATTGAGGACTTAGAAGGGCAAAATGGTCTTGTACCTAAGTAAGGATTTATCTTGCTATTTGGACTTGTTGGGTTGGGGTATTTACCTTAATTGATAATTAGGGTTTCATTGTTGTTAGCATTTCCACTAGGATAGCCATGTCTTCTTATATCTGTAGTCGTGAGAATGAAGAAGGACAATTGGAACGCGACAAGGTGATTATCCCTGGAAAAACAAGAATGGTGGAATGAATTCAACAACCGTCATTGTTGCTAGTAGTGTGGCTACATTAGTAAAACCCCTTATATCGTTAGTTGTAAATGTGCGTTAATGTGTTTTTAGATGACCTTGTGCTTATCAAGACCTTCTCATGTTTTGTTCATCCCTTGCAAGAAGACTCCTTTCGGTATACACAATTAGTAGTTCGAATTGTGAGATTTCGCAATTAGTCTGAACATTTGGGACTTAGTAATATAAGTTCTGAATTAGTTTAGATACACATGTGAGCTGTCTAAGGAAATGTGTGTGAGTTTGAGAAGCTTAGATAAAAGGCTTATCAAAGCACATCGTATTGGAAATATGAACCTTGGAAGTCAATAAGTATTGTCTTTTAGAAGACCAATTGTTTTCTGAATACGTGTCAAAGCTAGTGGGAGTATAAATGTTATGCTGGAATGGATATAATCATCATGTTAGTGGGAGCATGATTATTATTTAAGTATCGCAAGTTGGCAAAATTAATTATAGAAAAAACAAAAGTTTCACTTTGCAAAGTTGCAGGGGTTGAAAAGTTGTTTTTGCTATAATTAAGGGAGAGAATGTTGTACTTCGTTTCCAATCTAAAAGCTTAGATCGAGAAATTTTTAATTGAATTTAGTCAAGGATATATTTATTATTTGCATTCTCAAAGTTCGATTATGATTACGACATCCCTCTTCATAGTTCGAATTTTGAGAACACGGAAAATAGAAATATTATGGCAATATTATAGCAAGAAACTGGTAAAGTATCATGTTTTTCATTATGAATCATATCCCACACACTTCGGGTATAGGATCGATTACATATGCTGTAATATTCGACCGTTCTAAAATTTTCCAAATGCCTATGGCATTTAGAGGGAAAAAGGGAATAGAACCGGATTTGACTAAAATAATTAAACAACTGTCAAGGACAATCTAAGGTTCGCCAAAGATTGGTCACTTGTGGATAGTTGGAAGTATAGTCATGGATGGACCATATTAACATTATTATGAATAGATAAGACTCTATTTAGAATGAGTTGTCATATGACAAATATGAAAATGTTTCATTATTGGGGGTTGGACGTTAAGAATCTATGTCTAGATTAGAAACTTCTATGCAAGAAGGATGTACAAAGGAATGTACTTTAAATGTGAGACTTCATGAATATGGAATTGTCTTGTAACAATCTCCAATAAAGCACTTTGTAATTTCATTGGCAAAGTCTTAGTGACTTTGGCGCTATGATATTACGAAAGGACCGTTGCATAAAATGCTAGAATCTAACATATTCTATAAGTGGGAAGAATTTGGTATTCTCACACTTGTAGTAAGGACTGGGAAATATGAAAGTGATTGAAAATGTTATTTAATTATACTATTTCAAAAGGTGAGGACCATAGGTAAACGTAGTGTGCATGCTAAGAGCATGGGACAATTGTTGTTATAATTCAAGTAAGAAGTTGATTACCCCAAACAACAAATAATGAGTAATCAATATGGTGATTAAATAAAAGGTGTTTTATTTATACTCAATAGTTTGGGGCCATATAGGATTAGTATTATTCTTGTGCTTCACTTTGCATGTTTTGACTTCCTGAATAATAAGATTATTCAAACCCTCCACATTCACTCATTCTTTGGAAGTAGGAATGAATGAAGATTGTCATGAATCCGTCTGTAGACTAACTAAAGCATTTAGTCATAACACAAGTTTGCTATAGAGTTCGTGAGTGCTGCTATAAGATTAGAGTATTGGAATAAACCCACGCTCACTTGATCGTTTCATGGATTTTATCACGAGTGATTGGTGAGACGATAATATCTTATATTCTTTAAATCGAGATGTGTGAGTTGTATCTTACGAGTCGGTTACACATTGATAATATGTAAACACACCAATAACTTGGTGTTATAAAACAAATTGTTGTGTGTGATTCGGTAAGTGAGTACAAGCGAGCATTGAGTCGAAGTTTACCCATTCCTTTTACCCAAAGTGGGATAAAAGTGATATATGTGGGCCCCTAGATGATTTAGTGATGACACCCTAAGCGCTTGGCCAAGCCGGGACTGAGTTGATGTGTTCAATTGTAGTCTGTTGTCAGTCGTCATAAATCTGAAATCTGGAAACAACATATAGACAAAGAGAATGATTAAAATCCATGTCTCAGTCTGTACGATATCTAGAATGGAGGAATATATGATCCCTTATCTAAAGGACAGGTTGCTAATAAGATCAGAGTTCGACAGCATCTTTGAGAGCCACGATAGCTAATCAGATTGTACTTACATTATAGTTACTAGACTTATCCAAGTGGGAGACTGTTGGATTAGTGTTTAAGACCGTAACTATATTTGGTATGTATTTGACCCGATTATGCATGGTCCTTTTGGGTTGCCTTCACCAAAGCAACTTGATAGGATGATTTATGGAGAAAGAGGATTAATTATGATTTATTAATATATTATATGAATAATATATTAAAGGAGAAATCATATTGTTTAATTAATATTAGTCAAGAATTAATTGATAGTTAGTTTTGTGACTAAAAGACATTAATTAAACTTAGGGGACTGGAATTGTAATTATAAGATAATTTCAATTGGGCTATGGATCACCTTGGAACATAGGTTGGCTGAATTCTATGGGAAGCCCATAAGAAATCATCCAAGTGGTGTTCTAAAGGGAGTTCATGGGCTGCTTAGGGGCTAAGCAGTCAAATTAGGGTTTCCTAGTTGAAAACCCTAATAGCCTCACTATATAAAGACCCCTATGGCCCCAAAAACGTGGTGGACTCACTTGGAAGAACCCTAGGACGTTTTTGGTGCCCCTCCTCCTTCTCATAAGTCATTCTCTTGCTTGTCGTGTTTGTAAGCCATTAGAGGAGTGACACTTGTGACTCTAAGCTCCAAAGACAAGATGATTCCACCCATTGAAGAAGAGGTAATCATCTAGATCTGCTTTTATGTGATAATTTCGAGATGCATATGCTAGATTAGGGTTCTTGAGTCTTGGATGAATTTCATGTACAATAAAGAAACCTAGATCCAAGCTTTAAGGTTTGCATGAGCACATAGGATGTTCTTTTGGCTCAAACCCATCAAAATCTTGTTAGGGTTTATATATATCAAACACAAGTAAAATCAACTATAATCATCCAATAATTGAAATCAACTCATATGGATCAAGTTCATCTTCACCAAACAAAAGTAAAAGGTGTTTAGCCTCTCATTGTAGCAGAAAAACACATTAAATATAAGTAAAATAAGTTAGAAATAAGTTTAATAAGCAAACCAACTAGATCAATGTTGAATTCCTACTAAATCTTCTTCTATCTTGTGCTTCACTTCAATTTCGATCTTATTCTGGTTTTCTAAGGGTTATTATTTGTGACATCACCATTTTTCGCGGTCAGAAAAGACTGATTTTGTTTATGATTTATAATAAAATCAGAGTAACTTTTTAAATAAATGTGTTGCGGAATTTGTTCCCAGAAAAACATGATAAATATGGAATCAAATCATTTTTGTGGAAATGTATTTTATTCATTTTAAAACTCTGGGATGTCAACATCAATATAGAAACATAAGCATAAACAGAACTTGCATTCATTACACTAGTGATCTACATCTCTTTAATCTCTCGGTGTGGTGTAGCTTTATATCGACACATGTGATACAAATAAACTTAGTGGATCAGGTTGGGAAACCTGGTGAGTACACAGGTTTTTCAACCCATAATTATAAATTTATTAAGTTTCATCATCAAACAATTAACCAAATTACCCATCCCTATTATCTTATTTATTTCTTAAGGATCCACCTTAAGAATCATCTATCACTCATTCCTAAGGGTTTTCTTAAGGAATAGGCACGAAGTCCATCTTTACCAGGGTTTATACAACAAGCACTAAATTCATAGTTGTCAGTGTTCATCCAACGGGTGCTAAGTCCATAGCTCTCATTTATCGACAATACTATTTGCGGAGTCCACCTACAATACATGTCAATGGGCTTTTATAGTACACCAGGTGAACATGTCGTTCACAACGCCTACAGGTAGCGAGCCAGCCAGTGTTCCACGGACCGTGTAGAATAGTCCATGGTTGTCATCCATACTCTGCTAGATGACAGGGGCATCGTTTGGGTAAAGGTTTCTCTCATTTTTCACCCCTCACCATCATCTCACTAACTATATCACTTTTTCATCTCATCCTCCAGCTCATTTTTTTTATCACGCATCAACTTATTTCATCTACTCATGTTCTACCCAACATATTCATGGATATAAAGTACATATATAGTTTAGATCTAAAAAAAAGTTTAGATCCATAAAGAAAATTCATATACGTTTCATATCTGAAGAAAAATTTAGATCTGTTAAGAAAATACACATACGGTTCAAATCCAAAGAAAAAGGTCTAGATCTGAAAAACAAAGTTTAAATCTTTCATCCAACATAACTTTCAAATCATAAAATAGTTATACAATCTAGATCTGAAGAAAAAGTTCAAATCTGAAAAGAAAGAAGTTTAGATCTTTCATCCAGCATAGATCTCAAGTACAATATATATATATATATATATATATATATATATATATATATATATATATATATATATATATATAGTTTATATCTAAAAAGTTTAGATCTGAAGTGAGAAAGTTTAGATATGAAGGGAAAAGTTTCAGATCAAAGAGAAAAAGTTTAGATCTGAAAGATAAAGTTCAGATCTGAAAAGAAAGAAGTACAAATCTTCATCCAACATACATCTTAGGTAAACAGGTTATATATATATATATATATATATATATATATATATATATATATATATATACACACACACACACACACATAACACGTAATCTATATAAAATACTTAATATCTATGTGTAAGATGAAAGTAACCAACTGACCATGCACTCACCTGATAAGGAGTGATTCGGGTAGCTCTTCGCTTCTTAAAATAATCTTCTTTGATGAAACCAGGAGTTTTGCTTGAAAATCGGGCTCTACGCGGGCAGAGTTTCAAACCAAAAAACTCTTTTTCTCGGAACCTTCGGGCGCTCCGGGGCTTTCTTCTAATGCTAGGGAGGTTTCCTAGGCTTTCAGGGGGGTTTAAAATAATATATAAAGAGAGTAGAGAAAGAAAGAGAAGTTGGAAGATGTGAGAAAAACGCATGGCTTCAGACCTCTATTTATAGCCGATGGACTTCAGATTATGCTGGGAGTAGTCTTCAGGTACGCGGGAATTCCTCGGTACGTTGGGCGTACCTGCGTACACGGCGCGTATGAGCGAGGATCGTACAACGCGTGTCACTCTTCATATGGATCGACGTGGCTCGTTTCGGACCATGCAAGGCGAGATCACTGGGCGTAATCTTCTCGTACGATGGGCGTACCTCCGACCGTGTAAAACTCATAACTTCTACATACGAACTCTGTTTTCGTCTGTCTTTTTATCGTTGAGCTCCTATTGATGAGGTCTTTGATTCTCGTTTACGTTGTGTCGGTTAAATTTGTTTGATCTATAATTCGAACTCTGGGCTGTGCACTGCTGATTTGAAACTTAGAAAAATCATAACTTCCTCATACAAAGTCAGATTTAGGCATTCTTTTTATGCACACTCTCATATGCTACGACTTTCTTTTAGATCACCAAGGCTGAAAATCATTCTATCGTAAATTCACTATTTTCGTCACGCAGTGTCGTGCCGGTTCTGTCGCGAAACTTTGACAGACCATAACTTCTTTGTTATAACTTGGAGTTCGGTGTTCTTTATATCTCCAGAATCTTTGTCACGACCATTACAACTTTCTTTATCGAAATCGGGCTTACCTAAAATCTTATTTTGACGCTTATTTTATTATATCTTTGCAAACAAGTATATAATCACATAGAAGCACATAATTCACGTAATTCACATAATACTCATATTACTTCAAAGTAGGTTACAATGGTTGACCTAGATTATTACA
Source organism: Lactuca serriola (assembly GCF_051521515.1). Taxonomy (NCBI): domain Eukaryota; kingdom Viridiplantae; phylum Streptophyta; class Magnoliopsida; order Asterales; family Asteraceae; genus Lactuca; species Lactuca serriola. The sequence continues at coordinate 53,605,355 of NC_136416.1, forward strand.
TCATCGTTAATGCTTAGCCCAGAAACATGGGCGTTACATTATTTGCAGTTAACCTATGAAAACCAAATACATGCCTCCGATTTCGACCTAATATCCAGGATTTTATAATTGCGGAAATTTGGCCACCACGTCGCGGTTGACCGCCACCACGACGTCGTCTTTGTATTTATCTAGTGTCTGCCAAGTCAGCATATGGGTTGCGAATATTCCAACCACCATGTCGCGGTTATCTCACCACGACATGGTCTTCAGTCATCTTCTTTTCTTCTTTTGTTTTAGCTCTCGTTTCCTACTTCCAGCTCCTGAATGCTTCCTTTTGTCCCAAGTAAGTCTTCACCGCAACAAAACATAATTTAAACATATTAAGTATCTTTTGTTCCATATAAAGCATAATTGTAGCTAAAAGTATTAGAAATATGTAGTTAGCTATACACACATCAATACTTTATATGACCGGGACAAGTCGAAGGTGTGATCGTACACATCCTCCTGGTAGTTTATGTTTTGAGAGATGATTTTTGATACTCTAATTTCTATGGTTTTGTTTCGAAAACAATGTTTGATCATTTATGGATTTATGAAAATGTCTTTTGAAAATGAAAAATTTTATCGTGATTTTTTGGATGTTATAGGTATCTTAGGGAACTCACTAAGCTTTGTGCTTACGGTTTTAAGTTAAAATGTTTTAGGTACTTCTTGCAACAAAAGGAAGAGCCAAACTTGATTGCATCGTGTCCACTTGAGATTTCCACATTATCTGTTTTGATGTTTTTCACACTGATGTTTTGAAACAATAAATTATCACTCTGTTATCTTTTGAGGAAATGACATTGAATGGTTTTGGTATATTTTAAAATGAAAATTTTACTTGGTATTTCAGGGACGTTATAGTTTTTGGCATTACTTAGTGGGTTTCTTCATTCATGTCATTAGAATTCATTCCCTCTCCATCGAGAAATAAATATAGATGGGCTTAAAATTTTCACATTGCATTAAGCAGCTATGAGTCTTCAATAATGAATGCTACAATATCTTGGGAAATCGTTCGTCTTGGCATCTACGGCTTACATGGTACAACCTTAATATTGATCAATTGATTTGAAGATATGATAGGTGTTTAAAATCAACTACATTGATGATTTGAAGAGTTGGTTGCTTGAGGTATTTTGTGGTGAAAGGTCTTCGTTTTCTCTTAGTGATTTGCACTTTTGGTTTTTCGTCACTTTTTGTCATTTCCTTGATTTTATTTTTATTTGGTGGGAAATTCATCTTATTATTGTTTTGTCTTTTCTCCTAGTTGTTGGTTTTCTTGAAACTTGTTCTTCTAATTTTGATTTGCATGCTGTTTTTTTTTCTTAGGTATCTTATGTCTTTACTTGAATCTTGAAGACTTGAAAATTGTTGACATCATGATGCTTGAAGTTTTCAAAAGGTTTGAATCGTAAGTGTATTTTATTTATTTGCCTGCTTACTTTGTATATACTTTTTTTCGTTTTATAGGAATGTAAGGCCCCGTTTGATAGTTGCTGACTGAGAAAGTGCTTACTGGGAAAGGTTTGTTTGAGTAATAAATTCTGACTGGGTAAGAAACCATGATGTTTGATAGTATATCTCACTGAATGTGCTGGCTGATGCAAAATGACCATTTTACCCTGATGATTTAATAATAATAATAATAATAATAATAATAATAATAATAATTGATTATAAAGTTTCAGGGTCCAACTAGTAATTTCCAGAAATTAGTTATGCAAGACAATTTAAAGTTGTGGTAGATTAGGGCAAGATGGGTATCTTCAAGGACCAAAGTTGCCTAATTATGATTTTGAGTTGTCTTCTTCCCCTAATCTTCTTAAGCATCGATACAGCTCTGTTTGTGTTTCTTTTTTTTTTGTGCCTCTTTTCGTGTTTTTTTTCCTTTCCATGGATTAATTTGATGTGTGGGGAAGGAGGATGAGGGTGGTGCTGGTTGAGGGGTAATGGTGGAATGGATTTCAATCAGATTCAGTCAGCAAGATTTTTTGGTATGAGTGAGTCAGACATTGTTGACCTGGACATATGCAAAACTGAGCTATATCAAACACATGGAGCTGACCGAGTCACACATTTTTGTCTGACCTGGCCAGTCAGATCCAAAACAAACAGGGCCTAAGGCTAAGTTGGTTATCAAGTTGAAGGATCAGGGATCCATGGTCATTTTGGATTTCTAAGCAAAGATGAGACATAGTGAAACGATATAAGTGCATAATCCATATAAGAGGGAAAATTTGAAAACTAAAGAAGAAAAACATGTTTTTTTTTGTGAAAAATTTCTTTTGACAAGAGAATACAGGGAAAAGAAATTATGTACACAACAAAAGTTAGGGTTTAATGATTGATATTATCTAGTTCGACATTCCTAGTTGACCAAAGAAATATTGAAACTTTGTTTCATCAAGATATTTGGTAAAGACGTCACGACTTTTTCATTGGCGTTCACAAAGTGAAGTTCATCATGGCCTTTTTGGATATTGTATTTGATAAAGTAATAGCGGATATCTGTGTGTTTTGTCATGGAATGATTAGTAGAGTTGTGGGAAATTGCAATTGCACTTGAGGAATCGCAGAAGATAAGAATTTGGGAAACTCTGAATCCATAGTCTTGAGGTCATGTTTGCATCCATAACACTTAGGAGCAACAATTAGCGGCGACAACGGATTATGATTTGATGGTTGAAGTAGAAAAACATGATTGTTTATTTGATGTCCATCTAACAACTCTTCCTCTTAGTAATTGAAACATACGGAAAACATAATGTCAGGTCTGTTAGCTGTGAGGTATAGAAGAGATCCTATCATGCCTCAGTATATCTTCCAGTCTACAGGTTTGCCATCGAGATCGGCGTAAATCTTGTAACAAAGGTCAATGGGGTTTTTGCAATTGTGGATTTGTCAAGGGAAAAACGAGTTAAAAGGTATAGAACGTATTATTCTTGGTTGATGAATATGCCATTAGAAGATTGTTTAACTTGGAGACCAAGAAATGTTGATAGCTCTTCGATCATATTTATCTGAAACTTGCAGGCGTAGTATTATTCTACTCAAGCTTGGCTCGATAAGGTACTCGAGCTCGAGCTCTGCTCATTCAAAATTTAGTCGATTCCGAATATTTTCCGAGTCGGTCTTGGGTTTCTTGTGATCATTTACACCCCCTAAGGTCGAACGTATAACCATTTGTGGAAGAAAGAGAAAGAGAAATAGAAGTTAGAGATAAAAAAACATAGGTAGACGAGAGGGGATGTGGCAAGTCAACGGAGTGTCCATGAAACAAATGAAACTATGAAGCCTCCTTGGGTTTGACTGTTTTCTGATTTATTGCAATTTGGTAGATAATTTATTGTTGATTTTAGGAGATGTTATAAAAACTAATGATATAAAGAAATTGCTCCATAGATACATATTTGAACGGGAAAATGAAAGTATAGGAATACATGACATGCAAAACTATTCTTATAGTTAGAATATAATAAACAATATTTCGTTGCCTGAAAAAATGCAACGCTTTTACTTTGGGTTAAGAAAAACACTTTGTTACTAAAAATTGCTAAAATTTAATGTATTGTATTTTCTATTATTATTATTATTATTATTATATAATGGTTAACACACATCACTAAATCACTAGTTGTGTATCCGCGCAATGCAACGAGATACAAATTGTTAAGAATGAACTTACAACGTTTAAGTTTCGTTTTTGGTCAAAATGAACCATAGAGCTTGGTTTTTGTTTCGTTTTTAAAGTTGGTTCTTCACTATGATTTGTTTTTTATTTTTCTATATAGTTCAGTTTGTTTCATTTTGGTTCGACCTTAAAAACAAAATAGTTAGATTAGGTTTTTCGTTTGGATCATTTTTAAAATCGAAAAACTTAAAAATATAGACGTAGTAATGAGCATGTGTTTTCATTTTCTTCTGTCTACACATTTGATCAAAAAAATAATATATATTATTCATATTTATGTATATATAACGAATTACATTACCAAATAAAAGGTGAACTTAATTATAATAATAATTTGTAGCAATTAGTGACGGAGTAATCAAGCCGAAAACTAAAGAAAATATGTTTTGTCAACCTTTGTCATTTAAGTTGAACATTGTTATTATTGATTCTTTGGAGTGACAAAACATCAAGAGTAAATTACACGGTTCGTCCCTGGTACAGGTGGTAAATTGCGCGTTTAGTCCCTATTTTTTAAAATTAACTCGGACCGTTCCTTATATCGTTAAAATTTACACGTTTTGTCCCTAAAATCATTTATCATACATAAAATGTCTATTTTGCCCTCGTCAATTTATTTTTGATTTATTTTCAGGCAGTTATTATTATCAATTATATTTAAAAAAAATTATTAAATAACTGATCCCACATTCATCTCTTTCCCTGTTCCTCGTCTCTTTTCTTTCAAGAACCCTAAACTACCACTCCACCCTGGTAAGCTTTCAGGAATCATCACCCCTAAATCACCCTAACCAGCGTCGCCGGTTCTCCACCACCAATACATCACCGGTGCTCAACACCCACTAAAGGCATCGTCAATTGTCATCTTCCTCTTTCTTAACCGCTCCAAACAACCATCAGAATCACCCAACCACTATCGACGCCCAAAAGCGCCTTCTGAACCTCATCCCCCATTGGAACCATTATCTCCTGTAGCAAAAATGTTGACGAACGGTTACATTTCCAGATCTTCGGTTTGTGTTTCTAGATCTCCTGTTCTGATCATCGATTTTGTTCAAATCCATATGATAACTACCTTAGATTTAGGGTTTCGAGTGGAGATGGATGCAGTCAAACTTTTCTATGCAAACTACCGAGGTTCAACGGCCCGCTTGCAGTAACCATCCCGATCTTTCTTGAGGTTAAACAACCTCTTGAAGTAGTCCTTGATTGCAAAGCTAAGTGCTTGAGTAGAGGAAGTAACGAATGAAATAAACTGTGTTTTCTCTCCATAAAGAACCAAATCCTTCTTCTATAGTTGTTCATGAAAAGCATTCTCCAATTCTCTTTTAGGTTTCAAAAAGATTCTCAATTTTGATCATTTCATCTTGATTTTGGATCACAAGTTGGATGTGTTCGATTGGTGCAACAATGGTTTTGGACACAACGACGGAAACACTGCCCACGAGGAAGTCGATGGCGAATCCAAGGAACACTTTTCTTATGGGGCTTGGACAAAAATAGGGGAGAGGTTTGTAATTGGGTAGTAGAAACCAGTGTTTGTGTAGTTTCCATCTATGTGGAACCCCGATCTACTATCTTTGTCTTTAATCAATCCTCTATGTGAAACCCCACCTGCGTACTAATTATTCTTGATCTTGTTATCACTGATCAGTGAGTGAATTATATAGTAACCTAAACAAACGAGGAAAAAAAAGAGATTGGGAGGAAGAAGGTGGGCCCCATAATTTAAATAAAATGTTTTATAATAATTAAAAATATTGAAAAAACATTAAAAATAAATAGAAAAGGGCAATATAGTCATTTTATGTCTACAAGGGATGAAACGTGCACTTTTCTTCGATATAAAGGATGATCCAAGTTAATTTTTGAAAATAGAGACTAAATGTGTTTTTTGACACTTGCATGAGAGACGATTCGTGTAATTTACTCAAACATCGATTTGAGAATTAAAAAAAATGATAAAAATATATTAATATTAATGTTTCAATATGGCAACGAAAATAAATATATAAACTTATACTCATCTATATGTACAAAGATAGATAATATGCAACCAAAATACAACACATAAGAACACATACATATGAAGTTGATATGTGAATCAACTTAATTAGTTACATACAAAAGTACTCGGTATTTGTATTTTATAAATTCTACCACAATCACAAATTATTTTTGCAAAATAATTACAAATTTTGTGCAAAAGTTCTATTATATATAAATAATAAAATAATTAGACGGTGTGATTTTTGCATCGTTTCACAAAAGCGATAAAAAACATTTAAATAGTACACTGGTTTTTTTGTTTTGGTTTTAATTTTTCAATTTTTTTGTTGCAGTTTGTTTTTTATTCAATATTACAAATTGTTTTTTTAATCTGACAATCTAAATATATGTTGACTTTCACTTACAAATGCAAAATGCCACTCAATAAATTATAATCAAACCACTAACCACAAAATATTTTGATTTTATAACCAACAATACAAAGTTTTATTCATCACAACAACCTCTACTTTATAAACTAGTATTCTTTGACCATTTATTTATACTTTGTAAATATATGTAAACAAACAAAATTTTGTGGAATAAAAAACATAAGCTGGAATTATAATTAGAACATATGCAACCTAATGTACAACAAAATATTGAATTTCAAATGAGAAAAGGTATACATTTTCTTCTGTAAAAAATTACAATTAATAATTAACAATTTTTTTTTCTTTTTTAGTTACCAAATATTTTTATTAAAAAGCAAAATACTCTTGTTAACACATGGACATGACTATGATTAATATACAAACATTATTAAAAACTATGACAATAAAGGTGAAAAACAAGAACTTTTTAGAACCACCAATGCGATTTTGGATTTTGTAAAAACAAGTTTTTTATTCCATTAAAACATCGAAAGATGAAATGTTGAACTCTACTTGAGCTTCATATAGGAAAGAGTATTGAAATATTTAGAATAAAAAAGTTGGTTAGTAATAATAATTTAAATTACGAATGTGTATACCACCTCTTTTTTTGTTTCTACTTGTTGTATGCAATGATGATGTAGTCTTGTGACATTGTAGTGTTTGATTATATACGAGCTAGATATACGAATGAGAGAGTAATTAATTGTAGAGGAGATGATAAACCTAAGCAAAGTTTCGTCGATGCATTGCTTAATTGCTTGATTTTGATTATATATGGAGCCTATCTCCATACTTAATATAAACCTCCCTTAAACGCCATGTGTCCTCTTTATAGATCTCATTGTTTGCACGTGTCATTCCTGTAGTATCTTATCACTTATTTTCCCGCCTATTCTTTCTTCCGGATTCGTCCCTCAAAAATTGAAATTGATTCTAACTATGCGTGATTGTAGCATGATTATACGATTTGTTCCCCTCTTTCCTTACTGATTCCCTAAATTTTGGGATTCAATATTTTCCGTTCAATTTCCCCTTCGCCATTTTTAAAATCCTACCGAGGAATTTATCTCTCTCGTATACATGTACCTATATTATATGCAAGGGTTCCATGTTTTTGGCCGCCTTGATGGTCAGCCTCCATACGCCAATTACAGTCAACTTTCTGGCCACCTTCCCATCCCTGCAGTCGGTTTAAGGATCCGAAAACGGTACTTCACATCTGCCCTTTTATTTTCCAACCCTCTAATGGCTTATAGATCGACCATCTACAACTCTCCTTCTCTCTGTCTTTAAGAAAAGTTATAATCTCATCCACCATCACTATCCTTCACCACGATCACCATGAAATCACCACCAGTCGCAGTCGCCACCATCCAAAGACACCACAGTCTCACTCTCAACGCATATGCAAAATCAATTGAGGAGTGACAATGACGAAGAATATAACACTTATTAGGTTTGATTTCTTGGGTTTTTCTCTTTGATTTTGTTTAGGCTTGTTTTTTTTATAATACCACTTTGTATTGTATAGGTCTAATTTTTAGATTTTTTTCTTTTATTTTTTAATTCGTAAATGTGGTTTGAATCACAGGTAATGCGATTTGATTCTTAACTTCAATGTTGATTTTTGAACCCCACATATGGCTTCCTTAAAGGTATGTTTATAAGGTTTACATGTTTTCAGATTACTATTTTCTAATCATTTTTTTTGTTGGTATTGCGTTTATTGTTGTTAGGTTGTAGATAATAAATGGTTTGAAAATAACTGCAACCCCTTCCGTTCTCTTCTATGGTATGATTAGCATTTTCATCAACGCATGCCAAATGCTTGATAAAATGCCCCATTGAATCAACATCAGGTCTTCCCTTTGTTTCTTTGTCTCTTCGGTACCGAAACACACATACACACATGTCTATTTATTTTTCTTTATTTCTGGAGCAAGGATTCAGTTTTGGTTTTAATAGAGTGCATAAGCGTGATTTATTGGAAGTTTTAATCAGGTCAGTATCAAGATGTTCACGTTGATTAAAATATTTATCCTTAGTTCCACATTAAATCTAGGTATGGTGTTTATGTTCTACAAGTTAGATTTTGACAGGATGTTGTCATAAAAACTCTAGGATCTAATAACATTGTATATCAAATATCTCCTTAAAGAATAAAATTATTTATCTTAATTGAACAATGATTGACTTTAGGTTTGTACAATGTTGATATTTTCTTTAAAAGGAGGTCAAAATTACAAGGAGGAAATCCTCCAAATAAGGTTTCTCATTATTTTTTCATATCCACATTTGTTACTTCTAACAAGTTGATTGACTAATCTATTTCAATCAAATCAGGGACTCTGGGACACCTATTTAACATGTTGCAGAAATCTGATGGTGGCAATTCAAAAGAATCTACAACATTTTTTGGAAGTTCCTTTTCGGTCTTTTAGAAAGAATTCAGAATCGGAATCCAAGGAAGCAAGAGCCAATTTGAAAATAAGATCGGGAACAAGTGCAGTTTCTGAAATTTTATGTTAGAAATTCAATTGGGAGTCCCATAAATCTACAAGTTGGTATTCAAAACTACAAGATAAAGTTGTTGAGTTGTCATTACTTAGCTTTTCTTCTAATTTTTTAGACGAAAACATGCTTTTAAAAGTAATACAATGAATTTTAATTTTTGTTCTTTTTTGAATCTATGAGGAATTTTAGTCATGTCAACTTCTTTTTTCCATTATTTGCATAGTGTGTTCAACTTATGAACTCATGTATTTGTCAAAGTAACAAGTGTCAATGTCTTAGTTTCTCATTATTCTTATTTAAGCATTGTATTTTAAGTACAATCTCTTAATTGTAGTTTAAGTTTACAAATAACGTCTTAACCTTAGAAAGTACAATGTTTTTTTTTGGTTTGTTCATGAAAGTACAAGGCTATTTTTTGTTTTGCCTATGAAACTATAATGCTCTTTCTGTTTTGCCCATGAAACTATTTTTTTTATACACATAGAAAGTAAATGACCATTTTACCCCTTTCATTGTTTCAATTAAATTATACTTATTTTGGCTAATAACAACAATACCATTTATATTGTTGTCCTTTTTTTTGTTAACTAAAACAGTTTTACAACTTATACCTATGTACTTTGAAAAAACATTGCTGTAATTTATAAAACTTCATATTATTTCATGTTTTCTTACAATTAAAATTAAGCATTATTTTTTTGTTGATATTTTATTTTATTTTTTGCCTATATAATAATTATAAAAATAACAACCGTGGTTTCCACGGGTTATAACCTAGTGATTTATATGAGAATGTAGGGGGAATTTGGGATCTAAAAAATAGATTCAAAATTTCATAATTAATACCCATAATTACCTCCAATTCATGACATCTGATTTTTAGTAAGGACTAATTAGTGGTCTATTTATGTCTAATTGAGCTGTATACAAAGCTTAATATTTATTTTTTAGAATTGATTTTCATAATCATCTCCTCAATTCATGGTGTCTGTTGCATTTGGTAATGATTAATAGTTTGATATTCTCCAAATAAAGATTAGTGGTATTTGAATTAGATTATGGTACTTGTTGTTGTAAAAGATTATACCTCTTAAAATTTTCAATATACTTAATAATATAGTAAAGATATCCTAAAAATATTCATTTTATCAATGTCAGACTTAATATTTTAGAAGAAATATATTCAACATTTTAATACCACTGGACCAAAGACCATAACCATTATTCGAAAGCAGTAACTATACTATTATTTATAATTTTTCTTTGTTTTATATATTTATAGAAAATATATAAAAAAATTAATTAATAACAAAATATCTTCACAAACAATCTATGAAGATCTTCATCAAAATTAACTAATCATAAGTTACAAAAATCAAGATCTTTATAAAGACACATATTACATTTATAAAAAAAATAAATAATAAAAAGCCAAATCTAATTCATTTATTATTCGCATTTTTTCCTTTTCAAAACTTACATACACCACTAAAACAGTTAAAAGAAGAATTGATTTTAATATATAAAAAATACGCCACCCTCGTCAACAAAAAAGATGGAGAAAAAATTCAATGGAATCAAATTCTTCATCATTCTTTTCGTTCTTAGAGCCGCAGTTGCATCAACAGCTAAAGGTAAATAACTTGTTTTAAAACTTTCTTTTGTCATTATTCTAAAAACCAGTTACTTATCTACATAATAATGAAGTTACAACGGCTTATAGATTCATACAAGAATATCAATTTCTTAGTAATTATTAAAGCTATATTTCAGTTTGTGACGTAAGTTTTACTGTTATATACAACAAATTATCCAATTATCGACCATCTTCATGAAGATTAATATTACATCATATATATATATATATATATATATATATATATATATATATATATATATATATATATATATATATATATATATATATTACATCATATATCATATACAGTTTGTTTTCTCCACCAGGTATGGAGGGCAATGGTGATGGAAAAAAGTATTGTACATATTTGGCGTGCAAAATGGGAGTAGGGGATGGGTTTTGCATCCAAGTGTGCAACCCTCGTGGTTGGACCCGTGGTCAATGTATCTATCTTCCTGGTCAAACAGGCGATACGGGTAACTGTTGTTGCTTTACACCTTGAACCCAAACCCGGTTTGTACCCGTCCACTTTAGGGGTTGGATTGGATAAATCTTTTGATATGTACCAAATTATTTTCCCATCAAATTCTCTTCTTCTTATTATAATATATAGATGATTTACATGCATGAATCTGCATACTATTGGGCTAATACAATTTCATTAATAAATATTAATACAAAAAAAGCCCTCAGCAGTTTGAATAGTAAAGTGGATAGCAAATGTTCAAGCTAAGATCTGAAGTCAAAAAGACAGTCTAAAAGAGTGACCTTTGCTAAAAATGTCACCATATTGAGACGACTATGGATTATGAAACACAATACTATGAGCACAGTTTTAGAAGCGGCCCAAACCGGACCGGAACTGAAAGAACTAGAACCGACAAGAATTGACTGAAGCTAGAATTGTCCTATCTAGATGCAGATTTTGATTAAAAATTTTAATTTAAAATAACTAATCGTGTAATATAAATTGCCTTGTCATTTATTATAATCCATAACCATATTAATTAGACAACATAAATAAATATATCTATTATTTAAAAAAAAATCCAACTACATATCTCCTCTCCTAATCTAATAAAAGAGTACTTAGTAGCCACGTGACATCTTCTAAGCCCTCTCCATACTTTTTCCCACCTAAAACTTTCATTGTGATATACCGAAAATACCCTTCTAGCATTTTAAACTCGATGCACTTCTTCTACCTTTTACCCCTTCCTCAAATCACGCTTCCATTTACTCTAATTTCGTCTTCTTGGTTTTGGAAACTAGATACTAATTCAATTTTGAAATACCCAAATCTCATAAGCAATTACAAATCAACATTTTTGGAGGAAGCTAGGGTTCTAAAATGAAATCATCTCCAAACCAATTCCTATAAACTACAATTGCATACCTTCTTCTTCAACTTCACTGGTAATGTCTAGGGATGTATATGGGGCGGTTTGGTTCGGTTATTGGTCAAAACTGAACCATAACCATTATGATTGGTTAATGAATTTTGGTAGCCATTGGGTATGGTTAATATTGGTTATGGTTAATGGTTTTTATCGGTTAACGATTTTGGTTAATGGTTAATATTTGTTAACTATAATGTTCAAAATAATATAAATGGTGAAAGTATATTCACATAAAAAAAATGAAAACGGAATACAAAAAAGTCATCGACGCCAATTTTTGTAACCTAATTTATAATAATAGAATAAAATGTGTATCTTTGATACTCAGAATGAGATAACAAATAGTCACATTCAATTGAAATATAAAAATTTAAAAACAATTGACATTAATAATTTCATATATTGATAATTGATATTAACATTAAAATAAAGTTAAACATTAATAAACGTTCAATGCGATTAAATCAAAAACTATAAAATAAAATAGTCAAACATTTATATTATATGCTATCTGGATAAAAAAATTCAATCACTCATATACATTCAATGTGATTAAGTCAAAAAATCATTCAGATTGGTTTATAAAGTCAAAACAATCTTTGATTAGTATTAACGATGTGAGAAACATTCATTTAGGATTATGAGTGTGAAGATTAAACTAATTGTGAATAATGTTTACAAATTACAGAATTAGCCGATTGGGAATTACAACATTAATGAATAATCTAACTATTGGCTTGATTGATAGATTGTGTGTGTATGTGTGATCAGCCTTTGATGATTTGATTGTTCGTTCGTTTCCTAATAAGTAAGGATTAATGAATTATATTTTGAAATTTTAATGGATCTTAAATATGTTTGACTATATTATTTTATATATAGTCTATAATTTTTATATATTAAAATATAAAGTTAGCAGTTCGGTTAATAATGGTTCGGTTCACCTATAAAACCATAACCGACCCGTTAGTTATCGGTTAACAAAAATTTGAAACCGAACCAACAATTTTTAAAATGATTTGGTTATTTCGGTTAATTTGGTTTTGGTTCGGTTTTCAGTTATCATGCTCATGCCTACGTAATGAAACCTCATCTACAAGTTCTATGTCTATTCAATACTTCTTAAGTTATATCTAATGTAGTGATTTGATTTTGATTTTATGTGAAAATGTGAGAAAGTGTGTATTCATGAGGAAGGGGAACGTCCGACCGCCTTGACCTCTTTTGAGCTCGATCGCCTTTTCTCGCCAATTTTGAATTTAATTCTACACATAGGAGAGAAAGGGTCAAAATCGTCTAAGTATCATCCCGTGTTACCACAGTCTCACTCTCTTTGGTAAATTCCACGTTCTTCTTTCCCGCATTCAAAAACCTCAAAATAAGTAGCCAATAATCTTTATTATTTCATCCAGGATATTATGTGGCCGATTTAGTGAGTTGGGTGTGTAAATTATTGATTTTGTTTTGTAATGACTTGGGTATGTGAAAACTTTAGGGTTTGATTTTACGTTAATGATTTGGGTGTACGAAAGTTTTAGGTTCTGTTGCTTGTTTTCGATGAACTTAAAGAAAGACAAAATGGATAGTATATTGTTGTTGGATGAATCACTCAAACTCCCATTGGAGAAAGACAAAATGGTTATTCAATGTTGTTAGACAAACTTTAGTGACCATAATTGAATTATTATTATCCCTAAATGTCTATGCTTGAGAATTGGAAGTTGACAATATAAAGTTGTGGATATAGGAGATAACTAGATTATGGCACGCGTTAAACGTGGGGAACATGAATTAAATACACATTACATTAATGGGTGACATTGTCTTTGGTGAATTTTTAATAAAAAATGTTAGTTAGATTCATTTTAGAGTTTTGAACCAAACTTATTAAATAAAAATATTTAATATTTTTATTAGAACAATTTGGTTTTTTAATACATTAATTTTTAACATAAATGATCTATTTGATCTTTGTTTTATCACAACATAATGCGACTGCTTGATGAAAACATGTTGTGTAGTGGTTTTATGAATTGACTTTATTCGGTGTACCAACCTCCATAATGTGTCTTGAGATTCGAATACTGTCGATAAAACATTAAATGAATCGGATTCCGACACCTACATTTGTAGTACATGGAAATATGTTGGTTGATCAATTGAAATGTAGAAAATGAAATTTAATAAGTGTAGTGTTTGTAGTATTTTTTGTAAAAGAATGTTACATGTTTGATGTTAAAAAAAAAATATTTCAAATTCAGCAATAATTGTATTATCAACATTAAGTTTGAGATTGCATAACCATCAACTTTGTTCTTTAAATTATAATATGAAATTTGAATTTTGAACGACAACTGTTTATCCAAAAGTAAATTCAAAGCAGATAGATAAATCTCCATATTACCCTCCTATAAAAATGAACGATTATAAAAATAGATAGAAAAAAGTAAAAATTAGTTTTATGTAAATGATGTTAATATCGATAATCTCATTAAACTTTTGAAGCAACTCTTGTGCGGTTTTTTCCAAAAGTTTCTTTGTATCACGATCAAATAACGTAAATAATACCATACCGGTAAAGTCTTGTACTCTAAAGTTATTTTGAAACTAAAACATTGATATAAATAAATTCAATAATATAAAATTAAAAAATTTAACCGAAGATTATAATGATGTGTGTAAAAGAATTATTGAAAATATTTGAACGAAGATATGTCTTTGTTCATGCAAGTTGGAGTGTAACAATAAAAAACTTATGTTTTTGGTCCATTCCACCACTTTTGCCATCATGCATTAAAACGATTTTTATGGCTTTCTCATGAGAAAAATAGGTCAACATATTAAAAAAAATGATATAATTTTGTTTCGGTAACTAAATTAATGAAACTAATATTCTTAAAGTAGATTGATTACTTTTTTCATAACCTCTTTACAAAAACACAGTAATAACAGGTAATAAGAACAGAGTAAATGCAAGAAATTGGAGAAGAATAAGGAGAACAAAATAAAGAAAGAACATGAAAAAAAGAATTAGAGAAAAAGACAATTGAAGAAGAACATTATAAATCGTAGGACTCAATCCAAAATCGTAAAAATAACAACTTCAATGTAATCATATGTATAGTGTTTTTGAATAAGGAAATCATTATCTTCTAAAAAATTGGGATGCTAAGATATCATCTTGGAGATTTTCAGCTATTCATCTGAAAAAAAAAAGATATTATTGATTCAAAATTTCTAGTTAATTGACTTGTTTATTTAATTAGTTTTAAAATTCAAACCATTATACTGATTCATTTTACGTGACATATACTGAGAGATAAATAATGAATAATATTGACTTTAATTTTAACTCTAAAATATGGTGTTGATTTAATGAGATTAGATTAGATTTTATAGATTAATAATTGAATTATTAATATGTTTATTTAATGAGTTTTTTCAAAAAAAATATATAATAATAACAAAAAAAGGGTTTGAATTTTGAAGTTAAAAGCTATAAATAAGGGAGTTGAATTAGAAATAATATTAATTAGAGAAAACTGATATCTTGTACATAAATAGAATAATATGCTTTAATTGATAACATAATTACTAAATTTAAAGAGTTTATAATTAGTAAAGATTCTATAATTAAATGTAATTATGTTTGAGTTCTATTTGAGAAAGATGATGTCAGCATATTGATCTAAATGTGGAAAATATAGGATTGAAATATAATCAAAGGCTCTGATTGCTTCATTGTTGAATTAAATATTATCTTTTAATAATATTTAGAGATTATTAATATGCTTATTTAATGAGTTTTTTCAAAAATAATAATAATAATAATAATAATAATAATAATAATAATAATAATAATAATAAAAACGGGTTTGAATTTTGAATCCAAAAACTATAAATAAAATAGTTGAATTAGAAACTATATTAATTAGAGAAATTGATATCTTGTATATAAATAGAATGATATGTTTCAATTGATAACATAATTACTAAATTTAAAGAGTTTGTAATTATTAAAGATTTTATAATTAAATGCAATTATGTTTGAGTTCTATTTGAGGAAGATGATGTCAGCATATTGATCTAAAGGTGGAAACGTAGGATTGAAATACAATCAAAGGCTCTGATTGCTTCATTGATAAATTAAAGGTTCTCTTTTAATAATATTTAGAGATAGTGAATTTAACAATCCATGTTGGGACAAATTTTTTGAAATTTCCTCATTTTAGCATAAATTAGTGCCACATTGTTTCCTTTTTCATACATAAAAGAGACATGTATTGTTGATAGTTAGAGTAGCTCCATTCAAGCACTCAACCATATAAACATATTTTTTTCCCGCCTAAAACTTTCATTGTGATATACCGAAAATACCCTTCTAGCATTTTAAACTCGATGCACTTCTTCTACCTTTTCATACCAAATTATTTTAGCATAAGAATAGCCAACACCATTCAAGATTTTGTCAACTAATAATCCAATTTTTTGATTAATTATGAGTAGTTGTTACCTTATCGAATAAGAAGAAGCAATCAAATTAAGATGCAAAACTTAGATGGTTCCCCAATTCAAAATTCTACTCAAATAACATCATTAGTAATCGGACATATCAACCATTAGCAACATCAGCAGTCATTAATTCGGAAAACAAAATCTTCCTTTCCAACATAAACAAAATATTGAGATTCTTAGAAACATTAGATTTAATATTATTAGGTGCTTGTAATTAGTCATGTATTTGAACAATATTTTAATTTCATATTTTATAATATCTCAAACCTTATCGGGATTAATCAGAGTCACTCACTCGCACATAAAAACCAAGATTTAAAAAATAATGTCAAAGATTATTCTATAATGTCAAGATTATTTTATTAAAAGATAAGACTTTACTTTACAACAATAAATGAAAATCTCCCCGAAGCTAACAAAAATATGGTGCTAAAAATACAATAAAGAAAATGGTCAATGTCATTTTAGCCTAACGGATTTTTGTCGATTATTTTAAAAAGTTACTTAATTTTTGTAAGGGGAATCTCCAACAAAGTATCAATACTTTTGGGTCAGTTTACGATTTAATCACAAATTAAGTTTCGTTTACAAAAAATGACAAAATACCGGCTAAAACTTCGGAATAACCCTTCATGGTCGGTTTCGCGGATTTATCCAGTATTCCGGCTTTTTTCATTAATTGAACAAAATTTTCGGGCTTTTTTATTAATTGATAAATTACCCTTAAACTTATTGTGAATTTCACTCTTCCGCATCTCAAACTACTACTCTTTTCCGCTTTTCACTTTTTCATATCCACCTTTCCAAGTGGTAAGGCATGCATGTATATATAATTAACTTAATCCTTATATTTTACATATCTTAATCCTCAAGGCTTTGTTTTATGTGTTTAAAATGTGAAACAGTTTACATATCTTAATCCTAAAGACTTTATTTTATGTGTTTAAAAGGTAAAATGGTTGTTATATTAGATACAATGAAAGATTTTGATATGAAATATAATATGAATAATCATTTATGTCCTAGTTGATCTTAAACCGACTTGTTTCTTTATCGTGTCAACCCGTTTATTTTCATGTCAATCAATTTATTTTCGTGTATTTTCGTGTCAGGTTGATTGGTTTAGAGTATAGACCTTATAAGTATGTCGTTTCGTGTTAGATTAAAACACTAAATAAGTTGAAAGAGTATAACTTGGAGAGGTGGATAAGAAAAAATGAAAAACAGAAAGGAGTAGTAGTTTGAGACGTGGATGAGTGAAACTGTAACAGTCGGTTTTGGATTTGCTTCATTATTAGGGGTTGCGGCCCAATCATCAGTTGTCATAAGGCTTAGGGCCTTGGGGAAGAAAGAATTTGGCTCTTTTCAGGTGTGGGTGTTATGGTTTAAGTGATCCAAGTGTTAGATTGTGTCTTCGTAAGCCAAGGGTATAATCGTAAATTGATAACTCGGTCTTTTATGGATTTTGGGTTTTGTTTGGGAAGTTTTAAGGCTTGGGAGTGTTGTTAGAAGCGTAGGGCTTCTCGCCATCTTTCCGTGGATATAAGGTTTGTTGGAAACAAACCTAAGTTGAGGAAGTTTGTTAGAAGCATTTTGAAGATTTTGGCAAAAATGACCCTTATTGGAAAAGGCTTGCATGTCACAACTAGTATTTTAAGGCTAGGAAATTCTGTCCATGTGTAATTAACTTTTGATGTATCTCGTAACCCTAAGTATGATGTTATACATGATATTCACTCAAAAACGACAATTTGAATCAAAACTCACTCGTGCAAGCTCTAAACCTAATTCAATACACTACATTTACTCAACTTTGGGCTTGTAACCCTAACTTCCCGGTTCAAACCTACTGTTGGACCAGGATTCACTTATTGGGCCTAATGAGCCAGTAACCGCTCAACTTGGTTCTTTTGGGCCAAGTGTAACACCCGAAATCAGAAAGGTCAAGAAAGGAAAGAAAAAACCCTAAGTTGAAGAGGGTTGACTCGTCGAGTCCAAGGAGAAACTCGGCGAGACGGAGCGGGATCCGGGTGTAAAGCAATTGACCGACTCGGCGAGTCGGCAAGTGGACTCGGCGAGTCAGGTCTGGGTTTGGAAACCCTAATTTCGGGACTTGGTACCCTATTTAAGCATCTGATTCTCTTTCCTAGGGCTCAGTTGCGGCCCTATAGTCCAGAACCAGAAACCCTAAGCCTCCATTGTTGCTCATTCAAGTTTTCTTGCCATTTTGGGTGGTTTGAAGGAAGAAGGAAGTAGGCACACACTGGGGATTCAAGAATTGGCAGTAGATCCAGAGTTTGTGAGGTCTTCTAGAGCATTTGAAGGTAATGAGTCGTGACCTTCCCTCTTTTGCATTTAGATCAACCTTTATCATGGGATTTGGGGCTTTTAGGGCAAGTTCTTGAGCCATTTCGAGTTAGAAGCCTAGATCTGAAGTTGCTACTTCAGATCTATGTGTATCTTGGCCTAGAGAATCATAAAGCATCAGTCTATGGGTTGATTGTTGAGCCCCTTTGTCTCAAACCCTAAGTTTATGGTGTGTGGTGCCTAGATCTCCTTCTCTACACGTAAAGTTTGCAACTTTACGTGGGGAATAGACTTGGGAAGGGTAGATCTGCAGTATGGAGTCCATGCATGACTCAAAAGTCCTCTGCATGTATGAAGATCTGCATAGACTCGGCGAGTCCTTCGAGTGGACTCAGCGAGTAGCTTGAAGATGAGGAGGAACTCGACGAGTGAGATGAACAGCTCGTCGAGTCGGATGAAGTTAAGCATGAACTCGGAGAGTTGGAAGAACAACTCGACGAGTTGGTTGAAGATTGCCTTGGACTCGGCGGGTCTATTAGTGGACTCGGCGAGTCAGGTCGCGAAACCTCAAACCCTTCGAGTTGAGACTCGAATCAGTGAGTCGGGTGGTGACTCAGCGAGTTGGACAGGACAGGACTTGGAACTAGTTAGACTCGGCGAGTCATAGAATGACTCGGCGAGTCAAGTCGCGAATAGAAAGACCCTGAGTTTATGAACTCGGCGAGTCATTAGGAGGACTCGGCGAGTAGGGTTGACCTGGAAGGTTGACTTTGACCAGAGTTGACTTAGTTGACTGTCAGACTAAGTGTTATATGTATATTGATAGCTCGGAGAGCTAGAGGAGCAGCGGTTCAGGGGATTGTCGAGTAGCAGCCAGAGGTTATCAGCAGAGCTTAGCAGTTCATGTGAGTTTCCCTTCAGTAGGAACGGGTCTAAGGCCACAATGACGGCCCGTTTAGCTAGCAGTAGTTGTCGGACTTCGGTCCGATGTAGGGGACGAATGTCCCAGTCAGCTTCGGACTTCGGTCTGATGTAGTAGTTAGTATGTTTGATGCCTTCGTGGCTCGGACAGGGTTTATGTGTTTATGCTAGTTGATATGTTTATGCTATGTTCAGTCAGCTTCGGACTTCGGTCCAATGTAGGGGACAAGGTCCCAGTCAGCTTCGGATTTCGGTCCGATGTCAGCTTCGGACTTCGGTTCGATGTAGGGGACAAGGTCCCAGTCAGCTTCGGACTTCGGTCCAATGTCAGCTTTGGACTTCGGTTCGATGTAGGGGACAAGGTCCCAGTCAGCTTCGGACTTCGGTCCGATGTCAGCTTCGGACTTCGGTTCGATGTAGGGGACAAGGTCCCAGTCAGCTTCGGACTTTGGTCTGATGTAGGGGGCAAGGCCCTAGTTAGTCCGGACTTCGGTCCGATGCAGTGGGCAAGGCCCAGTATGTGCTTTATATGCTATTGTGTGGTATGTGGTAGATTGGGGGGAGCTCACTAAGCTTCATGCTTACGGTTTTCAGTTTTGGTTTCAGGTACTCGATTTTCAAAAGGGGAGCTCGGGAAGATTGCAGAACACACACCATAGTCAGTTAGCCTGGGAATGTTTGACTCTGATAATGATATTATGTTTTGAATTTAATACTAAAAAGTTATGTGTGACTTATGATACATTGTTTATAAACCTAGTTTTAGTAATGTTTTAAAAGAAATTTTTAGTCGTGATTTTTGGGTCGTTACAAGTTGGTATCAGAGCCTTGGTTTGAGGGATCCGGGCGCACTTCCGAGTGTGCCTGAACTCAAACTAAGGAAGTGGTATAGAGTTTTCAAAAGAAAAATCGTAGTTACAAAAGAATTTTGAGAAAAGAAAACAATTTTAGAAAAAGTGTAAAGAAAAGAGTTTTAGAAAAAGCAAAAAGAGTTTTGAAAAGAGAAAAGGGTGTGGTGCATGCAATCAGCCGAGCTTAAGTAAGTACTCCCAATTTGCCCATACAAGTTATATTATGATTATCAGTTTCAGTATCAGTTTCAGTTTCAGTTCCAGCTTCAGTAGAACAGCATGCTAGAATAGGACTAAGGATCTAGGATGATGCCTTATGTGCCTGCTTTATGTGTTCAGCTTTATGAGAATTGCATGCTAGTATTGAGTAGACAACAGTAGGATAGCCTGTTTAGGTTATGCCTGGTAGCGCGAGCTTAGCATTGTATGCTAGTGTAGTTTCTCGTTATGAGAATAGTTTTGCCTGAGTATGTTTCCTTTATCCGAATGCTGCTTGCTTTGTGCTTTGTGGGACTTTGAGTGGTGGGAGTTAGCCGTTAGGTGAATACGTCACATCACATGTGAGCAGGGTTGAATAATCTCAGAGTGCTGGATTTGGCCCTATTGCGCAGCTCTTGTATGAGTCCAACTGTTGTAGGGACGAGTCTTTTACTCGAAGGATTATCCGAGCCTCATTGCATGTGATGGTATTCAGGTGGTGGCTAATTAGCATTACAAGGAGGCCTTCAGCAGCTGAGGACTGGTTTGAGTGGAGTCAAAGATTTCCCTAGGGCAAGCCTAGGATGGGAGTAGCAGAGATCAGTAGAAGTGATTTGGTGGAGTTGAGGTAACTCTTGAGGAAAGTGCGGATAGATGTGGAAGGTAGTAGGGGCCCATACTACTGAAAGCAGAGGATCCGTACTCGATTCAAGAGGGGCCAAGACGAAACCAGGGAATGGTGGAGTGAGTGAGAAATCCCTCAGCAGTAGTGTGTAAATTGATCAAGAATTTTTATATTTTCAGCATGGTGACGTTGTGCGAGATATCAGTTAGCAGTTCAGACGTCGAGGAGGGATCTGGCTCGGGCTTTAGAGCCGGGCAGCTTGATGATCAGATGAGGGATTTCATTTCCGCAGAGATCACGCGCAACATCATTGATCAGACTCCAGTGATTTTCAGTTCGGTTAGAGAGGCCATTGTGGAGCTCATGGACAGTCATCTTCAGGCCTTTAAGGCCGGGATAGTTTCAGGACAGATTGGGGCTCGTCTAGGTCCCAAATCTTATGGAGTTCAGGGATCCATCAGGGAGGGAGATCCCATTTCTAGTTTTTGCCATCAGGGGATAGGAGTGTGTGGGGCACCCTGTCTCCAAGAGAGGCCTCTGTATGATTGGATAGTTGAGGAAGTTTCGCTAGCCATTCGCGAGGATCTGCCCGACATGGTCGTGAGGATCACTGATAGATTGATCGAGAGGCTTCAGGATCAGGCAGCTGTTATTCAGTCGGCGGGCAGGGAGTCGGAAAGGAAGAGGAAAGCGGATGAGACTCGGGTAGCCTCAGGTTCGGGTAAGAGGCCCAAGGGTTCGGATTTGAGGGCGAGGAACTATCAGAACCGCAGTCGATGCGGGAAGTACGGAAGGAAGCACATGGGTGTGTGCAGGCGTAGAAATGGTGATGATATGGGCTGTTTCAGATGCGGTCGAATGGGTCATATCAGCAGGGATTGTACTACTACCATTGCCCAGGGACTTGACCCGATATGTTTCCATTGCGGTCAGAGAGGACACAAGAAGGCCCATTGTCCGAGTTTGTATATAGCAGGGCAGGTGCCAGCTCCTGCCCCTGGGACTTCGAGAGCCCAACGGACATCAGGGCCGGGCAAGGGCGCCTACGGCTCGGAGCCGAGTTTTCCGGTAGATTTCAGCAGGGTTTCGAGCAGCACTGAGTGATGGAGGTATGTATCTTTTGCTTTTCTGTCATCTATTATTGTGATATTATTGTTATGTTGCTGCATTACCTGCTCGTGGTTGAGTTTTATGCCATCTGCATACCTTGGAATTCGAATAGTGAATTGGAGGTCGTTCCCTATAGATCAGGTTACTTCGGATTCAGTATCTGTAGCATGTATGTGTAAGATGCAGTAGTGCTTTACTACTTGCGGAAGGCGTTAGTTGGGGAATGATCAGTTATATTCTCAGGAGTGATAGTCCAGGGTTTTAGTGGAGTAGCTAGCGGTCAGTAAGGAAGTGGTTGGGGATGCGCACCCTAAACGCAGATTCTCGGGATGTAGTCCCTAAAGCAATTACAGTTAAGGATCGAAGGGTGCTCAGTCAGATAGCAGGAAGGGTGCGAACCTGGCAGGAGTTAGTTGGAGCGCTGGCAAGGGTAAACGTCGGCGGTCAGCATATCGCCCTTCTAATGAAAGGAAGGTTGGAAATCCTTCTGACCAGTGAGCAGTAAGGATCTAGTCGGATCCAAGTGGGGGAGAACCCTTCCAAGTATACAAGAATAAGAGCCACATAGACTCAGAATGATTGCGCGGCCTCTGAAGTGATTGTAGCACAGTGATCGATGGATTGAGGAGTTCAGATTTGGGAGTTTGAGGACCTTCCCAGCAATTAGTTCATGTAATCGAGATGATTAGAAGCTGGTTGAGAATCCAGGATTGGAGGACCACCTGTAGAGGCTCAAGTGAGTCGGAATGGGGACCTGAGAACGGATAGCAGGAGATGTTTTCGTATTAGTAGCCAGTGGCAGAGTCAGCATGCAGGATTGCGTGGATTCAGGAGTTGGGAGTTTGGAAACTTCCCAACGAAAGCTTCTTGTATCCAGATTAGTAGACGGTTGGTTTGGGAACCAAGCCGAAGAGTCCCTCGACGAAGCGCTAAGTATATTAAGGATATAAGACGTCAAGGATGATGCAGTATTCAAGGACTGAGGGCTGGTTTTGGGAAATCGGGATGAGGAATCACTAGCGGGATTAGGGATAGTCAGGATGTTCTCGAGATAGTAGTAGTAGTGTTGTAAGTCTGCGGGGGTAGCCGTAGCATTCACTAGCAGTCAGATAGTAGTAGAGTGTTGTAAGTCTACGGGGGTAGCCGTAGCATTCACTAGCAGTCAGATAGTAGTAGAGTGTTGTAAGTCTGCAGGGGTAACCGTAGCATTCACTAGCAGTCAGATAGTAGTAGAGTGTTGTAAGTCTGCGGGGGTAGCCGTAACATTCACTAGCAGTCAGATAGTAGTAGAGTGTTGTAAGTCTGCGGGGGTAGCCGTAGCATTCACTAGCAGTCAGATAGTAGTAGAGTGTTGTAAGTCTGCGGGGGTAGCCGTAGCATTCACTAGCAGTCAGATAGTAGTAGAGTGTTGTAAGTCTGCGGGGGTAGCCGTAGCATTCACTAGCAGTCAGATAGTAGTAGTAGTGTTGTAAGTCTGCGGGGGTAGCCGTAGCATTCACTAGCAGTCAGACAGTAGTGGAGTGTTGTAAGTCTACGGGGGTAGCCGTAGCATTCATTAGCAGTCAGATAATATTAGAGAGTTGTAAGTCCGCGAGTGTAGCCGCAGCCTTTATCAGATTGGTAGGTAGCATGAGCGTGTTGTTGGACGCGGGAAAGCAATAGTACCCACCAGTTCGGGTGCAGTAGTGAGGATATGGGAATCCACGAGTTAGATTATGGATTTCCCAAATGGTTCAGTTATGGTTAAGTCGACGATTTGTCAGTAGATCGTCGCCTCAGTTATGAGATCAGAGTAGTAGTGGACCGTTGGGGTTCGGGTATGTTAAGGGCTACCGTCAGTCTGGGAGCCATCATGTTGTTAGTCGTGGAATTGATGATGTCAGGATGTGACGTATGGACCCGATCGGTTGGATCGGAAGGTTGCTTGAGCCACAGTGACAGGATAACTAGTGGAAACTAGTTCCAGAGAAAGGTTTCGAACATAAGTCGTGGGAGCGACTAAGTAAGGAGTCCTTTGACTCCACGGTTGAGTT
Organism: Lactuca serriola; assembly: GCF_051521515.1. NCBI lineage: Eukaryota > Viridiplantae > Streptophyta > Magnoliopsida > Asterales > Asteraceae > Lactuca > Lactuca serriola. The sequence continues at coordinate 53,629,615 of NC_136416.1, forward strand.
GGAACTCAGTGTTTCAGTCAGATCAGTGTTTTAGGCAGCTCAGTGTTTTAGCCAGTTCAGTGTTTCAGGCAACTCAGTGTTTCAACCAGTTCAGTGTTTCAGGCAGCTCAGTGTTTCAGCCAGTTCAGTGTTTCAGGCAGCTCAGTTTTTCAGTGAGTTCAGTGTTTCAGGCCGTTCCGTGTTTCATTCGGTTCAGCGTTTCAGGCAGTTTAGAGTTTCAGGCATGTTCAGTATTGCAGGCAGTTCAGTGTTTGGAAGTTTCAGAGTTTTGGGACAGTATTAGTATTTGTGTTGGAATGCAAGTGCTGACGGTGTAGCTGGTTGATTTGGAAATGGCAAGTCCCTCTCAGCAGGATCAGTTGAGCCTTCTGCCAAGTATAAGTGATCTAAAAGGATAGCTAGGCAGGTAGCTTTTCTTTCAGGATGGAAGGCTCGAGTTACTAGGAGTTGAGTAATCAGATGGGATATAAGCAAGCTGGTTCCAGCAGCATCGTTTCAGTATGGATGGCAGAATGGATAGAACAGTTATAGATAGTTGAAGTATCTTCAGGAGTCGTCGGGAACGACTAGGAGATGGTGTCGGAGTACAGTGACCGGTGGGAGTCCGGTAACTCAGATATTGACAGATTAGTTAGACCTGGGTAGTCTCAGTGCATCCGGTAGGCGGATGAGGGGCAACATGATTTCAGTCGGAGGAAGTAGCGTAGAGGAAATTATAGAAAAGAGAAGGATTCAGTATGTACCAACAATAGTGATCGGCACTGTGAGTGGCTGGAGTGATGGATGAAAGGGTATTAGTTTTTCCAGGCGGAGAGTTGGAGGCAGTTCGCAGAACAGTTGGCCATAGCAAACTTCGAGGACGAAGTTTAGTTTAAGTGGGGGAGAGTTGTAACACCCGAAATCAGAAAGGTCAAGAAAGGAAAGGAAAAACCCTAAGTTGAAGAGGGTTGACTCTTCGAGTCCAAGGAGAAACTCGGCGAGTCGGAGCGGGATCCGGGTGTAAAGCAATTGACCGACTCGACGAGTCGGCAAGTGGACTCGGCGAGTCAGGTCTGAGTTTGGAAACCCTAATTTCGGGACTTGGTACCCTATTTAAGCATCTGATTCTCTTTCCTAGGGCTCAGTTGCGGCCCTATAGTCCAGAACCAGAAACCCTAAGCCTCCATTGTTGCTCATTCAAGTTTTCTTGCCATTTTGGGTGGTTTGAAGGAAGAAGGAAGTAGGCACACACTGGGGATTCAAGAATTGGCAGTAGATCCAGAGTTTGTGAGGTCTTCCAGAGCATTTGAAGGTAATGAGTCGTGACCTTCCCTCTTTTGCATTTAGATCAACCTTTATCATGGGATTTGGGGCTTTTAGGGCAAGTTCTTGAGCCATTTCGAGTTAGAAGCCCAGATCTGAAGTTGCTACTTCAGATCTATGTGTATCTTGGCCTAGAGAATTATAAAGCATCAGTCTATGGGTTGATTGTTGAGCCCCTTTGTCTCAAACCCTAAGTTTATGGTGTGTGGTGCCTAGATCTCCTTCTCTACACGTAAAGTTTGCAACTTTACATGGGGAATAGACTTGGGAAGGGTAGATCTGCAGTATGGAGTCCATGCATGACTCAAAAGTCCTCTGCATGTATGAAGATCTGCATAGACTCGGTGAGTCCTTCGAGTGGACTCGGCGAGTAGCTTGAAGATGAGGAGGAACTCGACGAGTGAGATGAACAGCTCGTCGAGTCGGATGAAGTTAAGCATGAACTCGGCGAGTTGGAAGAACAACTCGACGAGTTGGTTGAAGATTGCCTTGGACTCGGCGGGTCTATTAGTGGACTCGGCGAGTCAGGTCGCGAAACCTCAAACCCTTCGAGTTGAGACTCGAATCAGTGAGTCGGGTGGTGACTCAGCGAGTTGGACAGGACAGGACTTGGAACTAGTTAGACTCGGCGAGTCATAGAATGACTCGGCGAGTCGAGTCGCGAATAGAAAGACCCTGAGTTTATGAACACGGCGAGTCATTAGGAGGACTCGGCGAGTAGGGTTGACCTGGAAGGTTGACTTTGACCAGAGTTGACTTAGTTGACTGTCAGACTAAGTGTTATATGTATATTGATAGCTTGGAGAGCTAGAGGAGCAGCGGTTCAGGGGATTGTCGAGTAGCAGCCAGAGGTTATCAGCAGAGCTCAGCAGTTCAGGTGAGTTTCCCTTCAGTAGGAACGGGTCTAAGGCCACAATGCCAGCCCGTTTAGCTAGCAGTAGTTGTCGGACTTTGGTCCGATGTAGGGGACGAATGTCAGCTTCGAACTTCGGTTCGATGTAGGGGACAAGGTCCCAGTCAGCTTCGGACTTCGGTCTGATGTCAGCTTCGGACTTCGGTTCGATGTTGGGGACAAGGTCCCAGTCAGCTTCGGACTTCGGTCCGTTGTCAGCTTCGGACTTCGGTTCGATGTAGAGGACAAGGTCCCAATTAGCTTCGGACTTCGGTCTGATGTAGGGGGCAAGGCCCCAGTTAGTCCGGACTTCGGTCCGATGCAGTGGGCAAGGCCCAATATGTGCTTTATATGCTATTGTGTGGTATGTGGTAGATTGGGGGGAGCTCACTAAGCTTCGTGCTTACGGTTTTCAGTTTTGGTTTCAGGTACTCGATTTTCAAAAGGGGAGCTCGGAAAGATTGCAGAGCACACACCATAGTCAGTTAGCCTGGGAATGTTTGACTATGATAATGATATTATGTTTTGAATTTAATACTCAAAAGTTATGTGTGACTTATGATATGTTGTTTATAAACCTAGTTTTAGTAATGTTTTAAAAGAAATTTTTAGTCGTGATTTTTGGGTCGTTACACCAAGAATCCTCATTTGGGCCCTAATTGGACCCACATTCATTAAGCAATAGTATTTTGGGCCATATGGTCCGAAAACCCACTTATTTAATCACATTGGGCCGAAAACTCAATTCCTCTACCATTTTGGGTCATAAGACTCTTCATGGGCCTTATTGGGTCGAAAACCACTCAACTTGTCTCTATGGGCCGAAAACCCACTTATTTAATCACATTGGGCCGAAAACCCAACTATTCTACCATTTTGGGCTGTAAACTCCTAATGGGCCTTAATGGGCCGAAAAGATTTTTAGTGGGCTTTATATATTCAGTTGTTATTAAAAAATTCCAAGTCCAATGTTCTTTTTCTTTTTCCCTCTCTTAATTCTCGGTCCTATACTTATAATGATATGAAAAAAGATGGATGAAGGTTTAATCTAGGCATGACAACACATGATTAACCTTCATGTATCAAGGTAATCACATGCATATAGAAGCTTATTATCCTCCATGCAATAATGCTTAATCCTCTCTCTCTTCTCTTCTTAAAATTCTCGGCCAAGAAGCATACCACTCCCCACCTCACTCACTTCTTATTACAACTCTCACTTACATCTCCTTTCCTCTTCTAAACTCTGAAAAACTCTCTCGCTTTTTCCTCCAAGAAATCGTGAGTTAGTGTGTGTTCAAGGAATTCTCTTGAAGCCTTTCATCCACTTGGTAAGTCTTTAACTAAACTCAAGTTGATTTATTCCATCTTATGCTAGATCATTCCTCATAAACACTTTCTTTTCGTGATCATGCTCTTAGAACTCTCTAGGATTCGAAAACTCATCTCAAAGAAGCATCCAAGGCCAAAAACACCTTCATTCTCTTTCATTTCTTCATCAAAACGATCCATCATCAAGGTGAGCTTCATACCCCCTCCTTTTTCGAGTTTTACTATCTTTTGGGGGAGAATACAAGCTAGTTTTATGGTTAATCTTAGTATTATGCATGTATATATGTATTTTTCATGTATATGTTGTGATTATGCCATAAAGACATGTTAAACTTTCATAAAACTCGAAATACCTACCAAATCTCAGTGATGTTTGTAAACTAAATCACTTAAAGTAACTCTACGTAATGTTGAAAAGATTTAACATGCAAAAGTTACTAGAAAAGCAAAGAAATAATGCAAAAGGGCCATTTTTGACAATAAAGATAAACAAGATGGACTTTTGGAGTCATTTTCGGTTTAATGGGCTTAAATTGATGATTTTCGGTTTTATTGGGCCTTATTTGTCAACATACGGTTCTATGGGCCCAAAAGTGCCATTTTTTCATAAAAAGAGGGCCTAAAATGAAAATATACAGTTAATTTGGGCCCAAAGTGTAAATTTTCCATAAAAAAGGGCTTTATTTGGAAACTCACGGTTTCATGGACTAAAAAAATCATTTTTATCAAAAATGGGCCTTTATTGTAAATTCTCGACTTAATGGGCCAAAAATGTCATTTTTAACAAAAATGGGCAATTATTGTAAATTATCAGCGTAATGGGCCAAAAATGTCATTTTTAACAGAAATGGGCCTCAAATACCTATTTACATGCTTATTGGGCCTTATATACTCATTTCATGATTATCGGGCCTTACATACCCATTTACATGCTTATTGGGCCTTATATACTAATTTCATGATTACCGGGCCTTACATACCCATTTACATGCTTATTGGACCTTATATACTCATTTCATGATTATCGGGCCTTACATACCCATTTACATGCTTATTGGGCCTTATATACTCATTTCATGATTATCGGGCTTTACATACTCATTACATGATTATTGGGCCTTACATATTCATTATATGAGTATTGGGTCTTACATATTCATTACATGTTTATTGGACTTTACATACTCATTACATGTTTATTAGGCCTATTATACTCAATTTCATGTTTATTGAGCCTCACGACACATTCTATGTTACTCGGGCTGATAACAATAAATACTTGACATTTTGATAAAAACAAATGGTACTTTTATCACCAATGTTTTGTAATAAAAAATACATACTTGTAACATTACTTAAAGCGTTAAACAATGAGACACACTATTCGCGTAGATTTAGTTAAGGCTCTTGTGAGGCACGCCTTCATTCGTACCTACCTAGTGTACATCATAAGTCATGTAGTTATAACCAGAGTCTCCTTGAGGGAGAGCGATAATTTGTGTATAGATCTATACGGGGTTGACACCCCCGCGCCTGAGTTGTTCGCTACAGCTAGATGGGCCAGTCTAGGGTGACAAATGTTTTACTTAACGCGACGCCTGAAGAACGTCATGACAGACATATCAGTCATATCAAACATGGTTATAGCGACTCACATAGAGAATAGCAAAGAAATAAATTTACGAAATACATATACTCCTTTCGTGATACAAAGTATGTACTATACATTTTCATTACGCGGGTCTTAGGGTTAAGACCACATTTTTTTATTTATATAAAAAATATAGGATTTTTTGGGAACTCTCTTTATACATTATCAAACTAGAAAACGCATGCTCTAATACAAGATTTGAAACAAAACTTACAAACCGTTTTTACATAAAATATCAGATTTTCTGGTGTTTACAAAATGATACAACATTTTCATACAAACATGCTTATGAACTCACCAACATTATATATGTTGATGTTTTCAAAATAACTTGTATTCTCAGGGACTCGTTAAGCAGGTCGGTCATCAAGAACATGTGGACTTTTGTCGTATTTTTGCTTCCATCATACATTTAATATTTTGGCATGTAATTTTTTTGTGAACAAATACAATGATGTAAACCATGTATGTTGTATTATTGAATGTATGGTGATGATGTTGTCTTTGATTCATTTATATACACTGTGATGATATTACAAGATGAAGTCACCCGCCCCGGACGTTTCCGCCGTCTGGTTCGGGGGTGTGACATTGCATTTCAGTCCCATGTGTACATGGCAGGAGGCACGTGCATGGGTGAGTACGCCCAATGTAAGTTGGGGGTACGCCCAACGTAATGGTCATAGTGCCAAACCCCAATTTTTAGGGTTCGGGCACTATTTAAACATCTTTATGAGTTTAAGGCTCTTTCCTTTCTCAGCCTTCATTGTGTTATATCCTCATTTCGGAAACCCTGATCTCATTTTGAGTGTTTGAGAGATCTAAGTGTGCTTTTTGGTGTTTTCTTGCTCATTTCCAAGAAAAGGGTGCATGGTACTAGCATGTGGTTCAAAGGAGGACGTTTAGATCCAGACTTTTGGCTTCATTTCCAGCTCATTCAAGGTCTAAAGTTCTCATCTTGACTTCTTATTTTGTAAGTGTGGGTTTAGGGCTAGATTTGTGCTTATTTGTGGGTTTTGAGTCCTCCTTATGAGTTTGAGTCACTCTAGGAGTTAAGGCTGTTAGATCTTTCCCTTTCTAAGTTCATAAAAATGGTATCTTGGTCATTGTTTATGGTCCATGCATGTTCTAGTTGGATTATGTTAGGTCTTAATGGATTAAGTTAGTTGTTGGGTCCCATTGAGTCATGTAAATGCATAAAGGTGCCGACTTTATGAAATAAGAGCTTATTTTAAAGGTTTTCTGAGGTTTGGGTGCAAACGACTTAAAGGATTAAGTCATAAATCAAATTTTGGAAAAAGTCCCAGTACGCCCCGCATAAATGTAAGTACCCCCCACGTACTGATTTGAGGCCCCGATCAATATCTTCGAGTATACTGAGCGTACCTAGGGGGTATGCCCCATATACGTTCAGTTGTGGACTTTTGGGCTTGTTCACGTTTAGGCTTCAGGCTTGGGTTTGGGCCTTGTGCGTTGGGCTTATTGGTCAGAGGAATCTTAGAGTCTTGGAATCTTGTTTGGGCATGTCTTTAGTGGGCCCAATGGGCTTGGGCCTTTGAGCCATCTGAGATTTGTTATTGGATAAGGAATTATTGTGCTTTAGGATAAGGCCCATATGGGGTTGGGCCCAATTTGTAAAATTAGGCCATTAGCGGGCTTTTATGGATCTTGTAGTTTTGGGCCTTTTTGGTTTTGGGCTTGGGCCTCCGTTTTGGTTCATGTTGGGTTAGGGGTAATTGGGTGTTATTTTGGTATTAATAACCGGAGGAGTCGTTAGAGCAGCACCTAGGAATTTCTTTCAGTGAGCTTTTACATTTAAGGTGAGTCTCCTCACTGCTCTGTGGGTCGAAGGCACCAATGCTGGCCCATTTGGTTTATGTATTGTAGGAAGACCCGGGGGTAACCCTTGGCAGTATGTATGAAAGACCAGGAGGGTGCTCTTGGCAAACCGTATGCAAGACCAGAGTCGGAACTCTGACAGTTAATTAGTTAAGTAGTGTAGATTGTATGCTAGTTGTCTTTGTGATGCTTGCATGGAAGACCTGAAGGTGGATCCTAGCACTTGTCTATAAGACCCATGGTTTTGGCCCCCGACCTGGCAAGGAAGACCACGGGCAGCTCGTGGCATAATGGCAATACTATGGTTGGCACATAACTCTTTTATTGATTGATTGGATATGTATGATATGTATGACACGTTTAATATGTTTGGTACGTGGTATTTGGGGAACTCACTAAGGTTTGTGCTTACAGTTTGTGGTTTATGATTTCAGGTATTTTCGGTTTGAAAGGGAAGGGCCCGGTTTGATCGCAGCGCATACACCTGAGTTTTCCACAATATATGATTTTAGGAAGGAACTTTGATAATTGTTTTATTTTGAAATGCTTTTCAATGTATGGATGAAATTATACTAGTGTTTTGAATATAATAAAAACGAAATTTTTACCCTTGATTTTCGGGATGTTACCAAAATGCACAATACGTTTATGGGTAATTGATTAATAAACGAAAAAGGCCCAAAATTTTGATCAATTAACGAAAAAACCCGGAATACTGGCTAAATCTATGAAACCAGCCACGAAGGGTTATTCCGAAGTTTTAACCGGTATTCTGTCCTTTTTCGTAAACCAAAACTTCATTTGGGATTAAATCGTAAATTCGCCCAAAATATTGAGACTTTATTGGAGATTTCCCATTTTGTAACATCCCAAAATTATGAGGTAAAAATTTCATTTTTAGTTCAACCAAAACATTAATTATCTTTAAGTCAACATTAAATATCATTTTTCTAGATATTCAAACGTACTTTATAAGAAAAACTGTTATTAGAGTACAATCCCAAAATCGTCATAATGCGGAAACATGGGTGGATGAGTTGCGATCAAGTCGAGCTCTTCCCTTTCGAACCGGAAGTATCTGAAACCAAAACCATAAAAACCGTAAGCACAAAGCTTAGTGAGTTCCCCAAAATACGACATGTCATACATACCATTAGGCCTAGCCCTCACATTGGGCCCAACCCGCATATTAGGCCCAACCCACCATAATGGACCTACTCCTGCCAAACCATTAGGCCTTGTCTGATCATACAAATGAAAAAGTCACAAAGACAGTTAGCACCTACATAACATACAATAGGCCTAACCCTTCCTGTTCCATGGGCCCATCCCAACATACAAATAGGCCTAGCCCCGCATACAAATAGGCCTAGCCTAACATACCATGCAAGTGTCACAAATACATCTAAAATAACAGAACCTAGTGGGTCGACATTGGTGCCTTCGACCCACGAGTACAGTAAGGAGACTCACCTTAATCCGCTGATAATCAAATAACTGTTCGGATCGTTGAACCGGATAACCTCGCGCCAAATAAAAATAAATACAAGCTTAATTAATAATTAACCTGATAACCCTAAATTTGAGGCCCACTCCATAAACCAACTTACTAAATGGTAAAAGACCATTTTACCCTTTTCTTACTTGACCCAAAACCAAGGCCCAACCCAAAACCCAATATGTCCCAACTTACTAATTAGGCCTAAAAACTATCATAGGACCAATACCAAGAAAGCCCACAATCTAACCATGGCCCAAATCCAGAAGCCCAATGGCCCAATAAGTCCCAATTTCAAAAGGGCCCAAACTAGCTTAACTGAGGAGTACGTCATGCGTACTCAAGACGTACGCCCTGCATACTCGACCTCGAAGCATGATGTACAACCAGTCGATGCATAAACCCAACATTACGCTGAACGTACCTCCACGTACGCCCAACATACTTGCTAGAAGCCCGAAGCCAACTTTAAAGTCCTTAATGGGTTAAGCCAAGATGTCCAAAACATAGATCTGATCCCTAGACAAGGTCTTAACCAACAAAGTTGCCAACTTTACTCACATACATGCCTTAATAGGACTCAACACTTAAAAAGGAACTTATTAAGGGTCTTAATACTTTCATGGACCAATAACTCCCATAAAGTTTCTAGTTTTCTGAACAAGGGACCTTATTGGAGCTTAGATCTAACATCCATTACTTCTGGAGTAGATCAAAAGCTTATATTTACTTCAAGGGACTCAAAAATACCAAAGAAACATCATAAAGTAGATCCAACCAAAATGATCATCAAGGTATAAGCTTTTTACCTTAGAAAGCTTGCAAATAGGAAGATACTCCTGGATCTACAAGCTTAAGCCCCTCCTCCAAGTGTTCCTCTTCTTCTTCTTCACCACAAAACACCCACAAAACACTTTTCAAGCTTAAAATCACCAAAATGAACTTAGGGTTCGAATCTAGGGTTAAAGGGGGATGGAGGCTGAAGGTATTACGGTTTGGTGAAGAGTTAATAAGCTTAAATAGGTTCCAACACCCTCATTTAGGGTTTTCATGAATCTGGAGTACGCCCTGAATACTCCTATTTCCCCTTAAGTGTCGTGACCAACCTCCCTAGTACGCCTCACGTACTCCCTATGTATGCCCCGCGTATTAAGGTTAGCCTTAAACCCTAAAATCTTCCGAAGACCATAACTTCTTCATTATAATTTTGTTTCTGACGATCCCTATATCAACGAAGAGGTGATGAGAAGCTCTACACTTCTATCAACTCATACTTGCCTTAAAATTTCCCGAACAAAAGTCTAATTTCCATAAAAGAATGAACAGACACTTTACCAAAATACCCCTTGGCTTCAAAACACATGCCGAACTCCCAGATCATCTAAGTTACATTACCCACACCCAAATTGGTCTAAATCTATTTTCCTTAAATGCCCTAAGCCTGATGATACCTGATCTTCGGGTCACTACCCCGCATTAGGAAACGATTCAAAATAGGGCATTGCAATTTTATTTTTACTTTAAGGGAATAAAGTCGGGTTTTACCTTTTAATTGAATCCATTTACCGACGATAATAAGTTTAAGAGTTACATGTCATTAGAAAGGGTGATGTGGAAGCCACATTCGAAGCTGAATCGGCTACCACCGTAGCTCCCTTGGTCCCCATATTTGCCAGCTAAGCCGATGGTCCCCTTTTCAATTAAAGTGAATCCTAAATAAGTTTTTTCCACCAAGTTTTTTTTACCCTAATTTAAATATGTGTTGTATAAGCCGCTTGTGGTCGTTTTTGCTACTATAAATCAAGTAAGAAGATGGATTCAGAGCAAAGCTTCTCATATGGTGGTTTCAGAGAATCAGACCTGGACATACCCACAGATTACGAGCTTATCACAATCGAAACTCATGTGAAACTTGAGCAAATGAGAGCTGACATGCAAGCAGAACTAGCTGTGATAAAGACATACCTACTGGACTCACGAAGTCAATTAAGTCAATACCATCATCAATTTCCATTGACATGTTTGACACACCAAAATAGTTGTTTTCGTTATAACTGCCAATTTCATTAGATAATACTTGCAAATTAGTACCAAGATAGTCCATATACACCGGTAGTTGACATCCACAACGATAAGCAATGTCAATAAAATCTTGATATTCAAGTTTATTTTAAATAAATCTTAAACCTTCTCGGAATTCTATTTAAGGCATACAATAATAAACATTCTCACACTTATCTTGTGTGAATCGTTCAAGAAAAGCAACAAATTCTTTTTGATTCAGACTAGAAAAATTGATATTCTCAAAGACATGTTGTATACCATCATAGTAACAAAAAGGGTTGTTGACGAACACACCTCATAAATGAACTTCGATCTTGACGAATGTTGCAATCGAGAGGATTAATTTGTGGGAGTAAGGATTTTGTTTATGATTCAGACGATAGAAAGAAACGAAAGTGGGGATACAATGTCTAATTTACAACCTTTTGAATATATGGGAGTACACATGGACATCCGATTTAATGACATGCCACCATAATTGATTACATGACACACAAATTATTGGCTTACTAGGTAGATGGTTAAATAAGAATGTTTTAAAACTTATAAAACAGACTGCTTTCTCTTAAATACTAAAAAAAATTGAGTAACTTTTTTAAAATAAATGGGAAAAGTTCGTTGGACTAAAATGACATTAATCCTAAAGAAAAGTGTGTTTTTATTTCTTCAATATAAAGAAAATAAAACATGGGCCATGATTTCCTTATACAAAGTGTATATTTGTGTAGTTCTATGCGTGTGTGACAAAAACAAAAACTACATTGTTATTTTTTATATTTACCCATTGGTTGGGCTAAATACATGAAATAACAATGTACTTCCCCCACCCACACACACATTCATATACACATAGACACACATGCATACACAAGCAGGCATACATGCATATACACAAACAACAAAATACAATACAACCCAATTAAAATATTGAACTTTCAAAAATGTTTTATAAGAAAAAAAATAAAATAAAAAAACCAAGAAAGTTAGTTGAAGTATTTAAGTGAAATATATAAAATTTTAATAACAAAAAAGTATGTTGTTATTTCTTACATTTAGTCTCTAAATAGGCTAAATACAAGAGTTGAGAATATAGTTTCTTTTTGTCACAAATACACACACAAACAAACATATAGTATTTTAAAATGTTGTACCTTCTAGTAAAAAACACTTAAAACACACTAGGAAAAAATAACGGGTTTTAAAATATTGCAATAAAAAAAAAATTTAAGAAAATTATGGGTCCTTGCCAAAACAATAAACCCAATCAAATTATCCCGTAAACCAAGTTGACTAAAAAAATGTATCATTTCATGAGCATTGAAAATGATAAAACTAGAGACTTAGAAAATAGGAGATTTCATTTTACATAAATATAAAAATGTGTAAAATTTATATCACTTTAATGAAATGAATTATATATGAATGACTGCGACAAGAAAATTAGGTCACAAATGCAGACAAAAGGACGCTAATAAAGTTCGAGCAAGAAGCCTGAAGCAAGGAATGGCCGTGTCATAGCTCTAATTTTTACCATATTGTACTGAAAACCTAAAATCAATACCATTCAAAGAATTTAACCGATGTATGCATAAGAAAATGAAACCATAAAGGTATTTCATATTAATCAAAATCAATAGAAATAAACCAGGATTTCTCCACCAACTTTGAAGAGAAGGGAGTTGTAAGGCAGGCAACGAGTCAATGGAGGACTGATGAACAATATTCATCGGTGAAGTAGATGATACTATAAAACCTCCTTGAAACGAGAAACGATTTGGGTTTGATTACTTCCTGATTTATTGCGATTTGGTTGATAATTTCTTGGATGCATGTTTACAAGAGAGCAACATCATAGGATAAATGAGAAAGAGGAGAGAGGAAAATGGTAGGACCATAGAGACCATCCGATATACTAGCCACAAAGCTCCTCGTGGTCTAGCTGGTCACGAACCACAAATATGAACACCATCTCAGATGTTTAATGGTGGCTAGTGGTTGAAGTGTTTATGGTAATATGTTGTGGGGGGGCACGAACCACCACAACCATTTTTTTCTCTCTCTATCTCTCTCTCTCTCTCTCTCTCCATTTTAAGTAATTAAAAAAATATATATTATTTAAATAATCAAAAAATAATAGGGGCATAGTGGTGGGTATACCAACCTTTTAGTGGTTGTGTGTGATGATGAGGTAACACCCACCATATTAGTGGTTAGTGGTGGGTATTCAGAATAACCTTAATAAATTAAAAATAAATAAATAAGTATTCATCTATTTTTTGTTGCTACCTATTTTTCTATTAATATAAAATAATAACATATAGACATTATTATTCTTTTTAATCTCCTTTTTTTTATTTTGATTTTGATGCTTATCTTAATCTAGTAAATAAGAAGATTTGAAGGAAAAAAAATATATGTGAATATTTGATTTCTTAGTTAAAAACATGGGGTAATTTGTGTAACTTACTCTCAACAAAATTAACATATCATATATTATCAAAGATAGAAAATTAATTGAGTTCTAAAGAGAAATATACATTCGGTTACTCCCATTCATCTTTTACAAGACTGGAGAACAAATGAATCAAATGAAATTCTTCATTCTTCTTCTTATTCTTACAATCACATCAGCATGGGCAACTAAAGAGGCAACTATAGGTAACCAAATGTATTAAATAGTAGCTTTTACATTAAATTTTAAAACTATTATATATAACTATTGTCATTAACTAAAAGTGCAAATGGTTTGATTTAGTTATCCACGTTAGTTTTAAATCATATTAATAGAGGTTATTGGTTTTGTTTTCATCATTAACGATTATATTAGATATTTGGCTGAATTATATATCAACTTATAAACTTAACATGTTCAAAATAAAGCTTTAATTTTTACAAAGTTTTCATGGCAGGTTCGGAGATGAATTGGGATGACAGAAAACATTGTATTAATCCATTTTGGTACAGTATTTGTAGAATAGGAACGTCTGATGGGTTCTGGCTCTGCACATATGTTTGCAAACTTCGTGGTTGGACCCATGGTCAATGCCGACATCGTCGTGGTCAAACCGGTATTACTGGTTACTGTTGTTGTTGGACCCCTTAAATTCAAATCCCAAACCAATCGAACTATGGTTTTTATTCCATGTTGATTTCCTCTTTTTTGTAATAGTGAATGAATAAAAGGTTACACTTGGAATTCAAGAGTACTGATTTGAGATGTGTAATATAATAATGGACTTGAAAACAATTTTAATATTAAAAGTTGTTAATTTTGATATGAAATAATTTATGATCTTTTTCTGATGAGGTGATATTAAGAGAGAAGTTTAATTTAACCATATTAGATTATTAAATAGGTCTAGAAAATGAAGTACAATTAAAACAATATACTATTTTACAAAATACATATAGTTTGAAGATTTTTTTTTCCCATCAAATGGGATGTATAAAGAAAAAATTCATCAAATAACCAAAAAGAGGAGAGCGTTTCAAAGTTCAAACACTCCAAAGAATTATGTATAAATGTCAACTTATAATTTAAAAAAAAAGAGATAATGATTTGATAGGGTAAGATACTTTTTGAAATGTACACATTTAGTCCTTATTCTTTTTTTCTTGTAAAATAAACCCTTATACTTTATTTTTTGTAACAATGCAGTCCTTGTGACCGGTTATACCCGGTATACCGGTCGTATACAAATTTTCTTTTAAGGAAAATGACTTGATAGGGTAAGATATTTTTTGAAATATACACATTTAGTCCTTATTCTTTTTTTTTTTTTGTAAAATAAACCCTTATACTTTATTAATATGTACACATTAGGTCATTTTCACCGGATTCTACAGGTTTTGCTGATGTGGAAGCACAAGTGGCACTAAATAGCAATTAATTAGCTTAGTCACCGGAGATGGGTGATCCTCCAGCAACATGAAAAGGGTTGCGACCCTTCTCTTTCTCGTCTCTCTTCCTTCCGGTCGAACAACAACAGCCAAACACCCTTTACCTACTGTGTTTCTCTAATATGTCTATCTTTGCCACCATCTTTGAGATATGTTGCCAGAAAAAGAAGAAAGGATCGACGAGGGGGCTACCAGAGCAGTTCCTCGCAGCCAACTACCGTCTCTACTTCCTCCTGCCTCCCCCTTCGACCTTGTTGTTTTTGCCATCATTCATCCTTGCTACCAGTGATGTATAGGAACACAAAAAGGAGTCGCCGGAGATCAGGGTTCTCTCTCTTTTTCATAATGAATAAAAGTTGGAAAAATCTTGTTGTGGATATGTGGATGCCACCTGGTATTTCATTTCAACAAAATAAAAGAAAGGGAAAATGACTTGATATGGTAAGATACTTTTTGAAATGTACACATTTAGTCCTTATTCTTTTTTTTTTTTGTAAAATAAACCCTTCCACATCAGCAAAACCTGTAGAATCCGATGAAAATGACCTAATGTGTACATATTAATAAACTATAAGTGTAACGCCTAGTTCCTGGTACGTATTTGTTTTGATTAAAGGTTCTTTTTGGAAGAGCTACTCGGCGAGTTGTAGCCCTAACTCGCCGAGTAGATGTCGAGATGGGTGCGGGCTTTAAGCGATCTACTCGGCGAGTCCACGTCTGGACTCGGCGAGTAGGCCAATAAGGAGGAGACCCAATCCTTAGGGTTTGCACCCTATTTAAATGTCCTTATAGCCCCCATCTCAGCCTCTATCACCCTCAGAGCGTTCCTTGTCGAAACCCTAGCCTCCATTTGTAAGTTTGAGTGATTTGTTGCCTTGTGAAGGATTTTTGGGGCACATTGGAGCTTAGAAGGAGAAAAGAAGAGTTTGAAGAGTGCAAGAGAGGGAGTAGATCTGAAATCTACTTTGGGAGAAGCTTCCATTCAGGTAGTAAAGTCTCTACCTTGATCTTTAGTTCGATAGATCCCATTTTGTCCCAAGTTGGTGGTTTTCAAGCCCTAAAACACCAAACTCCATGTGTTTGTGCTTAATAATCCGAAAGGACTTCAGATCTAGACTTTATGGACGTGTTAGAAGCATAAAGTTGCTGTGGTTGAAGTGATTGAGGACCCCCATGGAGTGCATGACCTCTTAAAGGGCTTGAAATTGCATTTTGGGCTTATAGGGCCATGCATGCACGTAAAGTTTGCAACTTTACGTGTTAAGCATGCCCTAGGATCATAGATCTGTGGTTTTGAAGAGTTGCATGTCTCAGATTTGGCTCATATGGGAAATGGGTCAAGGGACTCGGCGAGTCCCAAGGTGGAACTCGACGAGTTCTATGAATATGGCCTTAGACTCGGCGAGTTGGATGAACAACTCGGCGAGTCCTATGAAGATTGCCTGGTACTCGACGAGTTGTTCTTCAAACTCGGCGAGTTGTATGAACTGTTATTGTGTACGAAGGCTTTAAGTGTCAGAAGTCCAACCCTTTGTGTTTGCACGTTGGATTAGCAATAGAACGTGTTCCGATAGTCCCAGAAACCCCAGATCCTCATGCAGGATGTTCGGATAAGGATCTGGAAGCGAGTGGGAAGTCTGCTCGCATGAACTCGGCGAGTTGTTCATAGACTCGGCGAGTCGGATCGCGAGCCGGTCCCATCGTCCTGAGTGGTGAGTTAAGGACGATTCAGTGAGTGGGAAGAAAGGGCTTGTAGAGTGGGACCGGGTTAGTGGAGAAGGACTCGGCGAGTCGGTGCCATGACTCGGCGACTCCAGTCAACTGGAAGTTGACCTTGACTAAGGAGTTGACCTGGGTCAAAGGGAGGGTCAGTCATCTGACCTAAGGGTGTGAATGAGAGGCTAACCTATGTTTATGATTTATAGCCGGAGGATTTCTGATTCAGCAGTCAGGCGCTTAGCAAGCAGACTTCCGCGATTACTTTCGAGGTGAGTTACCTTCCAGTAGCGGTGGGTCTACGGCCACAATGCCGGCCCACCAGTAGGAGTTGTATGTAGATGATTGTCTCTGTGATATTCATCTAGGGATTACTACTACCTGTGTTATGTTTATGAGCTAGTATGATATGATGCTATGTGCTAGCGACAGTAGGGGGAGATAGCCCCTAAGATATCCGGTCGATAGGGCCGAAGAGGTAGCCATACCCAGCCATGCTAGATAGATTCTGATATTGTGATACATGTTATGTGGTAGTAGTAGAGGGGAGAAATAGTTCCCAGTATCCGGTCGAGAGGGCCGAAGGGGAGGCCAGCACCCAGATATGCTAGGCAGTATCCGGTCGAGAGGGCCGAAGGGGAGGCCAGCACCCAGGTATGCTAGGCAACATCCAGTCGAGAGGACCGAAGGGGTAGGTCGGGCACCCAGATATGCCTGACAATATACGTATGTTATGTGATTATATGGTATGTGGTACAGTGGGGGAACTCGCTAAGCTTCGTGCTTACAGTTTTCAGTTTTGGTTTCAGGTACCTCTTCAGCTAAGGGAAAGGAGCCGGCGCGGTAGCAACATATCACACACACTCTTGTTTTTCCGCACTATGGATTTTCTGGGATGTACTCTGAAATAGTATTATGATATTACCGGTTTTCAGACACGGAGTATTATTATGAATGATTTGAAATGATGTTTTTACGTATTAACCTAATTTAAAAATGAAATTTTTAGTCGGTATTGTTGGGATGTTACAAGTTGGTATCAGAGCCCTGGTTTGAGGGATTCAGACTCACCTTCGGGGGTGTCTGAACTCAAATCGAGGAAGTAAAAGATTTTCCAAAAAGAAATGTTTTCTAAGAATTAAGAAAAGGGTTTGAGGAAGAACGAAGTGTGTGATGTGTGCGACCGTCCGAGCTCAAGTAAGTATTCCCCAAAGTACCCATACAAGTTTATGTTATGTTTATCAGCTTTTGTGGAACAACATGCTAGAATAGGACTAAGGATCTAGGAGTGATGCCTTATGTTCCTGCTTTATATGTTTCAGATGTATGAGGATTACATGCTAGTATTGAGTAGACAGCAAGTAGGATAGCCTGATTAGGTTATGCCTGATAGTATGAACTTAGCATTGTATGCTAGTACAGTTCCTGTAGACAGATAGAGTTGATTGAGATGGTTACTCTTGTTTGAATGTTGCTTGCTCCGTGCTTTGTGGGACTCTGAATAATGGGAGTTAGCCATTAGGTGAATACGTTACGTCACATGTGGTCAGGGTTGAATAATCTTAGAGTGCTGGATTTGATCCTATTGCGCAGCTCTTGTTTGAGTCCAACCGTTGTAGGGACGAATCTGTTACTCGAAGGATTATTTGAGCCTCATCACATGTGATGGTATTCAGGTAATGGCTAATTGGCATTACAAGGAGGCCTTCAGCAGCTGAGGACTGGTTGGGTAAAGCCAGAGGATTCCTAAGGTAAGCTTAGGATATGAGTAGCAGTGGTATAAGGGATCTGGTGGAGTCAAGGCAGTCCTTGAAGAAGGTACAGATAGATGTGGAAGGTAGTATGGGCCCGTACTACTGAAAGCAGAGGATCCGTACCCGAACCGAGGAAGGCCAAGATAAGACCAGGGAACTTGTAAGTAGTTGGGATCCCTCAAGAAGTATCAGTATCACTAATGATTGTTATTACGTATTGCAGAATGGTGGTACTACAATCGAGGCCGATAGATGGCGGTTCAGGAGAGGGATCAGGTTCCGAGCCAGTGGATGAGGGACTACGCGAGTTCATCGCGTCAGAGATCACCAGGAGTATCCTTGAGTCGACCCCCATTATCTTCGGGTCGATCAAGGAGGGGATCATCGAGTTGATGGAAGATCGCCTTTGGGCATTCAGGAGCGACATGGCATCTGGCCAGTCGGGATCTCACACACTGTCCTTTAAGGACTTTCGGGGCAGTGGTGCGCCGAATTTTCATGGGGCGAAAGACCCCATTGCCACCAGGCGATGGATTGCAGACATCGAGTCTGCACAGTTGACTAGCTTTTTCCCCGAGGGGTCGAAGGTAAGGTATGCAGCAGGGTGTTTACGAGACCGAGCTCGAGACTGGTGGGAGTCAGTGGGTGACTCGTTGGGAGCCTCAGCGATCAAGGCTATGACTTGGTCGGACTTTGTGACCAGATTCAGGGCAGAGTTTGCGCCGGCTGACGAGCTTCAGCAGCTGGCCAGGGAGTTTTTGGACATGAGGTAGACGACAAAGACTGTGGCGGAGATTACCGCCAAGTTCCAGGAGAGGGCGTTGTTGGTTCCCCAATATGCGGGTGATGAGGACATGAGGAGGACCCGCTATCATGACATGCTCCGAGCTGATATACGGGAGCACGTTAGTTTTTTAGCTTGCCCCACCTTGGACTCTATGATTGCCAGGGAGAGGGAGATAGATTTGGAGCACATCCGGAAACGGAAGGCAGAAGAGGGACAATCAGGAGGGGCTTCAGGGAAGAAGCCCAAGGGATCAGATTTGGGGCCGAAAGGCCAACAGGGACGGGGCCGCTGCAGGAAATGTGGCAAGACGCACGAGGGGGCGTGCAGGTTGGGATCATCAGGCTGCTATAAGTGCGACAAGTCTGGGCACTATAGCAGGGATTGTACTGCTCCGGCAGCAGTTATTCAGACGTCTGAGTTGTTGTGTTTCCACTGCAACCAGAGGGGCCACAAGAAGGCCAATTGCCCCCAGTTGACAGTTGCAGCGCCAGTGAAGGCGCCAGCTCCAGCGACCCTGCGGATCACAGATGACCGGCAGGGCAAGGCAGAGGCTCCAGTGGTGAGGATCCGGGCATTTCAGCTGACCGCCGAGGAGGCACACGCAGCACCCGATGTGGTGACGGGTATGATTCTTTCCCGCTCATTTATTTATTTGATGTTATGATATTGATATGTGCTCGGTATATGTATATATATATATGTGTGTGTGTGTGTATATATATATATATATATATATATATATATATATATGTGTGTGTGTGTGTGTGTGTGTGTGTGTATGCTAGGATCGTTCCATGTGAACGGTATCCCAGTTCAGGTGTTATTCGACTCGGGTGCTACCCGATCGTTTGTTTCCCTTGCGCTTAGCAAGAAGTTCACTGAGTCTTCGGGCATGTTGGATTGCCCTTTGGAGGTGGAGATTGCCGACGATCGATCAGTGCGAGCGTCATCAGTGTTCAGAGACTGTGTTCTGAGGTTATTCGAGGAGCGCTATTTGGTGGATCTGGTTCCCATTCCGTTGCGTGGGAACAAAGTGATTATAGGCATGGATTGGTTGGGCCATAATGGGGCGGTGATAGATTGCGCGCAACAGCTAGTGCGAGTCAGGACCCCAGGTGGGGGAGAGTTAGTGATCCACGGCGAGAGGCCGCGGCGTGGACCCGTAGTATGTTCAACAGCGAGGGCTAGACGCTACCTTCAGCAGGGATGCGCAGGATATGTCGCGTATGTGATGGATACCCGGGAGGCAGGTAAGGCGACGGTGAGCGAGGTTCCGGTGGTGCGAGATTTCACAGATGTTTTTCCATAGGAGCTTCCTGGGATACCTCCGGAGCGACAGGTGGAGTTCAAGATTGACCTCGTTCCTGGTGCGGCTCCGATAGCCAAGGCACCGTATCGGTTGGCTCCCCCTGAGATGCAGGAGTTGTCTACACAGCTGCAGGAGCTGTTAGACAAGGGATTCATTCGACTGAGCAGTTCACCCTGGGGAGCCCCGATTCTGTTCGTGAGAAAGAAGGACGGGTCGCATCGGATGTGTATAGATTATCGGGAGCTGAATAAGGTAACGGTGAAGAACCGTTACCCACTCCCGAGGATTGATGCCCTATTTGATCAGTTGCAGGGAGCATCTTGGTTCTCCAAGATCGATTTGTGTTCGGGCTATCATCAGATGAGGGTTAGAGAGGAGGATATACAGAAGACCGCGTTTCGGACGCGTTATGGCCATTATGAGTTCGTGGTGATGCCGTTTGGGCTCACCAATGCTCCTGCCGCGTTCATGGACCTCATGAACCGCGTATGCAGACCGATGCTGGACCGGTCTGTGATAGTTTTCATTGACGACATCTTGGTTTATTCCAAGACACAGGAAGAGCATGAGGAGCATCTGAGAGAGGTTTTGGAGACCCTGAGGAGGGAGAGCTTGTATGCCAAGTTCTCCAAGTGTGAGTTTTGGTTGCGCGAGGTGCAATTTCTCGGACACCTTGTCAACCAGAACGGGATTCTGGTCGACCCGGCCAAGG
The DNA here is from genome assembly GCF_051521515.1 of Lactuca serriola. Lineage (NCBI taxonomy): Eukaryota > Viridiplantae > Streptophyta > Magnoliopsida > Asterales > Asteraceae > Lactuca > Lactuca serriola. The sequence continues at coordinate 53,650,371 of NC_136416.1, forward strand.
TCGAGGCTGTGATGAGATGGGAGGTTCCAAATTCTCCATCCGAGATTCGGAGCTTCCTGGGATTAGCAGGTTATTATCGGAGATTCATTTAGGATTTCTCCAAGATAGTCGTACCCCTGACACGGCTGACGAAGAAGGCCGTAGTCTTTCGGTGGGGACCTGAGCAGCAGGCTGCCTTTGAGACTCTGAGACAGAGATTGTGCGAGGTGCCAATCTTAGCCCTGCCAGAGGGTGTAGAGGATTTTGTGGTTTACTACGACACATCCATTTCAGGGTTGGGCGCGATACTGATGTAAAGGGGGCATGTCATTGCCTACGCTTCGAGGCAGCTCAAGCCTCATGAGGCGAACTACCTAACGCATGATTTGGAGTTGGGGACAGTTGTTTTCGCCCTCAATATTTGGTGACATTACCTCTATGGGTTCCGGTGTACCATATACACGGACCATAAGAGTTTGAGGTACCTTATGGATCAGCCGAATCTGAACATGAGGCAGTGTCGATGGTTAGACGTGGTGAAGGATTATGATTGCGAGATCCTCTACCACCCGGGGAAGGCCAACGTGGTGGCTGATGTGCTTAGCCGCAAGGCGGCGCCGATCAGGGATATTTGCATGAGGATGACCGTAGTGACTCCCCTGTTGGAGCAAATTCGGGAGGCTCAACAGGAGGCTATCAAGGAGGAGCATCAAAAGAGCGAGCGTGTGGTGGGTCAGGTTTCCTTTTTCGATTATGATAGCCGATGACTATTGACACTACACCGTAGGGTGTGGGTGTCGTATCACGGAGGTGTGCGCTAGATCTTGATGGGGGAGGCGCATAAATCCCGATTCTCTATTCATCCAGGGGCGACGAAGATGTATAGGGATCTTCGTCTAGATTATTGGTGGCCCTGCATGAAGCGGGATGTGGCTTGGTACGTCGAGCGGTGCTTGACCTGCAGGAAGGTCAAGGCCGAACATCAGAGACCGCATGGCAAGATGCAACCGTTGGACATCCCGTTGTGGAAATGGGAAGATATCACGATGGATTTTATCACGAAGCTTCCCAGGACCGCGCGTGGAGTAGATTCGATTTGGGTCATCGTGGATTGATTGACCAAGAGTGCTCATTTTATTCCGATTCAGGAGAGCATATCGGCCGAGAAATTGACCGACATCTATATTACGGAGATTGTGGCGAGGCACGGGGTGCCGGTATCGGTTATCTCGGACAGGGATGTGCGTTTTACTTCCAGGTTTTGGAAGAGGTTTCATGATGAGTTAGGCACTCGTTTGCATTTTAGCACCGCCTTTCACCCGCAGACAAATGGTCAGAGCGAGCGGACCATCGGATATGTTGCGGGCGTGCATGCTAGACTTCGGTGGTAGCTGGGATACCTATCTTCCCTTGGCTGAGTTTTCAAATAACAACAGCTACCATGCGAGTATTGACCGCCCTCCTTTCGAGATGCTTTACGGGAGAAAGTGCAGGACCCCGATTTGTTGGGGCGAGGTCGGTCAGCGCGTCATCGGGAGCACCGAAGTGGTGCTCAAGACGACATAGATGATCCAGCAGGTTCGTAGCAGGCTGCAGACTGCGCAGAGTAGGCAGAAGAGTTACGCCGACAGAAGGCGTTCAGACTTGGAGTTTCAGGTGGGTGACATGGTCCTCCTGAAGGTATCACCCTGGAAGGGTGTCATTAGGTTCCGGAATAAGGGCAAGTTGGGGCCCAGGTTCATTGGTCCTTTTAGGGTTTTGGCCCAGGTGGGTCGGGCCGCCTATAGGTTGGATCTTCCAGCAGAGCTTAGCCATATCCACAACACTTTTCATGTTTCTCAGTTGAGAAAGTGTTTGGTGGACGAGTCGGCAGTTGTACCCTTTGAGGATATTCAGGTTGATAGCAACCTGAATTATACCGAGAGACCAGTTACGATCTTAGATCGAAAGATGAAGACCTTGAGGAACAAGGTGGTTCAGTTGGTGAAGGTGCAGCGGCAGCACCGGAGGGGTTCAGAGTGCACATGGGAGGCGGAGGAGGAGATGAGGGAGCACTACCCAGAGTTGTTTCTGGAGTCAGCAGACTTCGAGGATGAAGTCTAAGATAAGTGGGGGAGATTTGTAATGCCCAGTTCCTGGTACGTATTTGTTTTGATTAAAGGTTCTTTTTAGAAGAGCTACTCGGCGAGTTGTAGCCCTAACTTGCCGAGTAGATGTCGAGATGGGTGCGGGCTTTAAGCGATCTACTCGGCGAGTCCATGCCTGGACTCGACAAGTAGGCCAATAAGGAGGAGACCCAATCCTTAGGGTTTGCACCCTATTTAAATGTCCTTATAGCCCCATCTCAGCCTCTATCATCCTCAGAGCGTTCCTTGTCGAAACCCTAGCCTCCATTTGTAAGTTTGAGTGATTTGTTGCCTTGTGAAGGATTTTTGGGGCACATTGGAGCTTAGAAGGAAAAAAGAAGAGTTTGAAGAGTGCAAGAGAGGGAGTAGATCCGAAATCTACTTTGGGAGAAGCTTCCATTCAGGTAGTAAAGTCTCTACCTTGATCTTTAGTTCATTAGATCCCATTTTGTCCCAAGTTGGTGGTTTTCAAGCCCTAAAACACCAAACTCCATGTGTTTGTGCTTAATAATCCGAAAGGACTTCAGATCTAGACTTTATGGACGTGTTAGAAGCATAAAGTTGCTGTGGTTGAAGTGATTGAGGACCCCCATGGAGTGCATGACCTCTTAAAGGGATTGGAATCGCATTTTGAGCTTATAGGGCCATGCATGCACGTAAAGTTTGCAACTTTATGTGTTAAGCATGCCCTAGGATCATAGATCTGTGGTTTTGAAGAGTTGCATGTCTCAGATTTGGCTCATATGGGAAATGGGTCAAGGGACTCGGCGAGTCCCAAGGTGGAACTCGACGAGTTCTATGAATATGGCCTTAGACTCGGCGAGTTGGATGAACAATTCGGCGAGTCCTATGAAGATTGCCTGGTACTCGACGAGTTGTTCTTCAAACTCGGCGAGTTGTATGAACTGTTATTGTGTACGAAGGGTTTAAGTGTCAGAAGTCCAACCCTTCGTGTTTGCACGTTGGATTAGCAATCGAACGTGTTCCGATAGTCCCAGAAACCCCAGATCCTCATGCAGGATGTTCGGATAAGGATCTGGAAGCGAGTGGGAAGTCTGCTCGCATGAACTCGACGAGTTGTTCATAGACTCGGCGAGTTGTTCATGGACTCGGCGAGTCGGATCGCGAGCCGGTCCCATCGTCCTGAGTGGTGAGTTAAGGACGATTCAGTGAGTGGGAAGAAGGGGCTTGTAGAGTGGGACCGGGTTAGTGGAGAAGGACTCGGCGAGTCGGTGCCATGACTCGGCGAGTCCAGTCAACTGGAAGTTGACCTTGACTAAGGAGTTGACCTGGGTCAAAGGGAGGGTCAGTCATCTGACCTAAGGGTGTGAATGAGAGGCTAACCTATGTTTATGATTTATAGCCGGAGGATTTCTGATTCAACAGTCAGGCGCTTAGCAAGCAGACTTCCGCAGTTACTTTCGAGGTGAGTTACCTTCCAGTAGCGGTAGGTCTACGACCACAATGTCGGCCCACCAGTAGGAGTTGTATGTAGATGATTGACTCTGTGATATTCATCTAGGGATTACTACTACCTGTGTTATGTTTATGAGCTAGTATGATATGATGCTATGTGCTAGCGACAGTAGGGGGAGATAGCCCCCAAGATATCCGGTCGATATGGCCGAAGGGGTAGCTATACCCAACCATGCTAGATAGATTCTGATATTGTGATACATGTTATGTGGTAGTAGTAGAGGGGAGAAATAGTTCCCAGTATCCGGTCGAGAGGGCCGAAGGGGAGGCCAGCACCCAGCTAGGTAGTATCCGGTCGAGAGGGCCGAAGGGGAGGCTAGCACCCAGGTTTGCTAGGCAACATCCGGTCGAGAGGACCGAAGGGGTAGGTCGGGCACCCAGATATGCCTGACAATATACGTATGTTATGTGATTATATGGTATGTGGTACAGTGGGGGAACTCGCTAAGCTTCGTGCTTACAGTTTTCAGTTTTGGTTCCAGGTACCTCTTCAGCTAAGGGAAAGGAGCCGGCGCGGTTGCAGCATATCACACACACTCTTGTTTTTCCGCACTATGGATTTTCTGGGATGTACTCTGAAATAGTATTATGATATTACCGGTTTTCAGACACGGAGTATTATTATGAATGATTTGAAATGATGTTTTTACGTATTAACCTAATTTAAAAATGAAATTTTTAGTCGGTATTTTTGGGATGTTACAATAAGGGTTTATTTTACAAGAAAAAAAGAATATGGACTAAATGTGTACATTTCAAAATGTATCTTACCCTATCAGGTCATTATCCCTTTAAAAAAAATATTTTTAATGTTATTGTATCTCAATGAACTTTAGATTTCGATCGTATTTGATCACTAACTAAATTTTTGGGCATTCTAATTCCCTAAACTTAGTGGTTTCTTCTTAATTATACAATTTTACCTGGTTGTGTGGATTACCAAATTGGCATCAGACAAGTTTGTGCTTAATTTAAGCTGTGTTGAGATAAATTCGACATGAACATTATTATTATTTTTCAAAATTTTAAACTTAAAATTTAGTTTTTACATTTTATTTCAATTATTCTTAACACACAAATATTTTAGGGAACACCACCAAAACATTAAACACTATCAAAATCAATGAGTATAAATAGGGATGTCTTAAACCACACAGGTGCATACCATGTAAATATGTGTGGAGCTTAGGATTGTCTCTCCAAAAGAGCTATTGTGGAGAGAAGTGAGACTCCAACATATATAACAACTTATAAGACCATATCATATCGACGTGAGATACACTAACACCTTCATATTACTATTTTGATTCGTAAAAGTTTATTATACAATGCGGCTAAATAATCCCTATTAGACTCAAGGTGTGGTTTTACTATTTTCTTTTTCTTTGTCAACTTATTCTCGGGTCACTCTTCTTCATTCTTACCACGATCTCATTTCACCTAGAAATTTTTCAAAACTTACTTGTCTCACTTTTTAATTTTTTAGTAGATATAACAAATTTGACTTATATATATAAACACACTAACGAAATCATACAAAATAGATAAATATGAAAAATAGTATTTTAAGACAATAATGTGGCACGACTAAATCGTTAACAATGGATATTAACAGGAGACAATCAATGATTGATCTCGTATGTGTCTATTTTTTTTCACTACACTTGTGTTGTCGTTAATAATCTATCAACTATCCTTATTTAAGTATAAGATGCACCCTTCAAGGAGTGTGGATACAATTTGAGTCTCACCTTATAAATAACATAGGGCTACGTTGCCCACGTCATGATATACAAACCCTAATACTCTATGCTTTTATTCCTAGCCATTCTCTTTCACGAATTGCCGACTTTACCATTGGAGTATATACTTAGATTCCAGTCCGAGATATGACCAAACGATTGTTTTAGATAAAATCAACGTAAGATCTAAGATCCGCCCTAGTCAGAGATTGTTCCAAGGATTGAGGTACTCATTAATAACTTTTCTTTTTTTTTTAAAATTCATAGATTCTATTTATTATTATTATTATTATTGAATGTTACTCATTCCGTCCCAAAATTATGATCTATCTTTCCTTTTTGGTTTGTTCCAAAATAATAGTCTACTTTTAAAAATAAATAACATTTTACCAAAATACCCCTCATATTTAGTTAACAAACTGAGCACTTAATGGAACATTAAATGCAAAGTAATGACAAAACTGTCATTTTATTGTATAAAATTAGTGGTAATTAATGTTTTCTTAATTTGTATGTTTTTTGTATGTGAACAATAATTTTGGAACGGAATAAATTAGTTAAAATTAATAAATTTGGATTTTGATAGTTAACACATTCTTAAACATTTTCTGATTTTTTTATTTCTACTCGAAACATTCTTAAACATTTTATCAATATTTTTAGTAAATTGTATATCAAGATCGCCATCCAAATCAACAAATCATATACTACATTATCAAAGATCCTCATTAAACAAAAATAAATTGAATTTTTTAAAAATATTTTATTTACAAATATAATACAACCATTAACTGCATTCATTCTTTTCCCTAATCTATATATACCTTCACAAACTATTTTTGATATCTACAAAAAATGGAGAAAAAAACAATTGAAATAAAATTCTTCATTCTTCTTCTCGTCCTTGCAGTTGCAGTAACACTTGCATCCGCAACTAACGGTAAGTAATTGTATTTATTATTTAATAATAGTTTTTGGTTAATCAATATGACCCGATTCGGCTTATCCTTTAAAGAGCACTAATTTTAATTTGTTAATCATGTTCTGTCATTAATAATCACTTTGATTGCTGTCACAAACCCAAAATGCAAACAATTTTTGTTTTGAATCATTGATTTGATGATTAAATTAAATATTTGACTACCTTATTTGTTATTTTGTTAAATCTTTTAGCAAAACGACTAGAACTTTTTCTTGTTTAATACATAACACTTTAAAATCATATTTTATTTCTTATATATATTTTTATATTTTTGTGTGACAGGTTTGGTGCCTAATTGGGATGGGAGAAAGTTTTGTTCGACTATGGTTTGCAAAATGGGAACTGGGGATGCATTCTGCACAGAGGATTGCATCCCTCGTGGCTGGACCAATGGTCAATGCGATCATCTTCCCGGTATAACGGGTGATACTGGAAACTGTTGTTGCTGGACTCTATGAATCCGAACTTTTCTTTGAATGGAATGAACTTTTCTTTTCTTTTCTTTTTTTGGAATGGAATAAACGAGTAAATTAGTCAAAACTCTTAAATTTTGTGATAGAATTGTTTATCATGTTTTTCGATTACCTAAAAAAATTATATTATATTTTATGTATTTATTTATCTAATACCATGTTATCTTAAAGTTGAAATTCGAACTTGAAAGTTGATTCAAGATTCTAATATCTTATGAAACTCCTTTCTTCTTTCAAAAAAGTAACATAAAATGAATATACTATAAAGAAGATTTATTTGAAGAAAAAATTACGTTGAATGTGATATATAAATCTCACCTTATTATTTATGAAAATTACGTGATGAACGAATAGTTCTAAAAGTATAGGGATTAAGAAAGACATTACTGAAAAATAGTTCAAAAAAGAATTACCAAGTTAATTAATTAAGTGTTATGGATTAGGAGATGATGCCATATAAGGCGAAAAGCCGTAAAGTGAAAACATTACTACAATACACAACCCTCAAACATCACATTCCCACCATATCCTAAAATGTATTCACAATATATTCACAATAAAATTGTTTAAATAACAATTTTCATGTTAAAAGAACCTGTAACACATTGGGCAAGAATGTCATGTTCATGTTCATGTATCATGTAATCATGTATGAGCTCTCACTCACTTCTTTCCAGATTTAAGTTCTCGTGCAAGTAAGACCAACCCAATGGTAGCAAACCCAGACAAAACCGTTGATCCATAAAAAATAACAAGTAACGCTCCACGTAATGACTGCATTAATGCATACCATAAAACATTTATCAAATAATATCTTTTTTGTAAATATTGTAATTTCAATTTTAGTATTTCTTCTTCCATCTATATCTATAATCTATAATCCATTATTTCTTTTTTTTTTTATGAAATTTCAACTAATACGTTATTTTATAAATTTTAAAAGTAATAAATTATGGGTTGGAATAAACCGGTTCAAAAAAAAAAAAAAAATCCAAGTACCTTAGCGATCAGCAAAGCATTTTCATTTGCGTACTGGAATGAGCTCTCTGGAATACTCTGAATGCCTTGACTCAATTCCCATGAAATAATCCTAAATTTTTCATGTTAAATGATTTCTTGAAAGCAAGCTAGATACCGATTAAACGGTTGAAAATTAATTACCCATAAACAAAGCCAATTGCTGCCCCGATGTACGCTTTCTCTCGTGTTAATTCAACTTGAAGCTCTCCAAACTGCAAAACATAATGCAATGAATTCAAGTCCTCAATTTTTGTTAGTTTTTTATTAGTTTTGATATATGATACAGCACCTTGAACATTCGAGTTTCCTCTTTTGACTCTTCGGTTGATTCAGATACAGGGGTCAAAGAAAGAAGATTCCCGGCTGAAATCATAGCTTTAGAAATCTACACAATCATAAAAGAAGTAGAATCTTGATATCTGAACCCCAATTGTCAGAAAACACATGTAAGATCGATGGATGTTACCCTTTGTAGTTCACCTTGACCATATTGCCCCATCGATTCAAACCTTCTTCCAGCTGAAACCAATCGTTTGCCTAGTGCTAAAAGCAATAAGATATAAAATTGGATTAGAGGGAAGCCATTGTGCTAATGGAGTAATTATATGCAAAGTTTTTGGCTTTATTCTTACCTGATTTGTTGTTGCTGGTTAGAGAGTTGACCAAAAGAGGGAGATTGTTGACCAAAGCTGATGAAGTCGACAAATCGGCTGATTCCCAGGCTCGAGATATGTTTAACAATGTCATTCCCAGTTCTTGTCCACACTGATGAAATAAATCATTATCATATCAGCTCGTTTCACTTTCACCACAAAATCTTGGAGCAATTTTTGACTTTGATGGTCAAATCTTTTATCTCAGAGTATGCAAATTTGTGATAATTTTCTATCGACAACCGATTCACAAACATTGCATTACTGATCCACCATTGCTAATGAGTTTGTAACAATGGCAAATCCCAAGCAAATATAGCATAATTCTTGGACGAAATGAAAGGTAAGAAGCTCCTAACCTGCTCAATCACCGGTCCATTCGAGAGATCGAAAGCGGCATCATTGAGCTACACAATTTCCACTCAAATTCATAAGAACAATCAATAAACTGTAAAAATTTCCCAGAATCATGAAACAACAATCGAGAATCTGACTAACGTCTAGACGAAGATCGCGAGGGAGCTGCGATAAGTAATCAGGCGGAAGATTGAAACTATCCTGCAAAATCCAACGTAATGCTCGTCAGAAACACGTAATTCGAAACCGATCAACAAAACCCTCATAAAAATTAGGGATTCGATCAATGTTATTATATGAAAAGGATATATGAGTGTTTGAAGAATACAGCGAGTTCTTGAAGAAGGGATTGTGGGTCAGGTGGGTCGAGGGATTTGGGAGAGTCGGATGATTCTGTCAGGGCGTTCGTTGCAACTGATAAGAAGGGTTTGAAATTGAGAAAGTGCTTTCTGGGATTGAAATTAGATGGAATTTGATGAGGATTTCGAATAATGAAAGGGGAAGAACGTGGTAGTGGAAGAGGTGGTCGGAGAAGAAGCAGAGAAGAAGCCATTTTGGGGATGTAGTGTTTCTTGGCCACTGAAAATTTGACCGTTTGCTTTTATTTTATGAATATGTCACCTTCTCTACTCATTTGTGATATCAAATTAATTATTCTAAATTATAATATAACATTTAGGTGATGTTTTTTTCTTGACTTCTTCTCACTATTTATTGCTGTCTGGTGCAGTGTTTTTTTATTTCGGAGCAGTTTGTTTTCTAATTAGCTTCAGGCTCTTGTGTCCCATACATTGTTTTTTAAATGGTTTCAGGCTCTTGTATCTCATGCAACATTGGTCTTGCCTTTTCTCACCTCTTCCTCACTAAGCCTAAAAGAAAAAAGAAAAAAAAAACCCAACATAACATTGAAAAAAACGTCGCTCATTCAAACAGATCCCATCTATCATCGTTCTTCCTTTCCCATCAAGTTGTCGCTCGCAGCTCGCACGTCCGCCTTCTTCATCGTTGCTATGCTCTTAAGTTGTTATTTATGTTTGCTCAAAACGTCACTACTCTTTCTTCCTTCCCCAAGAGAATCGACCTCCTTCCCCTATCGTCGTGGTCTTCGCAGTCGCAACCTTGATGGTCGCTGCTCAGCCCCTTGTTCGTCGTGGCTGCTTAGCCTTCCTTAGGCGGCATGAAATCGACCAACATGTATGTTTCTTCTTCTGATTTTTGAAACCGACAACTGTTGTTGAAATCAGTTGTTCTTTTCAGCAACATTCATATGTTTATGAAATTCATTGTTGTTATATGTTCTTGAAATCAATTGTTCTTTTGATTTTCTTGCTGAAAATAACAACATTTATATGTTTATGCTGTCAAGGTTTATGATGATTTTCTGATTTTCTTGCAAGTATAAGTTGATTTGATGCATGTCAATGAAAGTATATTTTTGTTATTCTGATTTGCTTCTAACCATGTATATGTTTCCTTTATTTACTGAATTGGATGTCTAAAGAGTGGGATGAATAGTATACATCTAGTGGTAGTAATTTAAGAAAGAAACGAGTTATGCACTACATGTGTCCGATGAAATGCTTGAGAGAATATTGAAGTTTAATTTAATTACATTTCATTTGGTATTATCGGGCACATCTCTAGTAACAAATGCAAATGGTCAAATGGTCTTTGCTTGTGCTGTAAATGCAAATGGGCAAATGGTCTTTGCTTGTGTTGTTACGCAACTATTGGCACATCTGCAATTTCTTTATAAAAGTGTAAAAATATGATATATTTATACTTTTAATCAGAAGTATGCTATTAAAATGTGATGTATTTGTGCTTTTTGAAATCACATGTGTATTTGTGGAGTAGGAAAACAAAAGCAAACAAGAGCCAATAAAATCAAGCTTTTGCTAAGGAACTCCAAATCAAAAGAAATATGAAGTAACTTTTAAGGATGTTATTTAGATAAAACAATGTTATTTTAATGTTAATCCATTTAATTTGTAAATGGTATATAACAATATTGAATGGTTTAACAAAAATGTAATGAATTTTATTTCAATATTGTAAGATTATAATTATTATAATTTTGATGTTGAAAAACTATTTTAATTTTGTAAAAATATTTTATTTAAATTTCAGTTTTTTACGTAGTCTGCATACATTAAAAAACAAATAAGCTTCTTATTACAAGTTACAGCTGTTTGGTCCACCTCCTGTTGCAGATGTTGTCCACAGACTTTCGATATTTTTCTTTCGGAAAAAGCAAACAACACCTTAGTAAAATATATTTAATTTGAACAACATGCGATACAATTTTGCAAAATTAAATTTTGCAGTTTCAAATCCTCATACTCAATTAAATGATAACATGTGCTCATGTTATTATTTAGTTTTGATAAATATTTAATATTATATTTAATTTAAATGATACTATTGACTTTATTTATGTGTTTTTTTTTCACTTCTATTAAACTCAACCCACATGACTTTAAGTTCCTATTTTCTTTTAAAATCAGTCTATGTTCATTTGTTATAGGATGACACATAGATCTACAAATTAGTTTATGTTTATTTTCTATTTTATTAAATTACACATATAATAATTGCAATAAATGTAATAATAAATAGATATCAATTTCATTAATGAACTTACATTTTAATTTTAAAATTCTCAAAATTAAAGGTCAATATTTTTTTTTTATTTATTTAAATTATTTATTTAAATTTAAAAGATAAAAAACATTTCTATTATAACAATTCATTATTTTTTTTATTTTCTTATAAATTGAAAGTTCTTTAATATTTTGATATTTTATATTTGATTTTTTCTTTTTAAAAAAATTAACCCATATAATCATATAATACATGAGCGAGTTTTATTTATATATTTGTCTGAATATATTTTTAATAATTTAAAATTTGGTGCAACAGTAGGCTTAAAATTACGCCGACATTCTAACCTCAGTCCCTCAGGCACTCACAGTTCAATCGATTCGCCGTCATCGCCGGTGTTCTGCACCGGTTATCCCTCTTCCAAGACTCCAACCGTCCAAGTACCAAGCGATTATAAATTTATAGCAGGAAATAAAGGTAAGCTGTTCAATCCGCATCTTTAATGTCGATTTTCAAGTTTACTGTTCCACTAACTACCGTAGTATTACAGACGTCGGTCTTCCCTCCAAGCTGGTCTACCTTGGACATTTGACTATGACATCCAATGGAAATTGCAAGTACTCATGCGCTACTGCTACTGAAACCCTAGAATGGATTCGCGCCATTATTGATTTTATAAACCCGTATAGCTTTTTCTGGGAATCTCATGTCGTCAATTTCCTCACGGTAATAACTACACACAATCAAATAACAAATCCTATGGAACTTTATAACATGTTGTTCGAGTTATATAATATTTAATGTTCCAATTTCTAAACCTCATTCCCCTTCACCTCGAATAATCATCTTATTACTGAATAACAGCATGAACTGTGGAAATCTGTCGATAAAGAATGGATTGATTGCTTGAAGAATGAACCGGTCGAGTATCTTGTTCAAATTCCTTCTGGCTTTGTGCAGGTACATAGTTCTGTGTTACTAGAAGGATTTATATAGCCTTTGATATGCTGGAGGATGTGGTAATAGGCTCTGTTAGATTCTAGATTCAGACTGTTTGATACCAAACTCTTATTGATATGCCTCTTAATAGGTTAGACAATAGGTTGGGTCTGAGGCTCTGTTAGAGTCAGATTTGATTGCGTAAAGACTGATTGAATCAGACCCAGCCTGAGCCATTCAGAGGCATATCAGAGGCTATAGGACTGAATCACAAGCTTCTAATCATGGTATCATACAGTCTAAATCTGATCGAGTGACCTAGTAAAAGGCATATCAAACAACCCTCACCTTAGAACAAAAGCACTAACTAATTGTTTTTTGTGTAAGCTTGAATTAAGATTTCAAAAGTCTAGCTCCAGTATTGGCACTTATGTGCTCCATTTTCGACATATGATACCAGGATCACTGGCCTTCATCATTAAAAAAGTTCATCACTACCTCAAGCTCTCTTGCATTTCCTCGTGAACAGGCAGATTTGGAAAAGGTATTTTATTTTAGTATTATAATTCCCTTTTTTTTAATGATACTGTTGAAAAGTGGGAATATGAGGAAGTAATATTTTTCTGGCAGGTATTACCAAATATGCAGGTGGCTTTGCTCAATGCTGTTATAACCCAAGGCATGAATCCGAAGAAAAAACATGAAGTAAGTAATAATTAGTACTAAATAGTAAATACATATCCTTTTTTTATATATATATTTTAGTGTTATGGAGGATTAATATTCTTTATGTGTATATATAAACACAGATAGAGGCTCTTGCGGGTGTTGTTAGTTCAGTGGCACGAGATGTTGAAACAAATACAGTAATCGATGTAGGTGCAGGCCAGGTGAATATGAATCCGATTTTTTCATCTTGGAACTGAAACAAACATTTTATTTACTCTCTAAAAAGTATTATGTAGAGATCCGATGTTTGTCTGACTTTGACTTTGACTTTGACTTTTTTAGGGTTATCTTGCACAAGTACTCTCCTTTGAGTACCAGCTGTCTGTAATTGCAGTCGACTCCTCTTCTCATCATGGAACAATCACTGATACACGCGCACAACGCATTAAGAAACATTATGATGCCAGAAAGCACAAATCTAGGTATTTAATTTTAAAAATATATATTTAGTTGGTGTAAATGTAATGATGTGAAACATGGTTGTATTACAACTTGTGTAAGTTTAGTAGGAAAATGCCCAAGACAGTGACATGTTGTGTCCTCTCTTCAGACATGCTGAAAGGTTTGCTTGCTGAACAAGATACACACATTGACATGTGTTGTTCTTCAGTGCTTCTCACTGGTCTTCACGCTTGTGGGGATCTCTCTGTAACAATGCTGAGGTAAGCAAGCAGTCAGTCAGACATTTTCCACATGTCACTTTTAATTTTCTAGTTTTTTTTTTTTTTTAAAGGACATTTTTGGATTGCGAACAAGTGAAAGCAGTAGTTAGCATTGGGTGCTGTTATAACTTGCTATCAGAGGAAGAGGAAGAAACTGTTGATGATGATGATGATCTGTGTGGTTCTGGTTTTGGTTTTCCTCTCAGTAGAGGTGTTAAATCAAGTGGCTTACATCTCAGGAGAAATGCACGTGATCTTGCTTGTCAGGTATATATCTAAAAATGAACTTTATCCCATTTTATAAAAAAAGAAAAAAAATGTTTTGGAATTATGACGATTGATGTAACTGTTCATTTGTTTGATACTACTGACGTAGAGTGCGGATAGATGGAGAGGTTTAGGGAAAGATGAGAGTCTCCATAATTTTGAGATGCATGCTTTTCGTGCTGCCTTCCAGATGGTATATACTATAAACTTACTTATATATATATATATATATATATATATATATATATATATATATATATATATACACATCAGTTGTATTATATATACGTAGTGATGTGTGTGTGTGTATGTATAATTACAGGTGCTTTCAAAATATTTTCCAGAGACTTTGACAACAAGTCCTACAATAGGGCGACAAGGAAAGGCTTTTCGCCGAATCATTACCAACAATGTTGAAGACAGATGTTCACTTTTTGAAAAATTTAGCGAGTCTGCAATGCATCGTCTCAATCTAAACAACAGCAAGAGTATCGATTTTGCTGGGATGTGGAAGAAAGCTGAACCGTTTTATGTAGGGTTTTTCTTTTTTTCTTAATTTTTTTATTTATTGTATCTATCTGTCTGTGATGTATGTGCTGATGTGGCAGGAGGTGATAGGGGCATATTGGTCACTTCGAGCGGCTCTTGGACCCGTATTGGAAACACTCATCCTTCTTGATCGACTCTTGTTCCTCCAGGAGCAAGGTGTGGAAGCATTCATGCTACCTATTTTTGATCCTACCCTCTCCCCTAGAAATATCGCTCTCATTGCCACCAAGAGCAACAAAAGGCTTTAACTCCACCAAGCATGACTAGCTGAAAAACTAATTTATCAATCAGCTGTCTCAAATAGCTTATCGAAGAAGAGCTGCCTTATTAGTTAGTATGACTTATTTTTGTGGTCTCATCAAACATTAAATTGCAATAAGCTAAAAAAATAACCCTTCACATGACTTGTTGTGAAGATCTATAGTCATTTAATTATTTTTTAGCAAATATGATTTAAACTTGCTTGATTAACTCTTATAGGTATTTTAGATTTTATGAGACAAGCTGAAGATGGTTTTAAAGTTTAATGTATATTCTGATTATTTTCCAATTACTCGAGGTTTAGAGTTTTTCTTGATAAAGATCAAAAGTCTGTGGTAGAAAGAATTGTTCGAGAAGGCTCAACTTAACTCAACACTTTAAAATGGAGCTCTACTTTATTTGTATCTCTAAAAAACATACATACAGCCACAGCCATGGAGGCAATGTTTTAAAAACCGGTTTTTTAGTTGAACCGGTATGGTGACCGGTTCCCGGTTCAACCGGTTTAACCGGTTCGACTGCCAAGGGAACCGGTTTCTATATTTTTCATGTTTTCTCCTATTTTTCTACACATACATACATATATAAATCATGAATTTGATTTTTACAAGTTCAAACATTAAAAATACATATAAAAATAAGTTATAGATAAATCCAAATACATTAAAATAACACATAATCATAAGTTTTAGTGTTTTACATCAATCTATATACGTCAAAAAGAAAATAAAGTATAATACCGAAACTAAATATGATTTTGGATGAATAAAAACACATCAAAAAACTTTATAACATTTACCATATGTTTTTATTTTGAGAAAACTAAATAGATATAAAAAAAAAATCATCAATGTTTATTATGTAAACGGTTCCTTTTCATTTTTTTTTATTCAGTTTAACCGGTTCAACCGGTTTATTTTGACCGGTTCAACCGGGTTTTTCTAAAAACCGGCCGGTTCAATCCGGTTTAGATATCAATGTAAAACCGATGATAATTGAACCGCTCCCTCCCCCGGTTCCCGGTCCAACCGGTTCGACCGGCCGGTTCAAACCGGTTTTTAAAACATTGCATGGAGGCATATATATTTTCCTATGATTAAAACTGGCACCTGGACAATAAAACAAGTTTAAATCTGAATAAATTAATTTCAAAATGCGATTTCTTGAATATCTTTATTTTTAGATAAAAGCAAAGCTAATCCAAACTTGAAACCAATAATATTTAAATCCATAACGATTGTAGACAAAATTACAAAAATGCTCCTTATGATTTGCAAACTTCTTTAGCTAAGTTTGTAATAGTTTCAACTTTCAAAAATGATAGTTATTTAAGGGTTCTTTAGCTAAGTTTGTAATAGTTTCAACTTTCAAAAATGATAGTTATTTAAGGGTTTATTGTGGATTTGATCACCAAACACACTGATTAATTTAGTGGTAATTGTGTGAACGGTGTATATGATGAGGTGGCTATGGTCCAGCTGGTCCGTAACAACAAAGAGAAAGGGTAGAGCCCAAGTAATTCGTTAATAGGTTTCCTTAATGTTGAGTCTTTTTTTTTTCTTATTTATTTGTTTTGTTTCCTTGTATCAAAAGTCTTAGAGTTCTAGTAGGTTTACGTTTAAGAGTCTTTAAATATCTGCACCTTTATTTGTAATGTTGATGTTCTGTTTTGATAATAAAAGAGTCTGAAGACTCTCATCTTCAAATCCGAGCATCTCACATTCGATACACGTAAAGTATCACGAGTTTACAAAGTGTTTGACAATATACTTGACAAATTGTCTATTTCTGTAGTTCAATCTACATCTATATAACATAGATTTATTTTAAAAAAAAAGTTAAATAAGAAAGTCTAAAATTTGAGGATTGTGAATTTATTAGAAAAATAAAAAAAATATTGATTTATTGAAATTGAAATGTTCGTTTTCTTTTAAATTTGAAAAAATAGTTTAGATAAATAAATAAATGAAATAATTGTATTTCAATTTAGACATTTTAAAATTAAAAGTCTGCATTAATGAATATGTTATCAATTTATTAGTATATTTTATAATTATTACATTGGAAGTTAATAAAATGGAAAAAAAAAACTATAAAATGACATGTGGATATAATTTAATTTAAATGACCATAAAATAACATGTAGCAAAATGAATAGGAAAATGACATCTGACAAATGATTTTTATTTATTAAAGTAAGAAGTTAAGTCTATGGTTTTTGCATTTCGTTCAATAGGAGGAACACGAGACCTATAAAGAAAGAGGAATACAGATAAATGTTTTTTAGATTTTGACGCATTAGTAGGATTCATTCTTTTCCTCTCCATAGATACTGAGATCCATCCTTAGATAGACACACTAGAAAGTTGAACAGGAAAGTTGAGACTGGCTTGTTCATGAGGCTAGTTCAGGAATTAAGGTTTTCTAGTTTCAATCTATAAATATCGTTTAGCCCTCACTCCTCGATCGGAGAAAGCCTCTGGAATTGGAACAGATGTAGTTCGCCCATCACCCGGTTGCTTATTGATCCCTCGGGTAGGGGGGGGGGGGGTAAGGCAAATGTCACTCTACCGATACAACGGATTGAGCGACTGCGATGAAGAGGGAGATGCTCCTTTACTTGACTGGAAATGACGGGTCGACAACTCCTATTAAATTGTCATTTTAACCTTATATTAGATTTTTTTTTAATTTTTTTTATTTATAACTATTATTAACCTTATATTTGAACCACCTCATATACATTTTAAGTTCACAAAACCAAGCAAAAACTATAGAATTTCAACAAGTGACAATAAAATTGATTCAACTATCTATGGAATTAATCTAACAATACACTTAGTTTCATGATAAGGGAATGATCAATGAAACACTAACTCTATAAAGTCAAAAATATTGAGATGGAATTAAGGATTAGATCGAACGATACCTGTGGAGACAATGCTTTGATCATCAACATCAAGGAAAAACATGAATTAGGGGAACACTTTAATATTAACCATATAAATTGAAAGAGAAGGAAGGAAAAAAAGTAAATATGTAAATAAATGATGGAGAGACGGTGTTGTGTGTGAGTTATGCATTATGAGAAGGGCCTACATCAGTTGAGAACTAATGACTACAGAGGGAAAAAGAATTGGTTGCAGAGAAGTGGAGATCGGCAGTCTTCGATGTTGGTTTTTTTTCCTTCCTCCCGTTCAATGTTTACGATGAAGGTGGAGTGAGATATATTTTGCCTTCTGTCATAATCGATGGTGACTTCATTCATGGGATATGATGGTGGTGGAGGTAGTTTGATGGACAATTTGTATATTTTGAAACACATCCAAGGGTATTGGGATATGAATGAGAGAGAGGAAGTGAGACGCGGGGGGGGGGGGGGGGGGGGGGAGATGGAGAGTACAATGACATGGTATTCCTCTCGGGGATGTATGGGTGGTGTGTCTGCCAATGGGTTTGCATGAGGGTTGACATGGAGAAAGGTGGTGAATAAGGCTACACCGTCAGAAAAGGTAGACGTGGATGATGGGTAGGTCACCAGAGAAAAAGAATATAAGGGTGGTGGAGATGGAGGAGTGTGGTGGTGGTAGAGACACTGACAAATAACCTTAAGGAGAAATAATGTGGTTTTAATCTAAGGGGTAGGGGTGAGATTGGGTTTAAGGTAAAATGTTTTCTTTTAGTGCGTATAAAATATTAACAAGAGACAAATAATAATAATAATAATAATAATAATAGAAAATAAGGTTAAAACTGTAATTTTCTAAGGACTTGATAAATTTTAGTTAATAATGTTAACTTTAAGGATCAAATCGACAATGAAATCCATATATAAGGCACCATTTTGCAAGTTGAAACTATTTTGGACCTTAGCCGAAGAAAATGTGCAAACAACACGGACCATTTTTTACGGTTTTGTCATGATTCTATTTTGAAGTATTTCATTTTTAGTCATTAAACAATAGATCACTTTAATAGTATTTCTTGAACATCTTTAAGTGATATATTTGTTACCTCTAATATATTTGTTTTACCCATGTTAAATATTTATAAGATATAGATCATCAATCCCACTTTAATTTCACAAATTGAATCCTAGAGTTGCAAACAAGTTCAACTTTTATATATCAAGCTATTAGAGCTTGTTCTATATAAAGACGAGCTCAAAATATTGCAAGTCGTGCTCAAACTTATAAATCCCAATAACATTTTTTCTACATTACAAAATATATACATGGGTTTAAATGCTAATGCTTGTCTAATAATTATATAAAGTACATAGTTACCTAAAACTCGTCGTAGTAGAATAACTTTGTCTCGTTGCTTAAACTTGTCCATTTATATCCATCTATTATATCTATCTGGATATACTCTCGTTGCTTAAACTTACCCATTTATATCCATCTATTATATCTATCTGGATATACTCTCGTTGCTTAAACTTACCCATTTATATCCATCTATTATATCTATTTGGATATACTCTTTCATCAAATGATGAATGAATAATTGTAGAGAAATGGTCTTATGGAAATAACTTACAAAACAAATTGGTGACATACTTATATGATTAAGTTCAATGTAGATAAAAGCTAAAGAATTTTAACTTACTCATTTTCCCAAACTCCAATACATAAATGATGGGGAAGATTTTATACCATATGATTAGTGACATAGTAATTAAACACATATTGTACCAACACGTAAAACAAATGGTGGGGAAGATTATGTACCATATGATGAAAATGTGGGGCTAGATGAAGAGGAAAATAGATTACGAGACAATGGGATTGATGATGACTACGTCTAAATTAAGTTCAACCACTTTTAGTCTTTTAAGAGACCAAATTCCTTAATTTTCCTTACGGTTTCTTCACAATTCATACTTTGAGGACTTATGTCTCTATATGGTTCTTGGCGAACTTATTATTATCCTTTATAAGTATTGAAGAGTCTTCTTTCACAATAAAATCATGACATCTTCTTAACATTTTAATCCTAAAAGCTTGTAAAAATTTCCCACAACATAGACATGCTAACTTCCCTATTGTTTCCTAACCCGATAACATTCCATATAAAGCAACTCTTAATTGAAAAGTTTGTCTCAAAGAAATATCATAAGTTAAGTCACCTTCTTCACATAATTGTTTCGGTTCTACAACAATCGGTTGAAGGAAAACATCTAGTTTTTCTTAGGGTTAGTAGGTCCGAAGACAATTAAATTAAAAAACATGTAAGAATCTTTCATACACATATATGGTGGCGAATTATAAGGTGTTATAATAATAGGTCAAGATGAATTTTGTTATTATTGAGCTCCTTCGGGTTGAAACCCATAGGCTAACATTATGTCTTTCGGCTAAATGAATGATGACTAATATCAAAGTGCTTATAAGCTTCAAAATTGGATGGATGTCACGTTACCCAACATCATAACCATGATTCTTAGTGTGTCATTGCATGGAAGCGGATGTTATTTGTGAAGCATACAACCTTTTTAACCTTGGAGTCAAGGAAAAATAATGTATTCCAGTGAAATTTATATGCGAATGTGTGAACAAAATTTTTGAGTTTTTGAACCTCTACGTGTTGCAAAATTTGCACAGATCAAGATCTTTACCTCCCCTCCGATATGTCATACATCTAAACCTACAATTGTCAATAATTCCACATGTAACTTTGTTTACTAGAAGCAAATTCAATGAATATTTTCGCATTATATACGAAAATATAAGAGATATGATTGTGGTCGTCTATTTCCTATTTGTATTGCTCATTTTATAATATCTGCATGTATATATTAAAATATATTCATGAAAAAAAAAACCAATGTACGTCATTTAAGAAACACTTAACGGAGCATTATAGATGGTAACTACCTCAAGGACACTAACGAAAGTTTTGAAAACCACAATGACTTGTCATATCAAAAAATGCAGATTAGGGAAACCCTAGGGATCAAATTGTAATTAACTCTAATTTATCAATTATATCTAGGGATATCCAATAAGATAAGTTGGAATAACGAAAGCATATTCCGGGTCAGATTTGACGTCTTTAAAACCAAACATTGATATTTCTTATTGTTATTTTTATTATTTTTTTTAAACAGCAAATATAATATAATTTTAAACTGCTCCTAAATCCATCTATATATTTCAAACCAGATTTGAACATAAACCTCAAAAAAAAAAAAAAAAACAATATTTGATACCCTGTGCTAGAAGCCTTTAATAAATTGGGTAATGACAAATATAACATAAACTTTGATATTTTGTTAGTTGGTCAACTTTGTGTTATATAACGGAATATAACGGAATGCACATTTTTATTGTAAATTGGGTAATGACATATATAATATAAGGGAAGTGTTCTTTTTTTGATCCATCCACTTAACACATTTATGGTTTTCCTTTTCTACCCTTTATAACCACAGTTCCTTTAGCATGATATTTTTTCCTTATTTTGATTTTGTATCCTATTTTAATTTAGATTTTTCTATTTAGAAACCAAGGTCCATCATTTATCAATTTGAACTGCAATTGGTTTTATTTTCTTTTATTATATATATATATATATATATATATATATATATATATATATATATATATATATATAAAGAGGTAGGTTCAATTAAAAAAATAAAAAAAATATTGAAAATGAGAAAATCAATATCAGCCACTCATTTATATCTTGTCGCAAAACTTTCTGTCATACTGGTGCAACGGGGGAGAGATATTATTCATAAGTGAATACAAATTTACCCATATTCATATATGAATCCATGATCTCCCCTCTCTTTCGTCCGCTACCACCCCTGCCACCGCTGTCACCACCACCCCGTCAATGAGATGAAAGTGGGTCCTTACCCGTCCTGGATGGACCTGAATCCGGAAAACTCAGAAACTGGTTAGGAGAACTTAGTAGAATCGGAAACTGGACCGATATATAAAACCGGTTAAGGTTCGATTCTAGGTGAGACTCGTTTTTGTGGGTCTAAAACCGAAATATGAATGTAGGTAGGGTGGATCCGAATAGAGTGGATCTAGAACTAGAAATACCGATTTTTTTTTGATACTTAATGTTTTGATATCTTATGTTTAGAGGCATGTATTTCACCCAATAAATAAGATGTTTGTGAAGTCTAAAACTAAGGCCAAACACTAAACTACATTTTTTAAAAATAACAGCACCAATCAGTTTTAAAAATGGAACCGATACGCAAAATAACCGCACTACTTTCATTCCAAGTTATTGCTATTATTTGTGACGGCAATACTAACTTAGATTATATATATATATATATATATATATATATATATATATATATATATATATATATATATATATATATATATAGGGTTAGGTTATTTTGTTTTTACTAACTATTGTGTGCCAGAATGTACAGATCTGGACCATCGGATGAAATATAATCAAAGGTCATGATTTGAGGGTCTATGATAGTCTAATAGGATAGCATGTACCATATAATCACACAAATTTCAGCATAAGAGCATTTTAGTCAATTAACCTATATTAAAAAAGGAAATTTTCGGATTTTTAGGGATAGTTAATTCCTTTCTTTTTTAAAAATATGAATATTTTAAATTAATTCAAATTTAAAAATCCGATTTATTCTGCCAGAATGATAGAATGCCAACCATAAACTAGTAAATATATTTTTCGATTTTATTCTGTCAAAATGACAGAATAACAACCATAAACTAGTAAATACATTCTGAAAGAATAAACAAAATCAATTCTTGAACTAATAATATAACAAATAATTACATTGTATGATTGTGATTCATTGAATAATAACAACATTCTGAAAGAAATGATTTTTAAGCAACACTTTATACATTGTAGCATAACACATTCTGGTATAATACACTCTCGTTCTATATGTTTTCTTCCTTCTCCACATCAATGTTAGCCTCTTCAAAACCTAAATCCACAAAGAAAACATAATCAAGTTTCAAAAATTATACAATTCAATGCATTCTAATAGAATAAAAACTATAAATTATGACAGAATGTATTAAAGACTATAAAGTTTGACAGAATATAGTAGAAAAATAAAAACTATAAATTCTGACAGAATGTAGTAGAGACTATAAAGTCAATCATAAAGTATCACAAATTCATTACCAGTTAGACAAATATACTTGTTGTGAGATTGACATTTTTTGTATGTTTGACCTCTAAGCCACTTCAAAATATGCTAGCATTCTATGAGATTGACATTTTGTGCGATTGGCATTCTGTCAGAATTGTATTGCATGAGAATGATTTTATACAAGGAGCTGCAAAAAGGAGATAAACATGAGCATGATTTTATACAACATACATTAGAATAAGTAGAATAATTTGAAGTGAACATTTTATCAAACCAACATATTAGATTTCATTCTAAGAAAATTGGAATTCGTGATTCCATTCTGGCAGAATTACGCTCATCATATTAGATACTAAGACGATTTTGCTACTGCTACTAATTGAAGATTATTCCTTTGGTGCTTGATATTCATGAGGAAGATAAGAAATAAATTTTTCACCAATGTCTTTTTCAAATATCAAATTCTACAAGATAGAATACAAACATGATAAAGTAATTGTTTATAGGTTATCTGAAACTATTCTAAAATTCTATGTGCCTGAAGTCGGATGACTTCACCATCTGATTTTTTGATGTACTGGTAAAATTCAGGTTGAGCAAGTGAATCATTGACTGAAGACTTCACCATCTTTATATGATGGATCTCAAAAAATCAAGAATATAGTATCAAATGGATAAATAAAATTAGGAAAAATCAAACACTTATATATAGTGTTAGAACAACTTCCATGAAAAAGCCCCTGAATGCAGCTCCAATGTTTTCACCAGTAGTTGAACAGATCTCAAGGAAGGGAGATCTAATCTCCGTCAGCCACCAATCGTGGAACGGAATGGAACAGAGGCAGCAGTGTTGCCGTCAAGTGGCAGCGACGGCTGCTCCTTCTATCCGACAACAATCACGTAGGGAGGGAAAGACTTCGATCCTCAGTTGATCAGAGAAGAAAGAAACACACAAACATTCAGAAAATGGCCGATGACTCTTAATCGATCGCAAGGAAGGGCTGCAATCGGCGGTGGGAAGTCGCTGAATTTCTTCTCTGTAGTGGTGATGTTCCAGGCAGGAAATGAAGGTGAAGGATTAGGTCAAATATATTTACTTTATTTCCATAATTGTAGGATTTCAATTAAATGATTTTCTTAATTAAAAGTACAAAAGATCCAAAATACCCTTTATTGATTTATTTAATTATTTATTATTTCTTGAATTCTCATTGGTGTATTTAAGCACACAATATTTGTTGAAAACATTTGAACCTAACTATATATATATATATATATATATATATATATATATATATATATATATATATATATATATATAAGTTTTAACAGAATACATACATATCGTGTGGTGTTAGTATCACATCTATATGATTTTTTATTTAGTTTTTACTTCACAACTTCTAGCAATAAAACGTTATTAAAATCCGAAAGAGTACCAACCCCAATGACACCTTTTCATAACTTGCCACCACCTAATCTCACTTAATCCAACCTAACATTCTATCACCAATTTTACCTCCCCAAAAGAAATTAGAATGCAAATATTTCCTAGATATAACATTTTTCATGCCTATTTTGCAATTGCCTATCCATCTACATTCTAATTCATCCATGTAACAGCCCGGATTTCCAGGTATTTTATTGTTTTGTTTTTTTTGGTGTTTTGAGAGGGGACTCGGCGAGTTGGAGCTCAGACTCGCCGAGTAGGGTCGCGATTCTGGACGCGGGATTCGTCTGGACTCGGCGAGTCCAGGATATGGACTCGGCGAGTCCACGCTGTTTAATGAAACCCTAATTTCTCGGGTTTGGGACCTATTTAAAGGGCCTTATGGCCGTCATTTGCACCCAACAGTCCATAGAGAGAAACCCTAGAGTGCTTTAGCGATTTGAGAGAGAAAGGAAGCATTCCTTGACATTTGTGTGTTGTTTAGCAAAGAAGAGGGAGGCTCTAGCCAAGAGGAGGCAAAGGGGACTGCTATTCGGATGATTTGAAGCTTAGCCCTTCAATCTAAAGGTATGATTTCGGCTCATCTCCAAGAGGAGGCAAGAGGAGGCAAGAGGAGGCAGAGAGCCTCATTCATCAAGCTTTATATAGAACAATGGAGGTTATGACCTTGAGTAGTGACATTTGTTGATGATTCTTCATATATGGTCATATAGAGGTTGTTTATGCACAAAGTCTGGAGCTTTACGTGGTGAATCATTCTAGGAAGGCCAGATCTATGAATTGTTGGAATAGATCTGACCTTAGAAGCAAGTTTGAGTGATTGCATGGCATGGACTCGCCGAGTCCGATGAGCAGACTCGGCGAGTAGCTTGAAGATTGCCTTGGACCGACCAGTGAGTGGTCCAGTCGAGTCATGGATTGACCCAGTGAGTCAGGGCGAGTTAGAGAGGGTTGTCAAGTGGTCTGAGTCGAGCTGGGACTCGCCGAGTCGTTCTTGAGACTCGGCGAGTTGAGTCGGGGTGGCCCCGCGATTCCTCCAGGTGGAACTCGTCGAGTCAGGGGGAGTACTCGACGTGTAAGAAGGGAATCCTAGAGAGTTGGTGAAAACGTCTAGACTCGCCGAGTTGCCCTCGTGCACTCGCCGAGTCCGGTCAAAGTTGACCGTTGACCGTTGACCAGAGTTGACCTGTGTTGACTTCTTAGGGATAGTCAACCTTAGAGATAAAAAGTGTTAATTAGAGACATATGATGTTATAGGAGGATTATAGCTTGGAGGATCGGGCACGAGGGATTCAGGATTTGTGAGTCATCGAGATCCGCGAGGTGAGTCTTCTCACTATACTTTACCTTGAGTAGGTAATCAGAGTTATGTGTTAGTGTATGTATGTTATGTGTTGTACTGCATTATTTCTATGTGATTTATGCTGTGCATGATTACAGAGTTGGAACCGGAAGGTTCCTAGAGTTAGAACCTGAGGGTTCACAGAGTTGGGTGCACGGACCCATAGAGTGATAGCCTCGAGCGGCTAATATGTGTTTATGTGGTATTTTGGGGAACTCACTAAGCTTCGTGCTTACAGTGTTAGTGTTGTTGTTTCAGGTACTAGCGATGACCGTGGGAAGGCGCCGGCTTGATCTGTACACACGCAGGGGACTTTGATATATTTACATTGATCTTGGGATTTTGTGTAATGTGAATTGAGATTTAAATCTGATGTTTTTATGAAAAATTAATGAGAAATGTTTTTATAAATTGTGAAAAATTATTTTAAAATTTTCGGTGTTACAAGTTGGTATCAGAGCCTTGGTTTGAGGGATTCGAGTACACCTTCGGGCGTATTTGAACTCAAACTGAGGATTTAAAATGTATTTTCAAAAAGAGTAAAAGATTTTTTTTTGAAAAACGCAGAGCAAGAGATGTGTGTACGATCAGTCAGCGCCCGGACGGTGATTTCCCAAAATACCTTTATATATTATGTGATATTGATATGATGTATCCGCATGCTAGAGTAGGCTAGGTATTGCTATTAGGACTAGGGTGGCCTGATTTGTGATGCCTTAGCCTAGGGAGATGTGAGCTGCTATGAGATGCTTGAGAGTGAGTAGGTAGCAGCGAGGGGCTTATGAGAGATCTATTAGAGAGTGGTCTATGCATGATAGAGTACTTGAGACCTGGGATCCAAAGAGAAGGACTTGGAGTGTATTCCGGTGCGGTGCGGACAGTAGTATTGGGCCCGTACTACTGGAAGCACCGGGGCGGTGTGCAGCCCAAGTCAGAATCCTTGGAATGCCAAGAATCGAGGAGGAAAGAGTTGACGAGTGTGAGCATACTCGTGTGGATTCTAATTTATCGTATGTTGTATTTCAGAGGTAGATCATGGTGAGGACACGTTTGATGCCCGAGAGCAGTGGTACCAGTGAGGAGGAGATCCGCCGGATCATTCAGGAGGAGGTGGCTGCGGCCATCAGGGCAGAGATACCGGAGATGTTTGGGTCTATAAAGACCACATTGATTGAGACGTTTGATGAGCGTTATGCCGCTCTTTCTGAGGCTGCTGCTGCAGCGGCTACCGCAGCGATTGCTGCTGCGAGGCCGCAGGGTGGGGATGCGTTGCTGTTCCGTGAGTTCAGCAACACAAAACCACCAGAGTTTGATGGTACTCAGGATCCGGTGGCAGCTATGAGATGGATATCTGATATTGAGGGGTGTTTCTTCACTTGCTCGTCTCCTGAGCATTTGAAGGTCCAGTTCGCGCTGAACCAGCTTCGCTTGGGAGCGAAGGACTGGTGGAAGTTCGTGACGGCGCATTATACGCCTGCTGAGCTTTCTACGGTGACCTGGGAGAGGTTCACCACCATGTTTCGGGATGAGTACGTTCCCCAGGTGGAGAGGGAGCGTTTAGCACAGGAGTTTCTGACCCTCAAGCAGGGTACTGAGTCTGTTACAGCGATCACGAGGATGTTCCACGAGAGGGCGATGTTCTGCCCTGAGCACGTGTCCACTGAGCAGGCACGTATGAGCCGCTACTTGAGCATCTTGAGGCGGGATATTCGGGAGTTCGCTGCGAACTCCTCATACCGGACATTTGCCGAGCTTTAGGCAAATGCCCGGAAGAGGGAGATTGAGCTTGAGACTCAGGCCAGGGAGGAGGCGGAGTCTCAGGGGAGGGATCGGCGACCGGCACTGTCGCAGCCGGCCGCCAAGCGGGCCAAGCCTGCTGATCCCAGACCAGGGAGCCAGAAGGGCCACACTTGCGGAAAGTGCGGCAAGGGTCATGACGGAGTTTGCCGAGCGGGGTCTTGCTACAAATGTGGCAAGGAGGGGCACATGGCCAAGGACTGCCCCAAGGGGTTTGCAGTGTGCTTTCACTGCAACCAGACCGGACACCGGAAGGCCGAGTGTCCGCAGTTGCGCGGAGCATCTCAGGGGTCTGCTCCTGCCGCCATCAGAGCTACAGAGAGTCGGCCTGTGAAGGCCGAGGCGCCGAGAGCTCGAGGGAGAGCCTTCCAGTTGACTGCGGAGGAGGTCCGCGCTGCACCCGATGTTGTGGCTGGTATGTTTCCTTTCGTGTATTTATTTTTGATATATGATGTTATGCTTATATTATGTTATGCGTAGGTACTTTTCTTGTGAACTCCGTACCTGCTTTAGTGTTATTTGACTCGGGTGCGAGTCGGTCTTTTGTATCTTTGGCATTTGGTCAGCATATCAGTGTTAGTCGTGAGGCATTGAGTCGGCCTCTGAGAGTTTCCATAGCTGACGATAGAGTGATTTGTGCCACAGAGGTTTTCCGGGGATGTGTGTTAGAGATTTTCGGGGTTGAGTTTCCGAATGATCTGATTCCTATTGCGATGGGTGATGTTTGTGTCATTGTGGGCATGGACTGGTTGAGCCGATTCGGCGCGGTTATCGACTGTGAGCGTCAGCTGGTGACTATACGAGACCCTAGTGGGGGAGTTCTTTCGGTGTACGGCGAGGGTACACGTTCGGGATCAGCCTTTTGTTCGGCCGCTAGGGCGAGGCAGTGTCTACAGCAGGGCTGTAAGGGTTTTGTGGCGTATGTGATGGATACGCGAGCGACTTTCGAGAGACCGAGTTCAGTTGGGGAGGTACCGGTGGTGCGTGAGTTTCCAGATGTCTTTCCCGAGGAGCTGCCGGGAGTACCTCCTGTGAGGCAAGTGGAGTTTGGTATTGATTTGGTTCCGGGGGCTGCGCCTATAGCTAAGGTGCCTTATCGTCTTGCACCTCCAGAGATGCAAGAGTTATCCTCGCAGCTTCAGGAGTTGCTGGGGAAGGGATTCATTCGGCCAAGCAGCTCGCCGTGGGGAGCACCTATTCTGTTCGTCAAGAAGAAGGATGGTTCACACCGGATGTGTATTGATTACCGGGAGTTGAACAAGCTGACGGTCAAGAACCGTTACCCGTTGCCGAGGATCGACGATTTATTTGATCAGTTGCAGGGAGCCTCTTGGTTTTCCAAGATTGACTTGAGGTCGGGATATCATCAGGTGAGAGTGCGGGATGAGGACGTCCAGAAGACAGCATTCAGGATGCGATATGGGCATTATGAGTTTGTGGTGATGCCTTTTGGGCTCACCAATGCCCCGGCGGTGTTCATGGATCTCATGAACAGGGTATGCAGGCCGATGTTGGATCGGTCGGTGATTGTATTTATCGATGATATTCTGGTGTATTCGAGATCTAGAGAGCAGCATGAGGAGCATTTGAGGGAGGTCCTTGGGGTATTGAGATCGGAGAAGCTTTATGCAAAGTTCTCCAAGTGTGATTTCTGGTTACGGGAGGTCCAGTTTCTAGGACATCTCGTTAACCAGGAAGGGATTCTGGTCGATCCGGCCAAGGTTGAGGCGGTGATGAGTTGGGAGGTGCCAAAGTCACCCTCTGAGATCAGGAGCTTCCTTGGACTAGCAGGGTATTATCGGAGATTTATCAAGGATTTCTCCAAGATCGCAGTGCCGCTCACCAGATTGACCCGGAAGGGTGTTGCATTCTCATGGGGTCCCGAGCAGCAGACCTCCTTTGAGACACTTCGCCAGAGGTTGTGCGAAGCCCCGGTATTAGCTCTCCCGGAAGGGATGGAGGATTTTGTAGTATATTGTGATGCATCGATTTTGGGGTTGGGTGCGGTGTTGATGCAGAGGGGTCATGTGATAGCATATGCATCGAGGCAGCTGAAGCCTCATGAGACGAGATATCCCACGCATGATCTAGAGTTGGGGGCAGTAGTGTTCGCCCTCAAGATTTGGCGCCACTACTTATATGGGGTTCGATGTACGATATACACGGACCATAAGAGCTTGAAGTACTTGATGGATCAGCCCAATCTAAATATGTGTCAGAGGAGGTGGTTAGATGTGGTCAAGGATTACGATTGTGAGATCCTGTACCACCCGGGCAAGGCCAACGTGGTGGCCGATGCGTTGAGCCGCAGGGCGGGGAGCACTCCATTGCGAGATGTATGTTTGAGATTGACCATGATAGCTCCGGTATTGGATGCCATTCGTGGGGCACAGGCCGAGGCTGTGCAGCCGGAGATGCAGAAGAGGGAACGGGTCGTTGGTTTGGTTTCAGAATTCGTTACGGATGGGCGAGGGCTTATGACTTTTCAGGGTCGGATTTGGGTACCGTTTGTGGGTGGTACGCGTACTTCTTTGATGGAGGAGGCTCATCGGTCGAAATTTTCGATCCATCCGGGGGCCACGAAGATGTATTTGGATTTGAGGAAAGAGTATTGGTGGCCCTGTATGAAGAGAGACGTCGCATGGTTCGTTGAGAGGTGCTTGACCTGCCGTAGGGTTAAGGCCGAGCACCAGAGGCCGCATGGCAAGTTGCAGCCATTGGAGGTTCCCGAATGGAAGTGGGAACAGATCACTATGGATTTCATCACCAAATTGCCGAGGACGGCCAGAGGAGTTGATGCAATTTGGGTGATTGTGGATAGGTTGACGAAGAGCGCTCACTTTCTTGCCATCAGTGAGAGTTCTTCAGCGGAGAAGTTGGCGGAGTTATATGTGAGAGAAGTGGTATCTCGGCATGGGGTGCTGATCTCGATTGTTTCAGACCGTGATGTGCGCTTCACTTCCAGATTCTGGAAGAAATTTCATGAGGAGTTGGGTACTAGATTGCATTTTAGTACCGCATATCATCCCCAGACAGACGGTCAGAGTGAGCGAACGATTCAGACGCTTGAGGACATGCTTCGAGCATGTGTGTTGGATTTCGGGGGTAGCTGGGATGCGTATTTACCCTTGGCAGAGTTTTCCTACAACAACAGCCATCATTCGAGCATTGGTATGCCACCCTTTGAGCTGTTGTATGGTAGGAGGTGTCGGACCCCCATTTGCTGGGGAGAGGTTGGGCAGAGAGTGATGGGCAGTACAGAGATCGTGCTTCAGACGACAGAGCAGATTCAGCAGGTCAGACAGAGGTTATTGACCGCCCAGAGCCGACAGAAGAGTTACGCAGACAGACGCCGATCCGAGCTTGAGTTTCAGGTCGGCGACTTCGTTCTCTTGAAGGTCTCTCCTTGGAAAGGATTGATTCGATTCAGGAAGAGGGGCAAGTTGGGGCCCCGGTATATTGGGCCATTTCGCGTGATCGCAAGGGTAGGCCGGGTAGCCTATCGTTTGGAATTGCCAGCAGAGTTGGGGCAAATCCACGACACTTTTCATGTGTCGCAATTGAGGAAATGTATTGCCGATGAGTCGGCAGTAGTTCCATTAGAGGATATTCAGGTGGATGCGAGCCTGAATTATGCCGAGAGACCAGTAGCCATCAGAGATCGGAAGATCAAGGTACTGAGGAACAAGGAGGTACCTCTGGTGTTGGTTCAGTGGCAACACCGGAAGGGATCAGAGATGACCTGGGAGCCGGAGCGCGAGATGCGGGAGCAGCATCCGGAGCTATTTTCAGAGCGAGACTTCGAGGGCGAAGTCTAGTTCTAGTGGGGGAGAGTTGTAACAGCCCGGATTTCCAGGTATTTTATTGTTTTGTTTTTTTTGGTGTTTTGAGAGGGGACTTGGCGAGTTGGAGCTCAGACTCGCCGAGTAGGGTCGCGATTCTGGACGCGGGATTCGTCTGGACTCGGCGAGTCCAGGATATGGACTCGGCGAGTCCACGCTGTTTAATGAAACCCTAATTTCTCGGGTTTGGGACCTATTTAAAGGGCCTTATGGCCGTCATTTGCACCCAACAGTCCATAGAGAGAAACCCTAGAGTGCTTTAGCGATTTGAGAGATAAAGGAAGCATTCCTTGACATTTGTGTGTTGTTTAGCAAAGAAGAGGGAGGCTCTAGCCAAGAGGAGGCAAAGGGGACTGCTATTCGGTTGATTTGAAGCTTAGCCCTTCAATCTAAAGGTATGATTTCGGCTCATCTCCTGTTTTGTGAAGTATACTTGATTTTAGGGTTTCTTGTGACCTTGTTGAGTTGATTGGACGGCCAAATAGTCCCTTGCTAGTGATGAGACTTCGGATCTGGATCCATAGAGGTCCAGAGAGCCTCATTCATCAAGCTTTATATAGAACAATGGAGGTTATGACCTTGAGTAGTGAGATTTGTTGATGATTCTTCATATATGGTCATATAGAGGTTGTTTATGCACAAAGTCTGGAGCTTTACGTGGTGAATCATTCTAGGAAGGCCAGATCTATGAATTGTTGGAATAGATCTGACCTTAGAAGCAAGTTTGAGTGATTGCATGGCATGGACTCGCCGAGTCCGATGAGCAGACTCGGCGAGTAGCTTGAAGATTGCCTTGGACCGACCAGTGAGTGGTCCAGTCGAGTCATGGATTGACCCAGTGAGTCAGGGCGAGTTAGAGAGGGTTGTCAAGTGGTCTGAGTCGAGCTGGGACTCGCCGAGTCGTTCTTGAGACTCGGCGAGTTGAGTCGGGGTGGCCCCGCGATTCCTCCAGGTGGAACTCGTCGAGTCAGGGGGAGTACTCGACGTGTAAGAAGGGAATCCTAGAGAGTTGGTGAAAACGTCTAGACTCGCCGAGTTGCCCTCGTGCACTCGCCGAGTCCGGTCAAAGTTGACCGTTGACCGTTGACCAGAGTTGACCTGTGTTGACTTCTTAGGGATAGTCAACCTTAGAGATAAAAAGTGTTAATTAGAGACATATGATGTTATAGGAGGATTATAGCTCGGAGGATCGGGCACGAGGGATTCAGGATTTATGAGTCATCGAGATCCGCGAGGTGAGTCTTCTCACTATACTTTACCTTGAGTAGGAAATCAGAGTTATGTGTTAGTGTATGTATGTTATGTGTTGTACTGCATTATTTCTATGTGATTTATGCTGTGCATGATTACAGAGTTGGAACCGGAAGGTTCCTAGAGTTAGAACCTGAGGGTTCACAGAGTTGGGTGCACGGACCCATAGAGTGATAGCCTCGAGCGGCTAATATGTGTTTATGTGGTATTTTGGGGAACTCACTAAGCTTCGTGCTTACAGTGTTAGTGTTGTTGTTTCAGGTACTAGCGATGACCGTGGGAAGGCGCCGGCTTGATCTGTACACACGCAGGGGACTTTGATATATTTACATTGATCTTGAGATTTTGTGTAATGTGAATTGAGATTTAAATCTGATGTTTTTATGAAAAATTAATGAGAAATGTTTTTATAAATTGTGAAAAATTATTTTAAAATTATCGGTGTTACAATCCACCTGCATAACTCATACAACCTTAATCGAAACGCATCAATGATTTACCATTTCTTTATTTTTCTAACAGATACTATAATCAATGTGGAGGATAACGTGGAGGATATTTAATTTCTCTTAATTAAATAATTAATGCTAGGAGACTGTATGGTAAGTTGATCTACTTTACTCTACTCCCTTAATGATGTTGAAATACGTCATACAAACTTAAATGTGCAAAATGCTAACTTTGTTTCTTTCTTGTTTTTAGTTTTTTTAAAGAGGTCAATCCTACATTATTTATGATGGAACTCCGTTGTGGTAGGAGGTTCATAAATTTCCGAGTCATCATAAATGTTGATGGTGTTCGATTTGTGGATTTGCTCGACATAAACGAATTCTCAATTAACGAGTTAGACACGACAATAACATAACTAGGTTCACAACAAGATAGTAATTTAGTCCTTTTTATGTTAATATATGAAAGTAAACTAAAAGAACATGAGGATGCTCCATAGGAAACAAAATACACCATATTCTTGAGACTCAATTTATTACTAATAGTAGGTGTAACACCCGTGTAGTATACGAATTTATTAAAAATAAAAATTTAATATAAAGATGTAAATATTACGTATTTTTAAAGTGATATTTTTACATAAATAAAAAGGATTAATAATGAATAAAGTAAGTAATTCAATATATATTAATAAAAAAAATATTGACATATTTTAAAAAATGATGTTGAAAAGTAAGATGTAAAAATTAAACATTTTTAATTAACTTTTGAAATAAATACAAATGAAATGATAATAAGTATGTAGTGGAATGTATACTAATAAAAACTATTGAAATATTGACATGGTGGATATAACATAGGATTTTTTTATCTAAATATATTTTTATATGTTCATGTTTGTCTTTAGGATGGTTTTAGTCCATATTATGTGTGTATCTTTGAAACAATAATCAATCCTAAAATAAAATTATGATGAAAAATGTTATTAATTTTTAAAAGCTCAATTATTAAAATAGTGTTAGGGACATGATCCTTGACTCATATTCAAGATACTCAAATATTCCTGAAGCCTCAGGATTCTTAAACATATCTCGAGATTCTGACTATTGTCACTAATATGTCTAACACCTGTAACGGATATATTTTTTTTATTTATCTCACATGTGCAGAACGAGTCAACAAAAGACTCATTCTCAACAGAGATTCATCTCAATCAGGCAAAAGACCCATTATTGGACTTCTTGTTATTAGCATTAGACTATAAATAACACACGTAATTAACACACTAAGGACACACTGAGCTCGTTAACGATACTTGTACTTACATTTACACATTCATCTATGTATTCAACAATTTTACATCAATAAAATCACCAAGGCAAGTGATCATTATCACCTCACAAGGTTTTATGCCGGAGATCCTATCTAACAGGCCTAGACCGTAGCCTGGTCATCATCGCCTGGGCTCTTCTTCTCCTCATTTGCATTGGGATGTTGCCCCTTAGGATCCTCACCGGTCTTAACAGATTCGCCCTTTAATTAAGCGAGGGTTGTGCACCACCCAACCAGATTCCAAGATCTTGCATTGGCTACATCTTCAGCTATTTTGATCTTGGCCTCCCAAACAGCCATGACTGCACTACCTTTCACTTCGACGATCACATTCGCCATCTCTGCATTGTGTTCCTCCTCTTTCTCGTCCTTTTCCTTGCTCAGGAGTTCCACTTGTTTTAGGAGATCCTCGTTGGCCGCTTTCCACATTTTTCTTGTTCTCTTAAAGCCTCTTCGGCCTTCTCAGCCCAGATCCTCAAGTTTATAGAGACACGATCAAAGACCTAGAGAGAGTTACATTAGAAATAGTGAAAAGCAAAGCATAAGAAACAAAAGCAACACTAACACCTACAGCTTGAGAAAAGGAGACCAGCCTCTGAAACACATCCTCAACTCCAAGATTTTCCAAGTTCAAATTTATGACTTCAGGAGTTTTCCTCTTCCAGGATCCTAGATTTTTCGTAGTCAGATCAATATGGGCCTTTTTTAGATAAGGGAGGAGTTAGTTTTATCTTTCTTCACAAATATATGGCCACTTGACACAATCGTGTCAAGATCAGAGAGAGAGAAATGAGCACTGGTACGTGTGGCTTTAGATCCTGCGAAAACCAAATAAATTTTTAATAATTTCTCAAAGATTAAAGATGAAGATGCTCAAGGATCCCTACCGGTAGCCATAGGGATGATAGCGGTTGAGCTTTCTTGATAGCTGGAAGGATCGAGCTTAAATGTCCTAACAGCCTCGGGCAAAGAAAGGAAGTCCATAATCCTATCATCGGTATCTTTAGCAGGGAGAACTAATTCGTCAACCTTGAAAGCTGTAGAAAATTGAATAAATAAGAAGTGTGAATATTGGGATCCTCAATATGAAAATAAAGAACCCTACTAACTGAGGTAAAAGATCTCCACTAGGAATCGAGTCACGTTTTACGAAAAAGTATCTTCCTTTCCAAGCACCATCATTATGCTTGGATTTTAGAACAAGAGGTAATCCGTCGATTTTAGCTTTCAACAAAAAACGAGAGTTTCCAAAGGTAGAAAGTTCATAAACATAAGCTAATTCATTTAGATCAATTTTGAAACCCATGGAGCGATGCAGATTGTCGATCCGAAAAAGGATCCTCCAAACCACTAGCATGGCTTGAATATATGAAATCTTGGTGATTTTAAAAGATTCAGAATTGATCTCGGAAAAGGGATAGGAAAGGCCTAAGGTAAATAGATACTCGGGAAGACAAACCCAAATAGAAGAAATAAAATCAGGTTGGATCTTAACATTGAAAGGCTTGAAGACAGTACTGGCGGGAAAAGTTCCACTCGAACTCAAAGCTTTAATACTATCGTCATCGAAGGTATAAGTTTCCTCATAGGAAAGGAGCTTCTGATCTATGAAATCATCATAAAGTATAGATATGATGTTTTCATGAGAACGAGCTCCTTTCTTGGCCATTTTTAAGAAAAATAAAACTAAGAAGGAAGAAGGAAAAAACGAATAAAATTACTACCTTCTATGATGTTCGATGAACTTCCGGAAGAAAGGTTAAGAGTAAGATGGAATCTAAGAAGCTCCATATCTTACTTATATAGGAATCATTGAGAGGTAAAAAGGTGATTTGACCCTTCTCAACGACTAGAAATCTACTCATTGAGGTTCGAATTACCCATCTGTTGGAAATTTTTACTTCAATTTTTATTTAAAAATTATACCTCTAAATATTTAAAACACTAACGGTTATATTTTACAGGTATAATTTAGGGGAAATTGTTAGGGGTAGGATCCTTGACTCATATTCAGGATCCTCAAATATTCTTGAAGCCTAATGATCCTTAAAAATATCCTGGGATCCTGACTATTGCCACTTATATTTCTAACATTTATAACTGCTATATTTTCATTATTTATCTCACGTGTGTAGAATGAGTCAACTCAAGACCCATTCTCAATGGAGAGTCATCTTAACCAGGCAAAAGACCCAGAACACCAAGTCAAATAACATTCATATGACAATTCTAGAGGATCTCGGGATTATCGGACTTCTTGTTATTAGCATTAGACTGTAATAGCATGTGTACTTAACACACTAGGGACACACTAAGCACATTCACGATACTTGTACTTACATTTACACATTCATCTCTGTATTCAACAATTTTACATCAATAAGATCATCAAGGCAAGTGATCATTATTACGTCCCAAGATTTTATATCGGAGATCCTATGAAGGATCAAGGGCTTTCCTTGTAACTCAACTATGCC
The DNA here is from genome assembly GCF_051521515.1 of Lactuca serriola. Classification (NCBI taxonomy): domain Eukaryota; kingdom Viridiplantae; phylum Streptophyta; class Magnoliopsida; order Asterales; family Asteraceae; genus Lactuca; species Lactuca serriola. The sequence goes on from NC_136416.1 coordinate 53,687,250, forward strand.
ACTTTGATTATCATTTCTTACTTGATCATTCTGCTTCTTTTTTTGGCTTCCTTTGTTGTTTATTGGAACTAGTTTAGGTATTGTTTGAACTACTGTTTTGAAAGCGTTTATTGCCTATAACCAAAATCATACAAGATGAAGATACTAAGTTGATTAGTTTTATGGATTAATAGATAATGATAATCATATGTTTTCTAATCATTTTTATTACAACTTCTTATCCATCCATCCATATCTTGATTAAATCTTAGTCTCCCAAGATAAATTCATTAATCAACATGCCTTAGTTTCTAGATTGATAATTTAAACAAAATGGGTCTTATGCAAGTATACCATGCCATATGTTATTGCAGAGTGCAAAAATTTTGAAAACAAATAGTGTCACATTGGTAGTCACGTCACTTTCTATGATATCACAACCCACAAGAATTCTATCATTTTTGCATCAATTTGATCTTATGTTATTCAAATCAGAAAATTCTTGTTTAAGTGTGCCTTAGTTGTTTACTAGATTTGTTTGAATGCAGAGATGCGCATGAAAACATATATTCTCTATTTGAAGATGATGGTATTAGAGCCTCATCTTCTTACCCTTCTCGTGAAATTGATGAACAAGGGAATGATAGAGCAATGGATGGACTGCAAGATAGGGTTCTCATACTGAAAAAGGTAAGCATCAAAACATAATCTTAATAAAGGAAAGAACTTTTACAAATTGTTATAAATTGAAGATTTATTTCAAGCAAAATTAATGTGGATCAATGCTGCATTTTTGAAAATTTTCTCTCTTCATAAGTTATATAAATTATAATTTTTTATATATTTTTATTTTATGATTACGTTTTATAAAGTGGCAGACCCATTTCGTTTCGATTTTCATGAGTGTTAAACATGATTTATCATTTTTGTGTTAATGGCTTATGTAGTAAAATTCTCATTAGATAAGAGGACCAATAAAAATAGTAAATTGCTTGATCTAATGTAGTAAGTTTTTATTTGGTACTTGAAGGAAATCAATAAGAAGTTGCAAGTTGTTGTCAAGGGTTGAAATCATAATATTCATCGGATAAAAATATTTTGTCACAGAAGGATGCTGTTAATCCAAACAACTGTCAAAAGGTCGAGAAAAGATAGAAATTGTAATTGGTTTTTTGGTTCAAGAAAAAGAAAATGTTTCTTATGTTGCTATCAGTAGAAAAGTAAAGTTTTTTGTTTAATTATTATTAAAAGACAAGTTTACTCTTCAAATGCGCCTTTATGTTTAGCCAAGTCCAAAATATGAATAGATATGGAAGTTGTATAGACAAGACATGGTTTTTATCTTTTGTTATATATATATATATATATATATATATATATATATATATATATATATATATATATATATAAACATATGATCACATAATTGCAAATCAATGAAACCACTCCACTACCTTGTGCTATTGTTATATTTGTTGTCAAAATTTACAATTTGTTACTTAGTAAATGATATGTATTTTCAAGCTATTTTTCTTTTATGACCTTACATGATAATTTTTCATATAATATGTTTTTGAAGTATTTTTTATTTAATAGTTTACTTTTTGGATGTTGTTTATAGGCTTTACTTGCAGGAAAGATAGTGTTATTGTTCACAAAAGATGGAGATCAGCACAATATCCTTCATGTCATGCATTACAAGGGGCTAGTTTTGATTACAACTATTGATACAATTTTTATATATAGTTTTCTAATTTGGAACTTCATTATCATTCTAACTTCGTTTTTTAATTTATTTATTTTCAAATCTGTAAAACTTTCATTAGTGTCATAAATAATAATAAAAAGTTTCCAAAAAATATATATAATCACCCACTAACACACACACTCTTACACTAGAAAGCATATTCACACTTATGATAGAAAAATGAAGTGAAGCAAGCGGCCCTTTTACGACTCAATATGCCGGTACGGTGCACCATATGTTAATTTTTATTATTTTAATGGTTGGTGTTTATAGTTTGTTATGATTAATTTGTATGAATCATTTTTTATTTCTTATATTGGTTAATTTATTTACAGTGTAATCATAAAATATTAAAATATTAAAATATCGAGTTGGCAAATCGGGAAGGAATAGGTTCTGAAGTCTAATGAACCGATGTAACAAACTGGTTCCTAATTGTACATAATAAAAATAACATCCTACTTTTACAAAAACTTAAAATAGCATTCTACTTTTAGCAATTATGTTTCGTGCATGCTTTTATTTAAAGACATCTCAATTTGTTTTAACTTATATTCAACACTTTTTCTCATAAAGTTTCATTGACTTGGATATAGTTCCAAAAAAATCATTATAAACAATTCAGAAATCGAGACTTACTTACAAATCTCATCATGAAATGACTATAGAATTTTGTATTTTTTTTTATACCCAACACTATTTGTGTGCCATGTTTCTCATTTTTATTTTACTTAGTTTAGTGAAACTATAGTTTGGTATTGTGATAGATTTTTCCATTTCAATTCCATTTAAGTACATCTCAATCTTAAATTCTAATTTTGCTTTTTTTTTTTATTAAGTCATTATCCTTGGGATTTAACAGATTACAAGATGGCCATAAAGAATCGTGGATCAAAATTGTCTACTAAACCCAAATAGGAATATCTTGATAAACCTAAAAAAGAATTAAATTCATTATCAGACTCTAGGAGAAGGAATGTGATTATTTTTCTGCAATAGTAGGTTTCAGATTTGGATTGCCTCATTGTTTCTTACTGAAATATTTTTGAGTTTGTTCTGAGTTAAGTGCAAGATATAAACAAGGTATGCTGCTATTTTTTGAGTTAAATGAAAGAAATGTTCAATTGTGTCACTTTTTTAGGAAAAGAGTTATTCCCATATAATTAGTTGCTTTGTGAAATTTTGGCACGGATTCTACTAGATACACATGTTGATACAAATGTGAAAGGAATCAACAATTACTATCTATCTTGATTCTTGAATCTGATTATGTGTATTGTATGTTTCTAGATTCGATATAAAATTAATCCCGTGCTACTTCAAGCAGAATGGCAGTACAAAATTTTGACTTTAGCGTTTTGTGGAACTTATTGGTTTTTAGAAGCGACCACAAGTTTTTAACTTTTATGATTTTGGTGAACTTAATGGTTTTTCATATATTGTGATGTTTATGTGGAATTTATTAGAAATATGGAATAGTACTTATACCTACTACTTGAAGTGAACTAAAAAAAATTAGCACTTTACTTATTTATCTGTAATTGCAAAGTATTATCATTTTTCTAACATAAAATGCCAACATATTTATAATTTTTTTAACCCTAAAGCAAGTACTTATATTGGTTTGTTATTATAACATCCATAAAATTTCATAAAAAAAAAAATAAACTTTTTCAAACCACAATAAATCATAATTGTTTACATTGTAGTTTTCAAAATATGTTTAACATCAAAGTTTTCCCAAAATCACAAAACACAACATGAGGAGGTGCACGATCAAGCCTTTGCCTTCCCGCGATCATCTGAGGTACCTGAAACATAACCCAAAACCTATGAGCCCAAAACTTAGTGAGATTCCCCCAAAGTACCAGCACAACAAATAACACATATATAATAACAACGTATTATGGGTCCAATCAACCATCAGGTTGGAATACCCCAGGTCCCTCAACCATCGGGTTTGAATGCCAACATACTATGAGTCCAATCAATCATCGGGTTAGAATACCCTAGGCCTCTCAACCATCAGGTTGGAATGCAAACATAATATGGGTCCTATCATCCTCAGGATGAAGTACTCTAGGCCCTCAACCATCAGGTTTGAATGCCCCGGCCTGTTGGCTTACGTAGAAAGCAGTGAAGCCTCAACCACCGACCAAATATGTGCACATATAACAAATAATCATATAACAATCTACATCCAGTCAAACATATCTACAGATCACTAAGCATAACAACATCCTATCTACCAGGATACTGATCTAACAGATCATAATAGTAAGATAACATGCTTAACATAATATCAATCCAATGGGTCGACATTGGTGCCTTCGACCGGAAAATACAGTGGGGACAACTCACCTCACAAGCTGAACATAACTAAAAATGCCCGACTCCGAATCTTAGCTCTCAAATCAAATGCCTACAACCACCAACTGACCAATTCCATCAAAATCCCAACAATATACAAAAGTCACTCAAAAGTCAAACTTGGTCAAACTTAAAGTCAAGTGGTCAAGGTCTAAAAACCCACCGATTCAACCCAACCGAGTTAACTCAAAATTGGTTGTTCCATGCGAGTATGCGGGGCATAATCCGGAGGTACGCTCAACGTACGCAAGCCTCGTATCGACTGATTACAGAGGAGTTAACCGAGTATGTGGGGCGTAACCTCGCAAATCCATTTTTTTATTAAGTGATTACGAGTTGAGGCCTGAATATCATTCAAGGAAACTACTGCATCCTCATCCAATATGCACTTTCGCAGTTGCAAAACATGGAAAGTGTTGTGAATCTAACCGAGCTCCTCCGGAAGATCCAATGTATAAGCAACCTTGCCAACCTTGGTAATAACCCGAAATGGCCTAATATATTGGGGACCCAATTTCCCCCTCTTTCTGAAGTGAATCGCACCTTTCCAAGGTGAGACTTTTAGTAACACCATGTCGCCGACCTGAAACTCCAACTCGGATCGGCGTCGATCAGCATAACTCTTCTACCGAATCTGGGTAGTCTACAATCTCTGCCTGATTTGTTGAATCATCTCTGTCGTCTGAAGGACCACCTCGATCTGCCCCATAACCCTGTGACCAACCTTGCCCCAGCAAACCGGGGTACAATATCTTCGTCCATACAAGAGCTCAAAAGGCGGAGCACCAATGCTGGAGTGAAAAATGTTGTTGTGGGAAGAGGTTGGTAGGAGTCCCATCTCCAACCAAAATCAATGACATAGGCCCGTAACATATCCTCAAGGGTTTGTATTTTCGCCCTCTCTGGTGGTCGGTCTGCGGATGATAAGTTGTGCTGAAATGCAACCTTGTGCCCAGTTCCTCATGGAACTTCTACAAAAAAGGGGAGGTGAACCGAACATCACGGTCTGAAACAATGGATACCAGAATCGCATGGCGAGCAACAATCTCGCGTTATACACATTGGCCAACTTCTCGGCCGAAAACTCTCCTAATCGCCAGGAAGTGGGCATTCTTGGTTTATCAATCCATGATGAACCAAATAGCATCGAAACCCTTTGCCGTCTTCGACAACATGGTGATGAAATCCATCAAATTCTACTCTCATTTCCACATGGGAACCTCTAGAGGTTGCAGCTTGCCATGCGGCCTCTGATGCTCGACCTTGACCATCCTGCAGGTCAAGCACCTATCCACGTACCAAGCTATCTTCTTCTTCATACACGACCACCAATAGCTCAATCTCATATCCCGATACATCTTGGTGGCCCCCAGATGGATAGCAAAACAAGACTTATGAGTCTCCTCCAACACAATCTGTCTGACCCCACCAAACATAGGAACCTATACCAGACCAGAACGGGTCAACAATCCATGACTATCCAGAACAAATCTAGCAATCTCACCCCTGATCCTCTCTATCTTCCAGTTATCTTCCCGAACACCCTCGTCCTGAGCATCCCTTATCAATCCCAAAAGCGGAGAATCCACTGCTATCCTCATATACGATACCCCAACTGAAGACCCAGCCGACTTGTGGCTTAAAGCATCTGTCACCACATTCACTTTACCCGAATGGTAAAGGATTTAGCAGTCATAATCCTTGACTACATCCAGCTACCCGTGTTGCCTCATGTTCACATTCGATTGATCCACAATATGTCTTAAACTCTTGTGTTTTGTGTAGATAGTACAACGAACCAATAAAGATAATGCATCCAAATCTTGAGCGCAAAAACCACTGCCCCCAACTCCCGATCATGCGTGGGATACCTTGCCTTGTGCGGCTTTAGCTGCCGCGAAGCATATGCTATCACTTGTCCTCTCTGCATGAGGACCGCCCCCAAACTAGTTATGGAAGCATCACAAAATACCACGAAATCCTCGATTCCTTCTTGGAGGGTCAAAACCTGGGCCTTACATAGTCTCTGCCGAATGATCTCAAATATCGACTACTGCTCAGGGCCCCACCGAAAATCCACCCCCTTCCTCGTCAGATGACTGAGGGGTATTGCAATCTTGGAGAAATCCTGAATGAATCGCCGATAGTAACCTGCCAAACCCAAGAATATCTTGATATCTGAGGAAGATTTTAGAACCTCTCACTGCATCACGGCCTCGATCTTGGCCGGATCGACCAATATCCCATCCTGATTAACAAGGTGTCTAACGAACTGAACCTCTCGTAACCAAAACTCGCACTTCAACAACTTAGCATAAATCCGTTCTCGCCTCAAAACCCCCCAGAAGCTCACGAAGATGCTCCGCATGCTGCTCTATGGTCTTGGCGTCACCACAAACTCGTAATGCCTATAGAGAGTCTGGAACGTGGTCTTCTCTACGTCCTCCTCTCTCACCCTAACCTGAGGATATCCGGACCTCAGATCTATCTTGAAGAACCAAGATGCACCCTACAACTGATCAAAGAGGTCATCAATCCGCGGAAGGGGATAATGGTTCTTCATCATTAGCTTGTTCAACTCCCGGTAATCAATACACATCCGGCGTGAACCATCATTCTTCTTAACGAACAAAATCGACGCTCCCCACGGAGAACTGCTTGGTCTAATGAACTGCTTGCCTAGCAGTTCCTGCAACTGAGATGGTAACTCTTACATCTCTGGTTGGGCCAACCTCTCACGCTCCACCAGTAGCACATATCGGGAGCGGAACATCTCAGAGAATTTCTCCCAAGACACAACAACTCTCTGCTCAGCAGAAAATGAACTAGTAGCAAGCGTCTACTAATTCTTCGCTCCGATTCTCAAAAGGTGCAGAGCGCACCTGACCTTCTGGTCAGCTGGAAAAGAACAAGTGAAGAAGCACCCCTACACATAAAATAGCCACCTCATGGAAATGATCAACACCTCCACCCCGTCGAAACTCAGGGGCTACGTATTGTCGAAGTCCCTATACTGAAAAGCTCGACCCGATCTAACCCCTGCAGCCGCACCGGCTGCAACAGCAACAGTCTCAAACAGAGCAGCATAGCTCTCTTCAAAGTACTCAACCATGGCGATTTTGATAGACCCAAACATCTCTGGTAACTGAGCTCGGAAACGAGCAACAACCTCCTCCTGCAAGATCTCCCTGATCCTGTCATCCAACGCAGCTAACTCACCCTGACAGCCAGCTCCTGATCTCGAACCGGACCCAACCTCAACTCGATGCATAGTCACCTTACTAAAAATAAACCAGGAGGATATCAAATAACAAGCATAACGTAACAGGGGAACCAATCCCAAAAAATCCCTAGGGGTTGTGACTTCCTCAACTACCGACCAAACATGTGCATATATAACAGATAATCATATAACAATCTACAACCATACATATCACTAAGCATATTAACATCCTATCTACCAGGATACCGATCTAACAGATCAGAATAGTACAATAGCATGCATAACAGAATATCAATCCAATGGTCCGACATTGGTGCCTTCGACCTGCAAGTACAGTGAGGACAACTCACCTCACAAACTAAAAATAACTAATAAGTCCCGACTCCGAATCTCAGCTCTCAACTCAAATGCCTACAACCACCAAGTGACCAATTCCATCAAAATCCCAACAATACCCAAAATACCCACAAAAGTCAAACTTGGTCAAACTTAAAGTCAAATGGTCAAAGTCCAAAAACCCACTGAGTCAACCTAACTGAGTTAACTCAAAATTGGTTGTTCCATGCGAGTATGCGGGGCGTACTCCGGAGGTAAGCTCAGCGTACGCAAGCCTCGCATTGACTGATTACAAGGGAGTTGACCAAGTATGTTGGGCGTACTCCCTTCTGCGCGGGACGTAACCTCGCAACTCCATTTTCTTTATTAAGTGCTTAATGGATTCAACACTTAAGCTCCCACTTCAGATCCAAGGTCCAGAGGCATACTAGAGTCATAAAGTCTCCAACTTTATGACTTTACATGTCCAAAAAGTCCTTAATACATGGTCTTAATCCATTAAGACCTTGTACAAGAATCATGGAGCCAAACTAGCTAAAGGGGCCTCATTTTTATGGCTTAGAACCCTTCCTAGGGTCTAGAAAGACAACTCAAAACATCCAACACCAAACATGCATAGAAATGGGACTTTTGGGATAAGAAGAACACATAAAGCTACCAAAAATGAGATCAAAGCATCAAGGTGAAGACTTTTTACCTTCTGGAGCTTCCCAACAAGGTGATGATCCAAGATCCACAAGCTTGCTTCAACTTCTAAGCTCCTTGATGCAACTCCTTCCTTAAGCACAAAAAGGACACACTTTTAGCTCAAAATACACTCTTATGGGGTTAGGGTTTTCCAAAAACGACTCAAGGGCTTGGAGGCTCGAAAGGTGGGGGTAAATGAGCTATAAAGGTGCTTAAATACCCTACAAACCCTAAAAACTAGGGTTTCACTCATACATGAGTACACCTAGCGTACATATGTGTACGCCCTAGTACGCTTAGTGTACTCATATGTACGCTTAGCGTACTCCTCCCACAACCAAATTACAAATTTGCCACTATGGCTTCCCATGGCCACTTCCTTCCAATTCCAAGGACCAAAAATGACGTAATTAAAACCAAGGAATGAATTTGAGAATACCTGAAAACCGGGGTGTAACAATATAATCTACATAACCTACTTCACATAAAAAGTAAAATTTTAGTTATGTATACGCTTTTAATTTGTTCACATTCAATCAATAGATTCTAAGCACATATCAAAACAAATGTTAAACATAATTGTGTACATATATTATAGATAGTGTAACGGAAAATTATATTTTTCTATATGTTGTGTGTTTGAAATATGATATTTTTCAAAAGAGAACTATTTATTGTTGCCATTTATATCACTATATGTGTCTGTTGCTTAATGAAAATAATATTTTTTTGACGTGTTACATGTAATTTTCGCTATAACATGTTTTCTCAAATAACTATTAGCCAAAAAAATTCTTAAAATACTAATTTCTAAAAGGAAACATGTTAAATATGACACTATGTTTTAACGTTACACAATTGCAAAAATCATCTTAGTCTCCACTTTTATAAAAATCTAACTAAAGTCAAGAAGCTTCCCTAGGTAATTTGGTTTTACGATATTTGGTTCTTGAATTAGATTTTGGAAAGAATTTACTGATTCGAAAGAAAAATGACGTGTCGAATGAAAAAGAAATATGAACCAATCATTTAATTTAAATTTCCCTATTTATATAAGAATTAAAAAATTAATTAGTTTCTAAAAATAACTTCTAAAAAATTATATGAGTTAGGTCAATGTTAAGAACTATCATTGTTGGGTTTTATATCAATTATAGCCTTATACTTCCACTTTTTTTCATACAACGAAATTATGTTGTTTTTCCTTTCGTTTGATACCAAAAAAAAAACTTAAATGAAAATGAAAAATGACAAATAATTCAACTAAAAAGACAACTTATGTGACAAGAAAGATCGTCCAACTAATAAAACAAAAAATGTTGTCTTCAAAGAGGTCATTCAACGATTACAGATATTCATGCATTTCATTGTAATTTTTAGACATCTAATATAACCAATAACACGGAATCTCTTTATGTTACATTATCTTTAACGTCCCAAAAATCACAGCAAATTTTAAATTTTTGAAAACAAACCAAAACCATAAATATTTAAAAAGCGTTGTTTTAAAAGTGTATTTCAGTAATCAGAGTATCCTAAAATCCAAATAACAGAAAACCACAGGATGTGTACGATCATGCATTCGCCTTGCCACGGTCATCTGAAGTACCTAAAACAACTGAAACTGTAAGCCAAAGTGTAGCACCTAGTTCATGGTATGTAAAATTTATCTTAGTGTTTTTCATTTTTAGCCTTGGACTCGGCGAGTTGTAGGTCCGACTCGCCGAGTAGAGACGGGATCCGGAGCATGTTTAAGTTGGCGACTCGGCGAGTCCCCGCTGTATGATGAAACCCTAATTCCAAGGGTTTGCCCCCTATTTAAGCTAGCTTGTGCGGCCCAAGCTCGCCCCCTTTCACCCTTAGATCGCCCTACATCAAACCCTAACTCATTTCTTGTGAGATTGAAGTGATTAGAGTGATTCCTTGAAGTTTTTGGGAGAAGAAGGAGAGTGGATCAAGAAGAGGAGAAGGAGACCTGATATCTTGGTGCTATTTCAGAGTTCTCTGAGGTATATCTCTGCTCCATTCTGTTTGTATGCTTAAAACCCCATTAGAGCACCTTTTGAGCTCTTCTTGAACCTTTTTCCAAGCTTGTGCATGAAGTAGAATTCGTAATAGGTTGATTATCCACTAGATCTAGTCATGTTTGAGCTCCAGAAGCTCAGATCTATAACCTTTATGGGAGTAAATTGCTTGAATGTCCTAGATCTACCTTCTTAGCCCTTATTTCGCCTTTAATCCCCATTCTATGCATTTCTACACGTAAAGTTGGAAACTTTACGTGAAAATCCTTCCCTAAGAACCCAAATCTGTAAATGGCATGAACTGGATTCGAACAAGATCGAGTGTATAATATTTTCATGTGGTAGACTCGGTGAGTCGCTCATCGAACTCGGCGAGTCGGGTCACGAGTCCCCGAGTTTTCCCCCTTTTCGTTTATGTCGAGTAGAGTAGTGAGTCATGGGTGGACTTGGTGAGTTGGAAGTTGAACTCATCCGGGAAGGAACTCGACGAGTCAATGCCCTGACTCGGCGAGTTCAAGGCAACCTTCTTAGATCAAGAACAGACTCGACGAGTTGTTCATACAACTCGGCGAGTCACAACATAAAGTGTTCATCGGATGAAGATGAACTCGGCGAGTTATTCATACAACTCGGCGAGTAGGATGAAGGACTATTGGCCTTGGGTATAGAAGGAAAACTCGTCAAGCCAACGCCTAACTCGACGAGTAGAGACAGATTTACGGTCAGACTAAGGGAAAGGGACTCGGCGAGTTGGCAAGCCAACTCAGCGAGTCTGGTCAACTGGCAGTTGACTGTGACTTGACTCTTGATTTGTTAAGGGTAAATGGTCAATTTACCCTGAAGTCGGTTAGCAGTATTTGACTAAGGGTTTGGTGGGAATTATAGCCGGAGAATTTCCGGAGCGGCAGTAGCAGCAGACAGTCAGTTCCCACACAGATCGGCAATTACTTTGAGGTGAGTTTCCTTCCAGTAGTAACTGGTCTAAGGCACCAAGGCCGGCCCGTATAGACGAGATGTTAGTATTAGAGTGTGGGCCGAGCCCGTATCTCTTGGTTGAGTTGATTATGATATATGCCAGTATGATAGAGTTGTCTATACTCGTTGTCTGTGTGATACTTGTATATTATGGGTTAGCGGCTGAGTGTGGGCGAGGCCCGTATCTCCCAGATAGTGGAGTGTGGGCGAGGTCCGTATCTCCTGGCTAGCGGTGTGTGGGCAAGGCCCGTATCTTCATGAGTGTGGGCGAGGCCCGTATCTCCTAGCTGTACATTGTGTGCTTGCATGGTATGAGGTATTATGGGGAAACTCACTAAGCTTCGTGCTTACAGTTTTCAATTTTGGTTTCAGGTACCTCTTCTTCGAAGGGGAAGGAGCTGGCGCTGTAGCGGTACATCACACACACCTGCTTGTATTCCCCATTATGATATCTTCCAGGGAAATTGTACTCTGACACTTTTATGATTATAACAATGTTTTTTTTGACATGCAACATCTTTTGTGAAATGAAATGATTGTTGAACGAATTTCTCCTAAATGTTTGCTAAGTACATGTTTTAAAAACGAAATTTTTGGCTCGTATTTTTGGGATGTTACAAGTTGGTAACAGAGCCTTGGTTTGAGGGATTCGAACACACCTTTGGGGGTGTTTGAACTCAAATCGAGGGATTAAAAGATTTTGGAAAAAGAAAATGTTTTCTAAAAGGCTAGTAAAGGGTTCTAAGAAAGAACGAAGTGTGTGATGTGCGCGACCGGCCAAGCTCAAGTAAGTATTCCCCAAAGTACCCATGCAAGCTTATGTTATGCTTATCAGTTTCAGTAGAACAGCATGCTAGAATAGGACTAAGGATCTAGGAGTGATGCTTTATGTGCCTGCTTTATGTGCTTTAGTGTGTGAAAAGTTGCATGCTAGAATTGAGTAGGCAGCAGTAGGATGGCCTGTTTAGGTTATGCCTGATAGTGCGAGCTTAGCATTGTTTGCTAGTTTAGTTTTTCTCTACGAGGATAGAGTTGCTTGAGATTGTTTTCGTTATGTCCAAATGTTGTTTGCTTTGTGCTATGTGGGCTTTGGAGTGATGGGAGTTAGCTGTTAGGTGAATACGTTAAAGTCACATGTGATCAGGGTTGAATAATCTCAGAGTGTTGGATTTGACCCTATTGTGTAGCTCTTGTTTGAGTCCTAACCGTTGTAGGGATGAGTCCCTTACTCGAAGGATTATCCGACCCTCGTCACATGTGATTGTATTCAGGTAATAGCTAATTGGCATCACCAAGAGGCCTTCAGCAGCTGAGGACTGGGTTGGGTGGAGTCAGAAGTTTCCTAGGGTAAGCCTAGGATAGGAGTAGCAGAGATCAGCGATAGTGAAAGGGACCTGGTGGAGTCAAGGCAGTCCTTGGAGAAGGTACGGATAGATGTGGAAGGTAGTATGGGCTCGTACTACTGAAATTAGAGGATCCGTACCCGAATCGAGTAGGGGTGAGCGCGGTGCGGTTCGGTGTGGTTATTAGCCAAAACCTCACCACTAACCGCAAATGCGGTTAATCCATTTTCAAAACCGCATGGTGCGGTTAGGCGGTTATTTTTGCGGTGCGGTTTTGTTTTTATTTTTGTGTTGCGGTTATTAACCGCATGGATTTGGTGTGCTTATTTTGTGTGGTTTTAACCACAGTTTAGAGTTCAAATAGTTTTAAGAGTTTAAACATATTACTTGTAATAATAATAAAAACCATAAGGTATAAGACAATTAACTATTTAACTTAAACCTCAAACAACTAATATCTTAAAAACATCAAATCAATAGTAATTAACAATAAATATCTTAAAATTGTCTAATTTTATCCTTTTTTTCAAATTTAAACATAAGAAAAAACCAACACTTTTGTCTTTTAGCATTTTATCCGTCTTTCATTTATGAAACTTGTCTTATTTTTAATATTTAATAAACTAATATTTGATAAAAAAATTGTATATAATATATGCGGTGCGGTGCGGTTTTTTTGCGGTTTTTGGAAACTAATAACCGCACCGCACCGCAAATTTGCGGTTTTTGAAAAACAGAAAACCTCACCATCGGTTTTTATTGTGGTTGCGGTTTTTCGGTTGCGGTTTATGTGGTTTTTACGGTTAATTTTAGTTGCGGTGTGGTTTTTGCTCACCCCTAGAATCGAGGAATGCCAAGATAAGACCATGGAACTTGTAGTAGGTGTGATCCCTCCAGAGGTATCTGTATCGCTAACAGTTGTTATTTCTTTTGTATTTCAGAATGGTGGTACTACGTTCGAGGCTAGCAGTTGGCAGTATAGGAGAGGGATCAGGTTCCGAGCCAGTAGATGAGGGGCTACGTGAGTTCATCGCGTCTGAGATCACCAGAGGCATCCTTGAGTCGACCCCCATCATCTTCGGGTCGATCAAGGAAGGGATATTGGAGTTGATGGAGGATCGCCTCCGGGCATTCAGGAGCAACATGGCATCTGGCCAGTCGGGATCTCGCACGCTGTCCTTCAAGGACTTTCGGGGCAGTGGTGCGCCGGATTTTCACGGGGCGAAGGACCCCATAGCTGCCAGACGATGGATTGCCGACATTGAGTCTGCACAAATGATTAGCTTCTGCCCTGAGGGGTCAAAGGTGAGGTTCGCAGCAGGGTGTTTACGAGATCGAGCTAGGGATTAGTGGGAGTCCGTGGGGGACTCATTGGGAGCCTCGACTGTCGAGGCTATGACTTGGTCGGACTTTGCGACCAAGTTCAGGGCGGAGTTCGCGCCAGCTGTCGAGCTTCAGCAATTGGCCAGGGAGTTCTTGGATATGAGGCAGATGACGGAGACTGTGGCGGAGATCACCGCCAGGTTCCGGGAGAGGGCATTGTTGGTGCCCCAGTATGCGGGTGATGAGGACATGAGGAGGACCCGTTATCATGACATGCTACGGGCTGACATCCGGGAGCATGTTGGCTTTTCAGCTTGCCCTACCCTGGAGTCCATGATTGCCAGGGAGAGGGAAAGGGAGATTGATTTAGAGCACATTCGGAAGAGGATGGCAGAAGCGGGGCAGGTGGCTGGGGCTTCGGGGAAGAAGCCCAAAGGATCAGATGGGAGGCCGAAAGGCCAAGGAGGGCCGGGCCGCTGCGGGAAATGCGGCAGGACACATGAGGGAACATGTAGGATGGGATCAACAGGCTGCTATAAGTGCGGCAAGGCAGGGCACTTTAGCAGGGATTGTACTGCTCCTGTCTCGGTTGTTCAGACATCTGAGTTGTTGTGTTTCCACTGCAGCCAGAGGGGCCACAAGAAGGCTAATTGCCCCCAGTTGACAGCATCAGCGTCGGTTAAGGCGCCAGCCCCAACTACCCTGCGGATTACAGATGGCCGACAGGTCAAGGCAGAGGTTCTAGTGGTGAGGAGCCGGGTGTTTCAGCTGACGGCAGAGGAGGCACGCGTCGCACCCGATGTGGTGACGGGTATGATTCTTTCCCTCTACTTTCTTTTTATGATGTTATGATATTGATATGTGCTCTGTGTATATGCATTAGGATCGTTCCATGTGAACGGTATTCCTGTCCAGGTGTTGTTTGACTTGGGTGCCACCCGATCATTTGTTTCCCTTGCGCTTAGTAAGAGGTTTACTGAGTCTTCAGGCATGTTGGATTGCCCTTTAGAGGTAGAGATTGCCGATGATCGATCAGTGCGATCGTCATCAGTATTTAGGGATTGTGTCCTGAGGCTATTCGAGGAGCGCTATTTGGTGGATTTAGTTCCCATCCCGTTGCAGGGGAACAAGGTAATTATAGGCATGGATTGGTTGAGCCCTAATGGGGCGGTGATAGATTGCGCACAGCAGCTAGTGCAGATCAGGACCCCGTGTGGGGGAGAGTTGGTGATCCACGGCGAGAGGCCACAACGTGGACCTATAGTATGTTCAGCAGCAAGAGCTAGGCGCTACCTTCAGCAGGGATGCGTTGGGTATGTCACGTATGTTATGGATACCCGGGAGACGGGTAAGGCGACGGTGAGCGAGGTTCCAGTGGTGCGAGACTACGCTGATGTGTTCCCGGAGGAGCTTCCTAGAATACCTCCGGAGCGTCAGGTGGAGTTCAGGATCGATCTAGTTCCTGGTGCGGCTCCAATAGCCAAGGCACCCTATCGGTTGGCTCCTCCCGAGATGCAGGAGTTATCTACGCAGCTGCAGGAGCTGCTAGACAAGGGGTTTATTCGACCGAGCAGTTCACCCTGGGGAGCCCCGATCCTGTTTGTAAAGAAGGACGAGTCGCACCGGATGTGTACATATCATCGGGAGCTAAATAAGGTAACGGTGAAGAACTGTTACCCACTCCCGAAGATTGATGACCTCTTTGATCAGTTGCAGGGAGCATCTTGGTTCTCCAAGATAGATTTGCGTTTAGGATATCATCAGATGAGGGTCAGAGAGGAGGATGTGTAGAAGACCGCGTTTCGGCCATTATGAGTTCGTGGTGATGCCGTTTGGGCTCACCAATGCCCCTGCCGCGTTCATGGACCTCATGAAGCGCGTGTGTAGGCCGATGCTGGATAGGTCTGTGATAGTTTTCATTGATGACATCTTGGTTTATTCCAAGACGCGGGAGGAGCATGAGGAGCACCTGAGAGAGGTTTTGGAGACCTTGAGGAGGGAGAGCTTGTACGCTAAGTTCTCCAAATGTGAGTTTTGGTTGCGCGAGGTTCAGTTTCTTGGGCACCTCGTCAATCAGAACGGGATTTCAGTAGACCCGGCCAAGGTGGAGGCCGTGATGAGGTGGGAGGTTCCGAAGTCTCCATCTGAGATTCGAAGTTTCCTAGGATTAGCAGGCTACTATCGGAGGTTCAATCAGGATTTCTCCAAGATAGCCGTACCCCTGACACGGTTGACTAGGAAAGCCGTGGTCTTTCGATGGGGGCCTGAGCAGCAGGCAGCGTTCGAGATTCTGAGGCAGAGATTGTGCGAGGCACTGATCTTAGCCCTGCCCGAGGGCGTGGAGGATTTTGTGGTATATTGCGATGCATCGATCTCAGGCTTAGGCGCAGTGTTGATGCAGAGGGGGCATGTCATTGCTTATGCCTCGAGGCAGCTAAAGCCTCACGAGGCAAACTACCCGACGCATGATTTAGAGTTGGGGGCGGTGGTTTTCACCCTCAAGACTTGGCGGCATTATCTTTACGGGGTTCGATGTACCATTTACACGGACCACAAGAGTTTGAGGTACCTCATGGATCAGCCGAATCTAAACATGAGGCAACGTTGGTGGTTGGACGTGGTGAAGGATTATGATTGCGAGATCCTTTACTCTCATGCTATCATACTCAACCTACATACATGCCTCATGACAATATCTAATGAACCTATCACCATCCACGCCGTCAAGAGAATCCCATAATCAACCTTGGATCTACTGCATTTCTGCTTCCTCACAACCTTACCCAAAGGTGAAGTGCTAGTGGATCTAATGAAATGGAGACCTTCAATCATGAACATAAACATCCTCATGAATGATCGAAACAGATCCCATCAATACGTAAATAGCTTGATAAAACTTTTAAATTTAATTAGAATTGTTTCTTAAAACCATGGACATCTCCCAAACTCTAGCCGAACTTGATGATAGGCTGATGAATCCATTGAGCTTCAACTGATACGGCTCAAAACTTCTAAAGAATCTTTGCTTTGATGATGAACGAAATATCTAATTTATCGAGAATGAATTGACACCTAATCTAACGAACAATACATTATTGAACCAAAGCCCATGCGAAGCTGAACATACCTATCTCTAAAACTGATTTACCAAACGACAAATGCTCAATCTAGACTATAAATAGCAATCCATACAACGAGTGGACAAATCCCTCAACAACCGATACCTAACCTAAATGATCCTAGCACCTCCTCATCTATTCATTGGCATCCCAAAGGGAACCAATGGCCACAATGAGCTCTCCTCTGACAGCTTCTTGCCACGAATACGACTCTTGCATTTTTGAACATATAGTTATGATGGCAACTTGCTCTGCACCCCCGTCTTAACCATTACTGAACTAAAGTCTCGCATACCCAAACCGCAGATCCCTATGAACCATTCTTCCAACACCAAAAACTCAAACAAATCGATGATCCTCTAAGTAGAATACCTAGTTCTCCCCCCACTTAAGGTTCAAACTACCACCAATTGACATTGCAAACTGAACGAAATATCCAATTTATCGATATTGCACTGACACCTAATCAAATGAGCAATACACTATTGAACCGAAACCCACGTGAAGATGAACATACCCATCTCTAAAACTGATTTACCGAACAAACACTACTCAATCTAGACTATAAATAACAATCTATACAACGAGTTGAAAAATCACTCAACCACCGATACCCAACCTGAGTGATCCTAGCGCCTCCTCATCTATTCATTGGCATCCTAAAAGGAACTAATGGCTACAATGATCTCTCCTCTAACAACTTCTTGCCGCGAAGATGACTATTACATTCCTCAACACATAGCTATAATCGCAACTTACTCTGCACCCCCGTCTTGACCATTCATGACCTAAACTCTCACATACCCAAACTGTGGATCCCTATGAACCATTCTTCCGACACCAAAAACTCGAACATAACGATGATCCTCTAAGCAGAATACCCAGTTCTTTCCCACTTAGGGTTCAAACTACTACCAATTGACATTGCAAACTTACAATACTCAAACCGGCTAACCCATATCAATAGTATATCTAATCCATTGGAATGTATAACACAACACAATTTGATCTTCCAGATATACACCAATCCAACTCAAAGAGATTCCAGTTCTCAGATGGAAACCTCAGAAATTTCCAATCATAACCGCTTCTAACATCCAGAATTCCATGTAGATGCACAAGAAATAATTGACAGCCCATTCATGAAACCAACTTCCTATCTAGAAACGAATGGGTTACTACACTCCTTGCTTGTAAATCCCCAACCGTCAATTCATCACAAGGATCATTCCTAAATACAAGAGTCATTATTCTCATAATTGGGATACATCATAGATAACATAAATTATCATTCCCAATTCACTACCCTGATCACCTAAAGCAATCAACTAGAACTTGTCTTGACTATATTCAAAGAAAGCAGACCCTTGATCTCATCTCAAGGCAATCATACCACAATGATCCTCTTGTGCATTCTCACACTACCATACATACTAACAAAAACCACAACTATCTAGCCCTGTTTTGGGTCTACATCCCCACTCTAAAGATCACAAGTCTGCTCTGTCTTTCTTCCGAGCATAGCAAGCTGGAAGAACATAACCCCACTGTAGATAGCGACATTCTAATCCATCTGTCAACCGCTGAGCTTTCAGCTGCAATCCTCGAGTTGATCATAACAATTGTTTCCTTATTGAGTCCCATGACTCACTGGCACAACCTCGAGAAAGGCCCTCGAGACCTCAAAACCAACTAACTCACCTAGGTCTGCACCATTCCAACCCACAATGACATAACCACTAAGGCCTAAACAATCACCAGAACCATTCTCATGCCTAAACAACCATAACAAAAAGACTGTCAGATATGGAAACACTTCCATGAATCATGGTATCAAACCATGCTATCTTCCCCAGTAGTATTCTTAGCAGTCCCTCTCACAGTCTGCAAAGCTGTAGTTCACTCCTCGAACTTGGCAATTAGCCTTCCAGTGATCTGATCCACAATATCATACAATTCTTCCTGCAATATATGTGAAACCTTAATGGTAATCATCTCCCACATGTGATCAACAATCAACCCCCGGTCTCCAGATCATGAACCAGATCTCCTCATGAGCTCCATACTTAATCAAACCAAAATGAATCAGAATGCCCCAATACACATTGCTACAACCACATGATGAGACTACCCCTCGGTGTTTGTGACTTCTTTGCTATGCATACGGGTCTTGTTCTTTCAATAGTACGGGCCCATACTACCTCTATAACTACCCGTATTTGTCTCAAGGATCATCACAACCACCCAAAATAAATACAACAACCAGGATACGCATACATCCTATCCTCACTTCGTAAAGAGTGGCTAATCGCACCACATCTAGCCGACTGCTCACACATATACTCATCCATGAAACTTTCACCAACCCTACAACACTCACGTATGCTAATCATATATAACAATGGATCCTATAAACAATCGAATACATGATTCTACCCTAAGCCCTTCATCAGACAAGAATAGGAAATAAGGCTAAACCAAACATTCTCAGGCTATAAAATCTTAATTATGTAAAACTATGATGCATACACTGAGTAACTATAGTAATGATGTCAATTCCATACAAGAATTAACCCTAGGCTATCAGGCATCACACACCAGGAAATTCTATCATGCAATTCCTGAAGATCTCTAGCTTATCACTATCATGAAGTTCTATCATAAACATCATATCGAATAACAGTACCGTAACTTGGGGTATACTTTCTTGCCTCGGTTGATCGTACACAACGTATCCTTTCTTGGTTACTTTTGAAAACCATTTTAAAACATTTGCAGTTCCTTAGTCTGCGTATGGATTCACATGAATGTACCAACCCACAGAAACATATAAAATCATATATTGGGTCCACAACTAACAGACTGGATTACCCCTGAGCCCACTGTATGAGTTTAGCTTGCCTTTCAACCCCACAACTCATATCTGGCTTGTTCTAGAGCCCACAACATAAGTCTGGCTTTTTCTTCAGGCCCACATCTTATGTCTGGCTTGCTCCCAGGTTTGTTGGTTACAACACAAAGCAGTACTACCTTAACCCAACCATACTATGTCGACATATAAATAACATATATCCAACAAACATATGAACATATAAACAGTCAACAAACCAGCAGATACAGATCACTACAACATACTGCATCCCATTTACCAGGATACCGATCTAACAGATCACTATAACATATCAACATCCTCTATACCAAGATACAAAATCTAGTGGGCCGGCATTGGTGCCTTCGACCCACAAGTACAATGAAAAAAAACTCACCTCAGTCCGAACAGATAGTTGAGTAGGTCTCTGCTATGAATATCAGCTCTAACCGTCACCTATTCATCAAATAGTGAGCAATCTCAAATACAATTCAAAATACCCAAAATACCCTTAGGTCAAACTTGGACAACGTCAACGGTCAAAGTCAAAGTCAACTACATTTGGTCGCCACGCTGTGGCCACCAAATGACAAAACAGTCGAGTCTCAACAAATCTGCCACGCCGTGGAGACCTTGGCCACGCCGTGGGCACTAGGCTCCCCAACAAGTTAATGGATTAAGTCGATTTCCTTGGTCTTAAGGGCTCCAAAGCCCATATGTGGTCCATTCCAAGGTCCAAGTGGATAAAGTTTCCAACATTATCCCTTTAGACTCTCTAAGGGATAGAGATCCCATTTCTAGACCTAAAAAGGGCAAGAACATAACTTGGCTTAGTCCATTAAGCACTTTCTCTTGAAGACTATTAAATCCCCATTTCTAGAACGTTTCTAGCATCAAAAAACAACATAAAAATCCTTAGTTTCTAGACATGCATGTGTAATGCATGTCTTGGACTCTATTAGGTCAAAATGAGGGGTTTTTTTTTTGCAAAATCTTCCATGCATGATGCTAAAACCCAATGTTATTCTAGATCCAAAGCATATAAGGTCCAAAATGACCTGAAGATTCATAAAGATGCAAACTTTATAAGATCTCACCACCTAATAATCAAGAACATGAAGATTAAGGCATAGAAACCTAGATCTATGCACAATAAACCAAAAAGCTTGGAACTTGGGGACTTACAAGAGTCCAGAAGATGCACAATAAGATGAAGAGAATAGTTGCTTGCTGAATCCAAGTCTAAAAGTCACCTCCTTCTTCAATCCCCAAAAATCAACACAAAAAGCTTAGAGAGCAAAAATGGAGGCTAAGGTTTCTTGAAGGCTGAGGGTGAGCAACCCTAGCCATCACATTCCCTTAAATACGACACAATCCTGGATATTATTGTTTATCATTAAACATCGGTCACGTCATGGTCATAGGTTGCCACGCTGTGGCGGCCATTTAAAACCCGCAGTACAATGACCATCGACACGTCGTGGGATGCCTTCTCCATGACGTGGTATTGCCCAAAATCCAAAATATAATAATTTAAAGTACCTCCAAGAATTTGGATGTTACATTATCTTTATTTATTTATTTATTGTGTCGGCTTTTTATAACTTTGTATGTACTTTTTTATGCATTCTCCGCGTTTTAAGCGGGTCATAATCTAGTTTTATTGAAACTAGAACTGTAAGTATTGACCAGTGGATCTTTTATGGTTTTATTTTTCTATATAATAATTCCATTGAAAATATTTCTATTAAATAACAAGAAGAAACACACAAAAGAAAAGGTTTAAGAAAAGCCATCCGTTATAAACAGTGAATTTTTTTTTTCTTTCGACCCGATCGAATACTGTGACTGGAGAATTATATAATTTATTACGAATTGATTAATGATAAAACTTTGGATTCTAAAACAATCGTCGTAATCTTAAAAAGAATCAAGTTGTAAATATTTAAATAGCGGCAATGAATGAGCTTCGGCTTCAAGAAGACAAATTTCAAATTTCAAACATTCGGTCACTGGTTATTTGTTTACTTAATTTCTATTTTAACCCCATTTGTTTTAAGAAACAAAACCCTAATCATTATCATTTGATATTTCAGATATGAAAATCACAAGATAAACTAAGAGTTTGTATGGTGAAGTGTGGATTATAAGGAATCAAACACCAAAGTAGAGATTAAAGCATAAAAGTTAAATCAAACTATGCTCTGATACCACATGTTGAATTTATAGACATAATCATAGGATCAATTCAACCTAAACTTGATTAAACTCAAACATAATGAAGAACACTTACTTGGAGAAGATGATTACCCCTTGATCTTGAAGATGATTTCATGATTCTCTTCACTTCCGGTAATTGTGTCTTATTGATCAATCTTGTGGATGGATAACACATGTGATTATGATGTTTATATAGTAAGAAAGAATTTATGTTAGGAGGAGATGAATCAATTCATATTTCCCTCATAAGTTTCTCTCGTTATTATATGTTTAATTATCAATTACACTTTATGGGTAAGTTATAGAACCATATAGATTTAGTCATTTAAATTATAGACAAAATGTCATTTCCATCATACTACATATACTTAAATTTAGGGACTTATTATGTAATTATAACAAATGTTACAATACATAATATAAATGTACCTAAGTGATAAAAAACATTACAAAATAGTTTGATTGCCATATTAACGAGTTGTTTTCCAAACACTTCTTTTTTAGAATAACTAAAATATTGTGTTTATGTCTTTCTTTTGGAGCAATAATAAAACGAAAAAAATTACAAAATACATTGATTTAGGTGATTATATACCTTTTTTTAGCTTTAATTGTTGTATAACTTTTGTTAGTCTTGTTCCTTGTTAGAATATTAACGAAGTTTTGAAAAAATCTAATATGGCTTCTGTGTAGGTCTGCCGACCGCGCCAGATGCCAATCCGAAAAACACAAACAAATGGTGAAATGGGAACTAACTTTTCAAAGGCAAAGCGACACAAACTAGAATCGTAGAATTATAATAAATATTAGTTTATGATTTTAAACATAGGCCATGTCAGTATTTTTGTAAAAGTAATAACAAAAGATATTGAAAAAGTATTATAATAAGACATTTACTATTGGTCATGTCAAATCTTTACCAATTTTTGCAAAAGATGATTTTGCTACCAATTTTGTGTTTAAACTTTGACTTGTGATTTATTTATCCTTAAATTATACAATAACATTGATTTATTAGCTAGCAACTTATGTATGTTAGGAACAAACTAAACGAATGCATAAATTTTAAGAAATTTAATTCGTTACACAATTAGAAAAACATATAAGTTGATTGTATATATAAGGCATTAATATCTTTACAAAAAAAGTTGTTATGTGTTAAATATACAACACTAACGTTGATTACTTTACAAATAAAAAAATTAGATACCATACTTGTAAGTATAAAGATAAAAGTCCACACTTGATGAGGACAATTTACATAAAGTGACACGAATGAGTATATCTAGGAGAATATTAATATAGTATTATCATATGATTCATATCTACAATGTTAGACAAATTTGGCTAAATGATGCACGTTTATGTTTTTATAATAAAGACAAATAACTTTTAATTTGGCCCCGTAATTTACAAAGTTTCACAAAGAACGTTTCTTTTTGTTTTTATATAAATAATGCATAAATTTAGATATTTTCGTTATTGTTTAACGAGAGTAATATTAAAAGTTGGTATCATTCATGACATCTGCATTTGTTCCATAATATTGTAACAATAAAGTCGGTTGTGTTTTGAAATAGGACAGTTCTGTTCGAATTATATCTTGAGATTATTCAAAAAGTATACATCTTACTTTCAACTATTCATGTTATGCATTTTGAACGAAAAGTAAATATATACAAAGAGAGTGGGCGTCTAATGTGTTAGATTCATTGATTGTGTACATTAATTAACATATTATTTTTTTGAGAAACTTATAAATATAACCTAATTTTTAATGATTTTTCACAAAATAACCAAAAATTAGAATTTTTATAAAATAGCCATACAAACACATACAAGGCTAACTCGCCTGCGATTTCGGATTTCGTCTGTGATTTCTGCCAAGTCTATAATTTTTTTTTTTCATTTATGAGATGACGAAATTGTAGATGACATTCGGCAATCTGTGGTTTCCTTTCACCTCAGCTACGGTTTATCTCACATGATTTTTTTTTAATAACGAATTCGCAGATGAACATATGTAATATGTAGTTTCCTCTCATCCCGTTTGCGATTTGGTCACATTTTTTTTATTCAATATTAGTTTAACTACACTATTGTACATATTTTGACTATGATATTATGATAACTTTGACTACGATTTTGTATATTATTCACTAGTACATGTATAAAAAAAGAATATAACTTTTTTCTAGTATAGTTTTAATGTTATTTGTTTTCTGAACTATCATAATATGAGTCATAGTGAATATTTTTTTTTAATTATAACTGGAGGTGGGAGATAATTGATACTCAGCTATCGTATGTTTGGCCACCTGAAGAAATTTATAGAATGTTCAATTTCGGTGTGACATTTTTGGAAATATTAATTTTAGTGAATTCTTTATATGTGGTGAAAAGCATGATTGGTTTGGTAGATAAATCAAATATTAGTCTTGCTTTTCAACATTCTGACTTGTAGTATTATTGTACTATAGTTGATGATGGTGATATTAAACATCTGATCAATGTAATTGTGACATCTCCAATTTTACAGTCAGAAAATACCGATTTGTTGATACTTTATTTAAAAATCAGAGTATACCGATTTGTTTATGCTTTATTTAAAATCAGAGTATCTTTTTTAAGAATAATATTGCGGAATTTGTTACCAAAAATATGATAAGTATATTATCAAAGCATTTTCGAAGAAATGTATTTTCATTATATTAAAAACGTTGGGATGTCATCGTCAATACAGTGCATAAGCATAAACATAAATAGTACATGCCTTACAAACATCTATTATTCTAATGACCTATAATACATATATCTCTCATCTGATCATCACACCCGTGCTCTTTTGCCACTACCTGTAATACAAGAAAATGAGAGGGTCAGGCTTGGGAGCCTGGTGAGTACATAGGTTTTTCAACCCACAATTATTAAGTTCTTCAATTTCATCAAATCATTCAACCCGATTACCCGTTCGTGTTATCCTCACTTTCTGTCCCTAAAACATCTAATTCAATGGACCTAGCCTAAGGATTATCATTGGGAAGACAATATTGCTTAGAGGATTCCTCAGCAATATATGTCAGTAAGGCAACCATGAGGGGGATGGAGTACACCTGGTGAACACGTAGTTCAAAAACACCTACAGGTTGCGAGCCTGACAGCGTTCCGCTGGAATGTTTAGAATAATCTGTGATCGTCATTTATACTCCGCTAGATGATTGGATTAGCTTAAACATCAAGGCCTCTCATCATTTATTTCATCTTTCATCATATATATCATCTACCTATCTTTACCCAACATAATTATAGCTATAAAATACATATACAATTTAAATCGAGTAAAACGTGTATAAAATTTTCATGTAGCACATATATCAGGAACACATATAATAGACACATATAGCAAGTAATTTATTAATACTTCATATCTATGTGTAAGATGAAAGTAACTATGCACTCACTTGTTAAAATGATGACTCGAAATTCGGGTAGCGCTTCGCTTTTAACAATTTTCTTTCCTTACGACGAAACCTAATATCATTATTACTAGATTTTAGTCTAATATTTATTGCGACTAATTATTAGTCTAGATTCATCATTAACTCAAAGTCTACTTCATGATCTATCAAGAAAGGAACAACCAGGTAGGATCATATCGAAGGTAAGGCCCGTTTGGTATACGAAGTTTACTATTTGGAAAGCCCACTTTAAACACCCCACTAAATCACAGCCTAGACATCATCCCCGTAAGTAGATCAATCAATATAACGACTTTGAATCACTGATAAATCTTATTTATTGGTTCATAATAACGATAATGCACTTAAACATAAGTTATACTTAAAGTAGGGTAAGCATAACTCACTTACAAGGGGGTTTAGCGAGGAATTGGGCTCTGCGCGGGCAGAACTTCTGAGCCGAAAGCTCTTCTTCTCGGGGACTTCTAGCGCTTCGGGATTCGCTTCTAACACCTATGAGGTGCTAGGGGAAAGAATGGAGGGTTTGGGGTGTTTGGGAGAGATTGGTTGAGAAAGATGTGAAGAAAACAAGTGATTTGTGCCTCTATTTATAGGCTGTAATGTGGTCGTACGCTGGATGTACTACAACATGACGTTGGGCGTAATGTTGCCACATGTGTAACATCCCAAAATTCAGGTACAACTATTTAACCCTTCTCCTTTGTCAAGTTGTCAAGATTAGCCCTTGAGTGGGAAAGTGTTGCAAATGAGTATGCTGGGCGTACTGGAGAGTACGTTGCGCGTACTCATGCGCTTAAGTTGGACGCAGACTCGCCTAGGTACGCTAGGCATACCCAGGGTTACACTGGGCGTAGAGGGCCTGCATGCAAACCCTAATTTAAGGCTTGTGCACTATAAAAGGAATGCTAAGGCCTTATCCTCAGCCACCATTTCAGAGAGTGAAACCCTAAGAGAGCATTTCTTTCGTCCTAAAGCTTGTGTGTGAGTATTTTGAGCTAAAGGTGCCTTTGTGTGTTAGTGAAGAAGGAGGAGAGGAGCTTGTGGAGGCTAGGGTTTGAAGTTCAAGCTTGGATCTGAGTTCTTCAGAGGAAGGAGCTTCACTTTGAGGTAAAAATCTCAGAACTTTCCTCTTTATTTTGGTTTGGTGTTTTATGGTCCATTTCTAGGGTTTAAGTCCCAAAGGTGGAGACGTTATGAGCAAGAGGGGCTCCATGGACCTAGATCTGTCCCATTTTAGTGTTATGTGTGATGTTGATCCATAAAAATCCCATCTTGGTCGTTGTTATGGAGTGATGCTTGAGTTATGAGCTTTAGAGTGTTGAAAGTGGAGAGATTTGGGTGTTGGTGACTCTCACAGCCATGCAAAGGCTTAAAGTCACCAACTTTATGGATTAAGAGGCTTAGGGGTGGTCAGATCTGAAAGTTGGTCGTGGGTCTTAACCGTTTAAGACCCCAAAAGCTAATGAGTCTGAAAACTGGGAGTTACGCGGGGGGTAATCCCAGTACGCGCAACGTAGGGGGTTGCGTTCCCCGTTTCGTTGAGGTTGCTGAGTACGCCCAGCGTACAGGTCTGGTACGCACAGCGTAACCCGGAGAGTTGACTTTTAGGGTTTGGTCAATGTTAGGGTCTTTGAGCCTTGAGAGGGGTAAAATGGTCTTTTACCCTTCTGAGAGTGCTAAGAGAGGGATCTAGTCTAGCCTTGAGAGTTGTATTGATTAGAGTGCTTATTCTATGTGATTAGGCGGAGGCTAGACCAGATTTTACCGAGTTCGAGGGTACCTATGTGTGACCAGAAGGTCTTATATGCTATGAGATGTATGTGCTATATGCTGATATATGATAGGTATGCGTTATGTATGCTATGTATGATGAGGACCAGAAGGTCAAGATGATATGGATCGGAAGGTCAAGAGGACATGGACTGGAAGGTCAGGGGGTTACGGACCGGAAGGTCTACCGGGATTCGGGACGAAAGTCCCTTGAGACACTTGGATCGGAGGGTCCCACAGAGTTATGGCCTGGAAAGGCGTATGTGTTGGATGTGGTATTTTGGGGAACTCACTAAGCATTTATGCTTACAGTTGTTGTGTTGTGTGTTTCAGGTACTAGTGAGGACCATGGGAAGGCACCGGCATGATCCGTACACACTGAAAGGATTTATGTATTTGAGATCTTTTAAGATTCTGGGATTTGTTTATTATGATGACATTGGATACAGTTATTGGTTATTGTTTTTGGTGATTGAAAATATGATTTAAAAATGAAAAATTGTTTTGAAAATTTACGTCGTTACAACATGTCACCATCTGGTGGCAATCCGTGGGGAGGAAGCAGTGGCTCAGATCTAGTCACGTGTCGGTCGCTGGTTTAGCCCAAAAATTAATTATCTTCTAAAATCCATAACTTTCGCATACGAGCTATGTTTTTGACGTTCTTTATATCCACGCGTAGGTAGCGACGTAATCTACAACTTTTGTTTAGACTCCGTCGGCTAACTTTGAATGTATTTTTAAAGTTATATTTTAATAGGCTTAGACAGTTAAAGTCTGTTAAAAATTCATAACTTTGTCATCGAACGTTCGATTTCGACTGTCTTTATATCGTTGAGCTTCTATTAATGAGATCTTCAATTCTCATTTAGGTTGTGTCGGATAAAAATAAATCGCTCTAAAATTCGATTTCCAGACTGTGCATTGCTACGCTAAATCTTAGAAAAATCATAACTCCTCAAACGAAGTCAGATTTGGACGTTTTCTATATGCACACTCTCAGTTTAACGTGTACTACGAATTTCGTTTAGATCTTTAAGGCTAAAAAGTAGCTTATCAAAAATTCATTTTTTACGATACACGACGTTGTGCTGGTTTAGTCGCGAAACTTTGACGGGTCATAACTTCTTCGTCATAAGTCGAATTTCAGCGTTCCTTATATCTCCGGAAGCCTTGTTACGACTATTTAACTTTTCTTCATAAATATTGGGTCTATCTATTATTTTATTTTTGACGCATATTTTTATTATTATTTTATTATATCGTTATAAGCACATAGGTTTCACATAATACTCAAATAATTCTTCTTCATTACTACAAAATAGGTTACAATTATTGACCCTAACTATTACATCATCTTATTAATGCTTATCCAGAAATGCGGGCGTTATTATAATTAAAGACGTCAAAAGAAAACCCGTGAATGTGTTGTGGTGTTTGATGAAGGTGATGGTGCTAACAATGGAGACCATAAAGGAAAAACATATGGTGCAAACATATTAAACAAAAATGTAACACCCTGTTTAAAGGTACTCGGTTGGGGTCTTGGAAGCCTAAGGGTAGGGGTGATTCGGTCTTTTATGGGTCTCGGGTTTTATCCAAAAGGTTTTAGGCTTGGAGGTGTCTATGGGAGTGTAGGGCTTCCCGTCACCTTTTCGTGGATATAAAGTTCGTCGGAAACGGACTTAGAATGAAGGAGTTATGACACTTTGAAGTTATTGTCAATTTTAGCCCCTAATGGAAATTAGTATCAAGAAGATCCCATGCATGCAAGGTGGCCAACACAAGAGTACGCCCAACGTAAGTTGGGGAACGCCCAACGTAGATGGGTTAAATGGTCACGGGTGATTAGAGACGTACGCCCATCATACAAGGAGTACGACCAGTGTACGCCCAGAGTCACTAAACCCTAATTTTTTAGAGTGTGACGCTATATAAAGAACATTACAACCTCTAGGGTTAGCCTCCTTCTCATCCTTGAACCCCTCCTCAAAACCCTAACCCTAATTGTGAGAGTGTGAGCTTGTAAGTCCATCTTGGAGTGCATCTTAGTGTTCTTGAAGAAGAGTGATCATCTTGGAGTCTCATTAATCAGGGAAGAGATTTTGGATCCAGGTTCTCCAGCTCATTTGCAAGTCTCAGAAGGTATAAAGTTTCTACCTTGTTATCTTATAGCTTGAGATCTAGGTTAGGGCTTGTTTGGTGTTTCTTATGAGCTTATGGGCTATCTCTTGGGAGTTGAGCAACTCCAGAGCTTAGGAAGAGTAGATCTAAGGTCCTTTGGTCCATCTACTTCATAAAAATGCAATCTTGATGAGTATTCTAACCTCATGCATGAATCAAGACCCTTAGAAAGGTCTTAATGGGTTGTTGGGAGCATATGAAGCATGCAAAGGCATAAAGTTTCCAACTTTATGCCTTAAGACGTCTTAATGTACTTAGATCTGAAGTTTGATGTTGAAATCCCGAGTATTAAGCACTTACTGAAAAAGTAGCTTAACAGAGGAAGTACGATGGGCGTACATGCAGATACGTGTAGCGTACACCACCTTCAGTCAGTACTCTTAGCGTACATAGTACGCCCCGCGTACTCATCACTTTTGGGCTCGTAGTGTTTTGGGCCTTGGGTTGGGCCAAGTAGTGAATTTTGGGTCTTTGGGCCTTAGTGGGCCATCAGGAGTCAGATGTTTTGGGCCATGAAAATGTTTGGACTTAGGGTAAGGCCCATTAGAGGGATTGGGCCTAATTGAGCAAATTGGGCCATTGGTAGACCATTAGTGGGCTTGGAGAGCCTACTTAGTGTTGGGTTTTGTTTTGGGGTTCGGGCCTTAGTTTGGATCATAATGGGCCAGGGGTAGAATAGTCATTTTACCCCCATGTATGGATTAAGGATCATGGTATGGGACCCAATTGCTAATTGGGTATGTTGATCGGTATTGATGGTTCAGGAAGTGGACAAGGCAGCAGCTAAGGATTTCTTCACGGAGCTTCTGCATTTGAGGTGAGTTTTCTCACCATACCAATGGGTTTAAGGCACCAAGGCCGACCCATTTTATTATAGTTGGTATACTAGCTGTGTAGAGGTGTGTGGCATTTTTATGCATTGATGTGGTAGAGATAGCTTTTACAGTTAGTGGTAGAGCTAGCCTTCAGGGTAGACCTGGCAATTTCAGACACGAAAACACGAATCCGTGAGAGACATGACACGACACGAATACATCTTAAAAATTGAGATAAAGCTTATTTCTCATCGTGTAATCGTATCGTGTAAAATTTGTGGCTAACACGTTTTCATGACACGGATACACAAATTGTCAGTTCTACTTTAGAGCTAACGGTAGAGATAGCCTTAGGGCTAGTGGTAGAGATAACCTTCAGGGCTAATGGTAGAGATAGTCTTTATGGATAAGGGTAGAGATAACCTTTGTGGCTAATGGTATAGATAGCTTTATATCTAATTGATGTGTGTTATGTGGTAGATGTAGCTTTTATAGCTAATGGATATGCATTATGTGGTAGAGGTAGCTTTATAGCTAATTGATAGGTGTTATGTGGTAGAGGTAGCTTTTATAGCTAGCATGTTATATGGCCTATGTGTGGGGTATGCTCTGGGGAACTTACTAAGCCTCGTGCTTACATATTTGTTTATGGTTTCAGGTACTTCAGATCCTAAGGGCAAGGGCAAGGCGCGATGGCGCGGCGTGCACTCTCTCACAGGCATTTTATGGGACACTCTGATATTTGGAATAAAAGTTGTATTTGACTTATGTCTTGAAAAAAATTATAACTAGATTTCTTAATGTATGGAAATATGTTTGACTACTCTAAAATGAAAATTTTACTTTGAAAATTAGGTCATTACAAAAAAAAGGGAGCAACAACCTAATAGGTACTTTTATCACTCTTAGTGTACCTTAGTTTCATAGTGTTGAAAATAAAATGATGTCCATTTACTGATTCACTATGAGGATCTTCATAATAATAAGTATGTTGGTGATGATGATATTGGTACATATCTTAATTATGTGGGTGCACATGATAACATCGAACACCAACAACAAGTTCAACTTAACGATGTTTGGTATAGTAGATGAAACTAAAACTAAAATGTTTTCATTCTGAATGATGACAATCTAGATTGGTACGAGGATTTTTTAGATGTTCGTTTAGATATATCCAACCTATAAAGTACTTCTGAAGGATATGGGTTGGATGATGAACATGAACCTTGGTATTCTGATACACTATTATATGGTATACCCCTTTTACTGTCATTCCATCACAAAGGCTAGATCCTAGTCAAAAGATCGAACATCTACAAATATGTAACACCGTAAATTTCAAAACAATTTTTCGCATTTTATACAAAACACAATTCATTCAATATTCATAAAAACATCATTGTTTGAAACTCGAATTAGTAGCATATAAAAATCCCAAGATCTCATAACATAAAAATCTCGTGTGTGTACTGATCAGGCCGGTGCCTTCCCGCGATCCTCACTAGTACCTGAAACAAATAACACCAAACACTGTAAGCACAAAGCTTAGTGAGTTCCTCAAAATACCACACATAGCACATATTAGCCGCTCGAGGCTATAACTCTGTGGGTCCGTGGACCCTACTCTGTGAACCCTCTGGTTCTAACTCTGTGAACCTTCCGGTTCCAACTCTATAAACATGCACAGCATAAATCACATAGGAATAATGCAGTACAACACATAACATACATATAGCATACAAATACTCTGTCACATAACTCTGATTTCCTACTCAAGGTAAAGTATAGTGAGAAGACTCACCTTGCGTATCTCGGTAACTCGTAAATCCCTGAAATCACTAGTGCTCGATCTTCCGAGCTATAGTCCTCCTATAACACAATGCATCTCTAATTAACACTTTCCCAACTAAGGTTGACTAACCCTATCAAGTCAACACCGGTCAACTCTGGTCAATGGTCAACGGTCAACCCAACTTGCCGAGTCTGGCGTGGACTCGCCGAGTCTCTACGGGGACCCGATTCCTCTAAGTCCCTTCCGACTCACCGAGTCACTCACCCGACTCGGTTACTCAACCCCTGGCTCAAAATCACTGAACATCCCGCACCAACTCGTAGAGTCTGGAAATGGACTCGGCGAGTGCATTCCATGCACAACCCCAAATGACCTTCTGAGGTCAAATCTGTTTCACTAACTCATAGATCCAGTCCTTCCAAGCTTATTTATCACGTAAAGTTCATGTCTTGGCGCTCATAACACACCTAATGACTCATAAATGGTGTTTTGACCTCAAGCACAAAGATCCCAAACCAAAACCTCCATGGATTCATAAAAATCTTGGACAAAGGGACACTCTGGACCTCCAAGGGTCCAGATCCATAACCTAACTCGCTTAAGGGACCAAGGAAGCACTAGATCTAGCCACAAAAGGGCTCAATAAGCCCTAAATCAACATGAACATCACCTTAAAAGAAAATGGTTCGAAAATAGTACCTTAAACGTGATGTTCTGGACCTCAGATCTTCAGGAAGTTGATCCTCTTGTTTCCCCTTGGATAAAACTTCCTTTCCCTTGCTAGATAACACCTCCAAGGTCAACAATGGCTCCTTCTCTCACTCCAAACGCTCAAGCTCACTAGGGTTTCGCTCTGGGGACTGGTGAGCACAAATGACGGCCATAAGGCCCTTTAAATAGGCCCTAAACCCGAGAAATTAGGGTTTCATTAAACAGTGCAGACTCGCTGAGTCCACCAATGCGACTCGTCGAGTCCGGTCATTAATCCGGGTGAGAAATCGCGTCTCTACTCAGCGAGTCTACGCACCAACTCGCCGAGTTCTTCCACAAAACTCAAAATAAAATGAATAAATATAATACCTGAAATTCCGGATGTTACAAAATATTATCAAGAAAAGATGATTTTAAAGTGGTGATTGGAGAAAAATACCTTGAGGGAGGTTTTTAGTGAAAATTTTTCGTTTGAAAATTATTATAAAACCATAAATCACCCATAATCATAAAGAAAACCATACATCATGTATCTCAAAACGTTGTATCAAATATTGTGACAAAACATATGATAAAATATCAGAGTCTCAAAACAATCCCATGTTGAATGATGTGGTGTGTGCCATGCGATCACCCCGAGCCCTTCCCCTTACTACCGAAAGTACCTGAAACCAAAACTGAAACTGTAAGCACGAAGCTTAGTGAGTCTCCCCAAACTACCACATATCAGACAAATATCATACAATTAGGAGACACGGGCCCCACCCACTCTCATGGAGATTTGGGTCCTGCCCACACTCCGCTGTCTAGGAGATTCGGGCCCCGCCCACACTCCGTTGTCTAGGAGATTCGGGCCTCGTCCCACTCCACTGTCTAGGAGATTCGGGCCCCACCCCACTCCACTGTCTAGGAGATTCGGGCCCCGCCCACACCTCGCTACTAACATGCATATAAGTGTCACACGGACAACAAGTATATCTACCAAGTAATCACATATCTATGCTCAAGTAATACTAAGAGAATCGGGCCCCGCCCATACTAGACTGCTATGAGATTCAAGCCCCGCCCAAAATCAGCTACTAACATATCATACAGACGGGATAGCCTTGGTGCCTTCGACGCGACCCTACTGAAAGGAAACTCACCTCGAATAACCGACTGCTGAAAATCTAGGTGAGGAATCCCTGTCTGCTACTCCGGCGACTCCCCGACTATAAATTCCATAATGACACTTAGTCAAAAACTGATAACTATACTTAGGGTAAAATGACCATTTTATCCCAGGTCAAAGTCAACATCCTGGTCAAGGTCAACTTTCCAAGTTAACCAAACTCGCCGAGTCAGCCTTGTGACTCGCCGAGTCCTAGAACTCAAAACCCTGGAATCACGACTTGGCTCGCCGAGTTCCCAAGCTACTTATCATCGCGATTAGTCGAACTGACTTGTCGAGTCGTCCTTAGACTCGCCAAGCCCTGGCATAATCAGAAAGGGACAAGATTATCCAACTCTCCGAGTTCCTTAACCAACCCGTCAAGTCCTATGAACATCATTGAGGTTTCTTCATCGGACACATCGAGTCCCCTTATTAACTCGCCGAGTCCCTTGCTGATCTAACCTAGTTAATTGATTTCACCCTTCTACAGCTCCAAAATACAGATCTAGGTTGTTTACATAGTCCATTTCTATAAAGTTGGAGACTTGATGGCTTTGCACACCTCAAACAGACCCAAACTCAAGTTATAGCAACCTACTTCCATGAACATGACCATGACTTGGATGGAAATGGGTTCAAGACTCCTTTTGTGACTCTAAATGCTAAATATCACATGAAATAGGGGTTGCTTGGCATACAACCCATGAGAAGCAACTTATCC
This sequence comes from Lactuca serriola, assembly GCF_051521515.1. NCBI lineage: Eukaryota > Viridiplantae > Streptophyta > Magnoliopsida > Asterales > Asteraceae > Lactuca > Lactuca serriola. The sequence continues at coordinate 53,722,093 of NC_136416.1, forward strand.
TACTCAAAAGGGGTAAAAAAGACCCACAAATCAACATTAAAGGAGATCTAAGCTATGGGTTATCAAGCTAAGAGCTTTTTATCTCAGAAGGCTACCAAAGATGAATGTAACCCTGGACTTGATCCACTTCCACAAGCTTGATAGCTCCAAGCTCTTCCAACTATCTTCTATAACACAAAAACACACTCAAAATCTCAAAGGAGGAGCTCTCAATCGGATTAGGGTTTCTGGAGGACAGGGAGGATGGTAAGGGAGGCCCAAAGGGGAATTAAGTGGCTTAAATAGGGTGAAAAACCCCGAAAATAGGGTTTCCTCCTGGCAGACCTACTCGTCAAGTCCATGCTTGGGCTCACAGAGTGGACCCTTTAAACCCTGCGCCTCTGACATCTACTCGACGAGTTAGGGCTACCAACTCATCGAGTAGCTAAAAAATAATACTTTAATAATTTAATTGCATACCAGTAATGGGGCATTACATTGTTTTTTATGAGGAAAAATTTTCTTGGTTGATAAGGAAAGGGGAATCAAAACTTGTGATGGATTTTTCCAAGTCACAAAAATTGCGACAAACACACATGTTCTTCAACGCAGTTGCACCCTCAACATTGACAAGAAAACAAAAATTTATGGGGAACTTGATTACTGAGGTTCTGGCAAGAGATTATAGTAGATTCTACAAGGGAGGTGAGATTGTTAGGGATATGATTTCAAAATACAAAACCAATATCGCATACCAACAGGCTTGCCGAGCGAAACAACATACATATATGTTGTTAAGGGATATCTAAGAGGATTAATGTACCAAACTCCCAACTTATTTCTACAACTTGGGCAAACATAATCTTGGAACAGTGACCCATATTAAAACAAATGATGATGATGATCGATTTGAGTTCCTATATATTGCACTTGATTGCTCGATAAGTATTGCTACTTTTTATAATAACATTTTACATATACCAACATAAATAAGTAATTCTAAATACATTTCCAATGTTGTTTAGGTACACTCTTTCCTCAATTGTTGTAAGTTGGCCCTTGTAGTAGATGTTGCCCACTTAAAGGGAAAGTTCAAATGTACCATGTTACTTGCAAAGCATTTATAGTTGAAGATTTCAATCTTGCCATGGATAAATGAAATACTTACGAAGACAAATTCTGAAAGATAGACAATGACACATTTTCAAGGCAATCGATACAATATTATGTCGTCCAACGGTGTAGACTCCATAAATTCCTTATCAAGATATGCAAGGAGGATGCCAATATTGATGTTGATTGACTTTTTAGTGCAAGAATGCATCAGTTGACTTTTGAAAAGAAATTTTTGCAAGTATTAATCTGTTATATTAATGATTGTTTTAAATTTTATTAATATTAATTATGTCAAATGTTATTGTTTGTAGGGCAGCAACAACAACACTCACCATTTGGGCCAATAACATTGTAAAATTAAATAAAAATGATTTTAGTAAGTAGAGAGTATGCTTCTTCTGATTGGTGACTTTCATCCTAGTGTTCAATTCTCAAAAAAGATAATTGGGTTTTGGACTTGGATAATTTTGATACTTTCATGGTGCATGGTACATGAATGATAATTGATTATTTTATTCTAACTAGAGGAGGTGCCGCTATGGATTAGTTATGTTTCTAGGAAAGTACATATTCAGGTCTGGAGACTTTTGTTGAAGTGACTTAAAACTAGACATAAGTTAGTTACAAAAGGGATTGATGTTCCTTATATTATTTTCTTGATTTGTTTGGATTACATTAAAGATTTGGATTACACCTTCTTGAAATGTGAAGTTGCAGTAAGAACTTGGAGTGCAATTTTTGGGTATAACCTTATGATTTTGGTTCGGTCTTAAAGATGTCGTGGCTGGATTTAATGCCATTGTCTAGCTTAAAAAAGATAGTTTATCACACATATTACTTGGTGGATGTTGTGGTGTTTTTGAAATGATATGGCTCTTGATGGCAACAAGTACTGAAAGGCAACCATTTTTGACTCTATACATGATTTCTCAATTTATTTATTATGTAACATCCCAAAAATTAAAAAATATATTTTTCATTTAAAATAAATTAACTAGTACAACCCTTTACTTGAAATCATGTTGCAACATCCAATTGTTTGAAAACCATATGATTAATAGAGTTGAATTACAACAACGAAAACAATATCTTCGATGCGACTATACAATCTCGTTGAGCTCTTCACATGAACAACCTACAAAATAGTTAATCCACAACTGTAAGCATATGTAACATATTGACATTGAGGTATATGAGAATTTATTTCATTTTAGACCTTGGATGTAAATTAATTGCAAAATTGGACCAAAATGACATTTTTGTAAATTATGGGAGTTGGGTACGTACGGTGGGCGTTCCCTAGGAACGTTGGGCGTAGCTTGCCAGAGTGCAAACCCTAATTTTTAGGGTTTGTGTAACATCCCAAAATTTGAGGCCAAAAATTTCGTTTTTAAATTAAGTGATTTATAAATTCGTTTATCAAAACATTGCCAATATCATGTCAATACATAAACCATAATATCATGTTTCAAACCAAATCATCTTGAAGTAACATAATATCATAGTACAATCCCAGAAAATTCTAAGCGGAAATCATGTGTGTGTGTGTGATGCGTTGCTATCCCGCTAGCTCCTTCCCCTTAGACGAAGAGGTACCTGAAACCAGAAACTAAAACTATAAGCACGAAGCTTAGTGAGATCCCCCATCATACCACATACTATACAATCACATAGCATACATACTGCCGGGCAATTCTGGGGCGCCCGTCCTACCCATGTCAAGCCATTCTGGGGTGCTGACCTACCCATGTCAAGCCATTCTGGGTGCTGACCTACCCATGTCAAACCATTCTGAGGTGTTGACCTACCCGGCTACCCATGTCAAGGCATTCTGGGGTGCTGAACTACCCACGTCAAGCCGTTCTGGGGTGCTGACCTACCCTCCGGTCTATCTCAACCGTACACGTGGAATATTTCACCCCTACTACTAACACATAATATCATATCATAATCATGCTGTCAGACATATCTGGAGTGTTCGACCTACCCACTGGTCCTAGCAACAGAATCGGGGACTAGTCCTCCTTCTACTAATACTATCTCACATAACATAGCAACTAGCAAACTAGCATACTCACTTATCTAGTATTCTAGCATACTCACATATCCAAGAATAACATACCAAACAATTATCACGAAGATAATCGTCCCAACTAACAATTACTAGTGGGCCAGCCTTGGTGCCTTAGACCCACTTCTACTGGAAGGTAACTCACCTCGATGTCGTGTAGTGTCTGAATTGTCTTCGGCGTGAAGGTCGGCTCTCTTCGGCTCCTCAATCCCTACACGACAACCTTCAAGTCATCAAACAGAACATACAACACTAACCAGGGTCAATACCAAAACCAGTCAAACTCAACACCTAGTTGACCTGACTCGCCGAGTTGGTCTACCAACTCGTCGAGTCTAGCAATAACTCGACGGGTTCTCCTCCATTCAAACCATCGGGACCATCTTCATCCGACTCGCCGAGTTGTATGAACAACTCGTCAAGTCCATCATCAAAGATTGGGAGATTGCTTTGGACTCGTCGAGTCTGTTCTAGCACTCGTCGAGTCCCATGATTTCCAGGTCCCTTTTCGTGCCCAAACAACTACGAGACTTTCCTTCCTAAAAATTGGTCCATCCACAGAAAGGATTTGGTAGTCAATACGCCGCAACTCGCTGAGTCCCAAGAACAACTCGGCGAGTTCATCCTTGACCAACACTATGAAGTCGATTTAATTGGGTTTTAACACCCCAAAACCATATATCTGGCCTCCTAATGTCCATTTTATACGTAAAGTTTCAAACTTGGTGCACATGCATGGGGTCTTTGGCCCAAAAAGCCACTAAAAGTGATCTACAAGGTGCATGGGGCTCTCATGGCCATAGAGTTGGCACCTTTATTCCATGAGACCCCTCCAATAACTCATATCTGAAGGCAAAACCCCAAATGACCCTTCAAAATTCTGAAAATGGCTTAGAAAGCCCTAAAGAAACCCAAAATCCAAGCCCTAAGGATAAATAAACACATGGAAGACCAATACAGGGGAATTTTACCTTGAATGAGCGGGGAATGGAACAAAATCTTTGGATCTCCAAGCCCCAACTTGAACTCCCAAGCTTCCTCCCTCTTTTCAAGCTTCACAATCCACCAAAATGCACCAAATTTGCCTGAGAACACACAAAGACGGCTAGGGTTTCGATATGATGTCTTCTGGGAGCATAAGGGACGATGGAGGCTGAGATAAGGCATTTAAATAGGGTGCAAACCCTCAATTTAGGGTTTTACCCAAACAGTGCCTACTCGCCGAGTCCGTCTTCCGACTCGTCGAGTAGGTCACTTAAACTGTCCGTGGATCTCGACTCTACTCGACGATTTGGGCCTCCAACTCATCGAGTCCCATAGAAAAAACACAAGAATGCTCGAATTAACTGCATACCAGGAATTGGGTGTTATAGTTTGGACCCTATTTAAGCATCCTTAAGTCCCAACCTACCTTCTTTCATCAACCTCCAACCCACGTACGTCCCCAAGCAAATTATAAGCCATTTTTAAAAGCATTCTTGAGCTTTTGTGTGTGTTTTGGTAACCTTGAAGGAGAGAAGAACAACAGAAGACCATCTTGGAGGAGTGGGACTCTTTGGATCCATAATAACAACATCGTTTGGCATCATTTGGAGGTAAAAATCTATGAACTTGATGAAGCACTAATTAGATCTTGTTTATCCATGAAATTATGTTCTTTTGGTCCCATAAGCTTAGTATTATGAGAATGGATTACTCCAATACATATAAGTTGTCATTCCAGATGTTTTGGAGCATCTAGAAGCATAAAAATGTAGTCTTGATCACTAGTTTCCTTCCATGCATGATCTAGGTTGTCTTAATGGGTTAAGTAGTTAGAGTTTTTGTGTTTAGGCACTTAATGGCCATGCAAGACCATAAAGTTGGAAACTTTATGGTTAAGGACGTTATTCTAAATCTAGATTTAGAATATGGGCAAAAGAGCTCTTAATAAGAAGGAAAAGAATCCTGTTGCGAACGATAGACGTTCGAGGTCAACCCTCACGTTTTATGGTCAATATCGTGTACGCCAAGCGTACAAGCTGAGCACGTTGGGTGTACTCAGTTGTGTTGACCAAGTTTGACTTTTTTACTTTGAACTATTTTAACCAAGTTTGACCTAAGGGTATTTTGGGTATTTCCAGTGGTATTTGAGACTGGTTATTATTTGATGAATTGGTTATAGTTTGAGATGATATTTGGAGTTGTGTCCTATTCAACGATCTATTTCAGACTAAGAGGTGGGTTTTTCTCACTGTTCTTGCTGGTGGAAGGCACCAATGTTGGCCCATTAGTTTATATATCGTGGTAGATATGATGTTGATATGTGGTAGTGATCTATATATCTATCTGTTAGTTTGTTGACTGGTTATATGATTATCTGTTGCTAAGTATATGTTATTTTTTATTTATATGTCGACATGTTATGTTGGGGTTGAGACTACTGCTTCGTTATGTCAGTCAACAGACCGGGGCAATCCAACCAAGAGGTTGTGGGGCAGGGTATTCCAATCGGGAGGTTGTGGGCCAGTGTAAGCCAACCAGTGGTTATGGACCCAACTTACAAGATTGTATATGTTATGTGTTGTGTGGTGGTACTTTGGGGGAACTCACTAAGCTTTGGGTTACAATTTTAGTTTATTGTTTCAGGTACTTCAGATGATTGTGGCAAGGCGAAGGCGTGATTGTGCACATCCTTTGGTTTTTATGTTGTTTGGATTTTGAGATACTCTGATTACTAAAATACACTTTTGAAACAATAGTTTTGTAAATATTTATGGTTATAGGTTTGTTTTTGAAAAGTTAAAATTTATTGTGATCTTTTTGATGTTACAAGTTGGTATCAGAGCCTTGGTTTGAGAGAATTGGATGAACATTCGTGTGTATCCAGACTCAAACTAGGGAGTTGATAAGGTTTTAAAATAATGTTTTTTCAATAATGTTTTCAAAAGTAATCAAGGAAGGATGCGATCTATATAATCAGCCAGAGCAAGAAAGTATACCCCAAGTTAGCCCACTGTTATTTGATATGATGTTAATGATAGAACAACATGCTAGTGATAAGCTAGGAATCTTTAGGAATTGCATGATATAATTGCCTGATATATGATGCCTGATAGCCTAGGGTTACATCTTGTATGAAATTAACATCATTACTGTATTTGTTTAGTATATGCATCATAGTTGTACATAACTAAGATCTTATAGCCTAAGAATGTTTGGTTTAGCCTTATTTCCTGTTCCCTTTTTGGTTGTGGGCTTAAGGTAAAATCAAGTATTCCACTGTCTATAGGATCCAAAGTTATTCATGATTAGCACACGCGAGTGCTGCATGGTTGGTGGAAGTTTCATGGATGAGTATACGTGTGAGCAGCCAGCCAAATGAGGAATGTTTAGCCACTCTCGAAAGAGTGAGGATAGGATGTATGAATATCCTAGTTGTTGTATTTGTGTTGGGTAGTTATGATGATCCTTGAGACAAATATAGGTAGATGTGGAAAGTAGTATGGGCCCGTACTATTGGAAGCACATGACCCGTACACGTAGCAAGGAAGTCACAAATCCCAAGGGTTTAGTCTCGTCTTATGATTATAGCAGTGTGTATTATGGATATTCTGATGCGTCTTGGTTTAATTTCAGAATGGTGGAGATGAGAGGATCAGGATCCGGAGGGGGCAGGGTAGGCCATGTTTGACTAATGATCAGATTCGAGAGATCATCACCACTGAGGTGGCTACAGCTGTTCGGAGGTCTATGTCGAAGACGTTTGGATATATCAAGACCACTACGATTGAGTTCTTTGATGATCATTATGTTTCTCTTTTTGAGGTTGCTATTGCTGCAGCTACCACGATTGTTTTTGCGGCAGGGATTCGAGGAGAGAGATCCTTCCAATACCGAGACTTCGACAATACAAAGCCCCACGGAGTTTGATGGGGCCAGGGACCCGATTGTGGAAATGAGGTGGATGTATTATGTGGATGGTTATTTCTTCACATCCTCTTGCCCTGCCGACCAGAATTTCAAGTGCGCCCTAAACCTTCTCCAGCCAGGGGCGAAGAATTGGTGGAGATTGGTGATCGGTTCTTACACTCCTAAGCAGAGAGCTGATGTTACTTGGGAGCAGTTCTCGGAGATGTTTTGCACGAGGTATGTTCCCTTAGTGGAGAGGGAGAGGTTGTCTCAGGAGTATCTGGAACTAAGGCATAGGACTAAGACGGTGACGGAGATCACCACAATGTTTATTGAGTGGGCTCTTTTCTGCCTTGAGTTTGTTGCTTCTGAGCTGGATCAGATGACCCAGTACTTAAGCATGCTCAAGACGGATATCTAACAGTTTGCATCCACCCAACATTATTGTTCCCTCGTTGAGCTTTAGGAGGCCACGAGGAGGCGAGAGATTGATATTGAGCTCCAGTCAAAGGAGTTGAGGCAGGCTCCTATTCAGTCACAGCCTACAACGAAGCGGTTCAAGCTCGCTGGTTTGAGATCTGGGGGACAGAGGGGCAACACTTATGGGAAGTGCGGCAAGGTTCATGAGGGTGTATGGTGCTCTTCTTCTTCTTCTGCATGCCGCAATTGCCGTCGGGAGGGACACTTTACGAAGGACTGTCGTCAGCAGGCTCCTTAGCTGAGCAAGAGGATCTGCTATCATTATGAGCAGGTGGCCCATATGAAGGCCAAGTGTCCCTTACTTGCCGTTAGGCCTGTGCAGACGCCAACTACTGCTACCTCGAGTATTACAGATGGACGCCAGGGTAGGGCGGCGCCGGAAGTCATTACTGGTATGTTTCAATTTATTATTTTGTCAGTTAATTTATTGTTTGCTTATGTTTATGATTATGCTAGGTACCTTCTTGGTGAATTCCTTTCCTGATCTTGTGCTTTTTGACTCAGGTGCGAGTCAGTCCTTTGTATCTCAGTCTTTTAGTAGGGGTTTCGATGTGAATCTTGGAGATTTGGAGTGTCTGTTGTAGGTTTCTATCGCCAATGAACACGGGATATATGCATCGAGCATTTACCAGGGTTGTGTTCTGGAGATTTTTGGGGTGCCTTATCCGCATGATCTGTTTCCTATTCCCATGGGGGACGTGTGTGTGATAGTAGGGATGGATTGGTTGAGCAGGTTTGTGGCTATGATTGACTGCGAGGGTCAAGGAGTGGTAGTTCGAACCCTAAGTGGGGGAGAACTGGTTATTTTTGGATAGGGTACAAGTATTGGGTCAGTCTTTTGCTTTGCTGCAAGGGATTGGCAGTATATTTAACATGGTTGTATGGGTTATCTCGCGTATGTTGTTAATACTTTAGCTAGGAAGCAAGTTTCGGTTTCAGATGTGCATGTTGTTATTGAGTTTGTAGATGTATTCTAGGAGGAGTTACACGACATTCCTCCCGAGAGGCAGGTTGAGTTCATGATTGATTTGGTTCCAGGTGCGGCTCAGATTGCCAAGGCACCGTACCGTTTGACACCACCTAAGATGCAGGAGTTGTCCACTCGATTTAGGAGCTGTTGGGCAAGCAATTTATTAGACCGAGTAGTTTTTCGTGGGGAGCATCGATTTTGTTCGTCAAGAAGAAGGATGGTTCACACCGAATGTGCATTGATTACTGGGAGTTGAAGAAGTTGACAGTGAAGAACCATTATCCCCTTCCGCAGATTGATGACCTCTTCGATCAATTTCAAGGTGCATCTTGGTTCTCCAAGATCGATTTGAGGTCAGGTTATCATTTGATGAGGGTTATAGAAGGGGACATGGAGAAGACCGCGTTTCAGACTCATTATGGTCATTACGTGTTCATGGTGATGCCATTTGGGCTCACCAATGTGCTTGCAACATTTATGGATTTGATAAATCGAGTGTACACGTCGATGTTCAACCAATCAATCATTGTCTTCATTGATGATATCTTGGTGTATTCCAAGACGAATGAGCAGCATGAGGAGCACCTTCGAGAACTTCTAGGAGTTTTGAGGCAAGAACGGTTGTATCCCAAGTTCTCAAAGTGTGAGTTTTGGTTACGAGAAGTCCAGTTCTTGGGGCATCTCGTTAATTAGGATTGGATTTTGGTCGACACAGACAAAATCGATATCGTGATGCAGTTGGAGGTTCTGAAGCCTCCCTCCAAGATCTCGAGTTTCTTGGGATTAGCAGGGCATTATCAGAGATTTATTCAGGACTTCTCTAAGATTGTTGTACCCCTCACTCATCTGACGAGGAAGGGCGTGGATACTCATTGGGGCCCTCAGCAATAGGTGGCATTCGAGACCTTGAGGTGGAAGTTATATGAGGCCCTAGTGCTGACCTTCCCTAAAGGTGTTGAGGATTTTGTGGTATTTTGTGATGCGTCCATCACTAGTTTGGGAGTGGTGATTATGCAACGAGGGAGAGTTATTGCTTATGCTTCTCGACATCTGAAGCCGCATGAGGTCTGTTATCTGACTCGTGATTTGGAGTTGGGAGCAATAGTATTTTCTGTCAAGATTTGGCGGCATTAATTGTATGGGGTCCGGTGTACTATCTACATGGATCACAAGAGCTTGAGATATCTCATGGATCAGCCGAATCTGAATATGAGACAACGTAGGTGGCTTGACGTGATCAAGGATTACGATTGTGAGATTATGTATCACTCCGGGAAAGCGAATGTGGTCGCTGATGCTTTGAGCTACAAGACGGCTAGTTCTGCTATTGGGAGTCTATGTATGAGGATATCGATTGATTCTCCACATCTTGATCTGATTAGGGAGGCTCAGGTTGAGGGAGTCAAGAAGGAGAATTGGAAACATGAGAGACTCATGGGTGAGGTTGGTAGGTTTGCTACTGATAGTCGTAGATTATTGACCCGATATGGACGGGTTTGGGTTCTAGATTTTGGTGGAATTAGAAAAACTGTTCTGGAGGAGGCATACAAGTCCAAATTTTCGATACACCCCAGAGCCACCAAGATATATTGGGATTTGAGGCTTAGTTATTGGTGGTCGTGCATGAAGAGAGAGATAGCCTGGTATGTCGAGAGGTGCTTGACATGTCGGATGGTCAAGGTCGAGCACCAGAAGTCGCATGGCAAGTTGCAACCATTGGAGGTTCCTATGTGGAAATTGGAACATATTACTATGGATTTTATCACCAAGTTACCATGGATGGCTAGGGGATTTGATACGATATGGGTTCTCGTGGACCATCTGACCAAGAGCACCTACTTTTTAGCCATTCGGGAGAGTTCTTCGATCGAGAAATTGACCGATTTATATATGCACCAAATTGTTGATTGGCATAGTATTCCGGTATCCATTGTATCCGATCAAGATGTTCGGTTTACATCTCGTTTTTGGCAGAAGTTCCATGAGGAACTGGGTACGAGGTTGCATCTTAGCACTGCTTATCATCCATAGACTCATGATCAGAGTGAGCGGACCATTCATACACTCGATGGCATGTTGAGATCCTGTGCCATAGACTTTAGTGGGAGTTGGGACTCCTACTTCCCCCTAGTTAGGTTTTCTTAATACAAAAATTATCAATCCAATATTAGCGCACCACCATTCAAGCTTCTCTATAGGAGGAAGTGTAGTACCCCTGTTTGTTAGGGAGAGGTTAGTCATAGAGTCATGGGAAGGACTGAGTTAGTCCTTCAGACAACAGAGCTTATTCAGCAGATTAGACAGAGATTGTAGACAACTCGGAGTCGACAAAAGAGTTATGCTGATAAGCGTCGACTTGAGTTGGAGTTTCAGGTCGGTGTCATGGTTTTACTGAAGGTATTTCCTTAAAAGGGTGTAATACGCTTCAGGAAGATGGGCGAGTTGGGGCCCCAGTATATTGGGCCATTTTGAGTGATCGCCAGGGTTGGCAAGGTAGCTTACTAATTAGATTTTCCTGAGGAGCTCAGTCAGATTCACAACACCTTCCATGTGTCTCAGCTTCGGAAGTATACGACTGACGATTCAGTGGTTATTCCTATGAATGATATTTAGGTTGATGATTGCCTAAACTATGTTGAGAGACCAGTGGCGATTTTGGATCAAAAGATGAAGGCCTTGCGCAACAAGGTGGTGTCATTGGTCAAGGTTCAGTGGCAGCATCGTAAGGGTTCCGAATGGATGTGGGAACCCGAGTAGGAGATGCAGGAGCATTACCCAGAGTTATTTATAGCAACGAACTTCGATGACAAAGTCTAGTTCAAGTGGCGGAGAGTTATAACATCTTTACATTTAGGTATTTTCATTTTAAAGCCTAAGTATGAGAATTTATTTCACTTTTGACCTTGGATGTGAATTAATTGAAAATTTGGACCAAAATGACATTTTTGTAAATTTTGGGAGTTGGGTACGTATGTTGGGCGTTCCTTAGGAATGCTGGGTGTAGGTTACCAGAGTACAAACCCTAATTTTTAGGGTTTGGACCTTATTTAAGCATCCCTAAGTCCCCAACCTACCTTATTTCATCTGCCTCCACCCCCATCTTCTTCCCCAAGCTAACCCTAATCCATTTTTAAAGCATTCTTAAGCTTTTGTGTGTGTTTTGGTAACCTTGAAGGAGGGAGGAAGAAGAGAAGATCATCTTGGAGGATTGAGACTCTTTGGATCCAGAATAACAACATTATTTGGCATCATTTAGAGGTAAAAATCTATGAACTTAGTGAAGCATTAATTAGATCTTTTTTTATCCATGAAATTGTGTTCTTTTAGTCCCATAAGCTTGGTATTATGAGTATGGATTAATCTAATCCATATAAGTTATCCTTCCAAACGTTTTGGAGTATTTAGAAGCATAAAAATGTAGTTTTGATCACTAGTTTCCTTCCATGCATGATCTAGGTTGTCTTAATGGGTTAAGTAGTTGAAGTTTTTCTGTTTGAGCACTTAATGACCATGCAAGACAATAAATTTGGAAACTTTATGGTGTGATTTTAAGGCTAGATCTAGAATATGGGCAAAAGAGCTTAAGGATTAAGCTCTTCATAAGAAGGAAAAGAACCCTATTGTGAACGATGGGCGTTCGAGGTCAACCCTCACGTTTTCTGGTCATGATCATGTATGTCAAGTGTACAAGCTGAGTATGTTGGGTGTACTCAGTTGTGTTGACCAAGTTTGACTTTTTTACTTTGAACTATTTTGACCAAGTTTGACCTAAGGGTATTTTGGGTATTTTGAGTGGTATTTGAGACTGGTTATTGTTTGATGAATTGGTTATAGTTTGAGATGATATTCGGAGTTGTATCCTATTCAACAATCTATTTCAGAGTAAGAGGTAGGTTTTCCTCACTGTTCTTGCGGGTGGAAGGCACCAATGTTGGCCCATTAGTTTATATATCGTGGTAGATATGATGTTGATATGTGGTAGTGATCTATAGATCTATCTGTTAGTTTGTTGACTGGTTATATGATTATCTGTTGCTAAGTATATGTTATTTTTTATTTATATGTCGACATGTTATGTTGGGGTTGAGACTACTGCTTTGTTATGTCGGTCAACAGACCGGGGCAATCCAACCAAGAGGTTGTGGGGCAGGGTATTCCAATCGGGAGGTCGTGGGCCAGTGTAATCCGACCGGGAGGTTATGGACCCAATACATGATATGCAGGTAAATCCAACCGGGAGGTTGTGGGCCAGTGTAAGCCAACCAGTGGTTATGGACCCAACTTACAAGATTGTATATGTTATGTGTTGTGTGGTGGTACTTTGGGGGAACTCACTAAGCTTTGGGTTACATTTTTAGTTGATTGTTTTAGTTACTTCAAATGACTGTGGCAAGGCGAAGGCATGATCGTGCACATCCTTTGGTTCTTATGTTGTTTGGATTTTGAGATACTCTGATTACTAAAATACACTTTTGAAATAGTAACTTTGTAAACATTTATGGTTATGGGTTGTTTTTGAAAAGTTAAAATTTATTTCGATTTTTTGGTTGTTACAGCATAAAGCTTAGTGAGCTCCTCAGTATATCACATATTCCACCAAACATACAATGCATACAAGCAAAGTCCTTAGCTCTAGCGCTGATCTATCAACTCTCCTATCTACATGTATATATCATACATTCTGACATCCCCATTTTTATTGTTATTTTAAAACTTTTTATTTATCTTTATTTGCAACGTCCGCGTTTTGGGGATAAGCACTATTAGATGATTTAATAGTCTAGGTCGACTATTGTAACTCTTTTTGAAGTAATAAATATGAAGTATTTGAGTATTATGTGAATTTATGTGTTTATACTTAATTATAAGGGTATAATTAACAAAGAATAAAAATAAACGTCAAAATTAAAGTGAAAGGTCGGTTAGATATCTTTACACAGTGTTGTAGTTGTCGAAACAAGGATTCTGGGGATATATAGAATGCCGAAGTCCGAGTTCTAACGAAGAAGTTATGACCCGTCGAAGTTTCGCGAGGGAACCGGCACGACACCGGGAGACGTAAAAAGTGAATTTACGATAGAGCGAATGTTAGCCTTAGCTATCTAAAAAAATTGTAGATTACGGTCTCACCTACGCGTGGATATAAAGAACGTTAAAAACGGAGCTCGTATGCAAGAGTTATGAATTTTAGAAATCGAGTGTCCAAATTACGAAGCTGGATGCGAGGCTACGCCCAGCGTAGACTTCGAACGCCTCGCGTACCAAGTACGCCCCGCATATTGACTTTTTTCGCGGTTCCAGAGACGGCCACATCGCCCCACCCGTAGCAAGACACTTGCCTCTACGCGCAGTGTACCACTGAGGTTACGCCCAACATTCCGAGGAGGCTCGCGCCTATAAAAGGGCTGCGAGGGCTGCCGAAATTTTTGCTCAATTCCTCAACTCTTTCTCTCTCTATCTTCTCTCTAACTCACCCAAACACCCTCCTAAGCCTAGGTAAACCCCCTAGCATCCGAAGGAAGCCCCGAGGCTCCCAGAGTCTCTGAGAAAAAGAGTTTTTCGGTCTGAAACTCTGCCCGCACAGACCCCAGTTTTCAAGCAAACTTCCCAGTTTCGTCAAAGAAGATTATTTTAAGAAGCAAGGTGCTGTCCGAAACACGCTGTAACAGGTGAGTGTATAGTCACTTTCATCTTACACATATATATGAAGTATTTTATATAAATTATGTGCTATGTGTAAATATATGTTATCTGTTTACCTGAGATGTTTGCTGGATGAAAGATCTATAATTCTTTCTTTCAGATCTGAAACTTTTTCCTTCAGATCTACACTTCCTCATCTCTGATCTACACTTTTCTTCAGATCTAGACTGTATACTTTGAGATCTATGTTGGATGAAAGATCTAAACTTCTTTCCTTCAGATCTGAACTTTTTCCTCAGATCTAGATTGTATATGTATTTTATGCCTTGAAAGTTATGCTGGATAAAAGATGTAAGCTTTGATTTATAGATCTGAACCACGTATGCATTTTATATCTACAAATATGTTGGGTAGGACATGGGTAGATGAAATAGTTGGTGTGTGGTGAAATAAAATGATGATAGACCTCAATGTTGACGTTGTTCCAGTCATCTAGCGGAGTATGGATGACGACCACAGACTTTTCTAGGAAGTCCAGTAGAACGCTAGTAGGCTCGCAACCTGTAGGTGTTTGTGAACAAAGTGTTCACCGGTGTACTCCATCCCCCCATGGTTGCCTTACAGACACTTATGGCTGAGGAATCCCCTTAGCAGTAGTGCCCATCCCGATGAAATTTCTTAGGATAGGTCCCTTATAATAGATGATTTAGGGACTTAAAGTGAGGATAACAGGAATGAGTAATCAGGTTAGTGATTTGATGAAAATAAATAATGAACTTATTATTGTGGGTTGAAAACCCTATATGCTCACCAGACTCCCCAGCCTGACCCACTCAGTTTCCTGTATTACAGGTAGTGGCAAAAGCATAGTTGGGTGATTTGACTAGAGATTACGGATTTGAGGCCATATAATCTTTAAGAAATGCTTTGATAAAATTTATATCATATTTTGTTTTGGGAACAAATTTCACAATACTTTTCTTAAGAAGTTACTCTGATTTTTATTAAAAAGCATATTTTCTGGCCGTAAAAATGGGGATGTCACAGTTGGTATTAGAGCATTACTTTAAGCGAACTAGGAATTTGTAGGATTTCTAGACTTAAACTTAGAATGCTAAGCGATGACCGTGAGATGAGTGTCTTCCATATTTTAGACACGAGCACTAGTTTATTTTCGGAAAGATGTCTAAAATGCTTTTATGTGCTAAATGCTTTATGCTATCCATATGTGCTATTATTTGTTCGGATCTATGGTCATTTGCCGACCGGATCAGGAAACCTTATGTGTTTAGGATTCTAAGCGTACGAGTACGATATTAGAACTAGCATGTAACGTTTCCGAGTGATATGGGAAATTAAATGTCATCGTAAATAAGGATCTAAATTCACCTAATTTGGTGTATAGATAGAAATGGAAAAGACTCGAAGTGGAGCCGAAAACGCAAATGAAAACATGAATCTGTGGCCTCGTCCTGAAGTGATTGAGCAGGTGTCGATTGTCGAAGTTGCACCTGAGCCAGTCACAATGGCTGGAGTTCAAGCCATGATTCGGGCTATGATGGCGGAACAGAGGGAAGAAATGAGACAACTGTTGTTGAATAACATAATTGAACCTTCAATTCCTGTTGAACAACCAGAGCGAAGTAACAGAGAGTCTGAAGACGGGAATAACAGCTGCACTGTCAGTTAAGTGGAACCCCCGATGATTAGGAGGAACAACCATGATGAAGGAGACGAGAGGAACAAATGCAAGTATAACGACTTCACAACCTATAAGCCATCAACTTTCACGGGGAAGGAGGACCTAATTGGAGTCATGGACTGGATATCAGAGATGTAATTGGCTTTCATAACATGTGGTTGCAAAGGCAAGCTACAAACCACATTTGTAGTGCGTCAGTTTAGAGGTGGCACTGTTCACTGGTGGAACACTCTGGGGAAGACCCTAAGCCCCAATGAGCCATTACAGTTGACTTGGGTAGAATTTTTGGTACACCTCAAGCGCAAGCATTGCTTAGCCCAAGATATGCTTGATCTAGAGAACCAGTTCCTGACACTGAAAAAGGGAAACATGTCCATTGATGAATACACTAATGCCTTCATTGACAAAATGGAGTTTGCTTTGCGCATCGTTCCAGACGAGCTAACAAAAGTTGCCAAGTATGCAAAGGGACTTCCATGGGAGTACGTTGTGTCAGTCCTCCAGGCACCTACTCTGGAGGCAGCTATCTGGGCTGCCAAGTCTGTTGAGGAAACGATCAAGGGAAGAGCCGTCAGCAAGGTTGAGGTTGGCGAAAAGAGGAAGTTTGATGGGTCGTCAAAATCTAACAAAAAGAACAAGTCCGGTTCAAAGAAATATGGAGGAGGAGGAAATGAAGCAAAGTGGTGCGAAAAGTGTAAAAAGAAACACTCGGGGAAATGTAGCGAGGAGGTGACTAGCTACAAATGTGGAAGGACAGGGCATTACGCCAACGAGTGCACATCCAACAAAAATGTGTGCTATGGATGTATTAAGGAAGGGCACATCGTTAAGGATTGCCCAAAGAAGAAGGAGGCGACAAGGCCCAATGTCCCACCGAAGCCAAAAGCCAGAGCTTTCCAGATGACCCTGGAAGCCGTGAAGGAAGCAGTGGACGTCGCTTCAAGTACCTTTCTTGTAAATGAATTGCCTGACAATATATTGTTTGATTATGGAGCAAATTACTCCTTTATATCACATAAATTTGGTGGAAGACTAGCATTGCCTATAGAAAAACTTGATGATGCCCTAGTTGTAGAAGTTGCAAGTGACAAATTCATACCTGTTAGCAATTGCATTAGGAATATCGTCATCGACTTAAACAGAAACGAATTCCACGAGGAGTTGTTGCCTATTGAGCTAAATGGTTTCAATATCGTACTAGGAATGGATTGGCTCAGCGCTAATGATTCTGAAATATTGTGCAAGAAGAAGATATTAAGAGTGAACCCGCCTGGGAAAGAGTCGCTTGTGGTCTATGGGGACAAACGTAGAGTAAATTCTGGAATCATTTCCCTAATGAAAGCCAGAAAATGTTTTTCCAAAGGATGCACATCATACTTGGCATTTGTGATTGATGCTAAGAAAGAGAAGAAGGAGATGCAGCAAATACCAGTGGTGTGTGACTATCCGGAAGTCTTTCTCGAAGATCTTCCTGGATTGCCCCCTGATAGACAAGTGGAGTTTCGAGTAGACTTGTTACCAGGAACGACACCGATTGTGAAAGAACCGTACTGATTAGCACCGACGAAGATGAAGGAGCTTATGACACAACTTCAGGAGTTGTTGGACAATGGTTTCATTAGACCTAGTTCATCACCCTGGAGAGATCCAGTGTTATTCGTAAAGAAGAAAGATGGAAGCATGAGGATGCATAGATTATAGAGAGCTGAACAAGGAAAAGGTGAAGAACAAGTACCCATCACCAAGGATTGATGACCTGTTCAATCAGCTGCAAGGTTCAAGTTATTTCTCCAAGATCGATCTTAGGTCAGGATATCATCAACTGAAGGTGCGAGAGCAAGATATTAAGAAAACCGCATTCATAACAAGATATGGGCACTATGAATTATTGGTTATGTTGTTTGGACTAACCAATGCTCCAGAAACATTCATGGATTTGATGAACAGGGTTTGTAAAACATTCCTCGATAAATCTATAATAGTGTTCATAGATGACATTTTGGTTTACTCTAAAAGCGATCAGGAGCATGGCAAGCATATTCGAGAGGTGCTAGAAGTTTTGGAGAGGTAGAGGTTGTATGCAAATTTCTTCAAATGTGATTTTTGGATTCGAGAAGTCCAATTCTTGGGTCATGTGGTTAACCAAGAAGGGATTATGGTTGACCCAGCAAAGATTGAAGCTGTGATGAAGTGGGAGCGACCAAAGAGTCCTATGGAGATCCGAATCTTTCTGGGATTAGCCGAATATTACTGAAGGTTTATCCAAGGATTTTCTTCGATAACTGCTCCATTGACGGCTTTAACCCATAAAGGAGCTACTTATACTTGGAGTGAGAAACATGAAGAATCGTTCGAGAAGTTAAAGAAGCAGTTGTGTGAAGCACCGATTCTTTATCTGCCCGATGGAGTTGAAGACTTCGCATTTTATAGCGATGCATCTGGAATTGGGTTAGGTTGCATTCTGACCCAAAGGGATAAAGTGATAGCATATGCATCGAGACAATTCAAAGAACACGAAAAGAACTACCCCACTCATGATCTGGAGTTGGCGGCGGTAGTATTTGCACTAAAGATATGGAGGCATTATCTTTACGGCACGAAGTGCAAGCTTTTCACTGATCATAAGAGTCTTCGGTATCTCTTTGATCAAAAAGAGTTGAATATGAGGCAATGACACTGGCTGGAGTTGTTTAAGAATTACGATTGCGAGATACTTTACCACCGTGGTAAAGCAAATGTCGTAGCTGATGCTTTAAGCCGAAAAGTGAGCCTTGAAAGGAGAAGGCTTAGAGCGTTAAGAATTGAAGTTGTCTCAACGATCGTGGAAAGTATTAAGAGATCTCAAGAAGAAGCATTAGAGAAAAATGACCGAAAAGAAGAGCGTTTGGACAGAACGTTGGTGTTCGGTACGAACAATCAAGAGTTAAAAGTATTGCAAGATAGGATTTGGGCACCTAAGACGGGAGGAATAAGAGATCTTTTGATGGAGGAAGCGCACAAGACCATGTAGTCGATTCATCCTGATAGCACTAAAATGTATAGGGACCTGATGCCCTACTACTGGTGGCCGATGATGAAGCTCGATGTCGCGAAGTATGTGGTCGAGTGTGTGACATGTACGAGAGTGAAGGCACAACATCAGAAACCGCATGGGAGTTTAGAACCCTTACCTGTACCCATGGGTAAATAGGAAGACATTACCATGGATTTTTTCACTAAACTGCCCAGGACAACAGACGGTCATGACATGATTTGGGTGGTCGTGGATCGTTTCACTAAGAGTGCACACTTCATAGCAGCCAACGAGAAGTGGTCTATGGGTAAGCTCGCAAATGCTTACGTGAAGGAGGTAGTAAGACTTCACGGTGTTCCTCTTACGATTATATCGGATCGTGATAGTCGTTTCACGTCAAGGTTTTGGAGGATTCAACAAGAGGAATTGGGTACGAAATTGTGTTTAAGTACAGCTTATCATGTGCAGACCGATGGTTAGAGTGAAAGAACAATTTAAACGTTGGAGGATATGCTAAGAGCGTGCACCCTAGAGTTCCAAGGTAACTGGGATAAACACTTACGTCTGGTAGAATTTTCCTACAACAACAGTTACCATTCGAGCATCAAGTTGGCACCTTATCAGGCCTTATATGGAAAAAAGTGTCGTACGCCGTCTTGTTGGCTTAAAGCTGGAGAAAAGCAGTTTATGGGCCCCAAGATAGTCCATCAGACTGCTGAGAAGCTAAAGGTGATAAGGGAAAGGATGTTAGCAGCTCAGGATCGTCAGAAGAGTTATGCTTATAAAAACAGACGACCGGTGATATTCGAAGTTGGGGATGCAGTTTTGCTTAAAGTCTCACCATGGAAGGGACTTATAAGATTTGAGAAACGAGGAAAGTTAAGTCCACGGTTTATTAGACCATTCAAAGTTCTTCAGAAGATTGGGAACCAAGCTTACAAGCTCGAATTGCCTGAAGAACTAGACGATATTCATAACACCTTCCACGTGTGTTATTTGAGGAAATTCATGGGAGAAGTTCCCGACATAATTCCAATCTCAGAGTTAAGAATGGATGAGAATAAGAGGTTGATTGAAGAGCCCGAAGCAATTGTTGACCGTAAGACTAAGAAGTTACGACGCAAGATGGTCGACTTAGTGCTAGTCCATTGGAAACATTCGAATGGGTTGAATCTCACTTGGGAAACCGAAAGTGACATGATGAGTCGCTATCCACATCTGTTTGCTGATGCATGATTCCAGGACGGAATCATCCTAAAGGGGGAAAGAATTGTAACGCCCGCGTTTCAGGGCTAAGCATTATTAGATGATGTAATAGTCTAGGTCGACTATTGTAACTCTTTTTGAAGTAATAAAGATGAAATATTTGAGTATTACGTGAATTATGTTAATTTATGTGTTTTATACTTAATTATAAAGGTATAATTAATAAAGAATAAAAATAAGCGTCAAAATTAAAGTGCGAGATCGGCTAGATATCTTTTCGTAATGTTGTAGTGGTCGAAACAAGGATTCCGGGGATATATAGAACGCCGAAATCTGAGTTATAACGAAGAAGTTATGACCCGTCGAAGTTTTGCGAGGGAACTGACACGACACCGGGAGACGTAAAAACTGAATTTATGATAGAGCAACTTTTAGCCTTAGCTATCTAAACGAAAGTTGTAGATTACGGTCTCACATACGCTTGGATATAAAGAACGTCAAAAACGGAGCTCGTATGCAAGAGTTATGAATTTTAGAAGTCGAGTGTTCAAATTGTGAAGCTGGATGCGAGGCTACGCCCAACGTAGATTTCAAACGCCTCGCATACCAAGTACGCCCCGCGTACGAGGATCCTACGCCCTGCGTATTGACTTTTTATGTGGTTCCAGAGACGTCCATGTTGCCCCACCCGAAGCAAGACACCTGCCCCTACGCACAATGTACCATCGAGGGTACGCCCAACGTTCCGAGGAGGCTCGCGCCTATAAAAGGGCTGCGAGGGCTGCCGAAATTTTTGCTCAATTCCTCAACTCTTTCTCTCTCTATCTTCTCTCTAACTCACCCAAACACCCTCCTAAGCCTAGGTAAACCCCCTAGCATCCGAAGGAAGCCCCGAGGCTCCCAGAGTCTCTGAGAAAAAGAGTTTTTCGGTCTGAAACTCTGCCCGCACAGACCCCAGTTTTCAAGCAAACTTCCCAGTTTCGTCAAAGAAGATTATTTTAAGAAGCAAGGTGCTGTCCGAAACACGCTGTAACAGGTGAGTGTATAGTCACTTTCATCTTACACATATATATGAAGTATTTTATATAAATTATGTGCTATGTGTAAATATATGTTATCTGTTTACCTGAGATGTTTGCTGGATGAAAGATCTATAATTCTTTCTTTCAGATCTGAAACTTTTTCCTTCAGATCTACACTTCCTCATCTCTGATCTACACTTTTCTTCAGATCTAGACTGTATACTTTGAGATCTATGTTGGATGAAAGATCTAAACTTCTTTCCTTCAGATCTGAACTTTTTCCTCAGATCTAGATTGTATATGTATTTTATGCCTTGAAAGTTATGCTGGATAAAAGATGTAAGCTTTGATTTATAGATCTGAACCACGTATGCATTTTATATCTACAAATATGTTGGGTAGGACATGGGTAGATGAAATAGTTGGTGTGTGGTGAAATAAAATGATGATAGACCTCAATGTTGACGTTGTTCCAGTCATCTAGCGGAGTATGGATGACGACCACAGACTTTTCTAGGAAGTCCAGTAGAACGCTAGTAGGCTCGCAACCTGTAGGTGTTTGTGAACGAAGTGTTCAACGATGTACTCCATCCCCCCCATGGTTGCCTTACGGACACTTATGGCTGAGGAATCCCCTTAGCAGTAGTGCCCATCCCGATGAAATTCCTTAGGATAGGTCCCTTATAATAGATGCTTTAGGGACGTAAAGTGAGGATAACGGGAATGGGTAATCGGGTTAGTGATTTGATGAAAATAAATAATGAACTTATTATTGTGGGTTGAAAACCCTATATGACCCACTCAGTTTCTTGTATTACAGGTAGTGGCAAAAGCATAGTTGGATGATATGATGCGAGATTACGGATTTGAGGCCAAATAATGTTTTGTGGCCTAAAATGTTTATTTCTTTTAGTTTATGCTGATGGTTTGTATCCATGATTGACATCCCGAGTTTTTGTAATGTAATGGAAATACATTTCTTTAAGAAATACTTTGATAAAATTTATATCATATTTTGTTTTGGGAACAAATTTCGCAATACTTTTCTTCAGAAGTTTCTCTGATTTCTATTAGAAAACATAAACAAAATCGATATTTTATGGCCGTAAAAATAGGGATGTCACGTTATTTAATACAAAGTTTATTCATTAAGGTGAAATTTGATCCCATAATAGTGTTTCCAAAGAAATGTTTCCATTGATTTATTAAGGTTGTGATGCCATAACAAGTACAAGAAAACATAAATGGAGACTTACAATGTCTCAATGTACCAACGATCTACATCTTCTTGAATTTATGAAAAGATAATGACATTATCTAATAGTATCTTCTTATTGCACTTATGATACAAGGAAATTGAGTGGGCCAGGTTGGGAAACCTTGTGAGCACAGAGGGTTTTCAACCCACGATATTATAATATTTAATTTTATAATCTTCAACATTTAAATAACCTAGTTACCCCATTCCCATTATTCTCACTTCCTAATCCTAGAATCATGACCTCAAGAGATCTTTTGTAAAGGACATTTATCAGCTGACACCTATATTTCTTAGATTACTAGGCACAAAAATATTTTTGGTAAGCACGGAAGTACATTAGTACTTTGTACAAACACGGCAGGCACGACACTACAATAGTACTTTGGATAAGCACGACACTACAATAGTACTTTGGATAGAAGCGGCATGCACAACTTATTATTTTGCACATTTCTCACTTACCTATCACAACCGCTATCTCACACAGCTTTATCATGGCCTCTCATTTATTTTTTCATACGACCCATTACTAGTTAATCTCATTATTAAGTATGATAAAGTATAGACAATTTAACCAAGTAATAAGTATATCATGTTGCACGTATATATCAAACACAACAAGACATCACACATAACATTTAAGCAATTAGAATACTTGTATCTATGTGTAAGTTGAAAGTAACTTTGCATTCACCTGACTTAGGTGTGTAACTGGAGAATTCGGCAGTGCTCCGCCAAACTCCTTGACTTTTCCTTTGACGTGACCTAGATACGAATTTCACTAAGTCTTAGTTTGGTATTCATGGTGACTAATGATAGTATAGATTCCTCACTAATCATAATGTCTACATCAAGATCTATCAAGTAAGGAACAACCAGGTAGAATCATATCGAAGTTAGGGTCTATTTGGTATACATAGTATATTGTTTGGAAATCCCACTTTAAACACCTTACTAAATCCAACCTTGACATCATTCATGTAAGTAGATCAATCAATATAATGACTTGGAATCACTGATAAATCTTAATTATAAGTTCATAATAACAAATATGACTATAATTAAAAGATACACTTGAAGAAAATAAGTGTAGCTTAACTTACAGAGCAATCTAACAAAAACCAGGAAATATGCGGGCATAACTCTGATTCAAGAGCTTCTATTCACCGACTATCTGACACCACTGGGCTTTGTCGAAGGGTCGGGAACTCGGGAGTATCGTGACTAAGGATACGAGAGTAAACCTAGAGGTTTCTGGGTAAGGGAAGTGAAGGATGAGGTTAAAATCGAAGGTTTATATAGGCTGAAAAGTGGTGTGCGTCGTGCACAAATCAGGTGCGCACTGTGTATCTGTTCGGACAATAGTGATGTGGCTAATTTTTGACCTGACACATGTCGAGCATCTGTTGGAGTGTTAGTGCGCGTCGTGCAAGCTGTCCTTGCGTACGGTTATGCGCGAAGAATTTCTGTTTCTTCATAAATCTGTATCTTCTTCATACAAGCTCAGTTTTTGATGGGTTCTATATCCACACGTAGCCATCAACGAGATCTACAAGTTTCATTTAGACTCCTTCGGCTAGTTTGATTTTACTTTTAATGTTATATTTTTAACAGGTTTAGACTGTTAAAGTCCATTAAAAATTCATAATTCTCTCATGTCATATCTGTTTTCGGTTGTCTTTATATCGACAAATAGGTAAAGACGAGATTTTCAACTCTTGTTTAGATTTTTTTTCCTAACAATCAACTGATCTTGATTTCAGTTTTTGAGCCGTATATTGTTACGCTGAAATATTAGAAAAATCATAACTTCCTCTCACGAAGTCAGATTTGGATGTTCTCTATATGTACAGAATCCTTGTCACATATAATAGAATTTTGGTTAAGATTATTTACCCTAAATAGCGTTCTATAAAAAAGTTATTTTTAACGCTTAATATACCTCAATTGACTAGCCCGAATCTACGGGTGTTACATACATAACGATCATGCATAATATCTATTGGCATTCTGCCACTAGCTCTTAGTCACCACTGCTATCGCCTCTCAACCCTCAACTACTACCAGCTCTTATTTGCCCTGCAATCATCGGTTTCTTGTCGGAACCACATCTATACCGGGACAATGCTAATACTGACAACCTCCTCATGAATACGTAGTCATAAGTAGTCGAGACTCATATGTACAATCGAATAGTTGATCATACCCAGAAGTAATAAATAAAACCAGAACCATGCAATAAGGCTTTAGACTAAGAGTTCTCAAACTATATAACTTAAACGACATACAATCCCTAACGTATCCACTCAAATATCAACCAATACTATCATTACCCAAACCAGTAATGATACCTAACAATATCATACAATCAACAGGCAAGACCCTACTAGTCTAACATACCATGAGACCAAGTGTCATTTTACCATCCCAAAAACACGATAATTTTTTTCATTCTTAATTTAAAGGGACTCATTTTTTTCAAGCAAACCTATCTCAAAATCAAGTATCAAAATACAAACATTTCCCAAGATCCAATGTTCATAAAAACAGGAAGATGTGCACGGTCATGGCTTCGCTTTCTCACGATCCTATGAAGTACCTGAAACAATAAACTGAAGTCGTAAGCCAAAGCTTAGTGAGTTCCGCCAAAGTAGCATCACAAAACATAATAAACAATAACATGAAACAATGATCATTCAGCCTAACTGGACCGCCTCGCAGGGCCTATATCCTATATGGACCGCTTTCCGAGCCTTCATCATGATTGGGCTGCCTTGTATGGCCTACGACCTATCTAGACTGCTCTCTAGGCCTTCGGCCTAACTGGACCGCGTCGCAGGGCCTACAACCTCTCCGAACCACCCCGGGTATCTTAGCCTTCAGCGCAAAGCAGGACCGCCTCAACCCTTCTATAATATGTCGACATATACAATAGATAAACATAAACACATATCCAAAAAATACATGTAATCATAAAGATCTACTAATCTATCATATAACTAGCATAACATCATCCCTATACCAGGATACATAACCTAGTGGGCGGCATTGGTGCCTTCGACCCACAACTACAGTGAAGAAAACTCACCTAAACCACTCGACAGAAACCTAAAAGCTACCTCAGTATATGTAACACTTGATTTCTGATTTTCCTTGTTACTTGGGGCTGCGGCCCAATCATCAGTTGTCATAAGGTTTAGGGCATTAGGAAAGGAAGGATTTGGCCCATTTCAGATGTAGGTGTTAGGGTATACGTGATCCAAGTGTTTGATTGTGTATTCGGAGGCCAAGGGTATAATCGTAATTTGACTCTCGACCTTCTAGGGATTTGGGTTCTTGTTCGGAAAGCTTTTTAGGTAATGATGAGTTGTTAGAAGCGTAGGGCTTCTCGTCACCTTTCCATGGATATAAAGTTCGTCAGAAACGGACTTAGCACGAAGAAGTTATAGCCATACTAAGTTTAGGGTTTTAGGGGTTCCATGAGTACGCGGGACGTAGAAGGCTGCATGGCCGCGGGTGGTTTGTGAGTACGCCAGGCGTACTAAGAGGTACGCGGGGTGTACTCCATTCAGACTAAAACCCTAAATTTTAGGGTATGACACTATATAAAGAACATTATGCCTCAAAGACTAGCCTCCCTCTCACCCTAAAGTAGCTACTACGAAACCCTAATCCATACTTGAGTGATCTTGGAGCTTAGAAGGCCTTTTGGGAGCATTTTGGTGTTTTGGATCCATTCTCCAAGGAAGTAAAGGTCAAGGCAAGGTGGTGGTGCAAATGAGAAGTTGTAGAGCTAGGATTGTTGCTTCATTTAAGATCTTTTCAAGGTATAAAGTCTTGAACTTGATCCATGAGTGCTTAGATCTCTTATGTTGAGTTTTTAGACCTTTTTGGTCCCAATAATGGAGCTTTATGGTTCCAAATCCGTTTATAGGCTTAGGGTTGCCACCCTTGGTGATATTTGAGTCCCTAAGACAGAAAGTTGCCATCTTGAAGTTCTTAATGGGTCCATGCAAGAGTTATGGCCATTTTCATGGAAGTAGATTACTATACTTTGAGTTTGGGTTCATTTGGGTCATGTAAAGTCACTAAGTCAGTAAGTTTATAGAGTAAGACATTGAAGAGGACTTGGATCTGTGATTTTAGCCTTTGGAATAAAGTATTAAGTATTAACGGTATAAGTGGTTTAACAGAGCAATACGATGGGCGTACACGCCATACGGCCAGTACGCTTAGCGTACAGAGGAGTACGCCCTGCATACTCACTGGATTTGGGTTTTGCGTTATTAGGCCTCGGTTTGGGCCATTTCTATGGATTGGTATATTCGGCCTTATTAGGCCATCTAGAATTGACCCTTTGGACTAGAGAAGCATTATTGGGCCCTAGGTCGAGGCCCATGAGAAGGGAAGGAGCCCAATTGGAAATTAGGCCATATATTAGGCCTTGTTGGATTATGTAGCTATTAGGCTATAGGGTTGCAATTTAGGGTTCCATTCTTGGACCAAGTTATGATAAGGGTAAAATAGTCTTTTACCCAAGTAAGGATTTTGGTTAAGGAAGTAGACCCCAAATAATAATCAACTTTTATTGGTAATTGATAGCTCGGGGAGCCGTAGAGCCAGCGGTCAGGGATCACCTTTTTCATTCAACTATTCGAGGTAAGTTACCTTCCCTGTATGAGTGGGTCGAAGGCACAAATGTCGGCTCACTAGTAGTTGTTTATAGTAGAGATGATTGTCTTTGTGATAATTGTCTGGTATGCCACTATCTTTAGAGATTTATGTGCTTGTATGCTATGTTATTACGTGGTAGTGGTAGGAGGAGTGAAGTAGGCCCCGTAATCGGTTGAAATAAACCGGAGGGTAGGTCGGGCACCCATATATGCTTGACAATATGTTTATGATATGATATTATGTGGTAGTGGTAGGGGTGAAATAGACCCCGTAACCGGTTGAAATAAACCGGAGGGTAGGTCGGGCACCCAGATATGCCTGACATGGGTAGGTTGGGCACCCAGGTATACATGATAGGGGTAGGTTGGACACCCCGATATGTCTGACTTAGGTAGGTTGAGCATCTAGGTATGCTCAGCAGGGTAGGTTGGGCACCCAAATAGGCCTGACATTATGTTTATTGTATTGCATGTGGTATGATGGGGGAACTTACTAAGCTTCATGCTTACGGTTTTCAGTTTTGGTTTCAGGTACTTCTTCTTCGAAAGGAAAGGAGCCGGCATGATCGCATCACATCACACTACAATTTCCTAGTTAAAGATGGTTTTTTTTTTTTATTTATTTATTTATTTTTTTTTTATTTTTTTAAACCAAAGTAGCGTATTTTAAATAGATATTTACTAAAATGATGTGGTTTTAAAAATATTTATCATTTATGTTAAATTTTATACAAAGTCAAAATTAGAAGATAAAATAAAAAAATATGTGAAATAGAATTATCATAGCAATTAGCTTTTCGTTTTGTTCACATTTGGTTAGTTTTTTTTTTTTTTTTTTTTTTTTTTTTTTTTTAAATTTTAATATTCACATATGACTATTATGAACGGCCGTAATTTGTTACAGTCGGTCATAATGACCGTATGTGAACATTTACAACAATTTTGTTATCTAGATGTGTACAAAAAAAATTATCTAATTAAGAACAAAAAAAAATTATCATGGTAAGTAGAGGTGACAAAAATTGACACATGATCTTGTCTTCCACCTCCCTAGTTCGTACTTTTTCACTTTTGTCATCTGAACTTGTTATGAATTCATCTATTCTGTTTTCAAACTATTAGTTTTTCATTTCCTTCCGCCTAATTCCTACTATTTCCACATGCTCAATCTTTTAACCTCACATGACACGACATATTTCAAGGTGTCCCTAACATGAAATCCGACACAAAAATAAACGGTTTGACACGTCACGACACGTTAATTAAACGGGTCTGATTAGGTTCAAACACTTTCAATCTATTTAATATTTCGACACGACATAAACTCGACACGACACGATTGACGAATGATAAGTCATGTTCCCATAAATTAACTATAGCCTCAAAGTCAAAGTTGAAACACCCTAAAAAGATTTATAGGAATACTTTCACGTTAAAATAGGAAGTAATGTATGGAAAAAAGCTAAAATATTAAGAAGACCCGTCGCACCAGACTTCCAAACCGATAAAGTAAATTTATTTACGCTCTCTCTCTCTCTCTCTCTCGTTGAGTTGCCGTTGTCTCACTCAATCTTCCAACTCTGATTAACACCGTTCTCTTCGACTTCTAGAGAGAGAGAGAGAGAGAGGAAAAGGGGGTCTCCGTTTTTGCTCCGATCCTCTCTCTTTCTTACCCAAAATTGAGTTCATCTATCGACGAATTTGAGTTTTTCCGATACCCAATCGGTAAATCGGAGGTTTAATAAGACAACGATGTTTGGATTTGAGTGTTGTTGCGGCGACAAAGACGGTGAATTCTACCCTCTATTGCCGGAAGAAACGAAACCCTTCTGTCTTCCTTCACCGCTTCCCCAATGGCCCGAAGGTATCGTCTAAGACCCATCTTCCTTCCTTGATTGTTTCTATGATTTTTATGTTCTTGGTTGATTTTGGCCGAAATTATTGATGGTGTTTTTATGATCATCTATCATATACTTTCCTTCCATGTGACAGTTTTCATTAATCATACTTCCGTTCTATGTGCGTTTGACTTGATTAATTTGAGTTAAGATTGCCAATTTCGGTCTGGGTGAGTTTGAAGGTGATCAAAGAAATCTTTTCATGGATCTAGTTTAATTGGATCCAGTTGAATTGAAATTTATGCTGACCGTATTTGACTTTGACTTTTCTATACCACACATGTGTATTAAGTACCAAAAATTTATCAAAGATTTGAAAACTTCATATGGATTTGAAGCTGTTTCAATTCAAAAATCAAAAGTCAAAATTGCAAACTTTTTATCCGAATTTGCTGTATATGTTATTTTCTGAATTAACTATCTCTTCAACTAGTTTCGGCGTTGCTGTTATTAGGGATAAGTATCAAGTTCATGAACTTGGTCAAAATTGGTGAATTTGAAAGTCAACCGGAAATTTAGTTTCTTGGAAGATTTTGAAGCAATATCGAAATCTAAAAATTCTCGATCTAACAAAGTAAAATACTCATGTTCTTAATGTGATGGATTGAAGGTCAAGGTTTTGCTACTGGAAGAATAAGCCTAGGAGAATTGGAAGTCGCAATAGTGAAAGATTTTGAGTTTATAGCGAGTTACACCCCCAAGAAATCAAAAACCGGCGTCACATTCTATAAACCGGTGTCAATCCCCGAAGGATTCTTCACCTTCGGTTACCACTGTCAACTAACCGATAAACAACTTCGAGGCCATGTTATTGTTGCTCGAGATACCCAAAACACAGCAGTAACAGACGCCGAATTTCCTCCACTAAAATCGCCTCTAGGATACGACCTTATCTGGAGTTCAAATTCTGTTTACGTGTGGAAACCGACTCCTCCCGATGGTTATCGAGCTTTGGGATTTGTCGTCACCATTGATGAAGATGAGCCAGATCTTGAAGAAGTCCGATGTGTTCGAGACGATCTTACTGAGGATTGCTTAATCGATGATGTTATACTTGGGAGTTCTTCTAATCTTCGAGTTTGGAACACGAAAGCGATCAAAACAGGGATGTTCTGTAAAGGTGTTACAGTCGGAACGTTTTTCTGTAGCACGGATTCGGTTAACAATGACGATATAAACATCTGTTGTTTGAGAAACATGGATCCGAAGCTTGAAGGGATGCCGAATTTGGATCAAGTCAAGGCGCTCATTGACCACTATGGCCCTACTGTTTACTTCCATCCCGACGAGCTATATCTGCCGTCATCGGTGCCGTGGTTCTTTGAAAACGGTGCACTTCTGTTCAAAAAAGGGAAATCTGACGGGAGATCAATCGATAGCAGAGGGTCAAACTTGCCTCAAGGCGGGAAGAACGACGGTGAGTTCTGGTTGGATTTGCCGGAGGATGAAAACGACGATAGCTTCGTCAAAAACGGGAATCTCGAAAGTGCAGAGCTCTACGTTCATGTGAAACCTGCTTTAGGTGGGACTTTTACTGATATCGCGATGTGGATTTTTTGCCCGTTTAATGGGCCGGTTACTTTTACAATCGAGCTATTGAATTTGAACATCGAGATGAATAAGGTCGGCGAACATGTCGGCGATTGGGAGCATTATACCCTCCGGATAAGCAACTTCGACGGCGAACTTGGGAGCGTGTACTTTTCCGAGCATAGCGGCGGCGAATGGGTTGACGCTAGTGAGTTGGAGTTCATCGAGGGGAATAAACCGACTGTTTACTCTTCGAAATGCGGGCATGCGAGTTTTCCGAACGCCGGGACGTATATTCAGGGATCGACGAAGCTTGGGATCGGAGTGAAGAATGACGTTGACAAGAGTGATCGGTTTATTGATTCGAGCAAAAAGTATCAGATTATAGCGGCGGAGTACCTTGGCGGCGTTGTGGAGGAGCCAGATTGGTTACAGTATATGAGGGAATGGGGGCCGACGGTGTTGTATGATGGGCGGTCGGAGCTTGAGAAGATTATACGTCACCTTCCGTTTTTCATCCGGTTGACGGTGGAGACGCTGATTGATTTTTTTCCGATGGAACTTTATGGGGAAGAAGGGCCCACAGGGCCTAAGGAGAAGGACAACTGGTATGGAGATGAAAGATGTTAGACGCGACACGTGGTTATATGCATTGATGGTTGTACGTTTGTGTACAATGGTTAATGCTTGGAGAGTCGGGGTGTGTTTATCTCCATGAATGAATTGAATTGTGTTTGCATGAATGTGTGGTACAATCCAACAATAGTTGATTATGGACGATAATGATATATTGTTGTAAAATAGACATTTTTCTTATTTTTATCTTATTTATTTGTATATATGAATCTGATGATTTGCTTATTGCATATGTATATTGCTATATGTTCAGCAATTTAATTTGAGGGTAAATTCAGAATATAATATCGTACACTTTGAATAACAAGTAGATTTTAAATATGTTATAGATCATTAAATAAACATGCATCACTAATTCTACATGCACAATCCAGTCAACAAAACGTCTGTATAATACAGACTCGAGCATGATGCATTATATTGAAGGGATATTGATAAGAAAAATCTCTAATTTTTTTTGGAGGTTTATTTATATATATATATATATATATATATATATATATATATATATATATATATATATATATATATATATATATATATATAGAGAGAGAGAGAGAGAGAGAGAGAGAGAGAGATTCAAAATAAAATAGAGATGTTGAAATTTAACTTCAGCTACATAATTCAGATCTGACCCTTCGGCGTACTGGTGCATCGAGTGATTTATAATCATAAATTATTATGTAGCGTCGTCCGTTCCTTTCACCTCCGCCACCTTCCCCACCATCACAACCGTCATCGCCATCACCACTACCACCACCTCTGCAGCCAACCGACCTCACCATTGCCACCCCTGTCATTTATACCATCGCCACCTCTACCACTATTATTTTTTTGCCACCAACCGTTATAATCATATATTACTCAATATGTGAATAGACATATATGTATAATCATTTATAATTAGGTATATACATATAAACACGTATAATCATGTATGATTATATCTCTCTGCCATATAATTATTTATGATTATGCATACTCTGCTGCTGTGTACGCTGGAGCGTCAGAGTGACAAATGTGAAATATATAGTTGAGTATGTATCTTAAGATCTCTATTCTTTTTAGTCTCAAGTGAACCTTCATATATATATATATATATATATATATATATATATATATATATATATATATATATATATATATATATATATATATATAGAGAGAGAGAGAGAGAGAGAGAGATAAATAGATAGATAGATAGATGAGAAATATAATAGAAAATACATATTAGGTTAGGTAACTACCAATCATATCAATCATAAAATGACACATATCCACTATCTAAAAGTTATTTAATTTACAAAAACCATCCTTTTAGTTTGATTAAAGTTACATATTTACTCCTTAAACACTTCAAACATTGAATTTAATAGCCCAATCAATTTTTAATATTAATCAGTTATAACTACTTCACATCACACACCTACTACGAAAACAAATCAATAATTATCTTCCACCATGATTCTAACATTATCACATTCTTCGGTTCAAAACATCTATGTAAAGTAAAGTGTATTGAGATCAAACACCAATTTCAATACAAAAGAAATAAAACGTGAGTCACTTAATACAAAAGAAATAAAACGTGAATCAATGTTGCTAAGTAGAAATATGAACAAATTTCTGAAATTCATTCTTAACTAAATTTGAAATAATATCTAGATGCACATCTAAAAATCAACCCAGATGTAGGAATCAATCCACATTTAGTAATTAATGAATACAAAACTAGAAATCGTTGGTGAAAGCCACACACTAATTAACACACACATGCATATCTCGACCAAATGTTGATTCTTCAATAAAACCTGATAATGGTGAAAGATGAAATGAAATATTTTTGAAAAATGGTAGGATGTGGGTTTCAGAGAAATGAAGGGAAGAACACCACCAAAATTGTAAATGTCATCTGATCGGTGTTCTTTCTTTTTCATTTGGGCGTTTCTTTTGATTGATCAAGTATCAAGTACTAAGCAGATTGATTCAAAAGTCTCAAATTTGTGATTATTAGGGTTCTGGTGAGTTTCCCTTTCAACTGAACTTTTTTGTTATATTTTTTTTCCACTATTTTTTTATCTTATGTAGAAATTTCCCTCATTTATTGGAACCCCTCTCCTGTTCGACCACCGTATTCAAGGATCTAAAACAACCACTGATAGTTTCTTAGGTTTGGTGGTCAGAGCATCGTCGAAATTGCAGATCAAAGGTTCGATTTAGGAATTTAATGTCTTGCGATTGACTGCATTTTAATTATGCATACCCACCACATCGATAATAGATTGAGGCTAAAAGGGGGTGAAAAAAGAACAAAGATTTTATGACTTTTCTTGTGATGATTCCTGCAACATAAAAAGGGGATTTAATGTTCATGGAGGGAGGCTTACGAGGAAGATGATGTCGATCGAGGGAGGGAGTCACATGAACGAAAGTAGAAGGAGGGTGGTCGGCTGGATTGTAAAGATTCGAAAAAAGAAGAAACCCTGGTTAATTGTTGGTTAAACTTAATTGATTCACATTTTGTGGAATCTGAAAAGGCAAAATGAAGACTTGAAAGAATTTCCTCGATTTATATTAAAATTTTAAAATAATAATACAATAGATTAATTAGAGACTATTTTTCAAAGTATAAGGACCATTTTTATAACTTAAATAACTTCTAAAAAATGGACACGTGTCACGTTTTAATTGGTTCCTATAACTTTCTATTGATCTTGAATATATATATATATATATATATATATATATATATATATATATATATATATATATATATATATATATATATATATATATATATATATATATATAACGGTTCAAATGAGAACCCCAAAAGGTTAAGAACAATTTTTAAATATTTTCATTAAGGACGTATTGGACAAATCCAACATTTATATTGCATTAAGAAAACATTTCTATTCTCAAGTTTACAACTGATTGCCGCTTGTCGTGGGACCACTGTCGGACTATCGATGAACCATTTTTAGATCACCACCGGACCATCGTCGGCTATACTAACACCAAATTCAGTGACATTTTTCTGGTCGTACTCACAGCTTAATAGAACAAAAATTGTAGCCCCCTATTTCTTTGGTAATACTTTTTAGGGAAAATGACATATATGTCCTATTAAGTTTTTAGGGTTTACCCATTTAGCCACTTAACTTCTTTTGTTGCTTTATGAGGGAGATAATTATTTGTAACCTAGCAATCTAATCCCTTTCATATATTGTAGCCAATTTCCATTTCCACATAAGCGTAAACTAACACGTAAGCGATGACATGACAAGAATTCAAAGCGTCCCAACAACCCAAACGACGTCGACTTGTATATGAATCGTACAAAGCACGCTTGGACTGTTCAAGCCGCCTTCACATAAATTGAAGACTTTGTTACCCTAAAATGGCACATCTGGAAACTTGCTTACCCCAATCTTGTCTTTAACTTCACTCCGAAATAGTAAAAATGCCTACGCGAGCATCTGTAGAACACAACTGGTCTCCAAACTACCGACGTCACATGACGGAGAATCATTCCAATGGTGTAACCAACAAAGACATGGCCATCAATCTACTGCAAACCTAGTTGGAATTGTCTCTCATACGGGAGGACTTCCAAGACCAGTTGCGTGAGCTCCGACAGGGTGTTAATCGAGACTTGAATGGCATGAAACGTGAGGTCGATGACGTTCGTGCTGGTCAGCTAGATATCTCTAATATCCTTGTTGATCTTGAGAATCATTTCTTTTCTCTACAAGGGTTGTATGAGAAGATGGTCGTTGAGCACAACAAATGTAAGAAAGTGAAGTATTTTGTTGGGATT
Organism: Lactuca serriola; assembly: GCF_051521515.1. Taxonomy (NCBI): domain Eukaryota; kingdom Viridiplantae; phylum Streptophyta; class Magnoliopsida; order Asterales; family Asteraceae; genus Lactuca; species Lactuca serriola. The sequence goes on from NC_136416.1 coordinate 53,757,007, forward strand.
ATTTGTGTTTCTACTGTGGGTGTGTTCACCTACAAGTTCTTCAAGTAACAAAAGAATTGTAGGTTAAGGCATTTTTGTCCTGGGTTTGTGTTTTGGTGTGCTATTTAAGTTGTTTATTGTCGATATTAGTAATAGATTTTGTGTCTAGTGGCGCTTGTTGATGGTGCTGGTAATAGTTTGTAGTGTCGGTGCATATAGTTGGTGGTGGTGGTGATGGTCATCCTTTTTTGATGAAGTATGTTTCGATGATCTTTGTAATAGGTTATGGAATAGGAAAAAATGATGTAAACAAACCCATGGCTGAAATATCGGTTTATATATTATTAAAAAAATCTTACACCTATGTTTATGTTCGTGCATGAGCGAATGAAACATTTGGGGATTATATATGTTTGGGTAAGTTAGTCCCACTCATGTGGATCTTCATCGTTGGGATGGGACGACAAGCTAAAGCAAAGTCAATCTATTTTTAAGTAGATACATAGGGATCACAAATGGTGCAGTTGGGAAAAAGGGACAAAAAAAGAATATTGCACACGTGGCATAATGGTCTTTATCTGTATGGAAACAACTTTTCTAAAGTGTAGTTTTTTTGTTTACTTGTCAATGCACTTTTGCTTGTTTAATTGTCAATTTCATATCAAATATATGGATTAGATTAATGGATTAAGTGATAGATAACCTATTACAGGAATAGCTTAATGGATTAAGTGACACAAAACCTGTTACAAAAATTGACTTAATTACCCCCACATCCTAAAATTTTAGTAATGACAAGAATAGCCCCTAAATGGTCACTTTATTTATATGACAAACATACCCATACTTGATTACATACTGTAAATGGCTAAACCACCCTAAATGACCAAAATACCTCTACAATTGCTATAATTCTCCTTCTTTCTTGGTTAATAGACATGACTAAAATACCAATACCTTCCTAACTTAATCTAAAATAACATATAATAACTTTCCATACCATAAAACAACATAACATACATCATTTCATTTATTGCAAAAGGCAGGAATGATGAACACAACATTTGTAACATACATAAAATTCCAATGTTGTAAAAATCCCGATTAGGACCCGATTAATCACCAATTAATCCCAAGGCGCTACTCGACCGATTAGAGGGCGCCTAACGATTAATCTCTGCATACAAAATGACTAAAACAGGAGAACTCGAAGAAATTTTAACACTTTGAGAAGTTATACTCAACATAGACTATTTGAGGTATGATTAGTGTTGTACTTATCATATGAACCTATTTTGTTATGATATTAGTGGTATTTACGAACTTTTATATGATATTAGTCATATTTAATTTTTTAAAATCTAACAAATTAGCAATTAATGGTCCCCGATTAATCTCCGCCTAGCCGATTAATCCCTTGACCCCAGTCTACCGACTAGCTAACGTCGAGCGATTTTTACAACCTTGTAAAATTCATAAAAATTTTAAACTTTTTCAAGCATCCAAAAGCCACTAGTTATTACAAAATGTTTTCAAAATAGTTTCATATCAGAGAATCCCAGAAATCAAAATCATAAAATGTGAGGAGGTGCACGATCAAGCCTTCGCCTTCCCGCGATCATCCGAAGTACCTGAAACAAAATCCAAAACTGTAAGCCCGAAGCTTAGTGAGTTCTCCCAAAATACTTCACAACAATAACACACCTATAATAACAGCATACTATGGGCCCAATCAACCATTGGGTTGGAATGCCCCAGGCCCTCAACCATCGGGTTGGAATGCCAACATACTATGGGTCCAATCATCCTCGGGATGGTATACCCTCGACCTACAACCATCAGGTTGGAATGCCCACACACTATGAGTCCAATCATCCTTAGGATGGAATACTCTTGGCCCACAACCATCGGGTTGGAATGCCCCACATACTATGAGTCCAATCATCATTAGGATGTAATACTCTCGGCCCACAACCATCAGGTTGGAATGCCCCGGTCTGTTGGTTCATGCACAAAGCAAAAAAGATTCAACCACCAATCAAACATATGCATATATATTAGATAATCACATAACCGTCTATAGACAATCAACCAATCTACAGATCACTAAGCATGGCAACATCCTATCTACCAGGATACCAATCTAACTGATCACATTGGTAATAAAGCAGGATAACAATCCAAAGGGTCGGCCTTGGTGCCTTCGACCCTTGAGTATAATGAGGAAAATCCACCTCACAGATAGTGCTAAACCAGTAATATCAATCCCAACTCGCAGCCTACAATCACCAAGTAACTAACCTTATTAAAACCCCAAATGACCAAAAATACCCTTAAAGTAAAACTTGGTCAACCTTGGTCAAAGTCAGAGTCAACAATCCATGTTGACCCCAACTCGTCGAGTGCATCTCCTGACTTGTCGAGTTTTTTCATGTCACAGAAAGTCGTGAAAAGCTCAAGTCCACTTGTCGAGTTATCAAAGCAACTCGTCGAGTTCTTCAGCATCCAGAAAGCCGGGGAAAAACTCAACGAACTCGTCGAGTTATCTCATCAACTCGCTAAGTTCACTCAGTATCCATAAAGCGGGAAACCCTATCCAACTCATCGAGTTAGCTAAGCAACTCGTCGAGTTTTCCTGTGTTAACATATTCAGCCCTTTCCAGTTGAATCCAAGGCCCCAAACTACAGATCTAGCCCCTTAGGATTGAGATACCACGTAAAGTTGCTAACTTTACGTGAATGTAAGGCATCAAAGGAATTAAATCACTCATAGAAAGCTTATTATGGGTTTTAGAGCATGAATGAGGGCCAAGACTTAATAACGTTGGCAACTTTAAGTCCGAGGAGGCCCTAAGATGCTCAGATCTGAAGTCCTAGCTTCAAAGCATGCTCAAAACCAAGAATGACTCAAGAATAAGCTAGAAATGACCATAAACTCTCTAATGGAGAGATGTAACAAAATAGTGATTAAGATGGCAACTTTTTACCTCCTAATGGACAATGCAGTGAATCTAGTATATCTAGAGCATAAATCACATATCTAGATGAAGACAAATGTTCCGTTTTGGAGTCCGTCGAAACTCCTTCTTCTGAACACTAGATCTCATTAGAAGTACTTTGATCTCTTGGGAAATCCTTCTAAATCTCAAGATCCTGCTGAAAAAATAGAAGATATGAAGATGAAAATTTTAGATCTAGAGGCAAACATCATAGATCTGGAGCCAAAGCTCATATATCTACAGGAAAGAGTGTGAGTAATTGATGACGATGGATGTTCAGATGCGTAGGTGGTGGCTATGGCGTGACATCAACATTAGGAGAAGATGTTCTGATCAAAATATGAGAAAGTGCACCAAATCAGAGTTACTAGCTGTGGTGGAGATGTCGTCGTTGGTGGTGGCGGTGGTGACGATGTCGTCGGAGGCGATGGTGGAGGTGGTAGTGTTCATCACAAGTTGTAAGCTTGTAGAAGAAGAAGATATAAGTTTTCTTTTCATAGAGAATGTAGAATAGAGATAAGACAATCAAGTAGGTGAAAGTGTATGTAATATGTGTAATAAAATATGAAGTGGGTTTTAGTTTTTAGTTATTTACATTCCTGCCACTCTTTTTATTTTGTTAGTAATAGACAAAAAAATACCCTTTCAATAAGTTTTGCAAACATTTATTATAAAAATGACAAATATACATTAATAAAACTGGTTCTTAACCATTTTTTGGTTCTCATTTGATCTTTTCCATATATATATATATATATATATATATATATATATATATATATATATATATATATATATATATATATATATATATATATGTATGTATTAACTTCATTGGGGTTATATTCTATAATTTCGATTCCACTTCTTAATTACACTTTTTTATAATCTTCTGTCATCATTTTCTTATGTTTTTCCAAAATGAAACTCGCAAGAAGACTGTTAATTTTGTAAAGTTACGGTTTTATCTAACAGACGTATAGTAGTTTTACCTAAGGGTGAAATTGGTATGGTACCAGTCATTTTTTCTTTAAACCGTGTACTGTACCAATTATTGTTGGTACCAACTTATTTGGCTACCAATAACTTTGGTTGGTACGTGTTGGTAATGGTATGTACCAAAAAGTTTAGGGATTTTATGAATAAAGCTTTTTTTTGTGTTCTTGAACATTGGAATTGTGAATGGGGCTTTTGTGATTCATTGAACTTTTCAATTGCCCTTCATGTTTGTGACTGGGATACCAAAGATCACAAACAAGGTGTGAATAACCATGCAAATCAGCTTGGTATTCTCGAATTCATTTATCACCTAATCAATGTACCGGTTAACCACACACGCTCCATCGATCTATGATAATCTACAAGCTACCCATTGTCATCCTTCATTAGTCCCATATTAGTGTGTCGGTTAACCACACACTATCACAGGATGACGGTTTTAGACTAGTCAATATCGTGTGCCACTTAGTGCTTCTCCGACCAAGTCAGGCTAACTTTGACGATCTAGATGTAATAACGAACTTAGGAAGCAAGAGTCACGACAAGGAACACTTCAAGTACGAAGGAAAGCTTCTATTATATAACTCAACTTCTTTACAAGGAAACTTCTTCGTGGTTTGTGCAAATAAGCCCTTCTCCCTATTTATAGGAACCTTACACCTCCTCAAGGGAAGTTTCTAGGTTCCGAACATTCCCGAGTATTCTAGATCATTCTTACAAGTTCTTATTCTACATACAAAATTCTGTAAGGTTCTATACTACTCTTTTGTGTCCTAGAGGATTCTACGATGGTCTAGGATCTTCCGTATCATTCTAGCTTCCTCTAGTTCTCTCTTGATTATTCCGGATCGTTCTTCCATGTTCCGCGGACACCTATAATTTTCTAGTGTCTTCCGGGGTCTCGTAGAGTATTCTTGATCTCTCTAGAGACTTCTCGAGGATACTTGATCGTTCTAGAGTTCTCTAGATGAACGTGGAATTTTCTATAAACTCGGTTCGTGACACCATCCCCCACTGAAACCCTTGGCGTCCTCGTCAAGTCTTCTAGTATGTGTTACTTGTGTTCTTAATTCCTCGTATGTTGTGGGTCTTCTCGTAGCCTCATGACATTTCGGAGTAATCCTTGCGGTTAATCGTGACTCCATCTTGCACCAATATGTGTTGACACCTTGAACTATGTTGCTTGGTTTCACATACTTCCTGTTTCAATCACTAGTCGCTTGTGAATTATCTTTCTTCTTCCAACGTAGGGTATTTTCCTGTATCTTCCCAACTTCCCTAAGGTCTTTGTTAAATTTCATCGATAATAGCGTTCGAGACCTTGTTCTACTCCTGTATCTTCCCAACTTCCCTAAGGTCTTTGTTAAATAGAAAAGCTTATCTTTCTCCTGCATGTCGGGTAACTCCAACATCAAGCTCGTGAACTCGACTACGTAGTCTCGGATGGATCCCACATGCTTTAACCCACGAAGCTTCTTCATCGCTATGTCATCAGAATTATGTGGGCATAATTGCCTCTTAAGTTGCATCTTGAATTATTCCCATGTGTCTATGTTGTATAAGCCTTTTTCATTGTTTCCATGCTTCCTTCTCCACCATAAAGCTGCACTCTCGCATAGATAAAGAACGACCGTATCTACCTTTGTCTTGTCGTCCTTCGCTTGACTAGTATTGAAGTAGCATTCCATTAACCAAAAGAACTCATCAAGTTCTTTAGGGTCGTATTTACCTCCATACTTCAATGGTTTAGGTGCTTCTATGTGTGGCAACATTTTCTCCATGACTACTCCGGCTATTGCTACCTTGCACAATTTTACTTCAACTTCTAACGTGGCTACCTTCCACAAGGTGTTGATTAGTCCAAGGACTTCTTCCTTGATGACACTGATGGATTCCTTCATTCCATTACTAGTGTTATTCGTATCTCCTATAAACTGCTCGACGATATCCTTCCACTCAAGGATCTCAACAACATTAATATTCACCTTTGTAAGCTTGTTTTCTAAGCTCGCCAAGGCATTTACTTACTGGTCCCTCTTCTTCGACTTCATTCCCTTCTCCTTTACTATAGGGGGAATGTTTACTACTTCACTTGCTCCTTCCATCGTTTATGGTCTCTTACTTGCGTGAACATGTCTCTGATACCACGTGTCACGGGATGACTCATTTAGACTAATCAATACCGTATGCTACTTAGTGCTTCTCCGACTAAGTCAGGCTAACTTCGACGATCTAAATGTACTAACGAACTTAGGAAGCAAGAGTCACGACAAGGAACACTTCAAGTACGAAGGAAAGCTTCTATTATATAACTCAACTTCTTTACTAGGCAACTTCTTCGTGGTTTGTTCAAATAAGCCCTTCTCCCTATTTATAGGAACCTTACACCTCCTCAAGGGAAGTTTCTAGGTTCTGAACATTCCCGAGTATTCTAGATCATTCTTACAAGATCTTATTCTACATATAAAATTCTATAAGGTTCTATACTACTCTTTTGTGTCCTAGAGGATTCTACGATGGTCTAGGATCTTCTGTATCGTTCTAGCTTCCTCTAGTGCTCTCTTGATTATTCCGGATCGTTCCACCATATTCCACGGACACCTATAATTTTCTAGCGTCTTCCAGGGTCTCGTAGAGTATTCTTGATCTGTTCGGAGACTTCTCAATGATACTTAATCATTCTAGAGTTCTCTAGACGAACGTGGAATTTTCTAGAAACTCAGTCCGTGATACTTGATCGTAGGGTACTAGATCTAGTTGCTTACTTACGAAGTGAGTCTTCTCACTATACTTACCTGAGCGGTAATATTGTATGACTGAAGGGTCTTATTTGAGTTATCAACCGGAGGGTCCTATGTGCTTATACTGAGCTATATGAAATTATGCATTTTGTCTTTGTGATATATGTTATATTATTCTGTGCTTTACTAAGTTAGGACCGAAGGGTCCAAACCGAGTTGTGAGACCGGAGGGTCTTCACTGAGATACATGATTGGAGGGTCCAACCCGAGCTGTGAGACCGAAGGGTCTTCACTGAGACCCATGACCCTGAGCCATGAGACCGGAGGGTCCTCACTGAGACGCATGACCGTAGGGTCCATGCCGAGCTATAGCTATGAGAGGCTTATTATTTGTGTATGTGGTATTTTGGGGAACTCCCTAAGCTTCGTGCTTACCGTGTTGTGTGTTATGTGTTTCAGGTACTTCTCAGGACCACGGGAAGGCGCCGACTTGATTGTACACATCTGTTCGAGATTATGTTTGAGGACTCTGGGATATTATCAGATATTTTGTTGATTTTTGTTTTGACAATTGATACATTGGTGGTCTTTGAGAAATGTGACATTGATTTTTATGTGGTTTAAAAATGAAAATTGTGCTTGAAAAGTTAGAGTGTTAAAACCATGATACGGCTCGTGGCATAATGACATGAATATGGTTGACACATAACACTTTTATTGATTGATTAGACATGTATGATATGTATGGCTCGTTTGATATGTATGGTATGTGGTATTTGGGGAACTCAATAAGCTTTGTGTTTATAGTTTGTGGTTTATGATTTCAGGTACTTCAGGTTCGAAAGGGAAGGGCCCCGCTTGATCGCAGCGCATACACCCGTGTTTTCCGCAATTCTTGATTTTGGGATTTATTTTGATAATTGTTTTACTCTGGAACAGTTTTAAATGTTTGTATAAGGTTAATGGAATGTTTGAATATATATATATATATATATATATATATATATATATATATATATATATATATATATATATATATATATATATGAAATATTTACACTTGATTTTCGGGTTGTTACAAGAGATATATTTTTTTTCTTTTTTTAATCTAAAAATTATAAATTAATAAAAGAAGATTTTAAAAGGAATTCATCAAGGGCAAAATAGTCATTTTATGTTCATAGGGACGACCTGAGATAAAAAAAAAAAACATAATACAGGGACTGTCCGAGTTAATTTTTGAAAATAGAGACTGAACGCGCTATTTAACATTTGGTCTAAAGATGAATCATATAATTTATTCTATGTTTAATATGTTCACCAGGCTCAACTTAATACAATAATGGCATAACCTTTTTGAATAGATAATGGACTAAGCCTAGCCCATAAAACTACCAACATTAAAGTGATATGTTTTTTTTTTGCTTAAATCATTAAATGTGGAGTAAGTTGCACAAATTGTTTCTGTGGTTTGGGGTAATTTGTATGTTTGGTCTCTAAGCTATTTTTTAAGTCGGACAGACCCTAAAATAAATTTCTTGCGCATTTAGTCCTTACCAGACCTAAAAAAGAATAAATTGCCCTTATTTATTTATTTTTTAATTTCTTATTCTTTATTTTCTATTTAATCTATTACAAAATATTTATTAAATAATATGGGTCTCGCTCTCGCCACTCTCATTTATCTACCCATCATCTTCTTCACACCCATCCAATCAAAATTTTCGGGCGTGTTTGGCTTAGCTTTTCACAGCCAAAAAGTCATTTTTGGAAAAGTTACAAAAAGTCAGGATTTCCTGACTTTTCCAAAAAGTTCATTTTCCTTGTATAAAAACTCAAAAAGTAGCTTTCAAACTAGTTTTGCCAAATATCTTTTGCTTTTTTTCTTTTCCAAAAAGGACTTTTGGGCTGTGAAAAGCTAAGCCAAACACCCCCTTCATCTATCATCACTACCACACACTCCTTCCTCCCCCTTCCCTTCACTGGAAACGTGTGTCCTCCATAACCCCTCCCTTTCTTGTCCCATAACCCACACATCACAACGATAGTTTCAGGAAAAGTGTGTTTGATTTGGTTTCCTTTGTCGAAAAGCTTTCTATCACCTCCTTCTCGACCGGTTATCTTCTCCGTCGCCGGAAAAGATTGTAGGTAGCCTGCCCTTTACATCTCCTTTTTCCCCTTATTTCCCTCTCAACAGAAGCAGACTATTACAGGAGTTTGGAGAGACCAAACCAATCACCTCCTTTCACCTTCCATCGTTGGGGTTCCAAACTCTCGATGAGCCCACCATGCTTTCTGGAACTCAAAACCCTCTTGTCAGACCCTTTTTCTTCGGAGCCACCTGGAAGATCTCCACACCTCATTCGTCTCATCCTCTCCCTGATAAACCCAAACCCTAGTAAAGATTATTACCGTTGTTTTTTTTCCACCGCCGCGAAGTTCACATCAACCCCAACATTGGTCCTTGTGTTTTGATCTGCTTTATAGTTTTGGTTCCTAAATTTATACATTAATATGTTATATCCTTGTAGTATATAAATATTACGGTTTTAGTCCTTCTTTTATATAAAAGAATATCTTATTATTATTATTATTATGTTAACAATTTATTATTATTATTATTATTATTATTATTATTATATAACAATTTTATATATAGCTTTTTTATAAAATTATTTTTATTTTTTAAATTAATTATATAAATTACATATATCATATTGTTATTTATTTTTACCTTTATTTATTCATATTTGTTTTTGTAGTTTAAAAATCTTTTAATATTTTTGACGTCTTAATCAAATATACTTGTTTTTGTAGTTTAAAAATCTTTTAATATTTTTTGCGTCTTAATCAAATATACCATTTAATATTTTTCTACGTCTTGTTCGGTCACAATATACAATGTTTTTTTTTACCTTTTTATTTATCTTTTGCTCGAATAAACAAAATAGAACCCCACACAATGTTGTTTATTTTTATTTTTTACTAGTGTTTTCTTAAAAGCTAGAAGTGAGAAAGCTCCCAAAAGTTGTGTTCCGAACACGCCCTAAACCCTGTCGGTATATGATGAATATCATAACTGTACAAATTGTCTATGTAAAAATTAATCAATTAGATGTGACCAAGACGTCGACTAATCCCCTAAAGAGTTGTCCGGTATTAATAGGAACTTGATCAATATAAAAAATAAAAACAAAATATTAAGATAAAACTAATCAAAGAGAAATAATAATACCAAAATGTGTTTAGTAATGGTTAAAAAATTAAATTTTATAATTATAAATACTAACACAAAAATAATATTAATGTAACTACATGCAAAATTGGTGGTTTTGAATAAATATACTAAAAATAATGTATATATATATATATATATATATATATATATATATATATATATATATATATATATATATATATATATCGGGTTAGGTTCATGTGAGACGACCTAATTTTGTGAGACCGTGAAACGCATTTTTTCTTTAATTTAATTTATTTTATTTTTTTAGTTAATTCAAGTTCCGAAAATAATATTTAAAAAAAGAATTTTTGGATTTTTCCATTTATTTTGCATTTTAAAATTATTTTTAGATTTGGTCTCATGGTCTCACAAAATTAGAATGGTCTCAAATGAACCTGAACATATATATATATATATATATATATATATATATATATATATATATATATATATATATATATATATATATATATATATATATATATATATATATATATCCTCCTTAATAAATGAAGGTTTTTTTTGCCACATGTCATCTTCTCCTTCATTTGGACACATGACATTTTTTAAAATTTTTGAATTTTCTATTTTCCACTTGTCATTTTATTGTAATTTTCATTTTATTAAATTAAAATTTCACATTTAATATGTAATGTAATATATATGTAAGGTATTTATTAGAAATGATTTATATATGTAATGTATTAAATGTATTAAAGTCTCATTAATTATAATAATTAAATTTTTTTTTTCATTTTTCTTATAAATTGAAACTTCTCAAATTGTTAAAATTTCATATTTAATTTTTTTTTTAAATAAACCCATGTAATACATGAGTCTCATACCTAGTATATATATATATATATATATATATATATATATATATATATATATATATATATATATATATATATATATATATATATATTCACAAACACGTGCTATCTTTGAGGTATAGAGAAACTCACATTGCCAACCATAATTTAATATTGTAAAAAACTTTATTTAAAAAGGAAGACGGGTAAGGGTAAAAAAGAAAACAGTAAAAATTTTATATGTCAATGGTTTTGACTTTAAGGTAGTAATGGTTTTGACCCAAATTTTGGGTGTCAATAACAACAAATTTGGGCTCAAGTTTTGCTACTTATTTCATCTTTATAATTTATATGCAATTTTGTAATGTTGATTTTTTTTAGAATTTATATGCCTTTTGTTTTGCATATCTGTAGTTTTTTCCATATATCTTTTTGTTAATTCCAAATTATAGGTTTATTCTTTTGGATTTTGATGTTTATCTTTATATTAGTTAAAGATTTTAGATGATTGTTATTTCCATTAGGATGGTTCCTTGAAGAAGATTATTATTGTCGGAGAAGAGACAGCCAGAGAAGACAACCGGCCACGACTAAACATTTTTTACTTTTTGTATTCCAAATATATCTTCCATGAGAATGTTGAGCGTGAGTGTTTGGGGGGTGGAACTCAATATAATTATTAAACAATTTTTAATTAGTAAATAAGAAATAAACAATAAATAAATAAATAAATAATGACAATATAGTCTTTTTAAGTTCAGTAGAGACCATGTGCAATAAAAATACACTTTAAAGACCGTCCGAATTTAAAAAATAACTTAAAGACCAAACGTTCATATTACCCGTAATAATAGGTACCATTTGTGTAATTTACTCTTAAATGTTCCACACTTGCATTCTCCTCATCCGACTACACTATTGCACATCCATCCTCCTTGGGCCTGGGCGTAGTTCGGAACCACTTAAACGAGACCCCGTACCTATCCATGAAAGTACAATCGATGGCTGTTACAATGTTAGTGAGATATCCTTTTTTGAAACTAGACCAATTTAAGGATCGATTATCGAATATAAAGACGTATTAGCCCAAATCGGTTTACAGCCCGTTTTCTAGTTTTTGTGTTATTATTCTTAACATGTATATGGCTAATGGCCGTGTAAGATCACGTTTGGCACATTTATGGATAACTTTGCCGAACTACATTGTCTAGTTTTATAATTTGATTCGTTCAGCCTTTTAAATATATTTTGTATGCATAAAAAATTCCAAATATAGTTGTAATCATAAAATAATAAAACACAATATAAAAATAAAAAAATCAATATAATTATTGTGAATGAATAAAGCATAATGTAGAATTAAAAAATAGAATAATGTGTAAATAAAAAAATCAAATACAACTACAATACGGAAATTAAAAACATAACCACAATACAACAAACAATTTTGGAGATTCGTTGATTAAAACATGAACATTTCACCTAAACTTGTATAGTCAACATAGAACCGGAATCACTCAAAATCAAATACCATGTCCAACTTTGAGTACTACAACAAAAGATTTGCATCCCTAAATTTTGAGCAAGTTCTCAAGGCTTTTGAGGAGACCCGGAAAATGGCATTGAGCTTTTAGCCGTTCCCCATAATTAATATTGACATTCTTTTATATATACACTAGGCGAATCCCCACGCGTTGCGTGAGAATATAATTATATAATTAAAATAATAACTTTTACCAAATTATGATTTAATATTTCTACTTTGAAACAAAATGTTAGTAGCAAAGTAAACATATAGTTAACATATTAGTTTTATTAAACATTATAGTTTAATTTTTAAGTCATTGTGATATATACAATTATTTGATAATTTTATAAACCGTTTAAAATTGTGTAAATTATATATCAAATGAATGATAATATAATGAGTTACAAAACGTATGAACAAAAAATATGAACTGCAACTTTTAGTAACATAAAAATAGAAAAACATCTATTATAACATTTGTATTAAAAAAGATATATATACAACGAATAATAAAAAAATATGAAAAATAAACACTATAACTTTTAATAACATAAAAACACTAAAACACCTATTATAACATTTATATTAACTCTTCATATTTAAATCACAAATCTCTTCAAATACATTAATTCTTTTAATGAGCAAAACTTTACAACCTTATAAAAAAAAGTTATTAGTGATTACTAATTAATAATTATAAGTTAAAAACTCTTGAGGTGTAACTAAAAAATATACATAAATTAGAAAACTCTTGAGTTGTAGTGTGAGTTTCAAATGAATGCGGTACTTGGAAATGTATTATTATTATTATTATTATTATTATTATTATTATATTCGTCTAAATAATTAGTTTTGATGCATCATTTTAATCCCTTTAATTATTAAACATAAAGATATTTAATTATAAATTTATAACATACATAGGTGCATATACATGTTAAACAAATCACATATAATATATATATTTTCGTAAATGTCATATGTAATTCTTGTCGCAGTAATATGGATAAATTACTTTCATATGAAGAACATATCATGATAAGTCTATCATAATCACATATCAAATGTTCAAAATTATGTTATCTTTTAAATATTGTCTTTTAAATATATTGTGTAGGATAACCCAACAAAAAAATAATAGAAAATAAACATAATCAAAATAGAAAAACTACAATCAAATAAATAAGAGCATTGGGTGGTTGGATATATAAATAAAGATGTTACATAAACATACATTTAAATCAAAAGAAAAAACTAATATTCGCCAACTTTGCTCAAACCAAAAACCTATATCCATTTTATGAATCTTCTTTCTTCATTTAACATCATTCAACCATAGAAACTTGATAACAATTATTCACTAACTTGCAATCAAATATTTTTATTGAAAAAGAAGAATCAGAAAGATATTCCAAGCAAAACATTGATGTAAACATTGATGTTTAGAGAGTCACATTCAAGATTGAGTAATACACACAAATCACAAATAAAGATTAAATGAGAAACTGAATATAAAGAAAGAATAGAAAAACTTCATTTGTTTTGGTTGAAAGAAAAAATCATATTACAATTACCATCGATGTGACATAACCCATTTCTAAAAATCATCATATTTGGATCGTGAACGCTTCAACTATATGATAACTTTTGAATCACAATATCTTCAAATCCTTCTTACAGGTAAGATTTTATATAACACAAAAGACACAAAAAGTTGGCATTTTATAGTAAATTTTTCGCTAAATGCTAATTAAACATAATATAATTTATAAAACGTTTGAGTGTTAAATCATAATTAAGAAAACTTTTGAGTTGCATTAGTTAAAAAATAGGGTTTCAAATAAATGTGGTTTGAGAAAGTTAAAAAATGGGGTTTCAAATGCATAAAATTCAAGAAAAAAGGCTAGCTTTATAAGTATATATATATATATATATATATATATATATATATATATATATATATATATATATATATATATATATATATTAAAGATGACCATCTTTATTAATAGTGAACATCTTGATTTTTTGGCAAAACTGGTCCATAAGTTTTCATATTTGTAAGGGTTCAGATTTTTGGCACTAAAGTTTGTAATATTGGCAATTTGGTCCCTTAAATTATTAACAGTGGTGTAAAGATAAGGATGAGGCTGATACGTGTAGTTCCCACGTCTCCCCTGGTGGTTCTGCCTTATCTTCCCCCCACCCGCTTTCTCATCCAACCATATTCGAATTTCATCGCTTTTCGAAAACTCTCCATCTTTGTCTAAACTCATCAGCTTCAAATTTTTGTTGATCGTTGCTTTTTTTTTCTTCTCTAATCTACAGACGGGACCATACAGATGAGGCAAGTGATTCCAACAGACACGATGCATACGAGGCAACTGATTCCAACAGACCTAGCAAGGTTTTAAACAAAGAAACTTAGGGTTTCTTGCTTTCTTCCCCTCCATGTCCCTCTAAAAACGAGCTCTGTTGGTCTATGTTGCAGTGCGCCGACAAGAAAAACCCTTGCCCCCTAGATGGAACGCCTGCGAGTAAACCCTTCCCGAAGGAAACATGTTCCCGCATTCTTCCCTATTCAGGTCAAGGTAGACCATGAACTGCTGATGTAGCAACTCAAACTCCACCACCTTCATGAGTCGGTACTTGTACGTGCGCTCCACGAAGTGGTGATTTTAGTTGGAGGTTTCGTCCGCAGCCATGGTCCACTGCCGGTGTGGGGCTTTCGCTTTGAAGAAGAGGCCTTCCACCACCACTCTCTGGGCGAAGTCGTGGTCGAAGTTGTTGCAGCAACGACCAGGTACAAATCAGGCACAACCTTTGTTGCTTGCCTCCTATATCTTCTATTTTCCTTTCGCTTTTTTCTTGCCCTTTGTCGGGAACAGTCGATTTGTGCAACCGAGTTGTAAGTGTTGGGTTTTGGTATACTACAACATCCTATGGTGCACATACAACCCTAAATACCTTGGATCTATGTTTTCACTAATTATACATGAAAATGGTTTCCAAGGTATTAATCTTACAACTAGCATGCATTTAACATAAAAATATAATATACTAGTTAGCATGACATACCTTTTGATGAGCTTGAATTCTTGGTGTATTTGGCCTTAAAGAGCTTAGCCCCAATAGTGTGGCAGCCTCAAATGGAATCACAACACACCATGGACAAAGGATGAACTTGAGAGAGAATTCCATGCACACAAAAGACACCATGAACTCTAAAAAGATACAAGTGACGATTTTGGACAATGAAGTATCTATTTATATGTAGGATTTCTAGGGTCATGGATATAACCCAAATCCATACCCATGGGTTTTATGATCCATGGTTCATGTAGCCCAACTCTTTATGTATCCATACATAAACTTGGTCCAACATGGATCATAAGCCCAACACATATAAATATAACTAATCATCATAATTAGTCCCCATAGATTTAATTAGTCTCTTTCGACCACTAAATTAATTCCAAATAAACTCTTGATCAATACTAATTAAAACATATGATTTCATATTAATATATTATTACTTATAATATATTAATAAACCATAAATAACCTTCTCTCAAAAGTCCATCCTAACAAATTGTCCTGATGATATGCAACCCAAATGGACCATGCTACTCTCGGGTCGAATACATACCAATAATAGTTATGGGCTTAGACACCTAATCCAACAGTAAGTTGTACAGGTCCGTAAATCACTGACGTCTTCTTATGTAGTTGCCCAAATGGTTGAAAGGGTTTTTGTTTTTTTCCTTGACAGCTAGCGCTTGCTTTTGTTGAAGACAGCCACCGGTTCAACAAATTGCTCCGTATGCTGCTACATCTCTTTCACAGTTTCACAACCTCTGCTTTGTTGACATTTGTTTGTAGGTTATGTTAACATGCCAAAGCTGCTCTAAAGAAATCAGAAGAACAGCACTCAGAAAAACATACATTTGTATACCATCTGCTACATCTTATTTGTGCCCACTATGTGTTTGATGTATTGTCTTAGAGAGACAAAGATATTTGAAAAAGTATAAAGGTGAACTTCAAACATAAATCTTACCCACATGATCCAATAAACTGATTAAGTCAAACAGGTCATATTTTCTCCTAACACACTTTTATAATTGTTTCCTACAATGCAAGTTTAATAGTGGTTGAATAAGACTGTATCTATGCCCAACAGCTACTCGATTTAATGCCAAAGTGGGTTGTATTTTTTTTTCAATTTTTAATCAATAACCTCAAACTTATATTCATATAAGATAGCTTTGAAGATTTTTGGTTAATTCATCTGATCAGATGACATGTTTGTGGGTAGGATATGATTTCACAGTTTGTGATTATTATTTCAATTGGTTAGACTTCTTCCAACAACATATGCTGCACAAAGTACTCAATTGTATTCTTAATGATTCCAAATTCTACTTTATGCTAGGTATAGACTGATTAAAAGTTAAAAATATATACTATATCTTATAACTTGTGGAATAAGTTAATTTTTGATAAAACAACAGCTATCTCATATCTTCATGTTTGTCATGGTTTTCTGCAGGCAGATCGCAACAATGTGCTTCTTGCTGTTCCAACATTCCTCTACGCTATTAATAACTACCTAAAGCTCACCATGCAGGTGATTTGTAATTTATATATTCATGAGGTGTAAATATTTACAATTGATTTGCATGCAAAATGAATGGCAGTTATGATGTGATATTCCTTTTAGCCCCTGGTGTGTTTTTGTTATCTCATTTCATCATGGAATGGATTAGGAAGTGTAATTATTATATCACCCATTTTTATTTATAAAATTTATATCGAACTAAACAATGTTTTCTAAGAATATCATGATTTTAATTAAATTATATTGTTATCTGACCTTCATAAATTTTGTGAAGCTTTATTTTAATCCTGCAACTGTAAAGATGCTAAGCAATTTGAAGGTAATTTTGTATGTCTCGTTGTTCTTAATATCTTATTTAGAAAATGAAAGGCATGTTTTTGATACACATTGCTGAACCCTAATATCATCTGAAATATTTGAAACACAAGGGTATTTTCTACTTCTCTTTCTTTATTATTCGTTTTATAGACTCAAACCCACCAGATTAAAAGCAAGAAAGGGAAAAGAGGGTATTTGGTTGAAGGAAATCCAGAGATACGGGGCATAAATCGAACCCACGGGGTTCTCGCTTCCCTTAAATCTCCCAAACGCTTCTGAAAATGACTACTCTCCATCCACGGTTGTTGGCTTCTTTGTTGATGCCCCAATTCGAGGTCTCCAGCGAAGGTCAGCAAAGATGCACTTTGTTTTGTTTTTTGTTGTAAAAGAAATTGACATTGTATTCATCGATTTTTATTAGCCAATTTTTAAATGAAATATTAGAAGTGAAAAGTCAAATAAAAAAACGACATGCAGATTCAGAAGCGACAATGGCTTGACTCTGTAAAATTTATGGGTTTTGGCATGTTTTTTTTACTTGAATTATGTAGGTTTATTTTTTCTATTTCATATTTTGTTTGGATATTCATGTTCCTACCTTGATATTGGTTTGCTCTGCATTGTTGTGTATTTGTTGAGAAATCTTGTGTTTTATTTTGGATTTTTTGTATGTTTTAATTGGTGGGAATAGGATGAAGAGTGGACACAAAGTACAAATTAAATGCATGTATTACCTAATTTCTCCAAAAATTTTTGGAAGTTGGAATCAGAGCTATCTACAGCCAAAAAGGTAACACAATATGTCTTATATGACACAAAAAACATCCAAATGTAGTGTCAAATGACACAAAAATGTAGTGTCAAATGACACAAAACAATCTTGAAATCCATCTTTTTTGGCCAGGAAAGGGGACACTTAGAAATATAAAATGAGTATCTCAACCAGTTATGTACAACACATCATTGAAACATAGCCATGAATAGAATAGGAAAAGAAAGCATCAACACTTCTACTGCTAAAATTTAGGAATTTATTGATCACTTATCTGCTACTTGAGATAGATTCAAGCTAAAAAAATATTTGACGAGCATTCTGATAATGAATAATATCTAAATCTGATCCAAGTTTTTGAAAAAAAAAAATTCTCAGTTAATATAGATTGCAGCTATTTTTTTCCTTTATTGACAACATATGTACTTCCAAGTTGGTAATCTTTAATCCGTTTTTTGATCTTACCGGTGTGATGTTTGCAGCGATTTAAGTTATGATGATAACATGCTGAATCGGATTTGGAGAATACACTTTGCTTCGACTGTAGAAAGGGAAGGCCCAAACAAGAAACAAAAAAGGTGACATTGTTGTTAGCTCTTCCAAAGATACAACATCTTCATCAACATGGCCATGGAAAAAGATGGTTGAAAATTTAAAGTTGGCTCACCAAAAACTTCCCGTTATCGTTGATCTCATTAACACTGTAAGTAATCTTGAAGTTATTATCTTACCTTTTGCAATTGATATAAACCAAATTTCTGAATAATAATTATGGAATACATACATACTATTAATTTACATATTTTTCTTCTTATATGATTTCAAAGTCAAGGTTGATTCAAATAAAATTGAAATGATCATTATTAGTATAATAGCTGGTGTGGCATTTGTTTGCCTTATTATATTTATTTCCAGTTTATACTTGAAACGGAGATGTTAATTATAATATTTGAGTTGTTTAAATACAAATTAGTATAATGCTAATTATCTTTGATTCATGAATTCAAGTTTGAAATGAATTATTTTATAGAATAACTATTTCTAATGTATGATGCTTGCAAGTTTTTCTTTCCATCAACGGAACTATCATCACAGGGTGCTACAGTTCTAAATTTACCTAGGAGCGGTTTTTTGTTGAATTCTTCCTTATCAATTTGTGTAACGGTTTCTTGTAGTTTTATTTATTCTTTTTTAGTTTTGTAATTTGTTACATTTTAGTGATTAACTGTTTTATAATGTGTATTTACAGGTCCACAGAAGTGAGCAGGTTGGAATAGGTGATCCAAATTATGGAGGTAGCTACTGATTATCATGTTTGATTGAGTTTAACAGTAGATTGTGGTTCGAGGTTTGCTTAAACTGACTTTGTGCTGAACTATTTTTTAGCATGTATGGAGATACTCCAGGCTCAAGAAACAATGTTGGTTTTCAACCCACAGTTCCAGGTGGAGGTCTAATTCCAACTAATTTTTATTATTATTCTCTGATCATCATAATTTGTACCAAATCTTTTTGCAGATTCTACCAAGTCTTTTCCTGTAGTTATATGTTTCTGTGTTTGAAAATTTGTTTGGTTGATTATCATTTACTTTGCAGGAAAATATTACAAAACAATGGAGAAACCTGATTATCTCAAGTTTGAAGTTGCCCAACTTGGTGAATCCAAAACATTTGATGAAGGATTCCATGGTGCATATTGCAATTGTACTGGTCAGAATATATTTAGTTTTTTTTCTCCAAATTCGGTTTAGGGAATCATTGTTTTGTATACTAATGATATGTTCTACTGTTATATCTACAAAATGGTTATCATGTACATTTGTAGATTAATGGTTTCAACATATCTAGCTATGTAAGATTATGTAATTTTGATTCTTTACATCTATATTGAACTGTTAAATCCCTAGTTTTAATTAAACTTCTTTAGGATTCATTAAAATTCTTTGGGATATTTCCGACCTCGCAACACGAGGTTACCCACCGAGTTTAATTATTATCCCATATGACCATTTTAACATTTACCATTGTTGGATGATTGACCAATGTGACGTCAAAACTCTAAAAAAGCATTAGACAAAACTTTGAGATAAAACTAAGTGATATTTCCGACCCCGCAACGCGAGGTTACCCACTTAGTTTAATTATTATCCCACATGACCATTTTAACATTTACCATTGTCGGATGATTGACCAATGTGACGTCAAAACTCTAAAAAAGCATTAGACAAAACTTTGAGATAAAACTAAGTGAATATATATATATATATATATATATATATATATATATATATATATATATATATATATATATATATATATATATATATAGGGATAGGTTATAATGTGGATGTATAATTATTGTGCGGACGTGTGGACAATGTTATTCTATGAAAATTACTAAGAGAATAGGTTGTTTGCTAATGTGAATACGTTCAACCTTACACACCTATCGTCATTTTCATGCATTCTCACTAATTCTTATTCATTTTTGTTCTCACTCATCGTTTTTTACTAATTTTCATTCTTACAAACTATGAATCAATAAAAACATTCTGACAATATAAGAATAAAAAAAATTATAATAACCTTATAGACGATTTAATTAGTAATAATGCGTGATAATGACAATAGTTATGTAAGATTGAACGTATTTCCGTTACCAAATAATATTTTTTTTGTCATTCTCATAGAATATCATTGTCTCCACATCCACGCAATAGATGTCAATCCACATTTGAACCTAGCACTCTCTCTCTCTCTCTCTCTCTATATATATATATATATATATATATATATATATATATATATATATATATATATATATATATATATATATATATATATATATATAAGTTTGGAATAATAATCACAT
The DNA here is from genome assembly GCF_051521515.1 of Lactuca serriola. Taxonomy (NCBI): domain Eukaryota; kingdom Viridiplantae; phylum Streptophyta; class Magnoliopsida; order Asterales; family Asteraceae; genus Lactuca; species Lactuca serriola. Next base: position 53,777,892 of record NC_136416.1, read on the forward strand.
CAATATATTTGATAAGAACAGTGCCACAAAACATTAGAACCATAAACCATAAGTTGTATGATATTCCTTAATAATGAAAACTAATTGTTGGTTTTTCATAATACAAACTAAATTATGAAGTTTTATTTGATTTAAGATTCTTAATCAAAACTAAGAGACTAGAAACAATAATTTACATCTTAAACCATTTAGTTTCTTATTCTACACCCCCCCTTATGTAACGCCTGTAGATCCGGGCTAGTCAAATTACAGACGATAAGCATCAAAAATGACTTTTTGATGGAAGATTATTTAGAAGGATTAATCTTAACCAAGTTTTAATATATTTCACAAGGTTTCCGTGCATATAAAGAACGCCAAAATCCGAGTTATAACGAAGAAGTTATGACCTGTCGAAGTTTCGTGACAGAACCGGCATGACCCAGCACGACCCAACGCGACGTAAATAGTGAATCTAAGGTAGATAGATATCTATCCTTAGTGATCTAAACGAGAGTCAAAGAATTCTTCGATAGTAGTCCAACGATAAAAAGAAAGACGAAAACGGAGTTCAGATGAAGGAGTTATGAATTTCGAACGGAGTTTTCCTGTCCCGGCCTACTAAAGATAATATATAAGTAATATACTTATAATATATTAAAAATAAATTCAAAATTATCCAATGGAGTCTTAACGAGCGTTGTAGATCATAATCTCGCCTTCGGGTCGATATAAAGAACGTCGAAAACAGAGTTCGTATGCGAAAGTTATGAATTTCTGAAGTTCGGGGCGCGAAACCCCAAAACTGTCAGAGACCACGACGTGGCAAGTCTCTTGACACCTCCGGGAGTCCCCCAGATGCAACTTGCGATGACGCATGCAGTGACGACCAAGCCCACGACGTGGCAAAAGGTTCCACGATGTGGAAAAGGCGAGTTTTACCCTATAAATAGATTTGAAGGGCCAACCGAGTTTGGTTGCTCATTCTCTCATCTCTCTCCCATATTACATCGTTTTACGTGCAGTTTTAACCCCCCGAAGCCCCGGTATCAACCCTGAGACCCGAATCAAGTTCCGAAACCCGAAGATCCCGAGAAGAAAAGAGTTTTCGAGCCGAAGCTCTGCCCACGAGAAACCCGGTGTGTGAAGTGATCCCGGTTTCACCGAAGAATGTCTACTTGAAGAGCCGTAGTGTTGTCCGATCATCTTCTGATCAAGTGAGTGTATAGTTTCTTTCATAAACACGATTATAATACAAGTATTGTTTAAATGTATTAAGTATATGTTTTGGGTGAGTGTGTGGTCACTTTCTTCTAACACATAAATATTAAGTATTTGTTATGAAATACGTACTATGTGTTTATATATTGTTTGTTTATTTGAGATGAGTATGGAATGGATGAACTATATAGGTATTAATGAGTTAAACTGTATGTATATTTTGTATCTACGAATATGTTGGGTAGGACATGGGTAGATGAGATCCGTGAGTATGGATCAGATCAAAAGGTTAGTTTTAGATCCGTGGGTATAGATTAGATCAAGAGATTGGATTTAGATCCGAGAATATGGAATAGGAAAAGAGATAAACTTGTTATTAATCCGGGAGTATAGATTAAGACATAGTAAATTGTCCCTAGTCCGGGAGTATGGATTGGGCACAGTTTAGATCCGGGAGTATGGATCAGAACAGGATTTAGGTATAGTAAATTGTCCCTAGTCCGGGAGTATGGATTGGGCACAGTTTGAGATCCGAGAGTATGGATCAGACCAATAGGTAAACTTGTTATTAATCCAGGAGTATGGATTAAGACATAGTTAATTGTCCCTAGTTCGGGAGTATGGATTGGGCACAGTTTTAGATCCGGGAGTATGGATCAGACCAAGAGATTAGTTTAGATCCGGGAGTATGGATTAGACCAAGAGGTTAGTTTTAGGCCCGAGAGTATGGATCGGGTGGAGAGATTAGTTTAGATCCGTGAGTAGGGATCAGATAAAGAGGAAAAGTTTAGATACGAGAGTTTAGATCGTGGCGTTGTGAGGATCGATGGGGTGGGATAAGAGTTGCTTTTATATGGTGAAATTATATAATTTTGGATGTTCTATATATATTTATATGATATAACATTGTGGGATGAAAACCCTATATGCTCACCAGGCTCCCAAGCTTGACGCACTCAATTTCCTTTGTATCACAGGTATCGATACGAAGATATATTTCACGGAGAGATTAAAGGAGATGTAAAATCTTTAGTGTAAATAATGTAAGTTCTGTTTATGTTTATGTGTCTGTATCGGAACATGACATCCCGAGATTTTGTTATATAATGAAAATACATTTCTTTAAAGAAATGCTTTGATAAATCTTTATCATATTTTGGGAACAAATTCCGCAACTGTTTTCTTTAAAAGATTACTCTGATTTTAAAAACAAGCATAAACAAATCGGTCTTTTCTGGCCGTGAAAAATGGGGATGTCACACCTTAAGATGGGTAATAGATATTAATTATGACAAACTTGGAACACAAACAATGACATATAGGACTATAAAGAGGTTTGGATATGTCACCAAACATAAACTAAGTTTATAACTTGGTACCAAACTTTTTCATTGATAAAATGATGATTGGTCTCAATTTGTTTAGTATAATCATGATGAGCATAATTCTTAGCAATAACAATTGATGACTGAATATCACTCTTCGTTATAATATGATCATCGATCTTCAGCTTGAGTTCCTACATTAGTCTCTTTAACTACATTTCTTCACATATTCCTTGTGCAAGAGTTATGTACTTCGATTCAGCATTATATTTAGGCAAGACTGTGCTTTTTTCTTTTCCATGACACTAAATTTACATATATAAATGAACAATACCAAGATGTAGACCTCATATTTGGTATAGAATCGTCCCATATATATATATATATATATATATATATATACACACACACACACACACACACACACACTTCAACGGTTCTACTTATGGATTTTCCAAAAAGTAATCCTTAGTCGGTGTTACTTCTAAGATATATGAGGATTCCAAACACAACATTTATGTGTTCTTAAGGTGGATTATTCATAAATTGCCTCAACGGTTCTACTTATGGATTTTCCAAAAAGTAATCCTTAGTCGGTGTTACTTCTAAGATATATGAGGATTCCAAACATAGGGATGTCAAAAAGTCCCATGGGACCCCGATCCCGTGGGGGCCCCGTCCCGTATGGGGGCATTTGTTGAAAAAAATCGGGGACGGGGGCGGGGGCAAGGTTAACCCCCGTTTTAATTTCGGGGGCGGGGGGGGGGGGGGGGGGGGGTTGGTAGTCCCGTCCCGAAACCCCCGTGGGGGCCCCGTTAATAAATTATATAAATTTACATATGTTAATTATATAAGTATAATAAACAACAAAATGATTTTTACGTACAAAAATTCAACAAAAACATGTTTTTAAGTTGTTTGTAACATGTAAAGTTATGTTATAAATATCTATTTGTTATCCAAAAAATAGTTTCTTTTAGCCCAAACAAGAACTTATTTTAGCCCAAATAAGTTAGCCCAAAATCAATCGAGGGCGAAGGAACGGTGGTGGGGGCGGGGGAACGGGAAAATTTTGGAGGCGGGGGCGGGGGATGCAATCCCCGTCCCGTTTGCCCCCGTTGACATCCCTATCCAAACACAACATTTATGTGTTCTTAAGGTGGATTATTCATCAATTGGCTTACATGATTGACTGAGAAGCCAATATCACGACGAGTATCATATAAGTATATGAGTTTTCCCATAATGAATCGATACACCTGGTTGTCTACTGCAATACCATTTATATTATTTTTGAATTTCACATTTGATTATATTGGGTGTCATCTGGTTTATAACATGTCATACCAGTATCACATAGATGATCTGATACATATCTCCGTTGAGAGACAAAAATGCCTTTTTTGAACTTGCAACTTCCATTCCTAGAAAATACTTAAGATGGACAAGGTATTTGATCTCGAATTCCTTAGACAATAGTTGTTTTAAGTGGATTATTTCACTTTTATCATTGCTCGTGAGAACAATATCTTAACTTATACAATCATGGTAATGATCTTATTATTAGGCAATTATCTGACAAATAATGTGTGATTAGTGTGACATAGAGAATAACCATTTTTTTTATAAAACCTTTGTAAATATTTCAAATTATGACAAGGAGATTATTTTAGACCATATAAGGATATCTTAATTTGCATACCTGATTTTTGTCATACTTGTTTACAAAACCAAATGGAAAATCCATGTAAACTTCTTCCTTAAGATCCCCATTCAGGAAGGCATTAGTCACATATAGTTGGTAGAGAGTCTATTTTTTATTGTAAGCTATTGAGAGTATTAATTTGATATTATTAAAGTTAGCAACAATAGAGAAGGTGTAACATCCAAAATATGGTCCCAAAAATTTCATTTTTAATAATAGATAAAACAGTATTTATCAATGACATCCAAACATATACATAAAACCACTGTATCAATTTCTGTAAAAATCAGAGTAAAACATCCAAGGCGGAAGCATATGGTGTGTGCTCTGCAATCATCCCGAGCTCTTCTTATTGAATACCGCAGTACTTGAAACCAAAAAATAAAACCGTAAGCACGAAGCTTAGTGAGTTTCCCCCAAACTACCACATACCACACATATCATACAATTAGGAGATACGGGCCCCGCTCACACTCAAGGAGATACAGGCCCCACCTACACTCGGATAACGGAGCCCGAACTAGGAGATACGGGCCCCGCCCACACTCGGATAACAGGCCTTGCCCTAGGAGATACAGACCCCGCCCACACTATGTGAGATATGTTCCCCGCCCACACTTAACTAACTAAGAGATACGGGCCTCGCCCACACTCAGCTAATCATGAGTTATGGGCCCCGCCCACACTCAAATAATAATGAGATACAGGCCCTACCCACACTCACATACATAAATAAACACATACAAGTATCACACAAAAAACAAGTACACAACCTTCCAAACATACCAATAACCACACACAAGTAATGATGAGATATGGGCCCCATCCACACTCAACTAATGATGAGGTACGGGCCCTTCCCACACTCGAATAATGATGAGATACGGTCCCCGCCCACACTCACATACATATAATCATATAAACATTCCAAAACATGCGAAAATCACAAAGATAATAGCATATAACACAATCAATGAGCCCCACCCACATACAAGTCATTTATGCATAACCTCATACTAGCATATAAAATAATCATCGGGCCCCGCCCAACAAACATATCAATACATACACATGCCAGGGTCACACAAACTTCTGGCATCCTAACATAATAACCATGGGCCAAAATTGGTGCCTTCGACCCGCTAAACATAGTAAGCAGACTCACCTTGTTCTGCTGAAGTCCCACGAATAAAACTCTAGCTGCTGGATGACAGACTCCCGAATTGTCAACATCAAAACAACACCCAATTAATAATCGGGTTCTAATACATAAAAAGAAGTCCATGCTTGGGGTAGAAAGACTACATTACTCCCAACCTATCTTGATCCAAGCCCAAGGCCCAAACTCACACTCTGAAGGCCCAAAAAGCCAAACAATGAACCAAGGCCTAACATATGGCCAATTTTCCAAATTGGGCCAAAATCCCTTACATGGACTTTAACCTTAATCCTATACAAATATCCTAGTCCGTACACTTGTTCATAGATGGCCTATTAAGAATCCAAACACCTAAGCCCAAAAGAAGGCCCAACTTGAAGCCCAATCATAATTAGGATTTTTCACATAAAATAATGATTAGGGTTAAGTGTTCTTACTTAAGCCATTAAGGACTTAATCCATTAACTCCATCATCCACTAGACCAATCATACAATGTGATCAGGCATAAGGCACAATTCCAATCCAACGATCGAAAATGCGGGTCCTGACAAGTCCAAACTTAAATCTCCAAGATTAGGGTTTTCTAAACCCTGTTTGGGTTTTCCAACCCAAGCATATGCCAAATAAGTCCAAAATTAAGCTACTGGGTTGATTAGGGTTTCACTAGGTCAAGAACCACTCACTGCCACCTCGGGCGGTGGTGGTCAACAGCGGCTAGCCACCACCTCACGGCGATGGTGGTGATCTTCTTCTTTTTTGACTAAGAAAAACTGATATAACATTCACCATTAAAACACACACATAATATACACACACATCCACCTACTACGGTGGCTGGTGGCGGTAAAGGCTGGCAGAAAATGACAGCCACCATGGTTGGCTGCCATGGTGGTTCACTCATCTCCGACGAACATTCTTCATGGATTCTAGCAGCAACACATGTAAAACACGACATGAAACTACCACTCTCAGCCACCCACTTGGTGGCTGACGACGCCGAGGTTAATAGAAATGGCGACCGAGGTTGGCAGCAGTAGCCATGACGTACCCCACATCGCGCATACAAGAAAGAACAAAGGAAAGGGAGAAACGGGTTGCGATCATCTTACCGAGAGCTTCTGGCTGTGGAACGGAATGAAGACGGGAAGCAAAGAGGTGGTCGCAGTGGGGAATAAAGGTCGTGTATTCACCGGAGGATGACAGCAGCGGCCCACTGCTGGCGTCTACGTACTGCCCTTCGTCGTTGTCGGCAACTTCACTAGCGGCTTGGCTTCAGTGGATTCCGTCTTCAACAACAAGGAGTCGGAGGTTGGAGCATGGAGGTATAAGGGTGGATGCTGGAAAGAGAGCTAGGGTTAGGTTTTGCATCTTCCAAACGAGAGGGTAAAGGGATATGAGGTTAATCTCGTGTCTCATTTCAAACCTTTGTCTATTTTTCCAAAATTAGTCCCTCATCATAAGCTCTTTTTCAAATTAACCCCAATAGTTACCAAACAACCCCCATCTTTAATAATTCATTACAATTTAAGTCTTACATTTACCATTTAACCCTCAATAATAAAAATGTAGCCCTTAACAACCCAATGTGTACACTTTATTAATTAGTACGACTTTTGGCTAAAATACAATACATAAAAATACGTCTCCGGGTTCTAGGGTTTATTATGTTTTATTTATTTTGAAAGCGGAATGTTACAGAAATGTCTCTTGGTAGTCTATACCATAAGACTAAGTAAACTCCTTGCCTTTAATCGAGCTTTAAGTCTCTCAACACTCCTAGCTGCTTTGATTTTATAGAAAAAAAATCCACTTACACTATATGACTTTATTTCCAAGAAGAAAGGATGTGAAAAATCCATGTCCATTATTTTTAAGGGCTTGTATTTCATATAGAGTGGTTTCTTATCCTTTACATATATTATGGGCCTTATTAGTAGATGTAGGAATCTGATCTTAATCAATATGGAACATGAATACTCTGTATGTAGATGATAATATGGTGTAGGACATGTTGCTTTATGTTGGATGCTTTGTGTAAGATTTGACCCATTTCTTAAAAGCAATAACAATATGCACATTTGACTGAATAGGTGAGACAATATCCATGATCGATTCCATACCTTGAGAGTTTTCTTCAAACATTAGGTTTTGGTTGGTATATTAGGGGTATTGAGCTTTTTGGATTGTGCTTGAGGAATCAAATTTGTTTCATTTTGAGGTTGGTTTCTTCTTAGGTAGACCTAAAGAGGTGGTTGAACAAGATGATGTTGGAGACAATTTCAGTTTCCACTGATACAAGGTGTAGTTCCTCGGACTTGATGACAAGAAATATTCGACGTTCTTGTAGTGGACCGATAATACATGGAAAAATCTAATTTTGAGATTCCTCCTGGTTCCCCCTAATATCTAAATTATGATAGAATGAGGTATCTGTCACACCCCCAACCGACGACGAAAACGCAGGGATGTGCGACTTATTCCTAGATCACAATCACTTGCATACATAGAACAATACAACAACATAGCATAATTTCTAATCTTTTATTTATAAAATAGATAAATTACATAGTAAATAAACATAATATAGAACTATGGTTGATAACAAAATTCCCACGAGTGTTTTCGAGTATGCGTAACTCCAATTCTTAAGTTCCTGAGAATACAATGCGTTTTGAAAGATACGTCAATATAAAGTTGGTGAGTTCACATGTTTGACTCAAATCACTTTTTAACCCAAAAAGTGTATGTTTACAATATATAAGAGTTTACTAACTTATAAAATAGTACTTTTATATCCAAAAAGTATATGTATAATATATAAGTGTGTTTTCCAACTCAGATAAAATAGTACTTTTGTAAGAAAAAATATACGTTTACAGTATATTAGTGTTTTCCTATTAAAATAGTACTTTTATAACCAAAAAATATATGTTATAGTATATAAGTATTTTCCAACTTATATAAAATAGTAGTTTTATAACCAAAAAGTATGTATATATCGTATATAAGTATTTACCTTATATAAGTGCTTACCTGACTTATAAAAATATGCTTTTTTTAACCAAAAAGTTTGTGTAGTTCGTATATAAGTGCTTATATGACTTATAAAATATATATGTACTTGTAAAACGTACAAGTACGTGTTTGAGATACATATAATACTATTTCAACATATGAGTGCTTTTAGAGTGTACTTGGTGTTACATGAGTTTTATAACTGAGCTATATGAAGCGTTCTTGCCTCTGCTTGGCACTAACATGGTGTACCATAAAAAGTTCTCCGAACGCTTCATCAATGTCTACACAAATGGACAGTTATCACCCGATATGACTCGTACGTCAAGGTTGTAGCTAGCATGTAACATACAATTTACAAGTATTCTTTTCATAAATTAATCATTTAATATTTTGGAATTTTTGTGTGGCCATGATGTGGCATTGGCTAAGAATAACACGCTTTTGGTGCGATGCAACGAGGTGACAATATGTTTGCCACGGTGTGGCATCCATCTTCAGCCAAAACCAAAATTTTGGGATTGGTGACCAATATAAGGGCACTAACTCCTAGGGTTGCCTTATTTGGTAGCCTCCACCCTATGAAATCTTACCCTATCCAACCCTAGCCTCCATTGTTGAAGATATTGAGCTCTTTTTGGTGTTTTGAAGGGAAGGAAGCATAATTGGTAGATAGTTCTAGCTTACAAACCTCATCATCATCTTCTATCTTATTTTCTGAACTCTTGTAAGTATTCAAGATCTAAGCTTTATTGTTGTATGTCTCTAGATCTAGGTTTTTGTCCCATTTTCTTCAAATATGAACATAAGATTCAGATTTGAAGTGGAGTGGTGTTTTGAGCTCCATGCATGAGATTTTGGTGTTATTCTCCATTTTTGACCTAGCTTGAGCTTTAGACTTGTATCGGACATGCATGAATGAAAAGAATCAATCTTTGTGATGCATTAAACCTTAGGAAGCTTTCTAGAAGGTTAGAAGGAGTGACTTAGTGCATTAAGAGTTAAATACATTAAGTTGTGGAAGCCAGTTCCTATGACGTGGCGTTTTGGTCACCACGACGTGGCGAATGGAGGAAACCCGACTGTTTTGTCGTGTAACACCAACGAAGTTGCATATGAGTGGCCAAAATGTGGAGGCCTGCTGATGTTGACTTTGACCATGGGGGGGGGGGCTTTTGGTCAATTTAAGGGTTTTAGGGTGTAGACTAAGATGGTACTCTTTATTATTGTTAGGTGCCTTGTAGGATCGGTCTTTGTTGTGTTATATCTGTTGGGTTTGGCTACTACTTGCAAGTTGAGTCTTCTCATTATATTTACCTATGTGGTAGTGTATGCATGCTGACAAGCTCAGTCTTATTTGTTGATTGTTTTTTATGTGAAGCTGGGTTGTTGATAACTCCTAGACTGCTATGAGTCCATGGGACTACTGATAATCCCCAAGGTTTCCGATAACCTGTGAGCTATGTTATTGTAACATCCCGAGACCAGGTATATCTCAATATCCCTTACTTTATTGTAGTTGTCAAGTTTGGACCTTTATTTGAGAAAAGGTGGTAGCTGAGTATGTAGGGCATACACATGTGTACGCTCAACGTACTCATGTGCGTCATTTGGACGCGGAAGCCACCTAGTACATTGGGCATACTTGGCTCAGAGTGAAAACCCTAATTGTGTGGTATATCCCTTTTTAAGGAACATGATGGCCTCATTTCTGGCCACTATTTCCAGTCTTCAACTCCCTCAAAACCCTAATTTCCGTTTTCTTAGCTTGAGTGGCCAATTGAAGCTTTTGAGTGTTCTTTATGGGATTCTTTGAGTGAAGAAAGAGCTTTGAAAATAGTAGAGTTGGAGTCCGAGCTTTGGATCTGAGTTTCCCTGTGGTTGGTGCATCATTTGGAGGTATCAAGCTTAAAGCTTTCTCATTTTTTGATTTGTGCATATTGTGGTTCCTTTTAGGGTTCATGTCCCAAAGCTTGAAGCTTTATGAGTTTGTTGAACTCCAGAGCCTAATACATGTCCGTTTAAGTGTCTCTAGTGGAGTGGACTCATACAAATGGGATCTTGGACGTCAAGATCTCCCCATTCATGATATATGAGAACTTTTGTGAGTAAGGAGTGAGAGTTAATAGGTTTTAGACTTTCCTAGCCATGAAAAGGCTTAATGTCATGAACTTTGCGGAGTATTAGCCCTTAGTGAGTCTAGATCTGAGATTATAGCTATGGTCTTAATGGATTAAGACCAGGAGAGTGGGAAAAGTAAGTCTGGTACGTACGCATAGCATACTCCCAGATACACGCTGCGTAGTGTCGAATTATCCTGATGCATGCATGGTGAAGTAGTACGCCCAGCGTAAAGGGGATGTACGCCTAGCGTACGAGCGTGGTGTTGACTATTGTTGACTTTTAGGGTTTGTTCAAACTGTGGACTTTGGAGGCCATGGAAAGGTAAAATGGTCTTTTATCCTTCTGAGAATTAGTAGAGGATTTAGCCTAACTTCTTTGGGGGTAGTTTATTAATTAGAGTTAATAACGATATATGTTAGGGGGAGGCTAGACCGGTGGTTCGAGTACGAGACATACTTGCTTTACTTACAAGGTAAGTCTTCTCACTAGACTTACTTGAGTGGTAATACTGTGTGGCAGGAGGGTCTTCTATGATTATATTGAATATGTGATATCATGCATTTGTCTTTGTGATTTATGATGTATATTATCTTGTGCTTTATTGGTCAGGACTGGAGGGTCCAACCCGAGTTGTGAGACCAATGGGTCTTCATTGAGACACATGACCGGCAGGTCCTTATGAAGATATAGCCATGAGAGGCTAATTATTGTGTGTGGTATTTTGGGGAACTCACTAAGCTTCGTGCTTACCGTGTTGTGTTATATGTGTCTCAGGTACTTCTCAGGATCGTAGGAAGGCGCCGACTTAATTGTACACACATTTTCGAGAGTATGTTTGAGGATTCTAGGATATTATCAGTCATTTTGTTTTTTTTTTTTGTTTTGACAACTGATACATTTGTGGTTTTCGAGAAATGTGACATTGAGTTTTATGTGGTTTAAAAATGAAAACTTTGTTTGAAAATTTACTGTGCTAAAAGTTGGTATCAGAACCTTTGTTTGAGGGATTCAGATGTACTCTCGGATATGTCTGGACTCAAACCGAGGATTTGAGAAAAATTTTATAAAAAGAAATGATTTTTCTAAAACGAGTAAGAGTTTTAAAGAGAAAACGAGACAAAGCAGTGCGTACAATCAACCTCAGCCCGAATGGTGTTTTCCCAAAATACCATTACTTGTTTTTATTATGAGATAATTACGAGATATTAGAAATGCATGCTAGAGGATAGGCTAGGTATTTCAGAAATTAGGGCTAGAGTTGCCTGATTCATGATGCCTTAGACTAGGGTATTGTAACATCTGTAATTTCAGGTATTATATTTATTCATTTTATTTTGAGTTTTGTGGGAGAACTCGGCGAGTTGGTGCGTAGACTCGCCGAGTAGAGACGCGATTTCTCACCCGGATTAATGACCGGACTCGACGAGTCGCATTGGTGGACTCGGCGAGTCTGCACTGTTTAATAAAACCCTAATTTCTCGGGTTTGGGGCCTATTTAAAGGGCCTTATGGCCGTCATTTGTGCTCACCAGCCCCCAGAGCCCGACAGTGCCCGAGACTATCAGCCAGATGAGGCCAGACGAGATGGACGATAGGATCCGGGAGATCCTGCATGATGAGGTTGCTGCTATGTTTTGGGCTAAGTTTTCGGAGATGTTTGGGTCTATCAAGACCACTATGGTAGAGTATTTTGATGATCGATATGCAGCCCTCACTGAGGCGACTGTTGCAGCAGCCACAATAGTTGTATCGGCGAAAAGTTTGGGAGCCGGACGAGCTTTTTAGTATCGGGACTTCGACAACACGAAGCTCCCTACTTTTGATGGGACTTAGGACCCCAGAAAAGCTATGAGGTGGCTGTATGACGTGTAGGGGTGTTTCTGTTGGAATAGTGTCTAAGGCTGCAACTATATTAGGCAAGTATTTGACCCGGTTGTGCATGGTCCTTTTGGGTTGCCTTCACCATAGCAACTTGATAGGATGATTTATTAAGAGAGAGTAAATATCATTTATATATTATGGGAATAATATAAAGAATAATATATTGTTATTTGATTAATATAAGTCATAGAATTAATTAGAATTAATTTGGTGACTTAAAGAGATTAATTAAATAAAGGGGTATAAACTGTCAATTGTTTGATACTTAAGCTTTAGACTGTAAATCCTTGTAGATATACAAGGGACGAATTCTAGAAGCTAAAAGGATAGCTAATTCGTCCAAGGCTTATCTATGGAAAGGATTTGGATAGCCTTAAGAGAAGATTATCCAGTTAGGGTTTAGGTTGTAACCCTTAAGGAGTTTACAAGTATAAATAGACCCCATGGCATAAGGAAATCGGCACCTCTCCTAAAGCAAGAGAACCCTGGCCGATTTCCTCCCCTCTCCTCTCTCCTAAATCATCTTCTTTGCTATTGGTGTTTGTAAGCCATTAGAGGAGTGACATTTGTGACTCTAGAAGCTCCAAGACCTCAAGATCAACAAGGAACTCAAAGGTATGGTTCTAGATCTGTTTCAATGTTTTTATTTAACCTTATTAGTCATTAGAAGTCTTAGATTCAAAGCATGTTTATTAGAAAGCCTAGATCCAAGCATTAGGGTTTTGCATGCGCACATAGGAAAGTTCTTATGGCTAAAACCCATCAGTGGTATCAGAGCCTAGCTTGGTTTTCTTTAAATTGTTGCTTGATTAACTGAAACAAACTTGCAAAATTCGATTTTTGGTTTCTGAGTCATGGACTCGGCGAGTTCCAAAGTGGACTCGGCGAGTAGGCCTGACTCGGCGAGTCCCTTTGTGCACTCGGCGAGTCCAGGCGTCAGGAATGGCCAGATTCGGGATTTTTTCATAATTATCTTATGGAAACTTACCTTAATCATAATAGATCAATCTAAATCCGATTTTTTTGATATATATGACTATTATCTTGATCTAGTTAAAGGTATTTATCAACTAATAAAATATTTAATTTCCTTATGTGATAATTAATTAATTATTTTAATTATTTTGGTAATTATCTTTCAAAGAAATCTTGAATAAAATCAAATATAGATAATTAGGATATTAATTGTTAATTGGAATTATTTGTTATTTGATCCTCCATGTTTTAAAATGTTTAAAACTTACCCTCAAGTTTTGAAATTTATATTTGTGATTAAAAGTTTTAATTTAGACAATTTAAATTTCAAACCCTAGATTTTAAAAGTTTTAAAATACAACCCTATACTAATATGATATTACTAGAATAATATATATATATATATATGTATAACTAAATACTAGTCTTACCGTTAGTAGGCCTCATTCACGAAGCCGATCTATAAGGTGGGTATAAGGTTGCGGCCTATAAAATGGCCCTAAATGGGTGTACACTCACACCCACCGCTTGCTTGATTGGTGGAGGGTCGTTAGCCGAACGGGTAGGATAGGGCAACCTCATCCTCTCATTAAAAGTATAATAAGAAATATAAAGTAACTACATATTTTTTTTTAAATTTCCCAAACTTAGTTACTTTAGGAAAAGTGAATTGATGCAATCCCATGAAATTACACTTTGCACCCTTGCTAAGAAGTTAGTGGAGCGTGCGTGGTTTACTGGCACACTAATTGGTTCTAAGCAAAGGTGGCAAAGGGTGATTCATTGTTTATCATAGTTCGATGGAGCGTGTGTGGTTTACCGGCACATCGAATAGGTGATCGTTACAATGAAGGCACCATGTGAATTTGCATGGTAATTCACACCCGCTTTGTGATCCTCGGTATCACAGTCATAAACAAGAGGGGCATATCGAGATTTAAACATGCCATTGAATAGTTTCAATGAATCTCATCCGAACCTAGGAATTCTCAATACACTTAGGACTAATAGTTTAAGTTTTTGTGATGGAGAATTAGTGAATCGTCATTCACTTACCTTCAATTTATTTGCATGTTAGATTACGACATCCCTTTTCTAGTATGTAAATGTTATTGTTGGATCCTAGCCCTAATTTTTCTTATTGGGTGATAATTAGGGATTCTTATTCTAATCTATTTTTGTCCTTTTCCTTTGTAGATGTCGAACGCAAACAACGCTGCTGCTAGTTCTTTCACGTTGATGAGCCTTTGCCAAAAGGTCACCTTTGATGGAACGAACTTTAGCGAATGGATAAGATACATTCGCACCATTGCTCGCTATGAGGATAAGGAGTATGTCCTCGATGAGAAGCTCGAGAAAATCAACCCCGAAATCGCTACTCCGGCCGAAATCACCGCTTTTGAGACTCATGAGCGAGATGCAACGAAGGTACATTGCATCATGATTGCCACCATAAACTCTGAATTCCAAAAGTCCTACGAGGACATGTACCCGTACGAGATGCACCAAGACTTATTGGAGAGATACCACCAAAACGCGAGACAAGAGCGTTATGAGATTTTCACCAACATGATTTCCGCAAAGATGGGTCATGGAGAATCTCTTACCGTGCACTTGCAAAAGATGCAAAGGTATGTCGACCGCCTTCGCAAGTTAAATGTTGACTTCGGTGAAGACTTGGCGATCGACATGGTGCTTCACTCTTTGCCTCCAATGTACAACCAATTTAGGATGACCTACCACATGAACAAAGAAGAGGTCACCCTAAGCAAACTCCAAGGTCTCTTAAGGGTCGCTGAGAGCAACTTCAAAGACAAGTCTGTTACACCTACTCCCAATCCGCCTGCTGCTCCTGTCTTGGCTATTGGTCAAGGAAAGGGAAAGAAAAGGAAGGCTTCATCGAAGAACGATCGCAAGGTCAAAGACCGAGATGGTGCCTCTTCTAGTGGGACCAAAGTTGATCCCGCTAAGCCTTGTCCTAACCCGAAGGAGGCAGAGTGCCACCATTGCCACAAGATAGGACATTGGAAGAGAAGCTGCCCAGAGTACCTGCAAGCAATCAAAGAAGGAAAGATCAAGCCATCTTTCACAGGTATGTACACAATTAAATCTAACGATTCTAATCATGCTATTTCTTGGGTTCTTGATACCGGTTGTGGTTATCACATTTGTTCAAATGTGCAGGGACTAAGAAGAAGTAGGGATGTGGAGCAAGGAAGGATCAATCTAATCATGGGGAATAGAAGATCGTCGTCTGTGACCAAGATTGGAGTGTATTCTTTAGTGCTTAGGAATAGTTTGGTTTTAGATTTGAACAATTGTTGCTACTCGCCAGAAATGGCTAGAAACATCATTTCATTTCATGGTTTATATAGACAAGGATTTAGATTTTCTTTTAATAATGAGAATGGTTCTATTTTAGCTTATCTAAATGGTGTCTTTTACTTTGAAGCTATACCATGTAATGGAATATATGAAACCGTTATGATTGTTGAAAACTTAGGAAATGATGTTTTGAATATAGATTCTTCCACTAGTTTGGATAAAGCATCCTTATGGCATTATCGTCTTGGACATGTCAACAAGAAACGCATAGCCCAACTCCAAAAGGATGGAGTGTTGGAGTCATTCGACCTTAGGGAAGATGACACATGCGAGTCTTGTTTACTTGGAAAGATGACTAAGTCACCCTTCGCGGGTACATGTGAAAGGGGTGAGGGTCTGTTGGACTTAATACATACCGATGTATGTGGATCATTTAGATCAACCACAAAGGATGGGAACCGCTTCTACGTGACTTTTACCGATGATTATAGTAGATATGGCTATATCTATTTAATCAAGCAAAAGTCAGAAACCTTTGAAAAATTCAAAGAGTTCAGGAATGAAGTGGAGAATCAATTGGGCAGGAAAATCAAGATGCTTGGATCCGATCGAGGAGGAGAGTACCTAAGTCTTGAATTCCACGATTATCTCAAGGAGTGTGGAATAGTTTCGCAATTGACGCCTCCTAGGACACCGCAGTTGAATGGTGTGGCAGAAAGGCGTAATCGAACCTTATTGGATATGGTTCGCTCTATGATGAGTCGTGCTTCACTACCTATCTCTTTTTGGGGGTATGCCTTAGAGACTGCCGCCCATATCCTTAACCGAGTCCCTACTAAGAAGGTTGCCAAAACACCTCACGAGATGTGGACAGGGAAAGCTCCCTCATTGGCACATATCAAGGTTTGGGGTTGCGAGGCTTTCGTAAGACGAGATACTCACGACAAGCTCGAACCTCGAAGTGAGCGATGTATTTTCATCGGCTACCCGTAGACATCCTTTGGATATCTCTTCTATAGACCGAAGGACAATGTTGTCTTCGTTGCGAGGAGAGGAGTTTTCTGAGAGCGAGAACTCATAAGCCAAGGAGACAGTGGGAGGCAAATCGAACTTGAAGAGATTCACGAATCGATAGATGAAGGAACCTCTACCACTGGCAATCAACCCGAGGAGGAAACTCCGGTTGAACTAATTGACGAATCCTTACCTCTTAGACGTTCCGATAGAGTTAGAGTTCATCCCCAGTTTTATGGTTTTCATATTACTACCGAAGGGGACACGTATATTAGTGACGGAACACTAGTAAATCTTGATGAACCTAATAGCTATAAGGAAGCTATAGCAGGCCCGGAGTCTGCAAAATGGAAAGAGGCAATGGATAGCGAGATCCAATCCATGTATGACAACCAAGTTTGGAATTTGGTTGACTATGTGCCCGGACGTAAGACCGTTGGGTGCAAATGGATCTTCAAGAAGAAGACCGACGTGGATGGAAACGTGCACACATATAAAGCGCGATTGGTTGCGAAGGGCTTTACTCAAACTCCCGGAGTTGACTATGATGAGACCTTCTCACCAGTTGCGAAGATTAAATCGATTAGAGTGATGCTAGCAATTGCCGCATTTCATGATTATGAGATTTGGCAAATGGATGTCAAGACCGCTTTCCTTAACGGAAAGTTGGCTGAGGATGTTTACATGGCTCAGCCGGAGGGGTTTGTGGATCCGAAGCATCCGAATAGAGTGTGTAAGCTTGAGAAGTCCATTTATGGACTTAAGCAAGCGTCTCGCAAATGGAACCTTTGCTTCGATGAGAAAGTCAAAGAGTTTGGATTTGTACGAAGCGAAGACGAATCTTGTGTATATGTCAAAGCCAGTGGGAGTATAATAAGCTGTCTCGTTCTATATGTTGATGACGTATTACTCATAGGAAACAACATCCCGACTCTGCAGGAGGTTAAGTCCTGGCTCGGGAAGCGCTATGAAGGACCTCGGAGAGGCTTCTTACATTTTGGGAATAAGGATATTAAGAGAAAGAAGTAAGAGACTAATTGGACTTAGTCAGAACACTTACTTAGAGAAGGTACTAAAATGTTTTAGTATGGAAAACTCAAAGAAGGGACAATTACTGATAAAAAGTAATGCCAAGTTGAGTAAGACTCAAAGTCCGAGTACCGAAGCTGAGATAGAAGAAATGAGCCGAGTACCATACGCTTCCGCAGTTGGCTCAATCATGTATGCTATGACTTGTACTCGCCCTGATGTAGCCTTCGCTTTGAGCATGGTTAGCAGATATCAAGGGAATCCTGGCAAAGCACATTGGATTGCGGTGAAGAACATCCTTAAGTACCTTCGGAGGACGAAGGAATGGTTCTTAGTCCTCGGAGGGAGTGATGACTTGAAGGTGCGAGGGTATAGTGACGCCAGTTTTCAGACCGATAGGGACAACTACCGTTCGCAGTCGGGCTGGGTCTTTACCCTAAATGGAGGAGCAGTGACATGGAAGAGTTCCAAACAGGAGACCGTAGCTGATTCAACGTGCGAATCAGAGTACATTGCAGCGAGCGAAGCGTCGAAGGAGGCAATATGGCTAAAGAACTTCATCGGTGATCTTGGAGTTGTACCTGCCATAAAGGAGCCCATGGAGATTTTCTGTGATAACGAAGGAGCGGTTGCCTTGACCAAGGAACCGAGGGATCATGGTAGATCAAGACATATCAACAGAAAATATCACTTCATCAGACATCGTGTAGAAGAAGGACAACTCGTAGTGAAGAAAATATCATCAGAAGATAACCCAGCAGATCCGCTTACGAAGGGATTGAGTAGGGTTAAGCACTTGCAGCATGCTAGGAGTATTGGGCTGAAGGATGATATTAGCATAGATTAGATAGTATTAGAAACATGAAATAGGTAAATGTAATTAACATTTGATGATTAAATAAAGGAGTTTTATTTATGAGTAATGTTACTGTCTTATGTTACTTGTTTAACTATTGTTTCACTTTGCATGTTTTAACTTCCAGAATAATTGAGTTTATTAGGAATAATCGAATTGTTCAAATTGACCACAGTCGTTCATGTGTTGGAAGTAGATATGAATGAAGATTGTCATGAATTGGTGTGTAGAATGTCTAAATGGTGTTAGACATAGCAAAGGGTTGCTGCAACGTTCATGAGTGCTTATGAACTAGTTTTGAGCATTGGAACAAACCCGCGCTTGCTGGAATCACCTTATGGAATACGTTATAAAAGATGATCGCAAGACGATAATATCATATAGTCTTAAAACCTAGATATATGGTTTGTTATTTGTTAAATTGATTGTCCATTGATAATGCGAAAACGCATCAGTAACTCGGTGTTATAAAACACATTGTTGTGTATAGTTGGTTAATAAATAAGTAAATGCATATAAGTCGAAGTTTATCTGTAACTTTTATCTAAGAAGGTAAAAGCGATATCTCGGCTGCTCGATGATTTGATTTGACTTATGTGCCGGGCCCGGTGAGAACTGAATTGATGTGTTCGATTAAGTTCTATGTCAAATGAATCAGAGATCGAGAAACCTAAATGCTTGACTAACCATTCTATAGGATTATCAGCATGATATCTAACAGAGGACTGTACGTTCCCTTATCTAAAGGACAAGATTGATTAGATCAGAGTTGACAGCGTCTTTGAGAGCTACGATTGCAAACCGAATTGTACTTGTACATATAGTTACTAGACTTATCCAAGTGGGAGACTGTTGGAATGGTGTCTAAGGCTGCAACTATATTATGCAAGTATTTGACCCGGTTGTGCATGGTCCTTTTGGGTTGCCTTCACCATAGCAACTTGATAGGATGATTTATTAAGAGAGAGTAAATATTATTTATATATTATGGGAATAATATAAAGAATAATATATTGTTATTTGATTAATATAAGTCATAGAATTAATTAGAATTAATTTGGTGACTTAAAGAGATTAATTAAATAAAGGGGTATAAACTGTCAATTGTTTGATACTTAAGCTTTAGACTGTAAATCCTTGTAGATATACAAGGGACGAATTCTAGAAGCTAAAAGGATAGCTAATTCGTCCAAGGCTTATCTATGGAAAGGATTTGGATAGCCTTAAGAGAAGATTATCCAGTTAGGGTTTAGGTTGTAACCCTTAAGGAGTCTACAAGTATAAATAGACCCCATGGCATAAGGAAATCGACACCTCTCCTAAAGCAAGAGAACCCTGGCCGATTTCCTCCCCTCTCCTCTCTCCTAAATCATCTTCTTTGTTATTGGTGTTTGTAAGCCATTAGAGGAGTGACATTTGTGACTCTAGAAGCTCCAAGACCTCAAGATCAACAAGGAACTCAAAGGTATGGTTCTAGATCTGTTTCAATGTTGTTATTTAACCTTATTAGTCATTAGAAGTCTTGGATTCAAAGCATGTTTATTAGAAAGCCTAGATCCAAGCATTAGGGTTTTGCATGCGCACATAGGAATGTTCTTATGGCTAAAACCCATCAGTTTCTTCACATGCTCGTGTCCTACTGGCCAGAAGGTCAGATGTACCCTGAACCTGCTTAGGTCCAGGGCAAAGGAATGGTGGATACTAATGATTGGGTCTTATTCGGATGACCAGAGAGATGCGGTTACTTGGGAGTAGTTTCGGGATATGTTCCGCGCTTGCTATATTGCAGGAACGGCTGGATTAAGAGCTTTTGGAGTTAAGACAGGATGGTGAGACCGTGACTGAGATCACCCGTATGTTCACGGAGAGGGAGATGTTTTACCCGGAGTTTGCCTCTGAGTAGGCTCAAATAACACGTTATCTGAGCATGCTCAAGACTGATATTTGTCGGTTTGTTGCTATTCAGCGGTGTGATACCCTGCTAGAGTTACAGGAGGCCGCTAGGCAACATGAATTAGAGATTGAGATGCAGTTGAGGGAGCAACGTTGGGCCCCAGCAGAGTCACAATCGGCGCCGAAGCGGTTTAAGACCGCTGATTCTAGGTCTGGAGGGAAGCAGGGCCGTACTTGTGGGAAGTGAGGGAAGGTTTATTCGGGAGTGTGCCAATCGGGTAGCGGGTGCCACAAATGTGGCAAGGAGGGGCATTATGCAAAGGACTGCCGCCAGAATGCCCCAACCCTGGATATGAGGATATGTTATCATTGTCATCAGGTTGGTCACGTGAAGACCAAATGTCCGCAGCTCGCTGCTAGGCCGACGCAGTCTCCAGCGCTGACTACACTGAGGATTACCGATGGGAGGCAGGGTTAAGCAGAGCCCCCGAGGGCTTAGGGACGTGCCTTCCAGCTTACAGTCAAGGAGGCCAGAGCAGCACCAGATGTGGTTGTTGGTATGTTTCTATGCCTTATCTTATTTATTATATATGTTTTATGGTTATCTATTGTACCTGTGATTAGGTACCTTTTTAGTGAACTCCTTGCCTGCATTGGTTTTATTTGACTTGGCGGCGAGTCGACCGTTTGTATCTCAGGCATTTAGTGGGGAGTTCAGTGTTCCAATAGGAGAGCTAGAGTGTCCGTTGCGAGTCTCTATTGCCAACGAACACGGGGTTTCTGCTTCATCATTTTATAGAGGATGTGAATTGGAGATCTTTGGAGTGTCCTTCCTGATCAACTTGATTCCGATCCCCATGGGGGATGTGTGTGTGATTGTAGGTATGGACTGGCTTAGTCGTTTAGGTGCTATGATCAACTACGACGTTCAGCGAGTGGTGGTTCGAAACCCAAGTGGGGGAGAACTGATCGTCTATGGCGATGGTACCGGGCTGGGATCAAGGTTTTATTCAGCTATTAGGGTCAACAGTATATTCAACACGGGTGTGCAGGTTATCTAGCATATGTGGTGGATACGCGGGTCAAAGATCAGATTTCAATATCAGAGGTTCCCGTGGTCAGGGAGTTTGTTGATGTATTCCTAGAGGAGTTACCCGGAGTGCCTCAGGAGAGGCAGGTCGAGTTTAGGATCGACGTAGTGCATGTGCCGCTCTTATCGCCAAGGCGTCATACCAATTGCCACTACCAGAGATGCAGGAGCTGTCATCACAGCTGCAGGAACTGCTAGGAAGGTAGTTCGTTCGTCCGAGAAGTTCCCCGTGGGGAGCACCGATACTCTTTGTTAGGAAGAGGATGGTTCACACCGGATGTGCATCAACTACCGGGAGTTGAACAAGTTGACGGTGAGGAACCGTTATCCGCTCCCGAGGATAGACGGTTTCTTTGATCAGTTGCAGGGTGCGTCTTAGTTTTCCAAGATATACTTGAGGTCTGGGTATCATCAGGTCAGGGTCATAGAGGAGGACGTGGAGAAGACCGCGTTCTGAACTCGTTATGGACATTACGAGTTCGTGGTGATGTCATTTGGGCTCTCCAACGCGCCAGCAGTGTTTATGGACCTGATGAATCAGGTCAGCAGACTGATGCTCGATCGCTTGATTATAGTATTCATCGACGATATCTTGGTGTATTCTAAGACCTGAGAGCAGCATGAGGAGCATCTGCGGGAGTTATTGGGAGTTCTCAGGTGGGAACGGCTTTATGCCAAGTTCTCGAAGTGCGAGTTTTGGTTACAAGAGGTCCATTTCCTAGAACACCTTGTTAACCAAGAGGGGATTTTGGTCGATCTGGCCAAAATCGAGGCGGTCATGCAATGGGAGGTTCCGAAATCTCCCTCAGACATCAGGAGCTTTTTGGGCTTGGCAAGGTACTACCGGAGATCCTTACATGATTTCTCCAAGATTGCAGTACCCCTCACTCGTCTGACGAGGAAGGGGTGATTTTCGGTGGGGCCCTGAGCAGCAGAGGGCGTTTAAGACCCTCCGACAGCGTTTTTGCGAGGCTCCAGTATTGACTCTTCCAGAAGGAGTCGAGGATTTTGTGGTGTTCTGTGATGCATCCATCATAGGACTGGGGGGCGGTCCTCATGCAGAGAGGATGGGTGATAGCCTATGCATCACGGCAGTTGAAGCCGCATGAGACGAGATACCCTACTCATGATCTGGAGTTGGAAGCGGTGGTATTCGCTCTCCAGATTTTGGGACATTATCTCTATGGGGTCTGTTGTACCATCTACAAGGACCACAAGAGCCCGAGACACATCATGGATCAGCCGAAACTGAACATGAGGCGGCACAGGTGGCTAAATGTAGTCAAGGACTACGACTGTGAGATCCTTTATCATCCAGGTAAAGCGAATGTGATGGCGGACGCTCTAAGCCGCAAGTCAGCTGGATCTTCCACACCATCGACATGTATGAGGATATCGATGGATTCGCCACTCGTGAGTTTGATTAGAGAGGCTCAGGCTGAGGGCGTACGACCAGAGAACTAGAAGCTGGAGAGGATCAGGGGCGAGAATGCCCGATTTGTGCAGGATAGTTGGGGGTTGTTGACCCGATGCGGTCGGGTATGGGTCCCGATGTCTGGAGGGGTCTGACAGACAGTTATGGAGGAGGATAATAAGTCTCACTTCTCTATTCACCCGGAAGCCACCAAGATGTACCGGGACTTGAGTTTGAGTTACTAGTGGCCGTGCATGAAGCGAGAAATCGCTTGGTACGTCGAGAGGTGCCTGACCTGCAAGATGGTCAGGGTCGAGCATCAGAGGCCGCATGGCAAGCTGCAGCCTCTAGAGTCTCCTATGTGGAAAGGGAACATATCACCATGGACTTTATTACCAAGTTGCCAAGGACGGCGAAGGGATTTGATGCTATATGGGTCATCGTGGATCGTCTAACCAAGAGTGCCCATTTCCTGGCCATACGGGAAAGCTCGTCGGCCGAGAAATTGGCCGACGTGTATGTTTGTGAGATCGTGGCTCTTCACGGAGTTCCGATCTCTATTTTTTCCAAACGTGATGTTAGGTTCACCTCCCGCTTCTGGAAGAAGTTCCACGAGGAACTGGGCACGCGGATGCACTATAGTACAGCTTATCATCTGCATACCGACGGCCAGAGTGAGCGGACCATACACACCTTCGAGGACATGTTGAGGGCTTGTGTCATCGATTTTGGTGGGTGCTGGGATTCCCACCTACCCCTTGCAAAGTTCGCATACAACAACAACTATCATTCCAACATTGGCGCCCCACCTTTTGAGCTATTGTACGGGCGGAGATGTCGCACCCCAGTCTATTGGGGTGAGTTTGGTCACAGAGTGATGGGATGGACGGGGGTAGTCTTTCAAACTACCGAGAAGATTCAGTAAATTAGACAGCGATTGCAAACCGCTCAGAGTCGGCAGAAGAGATATGCCGCCTGAACTATGTGGAGCACCCGGTGGCTATTTTGGAAAGGAAGGTAAAGGTTCTGTGCAACAAGGAGATACCTCTGGTAAAGGTGCAGTGGCAACATCGGAAGGGATCCGAATGGACATGGGAGTCATAGTCTAAGATGCGGGAGCATTACCCATATCTGTTTACCACTACAGACTTCAAGGAAGAAGTCTAGGTCAAATGGGGGGGGGGGATTGTAACATCCTAAGATTTTGCAGGTATTTCCGAATCCTCTCTTCTATTATTATTTTGTCATTTGTAGTCCCTGGGGGTTAAAGGAGTCGACCCCTGAGAATCCTAAGGGCTAAAGTTACAACTTTGGAAATCAAGACAGTGGACTAAGCGTACATAAGGTACGTTGACTCGCTGAGCGTACTAGGAACACCCTAGTATGTTAGGTATACACTGGGTGTACTCACGTCAGGTGGAAACCCTAATATTTGGGGTTTGGGTGCTACATAAGCAACCTTATGAGCTCATAACCCTCCCTTACCTCAGCCTCCACTGTTTAGAGCCATTTTCCGCAAACCCTAATCATTCCATTGAGTCTGTGAGCTTATAGAGTGTATTTTGAGTAGTTGGATAAGAAGGTGTTGCATCAAGGAGTTGGAGAAGGAGAACAAGCTAGTAGATCTGAAGTTGTTTGGTGCCCTAGAAGCTCCAAAAGGTAAAAAGCTTCAAACTTTATGCATGTATGTTATAGATCTTGCCATTTTAGCTTTAAGGAACCATTTCTTGTCCCAAAAGTCCCAAGTTGGTGCATGATATGATTTGGTCGAAATAAACTGTCTTTCTAGACTCTTGAAGAGGTCCTAAGTGATAAAAATGATGTCATAATAGCTAAATGTTTCTCATGCATGGAGTAGAAAGGTCTTAATAGATTAAGACCATGTGTTAAGAACTTCCTGGACGTCCAAAGTGATAAAGTTTGAGACTTTATGATTCTAAGACACTTTTGGTCGATGGATCTCAAATATGGGTTTAAATTCTTAAGCCATTAAGCAGTTATGAGAGTTTTGGTACAGACTCGTGTACGCCCCACGTAGGGATCAGTACGCCCGGTGTACCGAGTCAATGGCCCCGTTTTTCAGTCAACATGAGACGGAGTACGCCCCGCGTACCAGAGGGGTACGGCTAGCGTATGACCCCCTGTTGGGATTTTGCGAGTTGGGCTTTGGGATTGGGCCACCTTTGGACTAGTTGGACTTCGACTTTGATGGGCCCCTGAATAAGAGTATTTTGGTCCAGGTTTGGTAGTGAGTCTTTAAATGAGGTCCAATTAGGGAGTTGGGTCCAATTTGTAAAATTGGGCCAATAATGGGCCTTGTATATGTGGACTTGTGGATCACGGATTTGGTATTGGGCCTTGGCCCAAATTAGAGGAAAGGTAAAATGGACTATGATTGGTTGAAGAACTATTGGTCAAATTAGTATCCATATTATTGAATTAATATTCGTTATTTTAGATAGTTCGGGATTTGTGGTGAGGCAGCGATTCGGGAGTTCGGTTCATCAGTTGAGATCGACATTGCGAGGTGAGTTATCCTCACTATATCAACTGGGTCTAAGGCACCAATGTCGGCCCTTATCGGATTTGTATCCATGTTTATTGCATGATATGCTTATCGATTTACATCCTGGTAGTTAGGATGATGATATGCTTAGTGACCTGGTTAGGTCGGTATCCTGGCATATAGGATGATGCTATGTTAGTGACCGGTTAGGCATGTATCTTGGTAGTAGGATGTTGCTATGATTAGTGATCTGTTAGATTGGTTTGACTGATATATATGCTAGAGTATGATATGTATGTGCACATGTTTATTGATTAGAGGATGAGTTGAGGCGGTCGTGCTATGTGCTGAAGGCCAACATACCCAGGGCGGTCCGGATAAGCTGAAGGCCCTGCAAAGGGGTTCAGTTAGGCCGAAGGCCCAGCGAGCGGTCCAGATAGGCTGTAGGCCATGCGAGGCGGTCCAGACGTGTCGAAGGCTTGGATAACGGTCCAGATAGACTGAAGGCCTGCGAGGCGGTCCAGTCAGACTAATGGCTCATTACGCATGTTGTTTGCTTATATGTTTATATGATATGGTTATATTTGTATGGTGTTGGTATTTTGGGGGTAAATCACTAAGCCTTCGCGTTTACATTTATCGATTATTGTTTTAGGTACTTCGGATGATCGCGGGAAGGCGAACGCGTGACCGTACACTTCCTCGATTTATTATTATGATTTCTGGGAACTCTGATATGATACTATTTTGAAAACGAATTGTAATAACTTAATGATTTTATATGTTTTAAAAAGTTCAAATTTGGCATGATTTTTATGGGCGTTACAAATATCTTCAGTCTTCAGACTTTGTAAGCTTTTATACACTCAGAATTTTTTTAGATTTTTTTAAAACATCTCACTTTTTTCATACAGAACTAAAAACCTAAGAAAAATGTTTGCTTAAGCAAGAGAACTTAATATTTAACCCTTATTAGTTAAATGCATTAGTCTAGAGTGCATTGACTACTTAAGCTCTCTTGCATACATTTTTGGTACACGATGTTAAACGTACTATATCAATCAAACTAAGCAAGTTCATTTTTTTGTTTCATAATCTCACCAGGACAGGGAAGCCACAAGTACATTAGAACATATGTTGGCTCAAATAAACACCGATGCTTGCATCAGATCGTCCCGCACAACACTAGCAACCTAGGTCTCAACACAATAATATAACAATTTTTAACTAGATTGAAATTTTAGATTATTATTCAAATCTTTCTAATAACAAGATTTTTAAATCCTAGTCATTTTTCATTATTTTCCTCTTTCCATTATGCTTGTTGCCCTTTTTCGATCCCCTACACCACACTTAAATTATGCGCCCTCATTGTATATAAAAACAAAAGTATAATTAGATGTGATGTAATTTAAGTCATACTACATATGTCTTAGGTGTCAAAATTTTGAAAAGTTATAGCAATCTCTTATGCCTAAATTTTGAAAAGTTACAGCAATGTCTTATGCCTAGTACATGCATACCCTTATATGTACCAACCAAAAAGAGTTTCAATAATTTGCTTCTAAGATTTTTGACATTTATGCGTAACACATGCAGACCCCTTATATGCACCAACCAAAAAGAGTTTCAATAATATGATTCTAAGATTATTAGACATTTACTGCGACTATGCATGGCTAGGGACGTAATCTAGCTGATAAAGTAATTGATACTTTCGAGTTTGACTTAAATATACTAGATTAATGTTAACAAGATAAAATTACATTAAATTGAAATAGAAATATAACTAAGCAAATGAGCTCGACTCGATTCGGGTAATTTGTATAAAATATGAATAAAATAAAGGGTAAAAATATAAATATAACTAAGCTTGATTAAACATGCGAGCTTCACAAGCCAATTATTTCAATACTCAAGTAACTTGAACTCGAACTTGATTTGAACTAAGTCGATTTGTATGTCGGTTTTGGATATCTCACGAACTAACTCACCTCGGTTACACCCTATGCATGGCCTATAGAAAAGGGCAAGGAAGCATCAACTAGTGTAGGTCGTAGGGTATACATGGCCTATGGGAAATGGTAAAGAAGCATCGACTAGTGTAGGGAAGAGCCATCATTTGCACCAATTAAAAAAAAGTTTTAATAATATGCTTGTAAACCTATTTAGCATTTATCTTACGCTAAAGGGATTAGTAACACTCCTATCTCCTTGCCACATCATATTTTTAGTGACCGTTATTTTTTTTTTAATATTTTTTTTGTCTTAACATCTAATTCTTAACATTTCATAGGAACCGGTAACATTTCAAATTTACATTAATTATATGATTTTTTTTTTCAAATTTAAATAAATTATGTTTTTTTAAATTATGATTTTCTTTTTCAAATTTAAAATAAGTTTTATTTTTTAATACACAAACATTGAATATTGCATAAGTTATATACTTTTTTTAAATACAATCACTTAATACTAACTAGAAAGGTGCCGCCACGTTGCGGGGGTCGGAATGTGTGACTTTTTCGTGAAACTATAGTACATTCGCCCATTTACAAATGCATCATAATCAAATATGTTGTATTGCAAGATTAACTAGAAGTGCAACATCATCAACCACCATTTATAAAACAAATTAATAAAACTGACAAAGATGGTATGAATAATGAATTCAACTGTTCCAACATTGTAATAACCAACTATCTTTCTTAAGCAGATACTCACTTCCATATCACTAAATTAATAAAACCATGCTATTATTTTTTTCCTTTTCTTGGAAAAAATAAGATTATAGACTCCTTCATTACCTTGGCAACAGATACAACAAATTGACCTAAATGTAAACGGAAGTCGCTAATGATATCTGGCTGCATAACATAACAAATATTTGTTAAAATTTTAGAAGAATTAAAGAAAAATGTAATATAAATATAAGTATAAAACAACAAAATTTAAAACCTACATTTTAGCCTACACTAAATCTACATAAGATGAGTTTGAAAATGTCATTGAAAGAATTATTATTATATGAGAGTCAGCTTACCACATATGAATCCATTTTGTCGTTTCTTGATTTTTGAGAGGTAGCTAATATAGAAACCTAAACTTAAAAATAAAACAAAAGATTAGGATCTATATACAAAGCAGTAGAATCATTATTTAAAAGATATGTAAAGTTCCGAAAAAAACACACTATGTACCTTAGAAATGGGGGGTAAAGCAACCCATCTTACCCCCTTTTGTAGTACCTCAGTACTTGTTTCATGCGTGCAAAGAATGAGCAATCGGCACATTAACAGTGCTACCGCTATCGTTTGAATGTCAACTGCCAGCAACATCACATATGATGAATTAGGGCAGAATAGAGGATAGAGAATGACAAATTAGGGTAGGAAAATGATAAATTACCACTTACAGGGCGTCGTTGTTCGATTTTAGAGAAGGGATATGACGGCTGGTCGATTTTAGACAGTCGAGTATGGACGAAATCGAACACAAGTCCATTGTCGAGTCGATTTTCAGCAAAACGAAGGTCATAAAGAACGAAGGAAGGGGTCAGTAGGCAGAAGGCAACCGGCAGGCAGCAGACGGTGACTCTGTGTCGACGAAAATATGAAGAAACTGGTGGCTTGTTCAACCTCTGTTTCATCATTGTCGGTTAACTTTAAAACTCGAATACATAGATGCTAATGGGGTGCAACGACCAGGAAGTGTATAGGGTTAAGGGAAAGCTAGCGGAGAAGGCGAGCGGTGGAGAAGGTGGAGCACACATCGAGAAGTGTTAGTGTGAGGTTTAGCCGCCTCTTCCCTTTTGCGTCGTCAAACCCCGGAGATCCCTTCGCCACCTCTTCGTCCAAATGCATGCATCTGAGGAAGGGTATTTTTGGTTTTCATTGAAGAGACGTGATTGGGTCTGTGATGGTACCATGGACTCGAACTCGGATGGTGGTAGTAGTATCTAGTCGCCTCTGTTTCCCACGGAAAAACCCTTTCGGGTTGATCTATTGTGTATGCGTGTTGATTTCTTACAAAAGAAAGAGAAGAGAAAGTTTGGATGAGGAGGTGCGGAAGGATGAAAGAGAAGAGAAGGTTTGGATAAGGAAGAAACCGGATGGAAAGGCAAAAGCAAACACGTGTGACAAACAATATCAATATTGAGATAAAATAACCTAAAGACGGATTTGAACAGACACATATAAACAAAGGACCAATTATGCCAACCCCTTAGGAACTTTACTGTTCCTAGGGGTGGCTAACTTATATATATATATATATATATATATATATATATATATATATATATATATATATATATATATATATATATATATATAGTATATAAGATTATAATAATTTAAAACATTAAATATTATTAAAAAAAATTAAAACTAGATTTACAACCTAAAACTTGACTTAAAACCTACAATACGGTTTACTACTAGACGTAAAACATAAATTAAATTACATGTAAGACATAAAAATATTACAGCTTATCCCAGTTGTATTATTTAGCAATATTCTTCATTGCATTGTTGAAAATCTGACGATCCTCCTCGGATAAGTCTTTCTTTGGTTTAAGAAAAGCTTTTGCGCACGGTTCCTTTCTTTTTCCTTTCCCAATTTAAAAAAAAAAACCATCAAGCTTAGCGTCCAACCCTTTGATGTCACTCCTTATCTCCTCCATTTCACTCGATGAACTTTATGCTCCTTTCAACTTTCTTTTTGCTCTGTCTCATCCCATAGGATGAGTTGGAGCTTCATATGGATCGTCGTTGTTGATGTCAATCCCCCCGATACACGCATAAGAAGATTGACTGTGGGTTGACTAAGAAGTTTTGCTTTTTTTGGACATGTCCGCGTAATCATCACAACTTCCTAAAATGTCTCATTGCCAAAAGGTTTTCTGACTTTCTCCTTATAAATCTTACGAATTTCTATTAGGAGATCCACCTCATTTGCACCACTTTAGGGGTTGCGAATCTCGTTCATGTATATGTCATTGAACTCCATTGAGGCTTTGTTGGTGATCCTCCATTTTGAGTAAAGTTGATGAGGATTGTGATATTGCCTTTTCATTTGGTGACAAAAACTATGCCAAACTTAAGCTTTGAAGGTTATTGAATCTGGGCCGTCGCCCGTCGCCGGATCCTCCGACACATCTAGCCATGCTTGTGCTATTGCCGTCTCTTCATCATCCGTCCACCCTTTGCATGGAGCCTTCCCTTTTCTTTATTTTTTCCTTTTGGTTCAACTTTGGGCTCTTGAAATGACTCTTGAATGAACTCTTCAATGAGTCATTCATCAGAAGAATCGATTGACTCATCGAATAAGCAACGTGGTTGGGATTGAAAATTACTTTGGGGTTAAGGTTGTGAAAAGAATTGAGTTTCTTGCACCGTCTCAAGCAGATTAAGATCAAAATTTAGACGTGGTAGTGGTTGTGATTGGTTTTGGTAAAATGACATAGGTTGAGAAGAGTACAGTTTGAATGAAAACATTTGTGGTGTGATAGTAGGAAAGTAGTAACTAACGGGTGAATGAATGAGTTGATCAAATAAAGGTCGATAACATGGTGGTGATTGAAGGTATGGTGATTAAGAGTTTAGAGGTGGAAAGTTTTGTGAGGGAAGGTTTGAAGATTTTTTTTTCATTGGGTTTTTTTGTGGGTAGATAAACACATTTTTGTTTGGTGAATTGAGAGTATTTCTGAGAGAGGTAATGATATTTTGTGTATGTGAAATGTTGAGAGTAGTTTAATTTATAGTGGTTGAATTATTTTGAAAATTTGGATTTTTATTAGGTAAAAACATTTTTATTTATTTAATGAAGTTAGGTTTGGTGGAAAATAAATGAAGTTAGGTTTTGAAATTATGTTGGTCAATGTAATCCGATCAAACCCTTCTCCATCGATTAACTTCCACTAGTTCTTTCTCTCTCATCTTGGCAAGCGTCTAGCGATACCCTCTTAGCGAGCGCTAGGGGGCGTTATTCTGACTCTCATAGCAACCGTAGTGACTTCATTTGGCGAGCCCACTCCGAACAACCTAAACAAAGACTCGTGAATGATTATAATGATTTGAATAATATGTTTATCTACTTGTTAGTACCTGATTTCTTGCTTATAACTTTATTATTTAGGTTTGAAATTAAAAATATTTAATAGATGTAAGTTTAATTATTTTCAAATTAAAAGTAATTAATTTTTTTAAATATATTTTTTAGAAATCATAAAATAAAAAGAGCATTAACGTTAAAAATCTAAACCGCCGCCATTGAAGCATAAATTGGTGAGGGTTTTTATGAGGTGTAAAGAAAATCCACAAAGATTTCTATGGGGTCTAACAATTACTCTATTATTATTTTTGTTGTTTTCTAGTGGCGCAAAATTAAATAGTTTAAAATAATAAGTGAAAACTAAAGATTGTTTTGGACTATTGGTTTTATTTATATCAACAAAATCAAATTGAAATCTAAAATATAAATTTACTTTTAGTCCAATAAAAAACCATTTATATATATATGAATCATATATACATACATTTTAGGGATGTGATAAAAAATTGAAATCGAATAACTGAACCTAGCCAAATGATATTTAGTTTATTTGGTTCGGATTATTTAGTTATTTGGTTAACGAAATAAAAATATTTTATTTGGTTTGGTTTTGGTTAAATTTTCATTACTTTGGTTAAACCGAAAAAACCAAATAATCTATTTAATTATTATATATTTTTATAGTTTATATATAAATTAATATTTTATATTTAAATTGATAGATAGTTACTAAAAAATATTTTCATAACTCATTATTTAATTATTAATCATTATAAATTTATAATTGTTTACATATACATTGTATTAAAAAAAACTAATTAGCTAAATGTCAATCAACCTTCAATCATTTCTTTCCTCTTTATATACGTCTAAAGCTATATTAACACGCATCTACAACTTATATGGCTACATCGATACCTCAAGACAACATATCATGAAATACTTAATATATTATGTTGTATATTAGTGTTTTTTATTCATTTGGTAAAACTCCAATAAGTTATTTTTTCTTTTAGTTTAATATTTGTTTTTACATGCAGAATTTTATTTGGTTTAACCGGTAAATGGAACCGAATAAACCTTAGTCGAATTAACCAAAACCGATTAAACCGAACCTTATTTGGTTTGGTTATTGTTAGTTTTAATCCGCCGTGACATCCCTATTTTTATGGTAAAAAATACATTTTTATTTATGCTTATTTTAAAACAGAGTTCATTCGTAATAGCGGAATTTGTGCCTTAAAAAGTATTTTCGAAGAAATGTTTTCCATTGATTTATTAAGACTTGAGATGTCATAACTTATACAAGTATAGTTGAGTAACACCTACAGGTTGTAAAACCTGTTCATGTACAAGTCATCAATGCTTACCGGTTGTAGACCTACCCATAGAATGATTTATTAACACCTACAGGTTTTAAACCTGCACATGTATGGTAGAATGGCACCTAGAGGTGGTAAACCTACTCGTGTATGGATTATAAACATCTACAGGTTACAAGCCTATCCATGTTGACTTATAAACATTTACAGGTTGTGTAACTACCCATGTTTTGACCTGACTTGTCTAGAATATTTTATGGTCATCGTTAATACCCTACTAGGTAACTACATTACTAGTCTAGTAGTACTATAAAAGTCTCGGCCTCTCTTCATTATTTTCATCTCTCTTTACCCTTCACTATCCTATACATTATAAGTATAAAAATACATATATGTTTAAATAAAATTAGCTCATATAATTTCATCTAACACATAAGGTTTCAATCTAGATAATAGGCACACTTGACACTAAAATTATCTATATATAAGATGAAAGTAACTATGCACTCGCTTGATAAAATTGGATGGCTGAAAAGTTGGACAGTGCTTTGCGTTAGTGCTTAGTTTTTCCTTTGACGTGACCTAGGTTCAATAATAACTAAGTCTTACTTTATTATTACTTATAACTAATTAATAGTCTAGATTCCTCAACAATCCCAATGTTTACATCATAATCTATCAAGTAAGGAGCAAACAGATAAGATCATATCGAAGGTAGGGTCCGTTTGATATACATCGTATACTATTTGGAAATCCTACTTTAAACACCTCATTAAATCTTGTCTAGACATCACCCCTATAAATAGATCAATCAGTATAATGACTTGGAATCACTGGCAAATCTTATTTATAGATTCATAACACCGACTATGAATACAAATATAAATTATACTAAAATAAGATTGAGTGTAATCTAACTTATAGAGAATTCATAGACAACAGTCCGAAAATTGTGTATTGGTAAGACTCCGACCTGATAGCTACTAGGCGTCGGGCTCTCAGGTACCTCATTGCTACGCCGAAGACTAAAACTAAAGGAAAATGAGGATGATATTGCTAGAAACTCGAGAGAGTGAATGATGAAAAGTGTGGGAATGAATTGAATCTTCAAAAGCTATTTATATGTGAAAAAAGCAGATGTGCGCCGCACACCCTGTCTGGGCGCGCCGCGCAAGTTGTCGAATGACGAGGTGACCTTCTCCTAACCTCACATGCAATCTCATTAAATGTCTGAGGGGACTCGCGCCTCTTGTCTGTGCGTGGATTTTTATAAAATCTTTAAAAAAATCATATTTTCTTCAAATAAGCTCCGTTTTTGACGTATTTTATATCCAAGCGTAACTGTTGACAAGATGTACAACTTTCATTTAGACTCCATCAGGTAATTTTGATTTATTTTTAAATTTATATTTTTAACAGACTTAAACTGTTAAAATTCGTTAAAAATTCATAACTCTCTCGTCTGACGTCCAATCCCGACTGTATTTATATTGGTGGATAAGTATCGAAGAGATCTTCAATTCCTGTATATATTGTTTTAGCTAAAAATCGACTGATTTGAAATTCGATTTTTGTGCTGACACAGTTGCGTTGAATCTTTGAAAAATCATAACTTCCTCTCACGAAGTCAGATTTAGATGTTCTTTATATGAGCACTCTCAGTTTTATGATTAATATGACTTTTGTTTAGATTACTTAGGCTAAAAAGTAATTTATCAAAATTTCACTTTTTACGATACGTAGAGTCGTGTCGGTTTAATCGCGAAATTTCAAAGTAGCATAACTTCCTCATACGAAGTCGGTTTTAGAGTTCTTTATGTGTATGAAACCCTTGTCACATATACTATAACTTTTGTTAAGATTATTTATCCTTAACAATCTTCTACCAAAAAATCATTTTTAACGTTTATTATAACATAATTGAGTTGCTCGAATCTGTGTGTGTTGCATCCGTCAAACAAGCAAATTTAATTTCATAAGGGCAATATTATTCCATCTTCATGCCCCATTAGTTTGCGGAAGGCTAAAATCATAACAATATTTTTGAAAGAGGAGACGGAGTAATGATTTGAGTTGTCTAAAGACTAAGACTATTTGTGAGATCCATTTGCATCAATACTAAGTTGGGAAAATTCACAAAAACCAAGGTTATTTTTAGATAACCGTTTAAGAAGATTGACAATCGAACTCCAACATCCACCCTCATCTACTTGCTTGTGACTGATTATCAAGGCACCCTTTTGATATGGGGAATATGACTTATTAAGGTAATTAACATTTCGGTATGTTTACATCTGGGTAACTATCTTTTTTTTTGTACACATGTAGGTAACAAACTTGTTGGAAGTGTTCACATATGACCAATATGACCTGCTATAGCTGGTTAAATTCTAAATGTGAACGCTTTCAACAAGTTCGTTACCTAGATGTGTACAAAAAAAAAATAGTTACCCAAATATGAACAAAACGAAAAGTAAAAATTAAATTACACGAATGGTCCTTGTGGTTTGGGGGAATTTGTGTTTTTGTCCCTAACTTATTTTTTTAACTTGGATGGTCCCTACTGTTTATTTTTGTTGCGCGTTTGGTCCCTGTCTTACCTAAAAAGACTATTGTGCCCTTATTAATTTATTTTTTATTTAATTTTCTTATTTATATATTTATTTTTTACATATTTAAAAAAATTAATAGACCACACATATTTGTATCTCATTGGATGATTCCTACTGTTTATTTTTTTTTAATTAATTTAATTTTTTAACTCGGGTGATCCCTACTGTTTAATTTTGTTACGAACTTGGTCAGTATCTTACCTAAAAAGACTATTGTGCCCTTATTAATTTTTTTAAATTAATTTTCTTGTTTATGTACTTATGCTTTATATATTTAAGAAAAAAATAATAGACCCCACATATATGTATCTCCTCACCATCCCATCTTTCATCATTCTCAAGTTTTATTTATTTTCCATCTTTAGTGATATCGACGTCTTCATCATCACTTCTTTTTTCGGTCCTTCAACTCCGTCGAATCAACATCACAACCCACTAAAGATGAAGAGACAGTAGATTATGGTGTTGGTTCGCCAGAGTTGAAGTACCCAAAAAAAATGATGATGAAGACGTCGATGTTACTAAAGATGGAAAAGAAATAGAAGATGGGGAGGATGAGAGATGAGATGGTGACCGGTAAGACCCAAATTAAATTTCTCAAATGTGGTTTCAGGTTTACGGTGAGGAGATACATATATGTGGGGTATATTAATTTTTTTTTATAAAAAATAAATACATAAATAAGAAAATTAATTAAAAAACTTAATAAGGGAAAAATAGTATTTTTAGGTAAGACAGAGACCAAACGCGTAACAAAAATAAACAGTAAGGATCATCTGAGTTATAAAAAATAAATTAACTAAAAATAAATAGTAGGGATCATCCGATGTGATACAAATATGTGTGGTTTATTAATTTTTTTTAAATATGTAAAAAATAAATACATAAATAAGAAAACTAATTAAAAAATAAATTAAAAAGGGCATAATAGTCTTTTTAGGTAAGACAGAGACCAAACGTGCAACAAAAATAAGCAGTAGGGACCATCTAAGTAAAAAAAACAAGTTAGCGACCAAAAACACAAATTCCCCCAAACCACAAGGACCATTCGTGTAATTTAATTTTTACTTTTCGTTTTGTTTATATTTGGGTAACTATTTTTTTTGTACACATTTAAGTAACAAACTTGTTGAAAACGTTCATATCTAGGATTTAACCTGCTATAGCAGGTTATAACGGTCATATGTGAATACCTCCAACAAGTTTGTTACCTAGATATATACAAAAAAAAAAAAAAAATACTCAGATGTGAACATACCAAAAAGTTAATTACCTTAATAAGTCATATTCCCTTAGATTGTGTATTGCCAATACATTTTCATTTATACGCTTGTATCTAGTTTACAAAGTAAGTTATATCCATAAAACAATTTGTTTTCCTTTTTTATTTAAACAATTTATTTATAACTTATTAATATTATTCCTTCAGCCATATAATATCATTCTAGTGCATAATTTATTTTTACTATTTCATCAACCATTTATTATTTATCAACCAATTACTTATCTATTTTAATGTTACTTTTTGCTCTCAAATCTCAATAGTTTCATTTTATCCACCTTAAGGATATATTTATAGGTTTAATATCTTTTACTAATTAATCTAATTTATTAAATATGCAAATTAATTTTATAATGTTTTTATTGTTTTCTATCTTTTTAACTATACGATTAATAAAACTATCATCAATATGAAATATGATGTGCCCCAAGAAACAGAAAGTTATAAAAGAAACTTTTATAAAATGATCCAAATACCAGGAAATAAATGTTTAAATATTAAAATACTTTAAAAAAATTATGCATTGTAGAAAATTTTTCAAAGTATATTTTTTTTATTGATTTGACATAATAAATAAAATTTATATACGATTAACCATTATGGATGCTATAAAACTTTTTATATTCTATGTTGAAAAATATTTCACGGTTTTACAAACAATTGTGTTTTTTATGGAAATTTTTTAACAAACATGCCTAAATTTTATTAGATTCAGTATAAATACACATATTCAGAAGTTTATATGATCGACTAATAGCAACAATGATGTTTGCTTATTTTTAATGTTTTAGTATTTTGAGTGTGCATTTCTTCTTATTGAGAATATATTTGGGCTGATTACGTGCTTGGCAACTAATTTTGTTTTTTGAAATATACAAATAATCTATAAAACATCGGTCTAAATTGTACAACAACTCGACCCACCAAGTTTTGTTTAACAATTAAAAATACACAAAATTAGTATTAAAATTGCGTCCCAAGTTCATAACCCATTAGTTTAATTAACTCAAACGGTACCACTTCAAGTGCCTCTCTAAAATAATAATTGTTGCTTCTTATCATATTCCTAATAAATAGCAGTGTATTATGTATATGTGTGCTGATAGGAATATAGAATACGGTTTATATATTTAAAATTCTTATCAGGTTCCATATATTTGCATAATAACTTTAAAATCTTAATAGTTACATAATTAAAGCTTTCAGAGCGTGTTCAATCATATAATAGAAAGAAAAAAATAGAATTCCTAATTGTCTATTTATATTTAAAGCATATTTACATGTACAAACCACACACTATGTTATAAAGATCATGTATATAAATATCTTCGAAATTCTGTTACTGTAAATTCTGCAAACGTCATATTTCTTTTATAGTTTATATAATTCCATTAATGTATATTTATAAATAATCCAATAATTTATATCAGTTTCTATAATCTACAAATCATGAGTTTAAAGTTAAATGCAAAAAGGTTAAACCTTTATTATAATTCATGGGATGTGGAGGATGGACTTGAATGACCCTTCAGAAAAGTTGCAACAATGTCTAAGTGCGCATGAGTTACATATTAGTTGGATCTACACTTATATATATATATATATATATATATATATATATATATATATATATATATATATATATATATATATATATATATATATATATATATATATATATATATATATATATATATATAGTTTTTCGATTCTATGAGAAACAAAAATTACATGAGATATCGTGAGAAAATAAATGATATGTATGCTTTTTTTATGAACCAAAGAAATAAATAATTAGATCTTGCAAATATAAGTTGGTTTACAAAAATCCCACAAAAAAAGTTCCAAGATTCATTTTGGGATTATTTACTAAACTTGACTAAAAAAAGAATCATTGTTTGAATCACTAAAAAAATGAATCATTAACGTATTTTTTTTTTGTTCAATCTTCTTTAACTCATGTTATTTTTGTATTATCAAATGATTCATTTCATTGTTTCTCTAAAAAAAAGATACAAATGGATAATTTCGCACATACACTTGTTAGAGTGCATGAAGTCGCATGGTAAGAGCACATCAAAGATGATGCGAGGCCCTATTTGATATGCATCCAACCGGGTCAGGTTAGATATTGTTTGCTGACTCGGTCAGGTAAATATACAATAAAAAAACATGGTTTTTTATTCAGTCGGGATTTCTTATCCATACAGACCTTTCCGAATCAACACTTTCTCAGTCAACAACTATCAAACGGGACTTGACTCTTTTTATGCCACAATGAGCACTGCCCCGTGAAAATGGCAAAGGTAAAAAAAATGTCGAGCTCGACATATATGTGTCGAGTCTGTCTCCTTTCTCCCACTATTGCTACTCTCTTTTCTCTTTATCTTCTTCATTGTCATAGTAAAAATGTCACCACTCACTTGTCTTGGTAAACAATCATATAATTATGGTAAATTCTAAGTTAAGCAGAGGTATCCATGACAAAAATGATACAACTTCTATTAGACAAAGAGTTATTACCCATTCTCAAACATACAATCCTTGTCTTGTGAAACTTTGTTAATACTAATCAAGTCAAACAAGTCTTAGTAAAATGCTTAATAAGTTGCTTAAAATCCCGTCCCTTAAACCGACCTTTTGCACCACATGAAATTAGCACACACCATGTTAAATGGTAAATGCTAATCTCGAAAATATAATCATTGTTTCTTAACACTCAGTCAAAGCATCCATAATGAATTAAACTTTATAGAGTTCAATACATTGTCACATTATCATTATGTATTCTATATAACTATCAATTTTTTTCTATAATGTATCGAATTCTACAAAATTCAATGGAACATATTTAAATATTTAGAGTAAATTACACGAATTGTCCTTATGGTTTGAGGTAATTTGCACGTTTGGTCTATAACTTATTTTTTTTAACTCATTAGGTCCCTATAGTTTGTTTTTGTTACGCGTTTGGTCACTGTCTTACCTAAAAAGACTATTTTGCCCTTGAAATTTTAATTTATTAAAATAAGGTGGGATAGGTAAGGTAAGGTAAGATGAGGTGGAAATGAGGTTGGGGGTGTGTTTATTTATATAAATTAAAAAATCAATGGCAAAATAGTCTTTTTAGGTAAGACATGGACCAGACACGCAACAAATACAAACAGTATGGACCTTCCAAATTAAAAAAATAAGTTAGGGACCAAACATGTAAATTACCTTAAACTATAGGGATCATTCGTGTAATTTACTCAAATATTATTTAAGTATTATAAACTTTTTTTCCAATTGAATAATTCAATGATCATTGATAAATTCATTAAATACTAATACGTTACTTCATAATGATAGAGTTTAACCAATTAAATAACAATTATATTTGTCACCTCATCGAACATTTTTATTGAAATATCCGTCGTAGATGCTATTAACATCAATTGGATATTGATGAAAGAAGTTAATAACATAAAAGTGACTTTGTGAGTTGCTTAAAACCTCTTTTCACGATCTAAATCATTTAAATCGAAAATATTCACACACACGTACACCATGTTAAGTGTTAAGCGACTTAGAACCATTATTTCGTGAAAATCAGTTAACATCAATTGGATCAAACGGAATAGTTTAAACCTAAAAGTTGTCTCTTTACAACATGGACCCTACATATACGTGTCTTGTTTTATTATTATATATCTATCACCCTTTTCTTAGTTGCATCCGCTCTTGTACCAAATGAGAACTAACAAAATCCACCACACAGACAACTCATTATATACAGCCCACCAAGGTATTATTTCTTCATTCCTCCCTTTCATTCGTTCTGCAAACACTTAGATTTATTCAAAGCCACAAATAAGAAGCGGATCATGGCGGCAACCGAGGCGGAGATGGTGGCCGGACAACCAAGATCGGGGTGGTCGTGTGGGTCCGTATGGAACGTGCGAATTGCTGCCTCTAGGGAACGAGGGTTTCGGAGAAACGGTTGAGTTCATGTCTATTTGATCAATTAGGCAAGTCTGAAGCTTGGCTCTTACTTTATTAACACTCTCTTTTTTATTTTTGATTTTTGTTTGTTGTCATGAAAAAGAACTGGGGAATACAATAAAAACTTTGGGAATTCAGTTTTTATTTTAATTTTCGTTTTTAAAGTTGTGTCATGTGTTTGTTTTTCTTTTACCGATTGGCGAAATTATTAGTTATTTTATGCATGTTTAATTAATATTTTTTAAACCATTTTGAATAGAAATCACGACCACAAATGAATACAATATTAAGATTCCGTTTAGAGTCCTTAAAATTATGCTTTAGGATACGTGTTTGGTGCTTTTCATTTTTATTGCACATTCTAAAAAGATACACTTTGATTGATCACGAGCCTTTCTTATTTGCAAAGATTGCTAACTTTTTCTCTTGGTCTACTTACATAACACCGAAGACACACAAAACATAATGCAATGGTAGGTAAACCGAAAGATGAAAGATATATACAAACTGTAATGATACTTTATGTTAATGATGGTGTCGATCGATGCCATAGACATGTTGACGATGGGACATGCATTACCAATGGCTTCCAAGCGAAAAATCTAGAAAGAATTTCATTTTGACAATGCGGAAATAATCAATTATCAAAGTTTCGTAGAAATAATAATCATTTTGTGTCAAAATCATAATGATATACGTCTATATTTACTATATAACTATGATTAAAGTGTGTTTAAGAATAATTATTGTGTTGCTCAAGAATTAAATAACCATAAATATTTGATAAAAGTTGTGGTTGCTAAGATAATTTTTACTATTTAACATTTACCTTAATGTTTTTTTTTTATATATTTTTTCTAACGTCTAATCCATCTTTAATTTCATATATTTTGCATATGGTAATATTTTATATAGTTGTGCTAGAAACTAGTTGGTCAAATATTTAGATGCACATTAAAATCTGAATATTCTGGATTCAAGTGAAATAAAAATAATGATAATAATAATTAGTTTTGCAACACATCCAATCAAACCTTTTTTTTTTTTTTTGAATTTTAAGTTATATTTAAGTAGCATTTGCACTAAATATATGAAGAAAAACAAACTACACTTTTGGACGCCACCATTAACCAATCACGCAATCAAATCGAATGAGGTAAATTGATATGTTTTGAAAGCAACAAAGGTGATAAGAGACTTTAACTTGACATTTTATTTATGGATTATGATACCGCAAGGAAAATAAGGATTTTGCACTTTCAATGCATGTGCTAGGTTGGGAAAGACAAATTGAGATACTTATCATACAAATTATTTTTTTTTATATAGAAATAACGACTGATTTATACATGTTATTTATTTATTTCAATATTATTTCAGTTTGCTAAAAGTCTAAATAAGAGACTAATAAAAACAAAAGAAGCACATGTCCCTTTTGATAGCCATATTTTATATAAATAATTCTAAAACTTATATATAAAATGTATTTGGTGAGATAATACGGCTGTTATAGTTTAATAATGTCAATTTGTATGTATAAGGAATTAACTTTCAGTCCATTTGTATCTTAGAAAATTTATTTTTTTTAAACTGAAATATTAATATTAATATGTTTATAATCAAACAAATACTGTTTATTTAGAATATAATCTAATCATTATTTGTTTATACTATGAAGAAACCTAATTTATATGTAAATTTTCTAATCTTAATGTTAAAAAAGTTATGTACATTAAAATCTATTAAACTATACGCATTTGAGGTATAATTTGCCTATTGGTAAATTTGCAAATTAGTTTTTCTAAAGAGTTGAACTTTCATACCAATCCAAAGTATAAAATACTGTGTATCTATAAATTAATAATCAAACAAGGTAGCTTTTCGGAAATGGATTTAATAAGAGCCAATAGCCGTCCCTCCACACAAAGAAACAACCTTTCCACTTTTTATATTCTTTTTGTGAAACATGGTTATATCTGACCTAACTAATTAGTAATCATCGGGATGATTATAAAATTACCATAATTCTCTATCTCTCTCTCTCTCACACACATATATATATATATATATATATATATATATATATATATATATATATATATATATATATATATATATATATATATATATATATATATATATATATATATATATATATATATATATATATATATATATATATGTGTGTGTGAGAGATAGAGAATTATGGTAATTTTATAATCATATATATATATATATATATATATATATATATATATATATATATATATATATATATATATATATATATAATGAGGTTCAAGAGAGAACCATAATTAACCAAGGAACCAATCGTTCAACGGCCAAGGAAATAAATATACACATTTACATTGGACGCACACACTAGATTATACAAAAAAATCCACCCTTTACAAAAAAAGTCATCACTTTTTTTCGTTTAAAATTTTTTTAAGCCATGTTTTTTATCGAAAAAAAAATCGAATATATCGTTGTTCACGATTTTTCTTTCTCTTTCAATAGAGATCCATAATAATATATAAAAAACGAACTTTTTTTTTTCAAAAAAAACTCACTTCATTTTCTTGATAAAAAAAGTTAAGGTATATTTTTTTATAGAAAAAAAATTAATAAATATATCAAAATTCATATTTTTTGTATTTTTTAAACATATATTCATATTCATGCTTAAAAAAACGATATTTCAGTTCAGATTAACATTGTAAACCTGTTCAGATGCATATTGTAAACTTGTTCAGATTCACATTGTGAACCTCCTCAGATGCATAAGTCAGATTCACAATGTGAATCTGAACTGATCAGAGGTTTTTCACATTGTGAATGTTAAAATTTGAAATATTTACAATTTACGGACAAAAAAGACCGATTTTTGTGACATCCTCATTTTCACGGACAGAAAAAGACGGATTTTTGTTTACGCTTTGTTAGAAAATCAGAGTAACATTTTAAAGAAAAGTGTTATGGAAATTTTTCCCAAAATAAAATATGATAAAGATTTATCA
This sequence comes from Lactuca serriola, assembly GCF_051521515.1. Lineage (NCBI taxonomy): Eukaryota > Viridiplantae > Streptophyta > Magnoliopsida > Asterales > Asteraceae > Lactuca > Lactuca serriola. The sequence continues at coordinate 53,821,677 of NC_136416.1, forward strand.
AAGCATTTATGAAGAAATGTATTTCATTAAAAACCTCGGGATGTCGTGTTCGATACAAATCAAAAGAATAAACAGTACAATATAAGTCTTACAACATTTATTCATATCTACAGGCCTATAATCCATAATCCCTCATCCCAACATCACATCTATGCTCGTATGCCACTATCTATAATACAAGAAACTAAGTGAGTCAGACTTGTGAGCCTGGTGAGCACATAGGGTTTTCAACCCACAATAAATAAGTTTATTAATTTCTTCAACCAACAATAACCCGATTACCCGTTCTCGTTATCCTCACTTTACGTCCCTAAACACCTATCATAAGGATCATCATCGGGATGGACACTACTGCTAAGGGGGTTCATCAGCAATAAATGTTCTAAAGGCAGCAATGAAGGGGATGAAGTATACCGGTGAACACATCGTTCAAAAACACTTACAGGTTGCGGGCCTGCTAGCGTTCCATTGGAGTGTCTAGCAAAGTTCGTGGTCGTCATCTATACTCCGCTAGATGACTAGATCAACATCGACATCGAGGCCTCTCATCATTTTATTTCACCACACACCAACTATTACATCTACCTATGTTTTACTCAACACATTTTGTAGATATAAAATACATATACAATTTAAATCATTTAAAACATGTATGAAAATGTTCATCCAGCATAGACAACAAGTATTCAAATAATATGCACACGTAGCATGTAATTTATATAAAATACTTCATATCTATGTGTAAGATGAAAGTAACTATACACTCACCTGTTAAGGAGGTGATTTCGAACTCAGACAACGTTTCGCTTCTATTAATTTATTTTCTTTCGATGAAACCTAGTATCATTATCACTAGATTTTAGTCTAATATTCATTGCGACTAATTATTAGTCTAAATTCATCATTAACTCAGAGTCTACTTCATGATCTATCAACTAAGGAACAACCAGGTAGGATCATATCGGAGGTAGGGTCCGTTTGGTATACGAAGTATACTGTTTGGAAATCTCACTTTAAACACCTCAGTAAATCACTGCCTAGACATCATTCCCATCAGTGGATCAATCAGTATAACAACTTTGAACCACTGATAAATCTTATTTATAGGTTCATAATAACGATACTATATTTATATATAAGCTATATTAAATGTATGGTAGGCGTATCTCACTTACAGCGGGTTTTTATTAAAAATCGGACTTTGCTGGAGCAACGTTTCCTAGCCGAAAAACTCTTTTTTTTTTCGGAGCCGTCGGGAGCTCCGAAGCTTCCTTCTTGTGCTAGGGGTACCTTAGGCTTTTTTTTTTTTTTTTTTTTTTTGGGGGGGGGGGGGGGGGTTGGGGGGTGTTAGAGAGTGTTTAGAGAGAGAAAGAAGTGGGAAAGGTGTGAGGAATGAGGCAGCCCCCGCACCTCTATTTATAGGTTGCATGGAGCGATTCCACGTTGTGGTCTTGCGTAGGCTCCAAGGCTTCGCCTGGTGTTGACACGTGACACTAGGCACATTTAAAACAACCAATCTTTAAAAATTCATAACTTTCTCATACGAGCTCCGCTTTTGACGTTCTTTATATCCACGCGTAGGTAATGACAATATCTACACCCTACTTTTGGCTCCGTTAGCTAATTATCGACCGATTTTAAATTTAATAGTGTGAGAAGATTATACTGTTAAATGACTGCGTAAAATTCATAAATTCTTCATACAGACTCCGTTTTCGTCTGTCTTTTTATCTTTGAATTTCTATTAATGAGATCTTTAATTCTCATTTAGGTTAGGTAGGCCAAAAATCGATTGATCTAAAATTCGAATTTCGGGCTGTATACTAATATGCCCAATCTTAGAAAAATCATAACTTCCTCATACGAAGTCAGATTTGGACGTTCTTTTTATGCACACTCTCGGTTTAATGTATACTAGAACTTTCATTTAGATTGCTAAGGATAAAAAGTCTTCCATCATAAATTCACTATTTACGTCACACAACGTCGTGCTGGTTTTGTCGCGAAAATTCAGCAGGTCATAACTTCTTCGTTGTAACTCGGATTTCGGCGTTCTTTATATGTCCAGAATCCTTGTCACGACCACTACAAGTTTCTTCATCGATATCGAGTTTATCTAACATTTTAATTTTGACGCTTATTTTTATCCTTTATTCATTATACCTTTATAAACAAGTATAAAGCACATAAATTCACAGAATTCACATAATACTCAAATAATTAATTTTTATTACTTCAAAATAGGTTACAATGGTTGACCTGACTATTACATAATTGTACTAATGCTTAGCCCCGAAACACGGGCGTTACAATTCTCTCCCCCTTAGGATGATTTCGTCCCGGAATCAGGCATCAGCAAACAGATGTGGGTAGCGACTCATCATGTCACTCTCTGTTTCCCAGGTGAGTTTCGGCCCATTCGTATGTTTCCAGTGCACAAGCACTAAGTCGACCATCTTGCTTCGTAACTTCTTAGTCTTACGGTCAACAATTGTCTCGGGCTCTTCGATTAGCCTCTTATTCTCATCCATCCTTAACTCTAAGATTGGAATTATGTCCGGAACTTCTCCAGTGAACTTCCTCAAATAACACACATGGAAAGTGTTATGAATACCATCTAGTTCTTCGGGTAATTCAAGCTTGTAAGCTTGGTTCCCAATTTTCTGAAAAACTTTGAACGGTCTAATAAACCTTGGACTCAACTTTCCTCATTTCCCAAATCTTATAAGTCCCTTCCACGGTGAGACTTTAAGCAAAATTGAATCTCCAACTTCAAATGTCATCGGTTATCTTTTCTTTTCAGCATAGCTCTTTTGATGATCCTAATCTGCTAACATCCTTTCCCTGATCACCTTTAACCTCTCAGCAGTCTGATGGACTATCTCAGGGCCCATAAACTGCTTTTCCCCAGCCTCAAGCCAACTGATGGGGTTTTGAGCATTTTAACACTCCTATGGTGTACATGCAACCCTAGAAGCCTTGGATCTATGTTTTCTCTATTATACATGAAAATTTTCATTTTCCAAGGAATCATCCTAACTAGAATATGATTGGGGTATATGTAATATAAAACTAGTAGAGTGACATACCTTTCTTGTAGCTTGGATTCCTTAAGACTTTGTGAGCCTAGCACCCCAAATGTGATGCCTTAAATGCTTCACACAACACCACCAACAACTTGGAATAACTTGAGAGAAGATTGATATGCACCAAAATTGGCTAGCCCTCACTAGAATCACTTAAGTGTCGATTTTACAAGGATGAGGCTTCTTTATATAGTGTACATATTAGGGTTACACCATGTAACTCATGCCTTTCCATATTCTTCATGATCCATGGGTTTTAACCTCCATGGAGTATCCTTGGGTAACCACATGGGTTTAGCCCATCATGAAGAACTATGGATCATAAGCCCACAATATAAGAATGAATGATTTACCAAAACAATCCCCATTTATTTAATTAGTCTCTTTTGATTACAAAATTAATTCCAAACTATTTCTTGATCAATAATAATTAAATAATTCATATTAATATATTAGAACTTATAATATATTAATAAACCATAAATATCCTCTTCTAACAAAAGTCATTCCAAATTGTTCCGATGCCATGCAACCCAATGGACCATGTCAAATCGGGTCAAGTGCATACCAAATATAGTTATGGACTTAGACACCTTATCCAACAGTCTCCTACTTGGGTAAGTCTAATAACTATAGCAAGGATGACTTCAGGATCCGACTAGCAATCGTAGCTCTTTCAAACTCTCGCGAAACTAAGTTGTGTCATTTTAGATAAGTGATCATATAATCCTCTTTTCAAGATATCAGCCGGACAAATACATGGAACAACGTCGTACTTATTGTCCAGCAGTTTGTTTCCCAATTTCTGATTTGTTTGACATAAAACTTAATTAAACACATCAATTCAGTCTTGAACGGGCCTGACACATAAGTCAAGACAAAATCATCGAGGGTCCCAAGATATCGCTTTTAATCCTCAAAGGACTAAAGGGAATATATAAACTTCGACTCATATGCTTGTACTAACTAATCATCAAATTGTACACAACAACATGTTTTATAACATCAAGTTACTGATGCGTTTTCGTACTATTAATGTACGACCAACTCATAGTCAACAACTCATAACTCTTGGTTTGAAGACTTATATTATATTACCGTCTCACGATCACTCGAGATAAATTCCACGAAATGATACAAGTAAGCGTGGGTTGAATCCAATACTCATAACTTATGAGCACTCATGAATGTTGCAGCAACAATTGCTATGCCTAATACAATTCAGACAAATCTACAGACTCAATTCATGACAGCCTTATTTCAATACCTACTTCCAAAGTATGATCGATTGTGGACAATTTGAATAATATGATATACCATAACATAATTATTTTGGAAGTCAAAACATGAAAAATAAAACAATAGTAAATGATTGATAGAAGATAGTACCATACTAATAAATAAAAAAACCTTTTATTTAAACATCAAATGTCAATTACATTTCAACTATTACAAGTTTCGAAAGCTATCTAATTACTAAAACTAATATCATCCTTCAGCCCAATGTGCCTCGCATGCTGTAAATGCTTAACCCTAAACAGTCCCTTCGTGAGGGGATCTGTTGGGTTCTCATCTGATGATACCCTCTTTGCCACAAGGATTCCTTCTTCGATTTGATGTCTAATGAAGTGGTATTTCCTGTCGATATGCCTGGATCTGCCGTGATCCCTTGGTTCCTTTGCTAAGGCAACTGCACTCTTGTTATCACAGAAAATCTCCATAGGCTCCTTTATGGCTGATACAACTCCAAAGTCTCCAATGAATTTCTTCAGCTATATTGCCACCTTCGCCGCCTCGCTTGCTGCTATATACTCTGATTCGCAAGTTGAATTAGCTACTGTCTCCTGTTTGGAACTTTTCCAAGTAATTTCTCCTCCATTTAGGGTAAAGACCCAGCCCGACTGAGAGTGAAAATTATCCCTATTATTCTGGAAGCTACCATTACTATACCCCACTAATCTCAAGTCATTACTCCCACCAAGGGTAAGGACCCAATCCCCAGTCCTCCGCGGGTACTTGAGAATGTTCTTCACCGCAGTCCAGTGAGCCTTGCCCGGATTCCCTTGATATCTGTTGACCATGCTTAAAGCAAAGGCCACACCAGGGCGAGTACAAGTCATAGCATACATGATTAAGCCTACAGCGGAAGCATATGGTACTCGACTCATCTCAGCTATCTCAGCCTCTGTACTCAGGCTCTGAGTCTTACTCAGTTTGGCGTTACTCTGGATCGGTAAGTCACCTTTCTTGGAAATCCTACATGCTGAATCTTTTCAGCACCTTATCCAAGTAGGTACTTTGACTAAGTCCAATTAGTCTCTTACTCTTGCCTCTCAATATCCTTATCCTTAGGATATAGGCAGCTTCTCCAAGGTCCTTCATAGCGAAACACTTCCCAAGCCTGGACTTAACCTCCTGCAAGGTTGGGATGTCATTTCCTACGATTAGTATGTCATCCACATACAATACCAAAAAGCTAACTATACTCGCACTAGCCTTTACATATACACAGGACTCATCCTCGCTCCTCGAAAATCCAAACTCTTTGACTTTCTCATCGAAACAAAGATTCCATCTGCGAGATGCTTGTTTTAAATCATAAATGGATTTCTCAAGCTTACACACTCTATTAGGGTACTTTGCATCAACAAAACCCTCTGGCTGACTCATATAAACATCCTTAGCCAGCTTTCCATCAAGTAAAGCAGTTTTGACATCCATCTGCCATATTTCATAATCATGAAATGCAGCTATGGCTTACATAACCCTAATAGACTTAATCTTCACTACTGGTGAGAAGGTATCATCATAATCAACTCCCGGAGTTTGAGTAAAACCCTTCGCAACCAATCGTGCCTTATAAGTGTGTACATTCCCATCCATGTCAGTCTTCTTCTTGAATATCCATTTGCACCCGACTATCTTACGATCCAGTACATTGTCAACCAATTTCCAAACTTGATTGGCATACATGGACTGAATCTCACTGTCCATAACCTCTTTCCATTTAGCAGACTCGGGGCCTGCCATGGCTTCCTTAAAGTTGTTAGGTTCATCCAAATTTACTAGTGTACTATCACCGATAAATGCATCACCTTATGTAGTAATATGTAAACCATAATAAAAATCAGGTGTACTCCTAACTCTTGTGGAACGCCTCAGAGGTACGGACTCATCAATCGGCTCAACAGGAGTTTCCTCCTTAGGTTGATTGCTAGTGTTTGAGGTTCCTTCACCGCTTGAATCTTGAAGTTCTTCAAGGTCAATTTGCCTCCCACTGTTTCCTTGGCTCATGAATTCTCTCTCACGAAAGACCCCTCTCCTCGCCATGAAGACAACATTGTCACTCAGTCTGTAGAAAAGATAACCAAAGGATTTATGTGCGTAGCCGATGAAAATACATCACTCACTTCGAGGTTAGAGCTTGTCGTGAGTCTCGCGCCTCATGAAAGCCTCGCAACCCCAAATTTTGATGTGGTCTAAAGTGGGAACTTTCCCAGTCCACATCTCGTGAGATGTTTTGGCAACCTTTTTGGTAGGGACTAGATTATGGATATGGGTGGCAATCTCTAAGGCATACCCCCAAAATGATATTGGTAACGAAGCTCGACTCATCATGGAACGAACCATTTCCAATAAGGTCCGATTGCACCTCTCAGCTACAACATTCAACTGTGGTGTCCTAGGAGGTGTCAATTATGAAACAATTTCACATTCCTTAAGATAGTACAGGAACTCGATACTAAGATACTCACCATCTCAATCGGATCGGAGCATCATTATCTTCCTGCCCAACTGATTCTCCACTTCTTGTTTAAACTCTTTGAATCTTTCAAAGGTTTCTAACTTATGCTTGATTAAGTAGACATAACTATATCTACTGTAATCATCAGCAAAAGTCACATAGAAGCAGTTAGCATCCCTTGTGGCGGTTCTGAAAGGCCCACACACATCGGTGTGTATGAGATCCAATAAACCTTCACCCCTAGCACAAGTACCAGTAAAGGGTGACTTAGTCATTTTTCCAAGTAAACAAGATTCACAACTATCATCTGACCTTAAGTCAAATGACTCCAAGACTCCAGCCTTTTGGATTTGGCTTATGCGCTTCTTGTTGACATGTCCAAGATGACAATGCCACAAGGATGCCTTATCCAAACTAGTGGAAGAGTTAATATGCAATACATGAAAGCAAAAAAATATTTCTCGCCATTTCAGACGAGTAACAACATTTATTCAAATCTAATATTAACCCACTACTAAGAAATAAAGAATAAACTCCAATCTTGGTGACAAGTGAAGATTTCCTATTCCCCATGATCAAGTTTATCTTCCCGTGCTCCACGTCATCACTTCTTTTTAGGACCTTCAAATCAGAACAAATGTGAATTCCATACCCTGTATCAAGGACCCAAGAATTAGTATGTGGTGAGTTATTAGACAATATAGTGTAAATACCTGCATGGGTGGGTTTCACTTTCCCATCCTTAACATCCTGCAAGTACGTGGGGCAGCTTCGCTTCCAGTGCCCCTTTTCCTGATAGTAGAAGCATTGTGTATCCTTCGGGTTGAAGGAAGGGAGTGGCAGAACCACCTTTGGTTCCACTCGAAGAGGAGCCATCAAGAGACTTTCCCTTGGTACCCTTCGAAGGGGTCTTCCTATTTTTCCCTTTCCCTTGCCCGATTGCCAGAACAGGAGCGACGATATGAGTGGTAACAACATTCTTACCTTTAAGACTACTTTCAGTAGTCCTTGAAGTTTGCTAAGTGTGACCTCCTCCTTGTTCATATGATAAGTCATGCAAAACTGATCATAACAAGAGGGTAAGGAGTGTAGAATGATATTTATTGCTAACTTCTCATCAAAGTTCTCATTTAACTTTAGCAAACGATCCACAAATCTTTGCATTTTCTGCAGGTGGCCCGTGATAGAGTCTCCATCCTTCATTTTTGTTGTTATCATGGAGGTGATGATTTCATACCTTTCCTGACGAGCACTCTAATGGTATCTTTCCATCAGGTCCTGGTACATCTCATAAGGGTAGAAATCTTCATAGGATTTATGGATTTCTTCTGTCATGGTAGTCGGCATGATACAAGATACCTTAGTGGCATCCTTCTCATGGCTAGTGTACTCAGCAATCTCCTCAGGAGTAGCAGATGACTCATCGATGAGCATAAGCTGCTTGTCGAGGACATATTCCTTGTCCTCATAACGAGTGACCGTCCTTATGTTCCTAATCCAATCATTGAAATTAGTTCCATCAAATATGAATCTCCCAAAAATGTTCATGAGAGAGAAGGAGCCGGTAGGGTTTGAGCCAGAAGCAGCATTGTTGGAAGACATCTGAAAAGGATGAAAGACAAGTTTAGATTAGATATAGAATCCTTAATAAGACACCCAAATGAAATATTAAGGCTAGGACCCAACACAATATTTTATAACTTGGAAGAGGGATGCCGTAATCCACGCCACAAAATATTGAAGGTAGGTAAATGACGATTTACTAATTTCTACCATGAAAAATGAAACAGATTATTAGGTTTTAATTGGATTGAAACTCCTAGATATTTTGAGATTCATTGAACAATTCAATGACATGTTTAAATCTCGATTATGCCCTTCAAGTTTGTGACTGGGATACCGAGGATCACAAACAAAGTGTGAATAACCATGCAAATTAACTTGGTACTCTTAATTTTGTCACCTAATCAATGTGTCGGTTAACCACACACGCTCTACCGATCTATGATAAACCTTAAGCCACCCTTTGCCACCCTTGTTAAGTCCAAGTTAGTGTGACGGTTAACCACACACTCACCACTAACGACTTTAGCAAGGTACAAAGTGTAATTTCATGGGTTAGCATCAATTTCACATTTTCCTAAAGTATCTAAGATTGGGAATTTATAAAAGGTTTAGTTACTTTATATTTATCATTACACTTTTAATGAGAATTAAAGTCTTTGTCCTACCTGTTCGGCTAACGACCCTCCACTAGTCAAGGAAGCGATGAGTGAGAGTGGACACCCATTAAGCTGCCATTTTATAGATAACAACCTTATACCCCCCTTCTAGACCGACTTCGTGAATGAGGCCTACTAACTGTAAGACTGACTTGACCTTACACACACACACACACACACACACACACACATATATATATATATATAATTATTCGAATTTTAATAATATAGTAGTATAAGGGTAGAATTTTAAACTTTTAAAACTCTAGGGTTTGGAATTAAAGTTTTCTAAAGTGACTTTACAAATTCCAAAACTTGAGGGCAAGTTTTGAAACTATTCAAAACCTTTCATTTCTATAACTTATGAGTTTTAATGATTTTAATGAAAAGACTTTTGGAATTCCATAACTTGACGACAAGTTATGGAGTCCATTAAAATGCATTTAGATCAACAATTAAACTAACAACCATGTCAAATAATTTCCATGATCTAACAAACTCATAAGCATGCATAATTCATATCAATAATTTTCAAGAATCATATGAAGTTAATATAAAACTTGAAACTTTGACAATTATCATTGAAATTGGATAAGCACAATCATTAACACATCAAAAATAGGTTTTACAATCTTAAAACAATTTAGGGTAATGATCCTAGTCCAATTCCAACAATAAAACTCGAAATTTTGTACTTTGGGCCTCCTACTCGCCGAGTGTATGAACCTACCAGTCGACCAGGATGAACTTTCACATGGACTCGTCGAGTCCTCCCATGGACTCGGCGAGTTCACTGAACAGTGAGCAGAAAAATCGATTTTTAAGCAATTTGCCTAAAGTATAATGAAAACAAGCCTAGGCTCTGATACCAGCGATGGGGTTTTGAGCATTTTAACACTCCTATGGTGTACATGCAAATGTAGAAACCTTGGATCTATGTTTTCTCTATTATACATGCAAATTTTCATTTTCCAAGGATTCATCCTAACTAGCATATGATTAGGGTATATGTGATATAAAACTAGTAGAGTGACATACCTTTCTTGTAGCTTGGATTCCATAATACCTTGTGAGCCTTGCACCCCAAATGTGATGCCTCAAATACTTCACACAACACCACCAACCACTTGGAATAACTTGAGAGAAGATTGATATGCACCAAAATTGGCTAGCCCTCACTAGAATCACTTAAGTGTCGATTTTACAAGGATGAGGCTTCTTTATATAATATGCATATTAGGGTTACACCATGTAACTCATGCCTTTCCATATTCTTCATGATCCATGGGTTTTAACCTCCATGGAGTATCCATGGGTAACCACATAGGTTTAGCCCATCATGAAGAACTATGGATCATAAGCCCACTATATAAGAATGAATGATTTACCAAATCAATCCCCATTTATTTAATTAGTCACTTTTGATCACAAAATTAATTCCAAACTAATTCTTGATCAATACTAATTAAATAATTCATATTAATATATTAGAAATTATAATATATTAATAAACCATAAATATCCTCTTCTCACAAAAGTTTATCCAAATTGTTTCGATACCATGCAACCCAAATGGACCATGCCAAATCGGGTCAAGTGCACACCAAATATAGTTATGGATTTAGACACCTTATCCAACACCAACAAGACGGCATACGACACTTCTGTCAGGACAAAGCTTTATAGGGTTCCATCTTGATGCTCATGTGGAAACTGTTATTGTAGGAAAACTCTACCAGAGGTAAGTGCTCATCCCAGTTACCTTGGAATTCCAGGGTACTTGCTCTTAGCATATCTTCCAGTTTTTGAATTGTTATTTCGCTCTGACCATCAGTCTGCAGATGGTAAGCTGTACTTAAACATAATTTTGTACCCAATTCCTCTTGCATACTTCTCCAAAACCTTGACGTGAAACGACTATCACGATCTGATACAATCGTTAGAGAAACACCATGAAGTCTTACTACCTCCTTCACGTAAGCATTTGCAAGCTTATCCATAGACCACCTTTCATTGGCTGCTATGAAGTGTGCACTCTTAGTGAAGTGGTCCACGACTACCCAAATCATGTCGTGACCATTCTTCATCGTGGGTAGTTTAGTCACAAAATCTGTAACGCCCGTAGGTCCGGGCTAGTCAATTTAGAGATAATAGGGGTCGAAAACGACTTTTCGGCAAAAGATTATTTAGAATAAATAATATTAACCAAGTTGTAGTATATGTTACAAGGTTTCCATACATATAAAGAGCGCCGAAATCCGAGTTATAACGAAGAAGTTATGACCCGTCGAAGTTTCGCGATGGAACCGGCATGGCACCGGGAAGTGTAAATAGTGAATTTACGATAGAGCGACTTTTAGCCTTAACGATCTAAACAAAAGTCATAGAAAATGTTAAACCAAGAGTGTCCATAAAAAGAATGCCCAAATCTGACTTCGTATGAGGAAGTTATGATTTTTCTAAGATTTAGCATAACAGTGCACAACCCGAAAATTCGAATTTTAGATCGGTCGATTTTCAGCAAAAATAATCTAAACGAGAACTGAAGATATCGTTAATAGGAGTTAAACAATAAAAAGACAGTAAAAAACGGAGTTCATATGCGAAAGTTATGGACGAAGCTTAGTCTCTACTTTTCAAACGCGACAAATTCGATACAGTTTTGTAAATCTGAGATAGATTGAGAATTAGCCAACGAGGTCTAAATGAAACTTATAGTACTCGTAAATACCAATGCATGGATATAAATAACGTTGGAAACGGAGCTCGTATGCGAAAGTTATGGACGAAGCTTAGTCTCTACTCTTCGAGCACGATAAATTCGATACAGTTTTATAAATCCGAGATAGAATGAGAATTAGCCAACGGGGTCTAAATGAAAGTTGTTGTACTCATAAATACCAACGCGCAGATATAAATAAAGTCGGAAATGGAGCTCGTACGCGGAAGATACGGACGAAACTTAGCGGCTACTTTACTATAAAATCCCTATAAATAAAGGGTGAACCCTTCATTATTTCTTCACACCATAAGCATTTCTTTCTCTCTCTAACTTCTCTCTAGCCTCTCTAAACCCATCCCAAATCTAGGGAACCTCCCTAGCACGAGAAGAAAGCCCCGGAGCGCCCGATGGCTCCGAGAAGAAAAGCTTTCGGCTCGTAAACGTTGCTCCAGCGAAGCCCGATTTTTAATAAAAACCCGCTGTAAGTGAGCTACGCCTATACTATATTTAATATAACTTTATTTTTAATTATAGTAACATTATTAGGACCTTAAAATAATTATTTGGGCTATTATTATGAGTTATATTGAGTGTTATTTAACGCTTATATAATAGTAATAATAGCTAGACTATTAATTAGTCGCGGTTAACGTTAAAAACTAAACCCTAGTGGTATTGATACTAGGTTTTGACGAGGAAAATTGTTTTGAGATAACAAAGTGTTGTCCGAGTTCGGAATCGCCACCTAATCAAGTGAGTGCTATGTATGCATATTATCTGAATACTTGTTGTCTATGCTGGATGAACGATTTTATACATGTTTTAAATGATTTAAACTATATATGTATTTTATATCTACGATAATGTTGGGGTAAAACATGGGTAGATGTAATAGATGGAATATGAGTTGAGAGGTGTTATAGACCACGATGTGAGGGTGAGAGGTGGACGATGTGAGAAGCCTTTTCCCAAACGATGACCCCGTCATTCAGCAGAGTATGGATGACAACCACGGACTATTGTAGACAGTCCAGTGGAACACTAGCAGGCTCGCAACCTGTAGGTGTTGTGAACGATGTGTTCACCCGGTATACTCTAAACCCTGGCGTCCATGCAGACTTGGTGCCTAAACCTTGGTGATCATGCAGACGTGATGCCTAAACCTTGGTGATCATGCAGACTTGATACCTAAACCTTGGTGATCACGCAGACTTGATGCCTAAACCCTGGCGACTATGCAGACTTAGTGCCTAAACCCTGGCGACTATGCAGACTTAGTGCCTAAACCCTGGCGACTATGCAGACTTAATGCCTAAGCCCTGGTGACTATGCATACTTAGTGCCTGTTGTGTAAACCGTGGAAACGATGGACTTCGTGTCGATTCCTTAGGATGATCCTTAGGAATGAATGAACGAGGAATAGCTGATTCTTAGGGTAGATCCTTAAGACTAAAGAAGATAATGGGGATGGGTAATTGGGTTGATTGTTTGATTGTTTAAACATAATAATTATATTATTGTGGGTTGAAAACCCTATGTACTCACCAGGTTTCCCAACCTGACCCACTCAGTTTATTTATATCACAGGTGTCGATATGAAGTGACATTACACTAAGGGATTAAGGATATATAGATCACTAGTTATAATGAATGTAAGTTCTGTTTATGCTTATGTTTCTATATTGACGATGACATCCCAAATGTTTTCAATTGAATAAAAATACTTTTCTTCGGAAATGCTTTGATAGCGTATTTATCATGTTTTACTGGGAATAAATTCCGCAACATTTTTATTAAAAGAGGTACTCTGATCTTTATAAAGATAAACAAAATCGGTCTTTTCTGGCTTTGAAAATGGGGATGTCACAAAATCCATGGTGATGTCTTCCCATTTACCCATGGGAATAGGTAAAGGTTCTAAACTCCCATATGGTTTCTGATGTTGTGCCTTAACCTTTGCACAAGTTACACACTCAACCACATACTTTGCAACATCAAACTTCATCGTTGGTAACAAGTAGTAGGGTTTTAGATCCCTATACATTTTAGTGCTACCAGGATAAATCGAGTACATGGTCTTGTGGGCTTCTTCCATCATCTCTTACTCCTCGTGTCTTAGGTACCCAAATCCTATCTTGGAATACCTTTAATCCTTGACTGTTTGTACCAAACACTAACGTTTTGCCTAAACGTTCTTCCTTTCGGTCATTTTTCTCTGAAGCTTCTTCCTGAGCTTTCTTGATACTTTCCACAATAGTCGAGACATCTTCTATTCTCAACGCTCTTGGCCTTTTTCTTTCAAGGTTGAATTTTCGACTTTGATCATCAGCTACAACATTTGCTTTACCGGGGTGGTAAAGTATCTCACATTCGTAGTCCTTGAGTAATTCTAGCCAACTTCGTTGCCTCATGTTCAATTCCTTCTGATTAAAGAGATACCGGAGACTCTTATGATCAGTGAAAAGTTTGCACTTTGTGCCATAGAGGTAATGCCTCCATATCTTTAGAGCGAATACTACCGTTGCCAACTCCAGATCATGAGTGAGGTAGTTCTTTTCATGCTCTTTCAATTGTCGAGATGCATATGCTATCACTTTTTCTCTTTGAGTTAGAACACATCCTAACCCGACACCTGACGCATCGCTATACACTGCGAAGTCTTCAACTCCATCGGGTAGAGAAAGAATCAGTGCTTCACATAATTTCTTCTTTAGCTTGTCGAATGCTTCTTTGTGCTTCTCACTCTAAGTATATGTAGCTCCTTTATGGGTCAAAGCTGTCAATGGAGCAACTATCGAAGAAAATCCTTGGATAAATCTTCGGTAATATCCAGCTAATCCCAGAAAGCTTCGAATCTCCATGGGCTTTTCGGTCGTTCCCACTTCATCACAGCTTCGATCTTTGCTGGGTCAACCATTATCCCTTCTTGGTTAACCACATAACCCACAAATTGGACTTCTCGGATCCAAAAATCACATTTGGAGAACTTTGCATAAAACTTCTCCTTCTTCAATACTTCTAACACTTCTCGCAAGTGTCTTCCATGCTCCTCCTGGATTTTCGAGTAAATCAGAATGTCATCTATGAACACTATCACAGATTTATCGAGTAATGTTTTACAAACCTTGTTCATCAAATCCATGAACGTTGCTGGAGCATTGGTTAGTCCAAATGACATAACCAAGAACTCGTAGTGTCCATATCTTGTTCTAAATGCAGTCTTCTCAATATCCTGCTCTCTTACCTTTAGCTTATGATATCCTGAACTAAGATTGATCTTTGAGAAATAGATCGAACCTTGCAGCTAATCGAATAGGTCATCAATCCTTGGCAATGGATATTTGTTCTTCATGTTTATCTTGTTTAGCTCTCTGTAATCTATGCACATTCTCATGCTTCCATCTTTCTTCTTCACGAATAACACCGGAGCTCCCCAAGGTGATGAACTAGGCCGAATGAAATCGTTGTCATGTTGGATTAGATATCTAAGCCCATAGCTATTATTGGTATGTATTCGACCCGATAGTAGCATGGTCCATTTGGGTTGCATGACATCAGAACAATTAGATAGACAAAATGAGAAAAAGGATACTTATGATTTATTTTAATATATTATAAGTTCTAATATATTAATATGAAATCATATTATTTAATTAGTATTGATAAAGAATTAATTTAGTGATCAAAAGGAACTAATTATGGACTCTTATATATATATATATATATATATATATATAGGATGGGCCAAGTTCATTTAGGTTGGGCTAAGCTTTCATGGATAGTCCATGGAGTTTTTAACCCATGGATCCTATGGAAATGAAAGGTCATGGGTATTAGGGTTTACATGAATCTAACCCTAATCCTCCACACTATATAAAGAGGTCTATGGTTCATAAAATGACACTAGTGCATACAAAAAAAAAAGGAAAGGCCGATTTCATAAGAGTGAACTTAAGTAACCTTCTTCTCAAGTTATTCCAAGGTTTTTGGTGTTTTGTGAACCATTTGAGGTGCAAAACTTGGGGCACTAAGCTCTTAAAGGTTCAAGACTTCAAGCTCCATCAAAATGTATGTCATTATACTAGATTCTTGTATTGTATATACTTCATATTATGCTAGTTAGGATGAAACCTTGGAATATTGAATATTTTGCATGTATAATAGAGAAAACATAGAAAGGTTTATATGGTTGCATGTACACCATAGGAGTGTTAGAATGCTCATAACCCATCAGTGGTATCAGAGACTAGGCCTGTTTTCAATTATACTTGATGCAAATTGCTGAAAAAAGCTGAAGAAATTGATTTTCTGGCTGTCTGGGCTGTGGACTCGCCGAGTCCATGAATAAATTCATCCTACTCGTCGAGTAGGTTCATACACTCGATGAGTAGGAGCCCCTGACATCATATTTTCGACTTTTAAGGCTGGAATTGGACTAGAATCATTATCCTAAGCTGTTTTTGAACCTACAAACTGGTTTTTGATGTGGTAATGATCATTCTAATCCAATTCAAAAGATAATTGTCAATAGATTAATGTTTTGTATTAGTTTAATTGTTAGGCTAATTACATGAAAAATTGTTTGATTTGAATTGTCTTGTTCATATGAGTTTAATCTAGATCATAGTTTTTCTTGACATGCTTGTTAGTTGAATTGATGATCTTAATGTTTTTCAATGGATTCCATAACTTGTCCTCAAGTTATGGAAAACCAAAAGTCTTTGTGTTAAATCTTCATTAAAGCTATAGTTTATATAATTGTAGAGTCTTTTCTCATAAATAGTTATATGGACTCCATAACTTGTCCTCAAGTTATGGATGTTCAAGAGTCTGTTCATTAAAGTCTTTAAAACCTATATTAAACTCATATGTTATAGAAATGAAAAGTTTTTGAATAGTTACAAAACTTTCCCTCAAAGTTTTGGAACATGTAAAGTCGCTTTAGAAAACTTTAGTTCCAACCCCTAGAATTTTAAAAGTTAAAATTCAACTGTTATACTTTATAATATTATAAGTTATATATATATATATATATATATATATATATATATATATATATATATATATGTGTGTGTGTGTGTGTGTGTATAACATCAAGTCGTTTTACCGTTAGTAGGCCTCATTCACGAAGTCGGTCTATAAGTGGGGTATAAGGTTGTTGCCTATAAATGGCCAGCTTAATGGGTGTCCACTCTCACCCACCACTTCCTTGACTGGTGGACGGTCATTAGCCGAACGGGTAGGATAATGACTTTAATTCTCATTAAAAGTATAATGATTATTATAAAGTAACTAAATGTTTTATAAATTCCTAATCTTAGTTACTTTAGGAGAATTGTGAATATGGTGCTAACCCATGAAAGTACACTTTGCACCTAGCTTAAGTCATTAGTGGAGCGTGTGTGGTTAACCGACATGCTAACTTGGATTTAAAAAGGTTGGCAAAGGGTGGCTTAAGATTTATCATAGATCGGTGGAGCGCGTGTGGTTAACCGACACATCGATTAGGTGATAAAAATTAAGAGTACCAAGTATATTTGTATGGTTATTCACACCTTGTTTGTGATGCTCGACATCCCAGACACAAACTTGAGAGGGAACAATCGAGATTTGAACATGCCATTGAAAAGTTCAATGAATCTCAAAAGATCTAGGAGTTTTAAACCAATTAAAACCTAATTCCTATTTCGTTTTTCATGGTGGAAATTGATGAATCGTCATTCACCTACCTTCAAATATTTTGTAGCTTGGATTACGGCATCCCTCTTCCAAGTTATAAAATATTGTTTTGGGTCCTAGCCTTAATATTTCATATTGGGTGTTCTATTAAGGACTTAAATCAACTAACTTGAATTTCTCCCATTGTAGATGTCAGTTTCAGACAACTATGATCTTCCCAAATATCTTGGAATAGGCTTCCCTAATGAATATGATGTCCCATGATTGGATCATGGAAATCACACTTCTCTTCCTCCACATCCTCCAATTATTCTCCCTGACCCACAAGCTCGAAGACTTGAAAAGTTCAAGATCACTCAAGCCCTACTTGCAATGAAACATAAAGATGGAACACCTTTGTGTACTCATGTCTTAGAAATGAAGTCACACATTGACAAGTTGAGAATGTTGGGTGTCATTGTCCCAAGGAAGTTTACTTCCTAAGTCATATATTAGATCACGACATTACCCTATTAGATCTTTCTTATTTGTTTGTTGCTGCTGTATCAGTAATGATTTGGCGCAATGGTCAAGCAAATTTGGGTGGAAGGTCTATTTCTCAAACTTCCATGGGTATTGACAATGGAAACATTGGAAATCCAAAAAAGCTTTCTCTTCCCAATGGAAAGGGATCGACCTTGGTCAACCCGGTTGACCAAAAGGTAAAGAGAAAGGTTAAGTCTGTGATAGTCCCGTGTACCATTCCCAAAGAGTCTATATGTTTCTATTTCCAAGAGAAGGGGCATTGGTTGTGAAGCCGCCCTAACTACCTGAAAGATCTGAGAGAAGGAAGAATCAAAAAGCTGCTACTTAGAAGTTATGATAGATTGCTAGGAAATATGTAATAGCATAACTTTCATTTAAAGCTGCATTGTAAGGAAAAAGTTTTTTCCGCACCTTATAAATAAATAAAATTTTATTTTGTTTTATTTTATATCTCCTTGCAATTGCATTTTTGGAAAATTGATGTTTGTATGTTTCTAGCAATAATGGAAATATGAATTTGATTCTTTCATTTATGGTAGTGTCTAAATTTACCAAATAAGGAAAGATTCTCATCACCCAAGTTTCAATTGGACTGAAACTTGGAATCATGAAAGTTGTATTATATGATGAATGAGAATTTTCATCTTTGGAAAATTAAGACTAATTCCTTGTTCACATGTATATGTGAGTCAAGTGAAGGACTAAGGGGTTGAGTATACATTCTTGTGCACTGGTCAAGTCCGCCAAAAAGATTGAGAAGACTATTCCTCATGATTTTCTAAAGTTTAGTAAATATGGTTATACTTACAAGTTTAAGTGTAATCCTGAAACATTGGAAAAGTTTCGATGTATGGCAGAACGAATGAGAAGAATCAAATTAGGCAGAAAGATAAAAGTTTCTCAAATCTGAAAAGATGGGAGAGTACTTTAGTATCATGCTTTGTGATCATCTTAATGATTAAGAAACCATATCACAATTGGTCCTCTAAGGACATCTTAGTGCATTCTTATGGCTAAGAAGAGGAGTCATGAATTGTTGAAGTGGTTAAATCAAGAAGATGAGGCATACTTCGTTCTAAAATAATTCTTAGAGTCATACTCCAAGATTGGAACTTGAGTGACACATCTTAAAGAAGGTTTATAACACTTGTCAAATGTAAGAGTAAAATATTTTCTACTTGTGTACATTTGAAATTGGTAAGTTGTGATGTTGTGGATAAAACAAAGACCAACTAAGGCCAATTGTGTGAAGTGTTTGTCTTTATAAGAATCCGCACAATCTCTTAAATATTTGTTTGTCAAGGAATGGTTCTTGGCAAGAGAGTCTTTGTCAAGAGGACAGTGGGAGTCTAAAAGATCCTGAAAGAGTTTCAAGAACTGGTCAAGAATAAAACCTGTCGTTTATCACTAGCGCATGACTTAAGGTTTGTAACCTATCGTGTTGACATATTCCTATTTCTGTGCACATTCCATTTAAAGTTGACTGTGCATCTGAGTTCTATAAGTTCTTAGTTGTTTGCATAACTACTTGGAAGCAATGACAGGCCCATGTGCTTCCAGGTGGCAAGAATTTAAGATTGCACAAGTTCAGTCCATATGAGTTTGGATTTGTCACTAACCTTGTCTTGTGATTATGATTTTGACAAATTCACATGGATAGGAGCACATACACCATAGAAAACTAAATGTCATAAGGTTTCTCTTCGATTCTTGAAAATGATGGTGAGGAAACGCTTTCACTGAGTAAATTTTAAGTATATAGCAATTATGATATTTGCATTCTAAAAGTCGTTAGTGGAACATGTGTGGTTAACCGGCACACTAACATGGACTTGTGAGAAATGGCAAAGGTCTAAAAATTGAGACTATGATTATGAAATCCCTTTTCATAGTGCTAGAATTGTTTAGACACACATGTGAGCTATCTAATGAAAGGTGTATGATTTCGATAAAGTTTTGTCTAAGCATCTCGTATCAGAAATCTGAACTTTGGTAAGAAATTCAATAAAGTATTGATTTCTAGAAGTCCAGCTGATTTCTGGATACATGTCAAAGCTAGTGGGAGCGTAAGTGTTATGCTAACAATTATCATGCTAGTGGAAGCATGATAATTATGATAAGTATTGCAAGTTAGCAATGTTAATTATAGAAAATAAAAGTTTCAATTGGGAAAAGTTGTTTTGCTATAATTAATGGAGAGGAAATTATACTTCATTTCAATTCTGAAAGCTTAAATTGAGATTTTAATCATCTTTAGTCATGGGTATATATATGAATTTTTATGTTGGAATGGTTCAACTTAAGGAAATTCTATGTATATTGCGTTCTCAAACTTCGATTATGATTACGACATCCCTGCTCATAGTCGAATTATGAAAACATGGCAAATAAAAAATATTGTAGCAAAAGACTGATCTAGGATCATGTCTTTATGTGAGACATCATGAATCATGTCCTATATGCTTCGGGTATAGGATCGATTACATGTGCTATAATATTTATCCTTCTAAATTTTCCAAATGTCTAGGGCATTAAGAGGGGAAAAGGTCTAGAATTGGATATGACTAAAATGATTAAGCAATTGTTGAGGACAATCAGAGGTTTTACCAAAGATTGGTTGCTCATGGACAGTTGGAAGTATGGTGTAAATTTTGGAAAGGATCAAATTGACACATTTTGAAAAAGAGGCAACTCTTGTTCAGAAGTGATAGTTAAAATGAGAATATGGAAATGTCTCCATAGGTGGAAGTTATTCAATCTGTGTAAGATTAGAAAAACTTAATGCAAGAAGGATGTTCAAAGGAATGTACTTTGAATTTGACACTTTGTTTCCATGGAATTGATCTCCATTGGAATACTTTGTAATGTCTATTGTCAAGTCTTTGTGAATTTGTGCATAGTCATTACAAGAGGATCAATGCATATGAGTTTAGAATCTAACAGATTTTGGTAACTGGTAGGAATTTGGAATTCTTACACCTACAATAAGGATTTGGGATTGTGAAATGAGAATCATTGGAATTATGTCCAATTGATCTATTCCACAAAGTAAGGATCACAGACAAACATAGTTTGCATACTTGGTGTATGGCATAACTGTGACATCCCCAAAATCACGGCCAGAAAAGACCGATTTCGTTTATGCTTTATAAAATCAGAGTACTTCTTTTTATAAAAATGTTGCGGAATTTGTTCCCAGAAAAATACGATAAATACATCATCAAAACATTTTCGAAGAAACATATTTTATTCATTCTAAAACTTTTGGGATGTCATTGTCAATACAGGAACATAAGCATAAACAGAACTTACATTTATTTACACTAGTGATCTACATCTCTTTAATCTCTCAGTGTAATGTCACTTCATATAGACACCTGTGATATAAATAAACTGAGTCGGTCAGGTTGGGAAACCTGGTGAGTACATAGGGTTTTCAACCCATAATAATATAATTATTATGTTTAAACAATCAAACAATCAGCCCAATTACCCATTCCCCATTATCTTTTTTACTCTTAAGGATTTAACCTAAGAGTCATCTATCCTGCATTCATTTATTCCAAATTCCCTTACTTCTAGGGTCATAGGACTGACACTAAATCCATAGCTGCCAATGTTCGTTCGTAAAGCACTAATTCCATAGCTGCTATAGTCTACTCATCGGGTACTAAATCCATAGCTACCAGTGTTCATCTAATAGGTACTAAGTCCATAGCTACCAATTCCTAACAGGTACTAAATCCATAGCTACCGGTTCCTAACAGGTACTAAATCTATAGCTACCAGTTCCTAACAGGTACTAAATCCATAGCTACCAGCGTCTAACTAATAAGTACTAAGTCCATAGCTACCAATTAGGTACTAAATCCATAGCTACCAACGTCTAACAGGTACTAAGTCCATAGCTACCGGTGTTCGTCCCATAGACACTAAGTCTATAGCTGCCAATGTATACTCTCATCACCTTATATCTCTCATCGTTCATCTACCCATATCATACCCAACATATTCGTATATATAAAATACGTATACAGTTTAAATCATTTAAAACATGTATAAAACGTTCATCCAGCATAGACAGCAAGTATTCAGACAATAAGCACACATAGCACGTAGTTTATATAAAATACTTCATATCTATGTGTAAGATGAAAGAGACTATGCACTCACCTGAATAGGTGGTGACTCAGCACTCGGACAGCGCTTCGATACTCTCAAAACGATATTCCTTCGATAAAACCTAGTACCAATACCACTAGGGTTTAGTCTAACGATAACCGCGATAAATTAATTAGTCTGACTATTATTAAGCGTTAATAACGCTCAATATAACTCATAATAATAGCCCAAATGATTATTTTAAGGACCTAATAACATTCCTATAATTATTTGAAAGCTATATTAAAAATTGCATAAGCGTAGCACACTTACAGCGAATTTTATCGAAAACCAGAACTTAATTGGAGCAGCGTTTCGAAACCGAAAAACTCCTTTTTCTCGGGGCTTCCCTAGGGTGCTAGAGGGTTTTTCTAGGGTTTAGGGGGGTTTAGATGAGCTAGAGAGAGAAACTAGTGAGAGAAAGAAGTGGATTTGGAGTGAAGAATTATGGCAGCCTCGCACCTCAATTTATAGGGTCTGGCTTCGGACATTACGTTGGGCGTACCGAGGGTACGCTGGGCGTACTCCTCGGATAAGATCACCAGCTCGGACCCAACTGTCTCGCACCCATCGGATGGATCAGATCGGACCTACGCAGGGCGTAACCTCTTCGGACGTGGGGCGTACTGTGAGGGTGGCGTGTCACAATCCGAAGCGAAGCCTTGGTCAACAAGCGACGGCCCAGATGCAGCCACGTCATCCATCTCGAATCAGATTTCGCAATTTGCACCCTCAACTTTAAAAATTCGTAACTTTCGCGTACGACCTCCGTTTTCTACGTTCTTTATATCCACGTGAAGGTGGGAACGTACTCTACAACTTTCGTTTAGACTTCGTTGGCTAATTTTGGCTCGATTTTAAATTTTATATTATGAACGGGCCGGGATAGGATTGGTCCGTTAAATCCTCATAACTTCTTCATCCGACATCCGTTTTCTCCCATCTTTTTCTCGTTATGCTACTCTTAACGAGATCTTCGATTCTCGTTTAGGTCGTGTCGGCTAAAAATCACTCGATCTATTATTCGAATTTCGGGATGTACACTGCTAGCTTGAAACTTCGAAAAATCATAACTTCTTCATACGAAGTCAGATTTGGGCGTTCTTTTTATCGATGTTCTTAGTTTAACATATTCTACGACTTTCATTTAGATCACTAAGGCTAAATCTCGCTCTATCGTAAATTCACTATTCACGCTTTCCGGTATCGTGCCGGTTTTGTCGCGAAACTTCGACGGGTCATAACTTCTTCGTTATAACTCGGATTTCGGCGTTCTTTATATGTACGGAAACATTGTAACATAATCTACAACTTGGTTAAGATTATTTATTCTAAATAATCTTTTGTCAAAAAGTCGTTTTCGACCCCCATTGCCTCTAATTTGACTAGCCCGGATTTGCGGGCGTTACAATAACTATTGTTTGGACAAACATAGTGTGCATGCTTGGAGCATGGCATGACTATTGATTAATTCAAGTATTAAGTTGATTATTTGAAATATTATGCAATGAATAATGTGTGATCAATATGGTGATCAATAAAAGGTGTTTTATTTATATTCATAAGTTCTGAGACCATATTGGATTTGATTATTCTTGTGTTTTATTTTGCATGTTTTGACTTCCCGAATAACTAGGTTATTCAAACTATCCACAGTCGATCATACTTTGGAAGTAGGTATTAATGCAAGACTGTCATGAAGGGTTTGTAGTTTGTCTGGGACAAAGTGGTTGTAGTGTTCATGAGTGCTCCTGGAATGAGATTCGAGTATCGGATTCAACCCACGCTCATTTGAATCACTTCATGGATTTTATCACGAGTGAATCATGAGATGATAATATCTTATATTCTTCAAACAAATACGCGTGAGTTGTAGTTGTGCGTCAGTTGCACATTGACATATGAAAACGCAACCAGTAACTTGGTTGTTATAAAACATATCGTTGTGTGTAATTTGATGAGTAAGTACAAGCAAACACTTGGGTCAAAGTTTATCCATTCCTTTTACCCTTGGAGGGATAAAAGCAATATATGTGGTTCCTTCGATGATTTAGTGATGACACCCCTAAGTGCTTGGCCAAGCCTGGACTATTTGATTTGTTCAATTAGTTAGTCGTCATAAATCGGAAATCGGGAAACAACAAATGGACAGATAGAATGATTATAATCCATGTCTCAGTCCATATGATATCTAGAATGGAGGAATATATGATCTCTTATCTAATAGACACATCATTTAACTAGGTCAGAGTTCGGCAGCGGCTTTACGAGCTACGATTGCTAGTCGAAATCTTGGATTCATACGCAATACCTGCAGCCATCCGCCGTTTGTAAAACCATTTCTGCATAAGTGTGCGAAAGAACTCAGAAGTAGTAATAGAGGACACTTCCTTGCTTTAATTGATACAGCATTCATGGACTCCGCACTATTTGAGGTCATATAATCATACCTCGTGGTAGGGCAATACGCTCTGGTCCATTTCTCATGTGGAATTTGATTGAGATATGTTGCTACATCATCTCTTATATTACGAAGTCTCCCCCAATAGAATTCAAACTCAGTGGTTTTGTAAGCTCTTACCAGCTTCCAAAACAAAATTGTTTTTTTTTTGTTTTTTCCAAAGGTGTGGACTATGTTTCCTATTAGATGAAATCCACACAATCCATGTTGAGCATTTGGAAAAAACATTTTGAGTACATACAGGAATTGCGGGTGCTCTATCTGTGACCATTGTCAGACCTTCCATATTACCAATGCATTCATGTAGTTTTTCAAGAAACCATGTCCAAGAATCCGTAGTCTCTTTTGGGCAAATTACATACCCAATAGGCAAGATCTGATTTTTGCCATCCCTTGCTACTGCATGCAAGATGATGCCTTTTTACTTTTTCTTCAAATGAGCACCATCCATAATAATAATTTTTCTACAACACTCTCTGAAAGCACGTATCTGCAACAACAATATAAAAACCATTAATATATCAACAATATAATTTGTTTATAAACATTTTAGAAAATAAGAAATATATTTAAAAATATATTACTGCGCATCCAATAGCTAAAAAGAAATACTCAAAACGATCCTCCGAATCGGTTTTTATGTACGCCACAGTACCAGGATTATGTTTCTTAAGATTGTGAAAATAAATTGGAAGTTTGGAGAAACTTTCTTCGGGGGTCCCCATCATCAATCCCAAAGCAAATTCTCTAGCATGCCACGCTTGTGAATAACTCATATTTATTTGTAGCAAAGCATTCATATCTCTAATTATATCATTAGGCTTCCAAACTCTTAAACTTCCTTGACCCATAATGTTATGTATTATGGTTCCCACAACTTCACTATTTACTTGCCTATGATTTGGGTGTATAAGCAATGAAGAACATGTATGCTCGTAATTAAACATCTTAATTTCAAACATTTCTGTTCCTTTAATGACACATGCGTATAAATGCCAATGATAGTTTTCTTGCATACAAACAACCTAGTACCGAGATTTTGAAGATTTTTCGACCTTTATTTGAAACTTTTCTCTAACGGCTTTGAATTTAACAGCAAATGCTAGCTCTTTTTTGGTGTTATAGGTTTGATTGACAATTAATTTATCATTCATACCTAAACTGTGAAATGGTCCACGTTCAAGAATAGGTTCTGGACAATCAGGAATAGAAGGAATACAATACCATGGATAAAAAGAAGTTTTTCGTTGCGTGTACTCATCATCCGACCTCCCTTCATTTGATTTTTACTCACATGTTTGATCATCAATATCAGGAACTTCTCCAAACTCGAACAAATTTTCACGTTGTAATTCAGTCATGCCCACTTTTGGTTCTTTATCATTATCTGATACAAAAGTGTCATTATCAGTAACCGTAACTTTTTTTTCATATCCCACTGGCACTTCATTTCCTCTTCCCCTTGAACGGTTTCCATCACATTGGCTTTCTCTACGACCTCTATTAGTTTTTGTTGGATTAAACTGGTTGTCAACCACTGCTTGTTTGTCACCTTCTTCACCTACCACCATTAAATACAAATGCACCGTCTTTTTTGATTCATACATTACATGTCTCAATTGAAATACATCAGTTTCATCTCCAAGCTCCATGATATACCCTAACTCCGGGTGTTTAAAAGACAAACACATATGACTATTTAACACACCCACCTTACTTTTAACCATTTGTAACAACATTTCATGGTCAATGTTAGGAGGAAGATTTAGTTTTTCACATTATTTCTAACGTAAACCTCAACTCCATTAACTAACTGCCACGACCCTCCCGTACACAAAATAATAAAACTCATTTTACAAATCACTCTCCACAATATCAACGGAAAAACAACTTCTACTGGTAATTGGAACTCACAAACTCACAAATAACCACTTCAATACGTCTATAACTTCTATAACTGATCTACGGAGGTGTACACAGATCCACAGAGGTGTGCATTGATCCTTAGAGGTGTGTACTGATCCGCAAAGGTGTGCACTGATCCACAGAGATGTGCACAGATCCGCAGAGCTGTACACTGATCCGCAGAGGTGTACACTGATCCTTAGAGATGTGCACTAATATGCAAAGATGTACAGAGATCCGCAGAGCTGTATACTGATCCTTAGAGGTGTGTACTGCTCCGCAGAGGTGTACACTGATCCTTACATGGCTAAGTGATGTGTCAAAAAAAATAATATTAATAAACTATATGCACCGGTTTGTATTACATTATTTATATGTATTTGGTTTGTATTAGTGTATTTAAAAAAAATTAATATTAATAAACTAATATTAACGCAAAAAAACGAAAAAAAAAACTTTTTTTGTCATATTTTTTACATAATAATCACATAATGTATTAGTGTATTTTTAAAAAAAAATATTAATTGCAAAAAAATTAAAAAAAATTAAAAAAATTAAAACAACAATATTCCGCAGAGGTGTAGCAACATCCGCAGAGGACTTAATAGATCCGCAGAGGATGCTCTGCGGATCCTTTGGTCATTTTCTAAAAATGTGTTTTTCTTTGGTTATTTTCTTCAAACCACCTATTGTTTTTGGTTATTACCTGAATTTTCTCTTTTATATTTACCAAAAATATAGAAATTAAAAATGCTACAACAAATAAATAAAAGAAAAAAATTTATAATATTAACAAGATTTTTATATCATCAAAAACAATTTTTTATTTGGTGGATGAGTTTTTTATAAATCAACATAATAATAACAATAATTATTACGATTTGTATTTAGTGGAATTATATATTTAATAGAATATTTTAAATGATTTAACATCCAATAGAATGTTCTGATTTATAGTTACATCAACTTAGCAAAATTGAAGATATTAGATATAATTTTTATACATAAAACTTAACATAATGGTTATCGTGAAAGTTGACGCAAACAACAATGCATGATATAAAATGTATTACGGGTCATGCCACCATCATACTCTAATCACATTCTCAACCCACCATCACCGTGACATCTTTGGCCGGAACCACCAAATTGCAACCTCTCGTCTCCGCCACCCGTATACATTTGGATTCCCCACAACACGCAAAGTGTGGCCTCTTATCTCCTTCACCCATTTATCCTTCTTGTGTCTCTGTTTACCTCTGAAACAAAGTTAACGATGATGAGGGTCAGTGGTAGCCGACGGACAATGGGGTTTCAGACAGAAAAGATCTGAGAAAATCTAAGTAGATGTAGAGGAAATGAGAAGTGGCATCGAGGATCGATAGCAGCAGAGTGAAGATCGGCTGTAGAGTGCAGATTGTCAACAATGACGACCCATAAATGGTGTGCAACGGCGGTCTGACTTGCCACGTGTGTCTCGTTCTTGTTGGTTCTTGATTTCACACCTCACCATATTTACCACACTTGCCAAAATCAACTAACACCACCACAACCATCATCACCATTTATCGACCATTTACACCCAAATCGATAATACTAGCAAGAAAAAGAAACATGAGGCATCATCTTCACACTTCACCATCTGATCTCTACCCATGTTTTTATTTTTATTATTATTATTTTTTGTGATCACGTCTGCGACATAATTAAAAGAGAACTCAACATTTATTTTTATCCTTCAAATTTCAGACCTGCAACTCAAGATTTAAAGGGAAACATGATGGTTTTTTTTCATGTGTGTTGTACTCCTCGAACAAAGGAAACACAACACAGACCTTGTGTGTGTGTTTCTTTAAGAAATATAAAAAATGGAGTGCGTATGTATATGTTCTTGGTGTCATGGAGTTTTAGGGGAGAGAGAGTGTGTGAGTGAGTGAGTGAGAGAGAGATGGGTGGGCCGCTCTTTTTTTAAATTATTAAAATAACTAAATAACTATTAGATTTTTAAAAAATGAAAAATAAATACCCCAAGGTATTAGAGTCATTTCAATTTACCGATGGATCAAATCCGCAACGGAACTAGCTCAAAAAGACCATAAAGCCAAAAAAGTCGATGTTTGGACTAAACCTAAAAAAAAATGCATACTACAGGGATATATTTGCAGATTTGTCTAGGATTTATCTATTTTAATGTGGTCATGACACAATTTCTCATATATGTCATAACATGCATACAAACAATTAATCTACTATATAAATGAAGATAATTTTGCTATATGCAGGGCCGGTCGAAACATATATGGGGCCTTGGGCGAAAAGAAAAAAGGGGCTCCTAAAGTCAAATATCATAAAGATTCAAAAAAATATCATTTATTCTTCACTATAAACGCGTACAATTAGCAATAACAAGCAAACCAAATTGTTTATATTTTAAGCTAGTTTGAGTTTGAATCAACTTTAGGCCCTAAAAATCATTTAGGTATTAATTCTTTTATATATACACACTACATAGCCTAGAAATTTTAGGCCCCTTGGAGACGTGGGCCCTGGGCGGTCGCCAGAGTTGCCTACCGTCTGGACCGGCCCCGGCTATATGTCAATCTCTAATGAGTTTTGAAACTTGTTATTTTGTGATATTATTTAAATAAATAATATTCACATGTCAATTTATGGTTTTTTTTCAATTTTTAAAGTTAAAAAGTCACATAATAGTTATACTTATATATGTAAACTATCAAATGTAATAAATATTATACTAAATGGCAATTAATATGTTTCTTATTTCAAAATTTCATTCCTTATTTCAAAATTTTATTATAAAAAATACTTATTATTTATATTTTAATATTTTATTTTTTTAATCAACCCGTATAATATACGAGTTTTATATGTAGTATTTATATTAATTAACTTGGTTGCGTCGTAATTTCTAGCAAAATACCTAAATTATCAACATCATTTAGCATCATTTTCTTCAACGGTTCTCATTTAAACAAATGTTTTTAGTAGCTCAATTGGTTATTGTCTCGTTTATGAGCTCGAAGTCATGGTCTAGTTTTTTTTTCCTTGGACAATCATAACTACGATTTCCATTTTCACAACATTAGGTTTTCATAATATTTTGCCTTCATGATTTGACACAAGTCAATGTGGTCTATCTTCCCATATTCACTGCTTTTTCTTTTGACGGTCTCCAAGACTCATCGTGTTTTTTTCTATATTCCTTTTCAGTTTCTCAATAAAAAAGTTGATATATTATTCACCTATTCTATTAACTTTGATTATTAACCGCTATTTTTCCCTCGTTGGAGGGACACATTATGCTAAAGTTTCCCTAATCATAATATAAATAAAATTAGATTTGTCTAAATCGTTTTTGAAACATTCCAAAATTCATGATCAAAAATTTCATTTTTAACATAACTAAAACACATTTGTAACTTGGTTCACACATTGAAAATTAGTTTAAATAAAACATTTATCAAAGTTCATTCCCAAAAATCGCATATAGCGGAAAACATAGGTATATGTGTTGTGATCGTCCCGAGCTCCTTTATTTGAAAACTTGAGGTACCTAAAACCAAAACCGAAAACTGTAAACACGAAGCTTAGTGAGTTCCCCAAATACCACATACCATACATATCAACATACTGCCTAGCATATATGGGTGCTGGCCTACCCCTTCGGTCTCTTTCAACCGGATAGTGTCTAGCATATAAGCACATAAATCACATACTGTCATACATACCCATGAGCCACACATATATCATAATCAATAAAGATGTTATGTGTCGAACATAGTCTTGCAACTATGCCATGGGTCGCCACGTGGTCTTTCTTGCCAAGCCGCGGGCCACTCCCTGAGTCTAACAGACAAGTTCCAAGAGTCACATCCTGATGTTCCATGCAAACATCACAAAGACAATTAGCATACATTGTTAGGTCAGTATAGTGTTGCGTCTATTGGGCTCGTTAGCTAGTCCAATATATATCTCCGGTATGGGCCTGTCCATCCATGAGTTTGTTAGGCTTTAGTATAAATAGATGCTTGCATGCATCCTAGAATATAATGATTAGAAATGATTAGAAAAGTATTGTTCAGCTTATTTATCGTTCTTATTTTGTAACCCTAGAATCCTCTACAGTGGAAGTTCTTAGTCGAGCTCTGTTGAGGATCGAGTAATCTAATCATTCGACACATTCTGATTCATACTTGTGTTTCTTTTTTACTATCTTTACGTTCATTACTTACCTGTTACAAAGATCTAATCGATCAAAGAGTTATTTTATAACTCATCAAATGGTATCAGAGCCAGGGCACGGGTCAATGTGTTCGACGGGGACGTCGAACCCTATAATGGGGTGTGAAAGTGGGTTAGATCTGATCCCACATCGGCTGGGAAGGAGAACTAAGCATTCCTTATAAGGGGTGTGGATACCTTCCCTATCACAACGCGTTTTAAAGCCGTAAGGGCAGCAGATCCCATAAGAACTCTGCAGTTAAGCGTGCTCGGGCGGGAGTAGTACCAGGATGGGTGACCCCCTGGGAAGTCCTCGTGCTGAGTGGCCCAAAGCGGACAATATTGTGATACGTGCCAGAGGGGGATGTTACAATATTGTTCAGCTTATTTACCGTTCTTATTTTGTAACCCTAGAATCCTCTACAGTGGAAGTTCTTAGTCGAGCTCTGCTGAGGATCAAGTAATCTAATCATTCGACACATTTTGATTCATACTTGTGTTTCGTTTTTACTATCTTTACGTTCATTACTTACCTGTTACAAAGATCTAATCGATCAAAGAGTTATTTTATAACACATCATACATACTACTCTACTTAGATAATTAGCATATAGTATGCCAGGAGCCACCTCATGGTCTTTCATATATAATACCTAGGGCTAACCCTCGGGTCTTCCTATTATATACATAAGCCAAATGGGTCAGCATTGGTGCCTTCGACCCATACAAACAGTGAGGAGACTCACCTCGAATGTTGAAGCTTACCGTACGAAATCCTTAGCTGCTGCCTTGGCAATTCCCTGAACTATCCATACCAAAACTGTTGGATTAGTGTCTAAGTCCATAACTATTTTGGTATGTACTTGACCCGATTATGAGCATGGTCCTTTTGGGTTGCCTTCACCATAGCAATATGTAGGATGAATTAAGGAGAGAAAGGTCTAATTATGATTTATTAATATATTATGAGAATAATATATTAAAGGAGAAATCATATTGTTCAATTAGTATTAGTCAAGAATTAATTTTGTGGCTAAAAGAGATTAATTAAACTTATGGGACTGAAGTTGTAATTATAAGATAATTATAATTGGACTATGGATCACCTAATAATATATAGGTTGGACGAATTCTATGGGAAGCCCATTAGAAATCGTCCAAGGGATATGTTAAAGGAGTCCATGGGCTGCTTAGGGCTTAAGCAGCCAGAATAGGGTTTCCTAGTTGAAACCTAATAGCCTACATGTATATAAAGGGCCGCTATGCCCCAAAAACGTGGACAAGAGTTCCTTTAGGGTTTCTAGACGTTTTGGGCAGCCTCCTCTCTTCTCCTCTTCATCCAAGTTGCTTAGTGGTGTTTGTGACTCCATTAGAGGTGCAACACTTGAGGCACTAAGCTTTCTGAAGCCAATCAAAGCAAGGAATTGATTGTTATTGCAATATGACAATCAAAGGTAATTACTAAACCCTTATTTCAGTTCTTATATGATAGATCTAGGGTTTATAGCTTTGGATATTCAATTGCATGTTCATTAGACAAACTACATCCAAATGCTATTAGGGTTTGCATGTACACCATAGGATTGGTGTTTTCTTAAAACCCATCAGTGGTATCAGACCCTAGGGCTGTTTGCTAGTGAATTTGATGCTTAATTGATCGAAATTTGACTGAAAATCGAATTTTTTTGGCTTCTGCACGCCTGACTCGCCGAGTCACTTGGTGAACTCGCCGAGTCGTCTGTACTCAACGAGTCCAGGTCCAGACTCGACGAGTCAGCGGGTCTGGCAGGCTGTTTTCGTGATTTTTTTGCTGTTTTGGCTTGGGATACTTACCATAAACATTTTTTATTCATAAAATCCGATTTTTATTGATTTTGGGTGAATATCCTTACCAAAATAGAAGATAATTGTCAAAATTTAGATAATATTTTGTTTTATTAGATAAATATTGATTATTTGTAATTTAGATTTGAATTATCTTGTGAAAAAGTTTCAAATTGCACCCTTTAGGTTTTATAGTTTAAATTTGAACTTAAAAATTTTGTTTATGATATTTAAATAAGTTAAACCCTAATGTTTTGAAAAGTTTCAAAACTTGCCCTCAAGTTTTGGAATTAAAATTTTTTGATTAAAAGTTTAATTTTGAAATATTTAAATTCTAAACCCTAATGTTTTGAAATGGTTCAAAACTTGCCCTCAAGTTTTGGAATTTAAAAGTTGATTAATAGTTTAATTTTGAAATGTTAAATTCTAAAACCCTAGTAATTTGAAAAGTTCAAATAACACCCTTATGGTTTTATTAATTAATTAAAGTGTATAATTAAAAGTGATTTAATAAATCCATAAAGTTTTGGTTTACGTTTAATTAAATTAAAAGTATAATTCACTAAGTTAAACCACCTAGTATTTTAAAAGTGTAAAATACACCTTATACTATATATAACATTAAAAGTCTAATATTATATATATGTATGAGTAGACAGTCGGTCTTACCGTTAGTAGGTCTCAATCACGAAGCTGGTCTATAAGGGGTGTTTAAGGAAATTGCCTATAAAATGCGATTGAATGGGTATCCACTCTTACCCACCGCACTCTTGACTAGTGGAGGGTCGTTAGCCGAACGGGTAGGATAGGACAGAATCCTTCCATTATAAGTATAATGAAGTACAAAGTAACTAAATGCTTATACAAATTCCCAAATCATAGTTACTTTAGGCAAAATGTGAAATTGTATGCTAACCCATGGAATTACACTTCGTATCCTTGTCAAACGTTAGTGGAGCGTGTATGGTTAACCGGCACACTGATTTGGGGATGACATTGGTGGCTAGATTACGGCATCCCTCTTCTAGGTTGTAGAATATTGTGTTGGATCCTAGCCTTAATAACTCATTTGCGTGTTTTATTAAGGACTCAATAAACTTAACTTGAATTTTCTCCCGTTTTGTAGATGTCTAGTTCTGACAATCTTGGTCTTCCCAAATCCCATGGAACAAGCTTTCCAAATGAAGATGACATTCCGAGATACGATAAAGGAAATGAGAGTCATACTTCACTCCCTCCACCTCCTCCAATTGTTCTCCTTGACCCATAAGTTCAAAGGCTTGAAAAGTTCAAGCTCACTCAAGCCCTTTTGGAAAGTAAACATGAAGATGGGAAACCTGTGTGTGCACACGTCTTAGAGATGAAGTCACACATTGATAGGTTAAGCATGATGGGTGTCGAGATTTCAAGTGAGTTGGTTGTTGACTGGGTTCTTCAGTCACTTACTGAATCATATATTGAGTTCGTTAGAGAGTACTATATGATGGATCACGACGTGACCATCATTGATCTCACCTATTTGCTTATAGCTGCTGAATCAGCAATGATTTGGCTTGCTGGTCAAGCAAATTTGTCTGGTGAATCAAACTCCCAAACTTCAATGGACACTAGCAACATTGGAAGTCCAGAAAGAACTAAGTCTGTGATTGTCTAATGTGTTGTGCCAAAGGAGTCCATTTGCTTTTATTGCCAAGAGAAGGGGCATTGGAGACGAAGCTGCCCTAACTACCTGAGAGATCTAAGAGATGGGAGAGTCAAGATGTATGGCTCTGCTTCAGGTAAAATCCATTAACTAACTCTTTTAAGTTCCTATTCTAGATTCTTAATACATGATGTGATAAGATTGTTGGGTCAAAATTATGGTTTATACTTTGCTTTTCTAGGCAATTGTTATTTTCTGTAATATTTCTGGAGTTTACGGTTGAGTTTACGGCCATAAACACCTTACGGCCGTAAACCCATTTACGGCCCATGTCCACCAAGCCCATATTCTCCAAGTATAAATATACGTGTTAGGGTGTGAGGAATTGATAGATGAACCCTAAGGAGTTTACGGCCAGAGAGAAGAGAGAAACTAGAGAGCATTTTGTGTGTGAATCTTTTGTATCAGGAACTTTAATTCTAATCAATTCATACAAAGATTCATATTATTCTTCTTCTCCTTCTTTTCTATTTAATCTGACATCATCTGTTTGATTGGGATTCCGCACCATCAAACGGATCTGATTGATACACATGCAAATTAGGGACTTACAATTGGTATCAGAGCCAAGTTGTATCAGTCAATTTTGTCAGATTTGGGGCATTATTTGATCTTATTTTCGATATATTTTTGCGTTTTTGGATAGATCTCGTAAAAATAAGGGGGGGTTTGTTCTTTGTGTTTTTCATAAAAAAGGTTTTTGGTCGAGTTTTTGAGCTTCAAAGTCGAAAAAATCGGTGTTTTTGGTCGGAGTTTGCGGCCGGCGGCTAGGGTTTCGGAGGTTCACGGCCCGAAGTTCACGGTCCGAGCTTGCGGCTCGGAGTTTACGGCGTCGGCTTGCGGTCCTCGGTGGTTTACGGCTCGCACGAGTTCAGACCTCGTCCTCGCAGCACATCAGCTTCCTCGCCTTGCGGCTCGGAGTTTACGGCATCAGCTTGCGGTCCTCGGTGGTTTACGGCTCGCACGAGTTCAGACCTCGTCCTCGCAGCACATCAGCTTCCTCGCCTCGCCTTCGCATATAAAAAAAATAGGAAACAGAAACGGTGGCGCGGGGGTTCGAACTCAGGATCTCTGGTTGTTTACCTCAGCGCTCTACCCATCTCCTCTAGCAGCACTTTTGTTCTTTCCTTCGCAAATATAATTCAAAACCACTCCATGTCGCATCCAGTTTCGAAATTTTGTCACTTTTTACCCCAAAATTCAATTTCTTTTAGTTTTAAATTCCTTTTTCATCCAAAATGTAAAAAAAAATTAAATTAATTAAAATAAAATAATAATAATAATAATAATAATAAATATATATTTATTTTTTACTTTTTCTTTTTAACTTTTCACCTTAAATTTTGACTTTGACTTCCAAATTTGATCTTTGATTTTAAACTTTGACTTTTTCGTTTGACTTTTAAATTTTCAAATTTAGTTTTTCGGTTTGACTTTTAAGTTTGACTTTTCAAGTTTGACTTTTGAGTTTGACTTTTTAAAATTTACTTTTAAGGTTGACTTTTGAGGTTTATAATCAGAGGGTTTGACTTTTAAGTTTGATTTTGGTTTTTAGTTGTGCTTTTTAATTGATTTTAAGGTCTACGAGGGAGTTGAAAACATGAAAGAGAGTCGTTAGGAAATGTTAAGACAAAATTTCAACATGTTCGATTATATCCCTGGAGAAACCCTCGATACTCAGTTGCAACGATTTACTATACTCACTACTGAGATGAATATAGCTGGGATCTTCTTGTCCAAATCTGAGATAAACAAAAAGTTGTTGAATTCGCATCCAAAATCGTGGGATATGAACGTGGCCATCATCAAGAAGACAAAAGATCTCAATCATCTTAGTCTTGCTGATGTTATTCAAGAACTTGATGCTTTGAAGTGTAGAGAAACAATGAGTTCTGAAAACATTCCAGTCACTGAAGTTACATGTACTCCAACTTGTGAAGCCACGATTAATTTCTTCGGGAACAAATTGATTTATTTTAAAGAGAAGTTGAGGACCTGAGATATGAAGGATATCAACTCAGGAAAGGACAGAAACCCCTGAAGGCTGAATTAGAAGCAAAAACCAAGGACTTTAGGAAACTTCAGGAAGAGTATAGCAACAAGTGTGAAAATTATGATTATGTTAAGAGTCAACTTGCTGCTGTAACTGAAGAACTTGACGCTTTAAAATTCAAGTGTGGAAAAACTGATGTCAGTTTCAAAAATTATACTGCGTCAAGTCAGACAGTCGAGTCCTTATATGAAACCCAGTTAAAATTCAAAGAAAATCAAAACAAAGGTCTAGGGTATGATAGTGTACCTCCTCCTTATAATCATAACTACACATCCATCCCTATGACACAGGATGAAACTGACAGGGAGCCACATCTTCGATATGGAAAACGAGCTGGCTTTGTGTCAGGAGGAGTTATTAATGTTGAAAATACTGATGTTTCTGTTACATGTGCAGGTAAAGTAGCAGAGGATGAGAACAAGGAGAGTTCTTCTGAACAAACAAATGACCCCTTGAGCTCTAAATTTGTTGCTTCTAATTAACCTGCCGTTGGTAAATACAGGCCACCATTTCAAGCTAAACAGAGTGCCTGTTGCAACTGTGTGTGTGGGAAAAATAAGAGACAAGGCAAGGATACGCCACCAGGGGCAGGAAGAAATAACTTCACAGTGAAGAAAAAGACTTGTTTTCACTTACACTTGGACACATTGCTCGAAACTGTCCAAATCGCGCTTACATTCCCTACAACGCACAAGGATGGAAAAACGCGCCAAGTGGGAGATACTTCAAAATAAACCCTTTCAGGTCACGTTCAGACAATGGTGACTGGAATGCGCTGAAGGCTAAGAATCAAACCCATAAAGCAAAGAATCCGAATCCCAATGGCAAGAAGGAAATGCCTGCCAAGAAGCCAAATCCAAGAGATGATCCAGTAAAACAAAGACTGGTTAGGTCAAAGTTATCTCAACGGCCGACATCAAGATCAAAAGGAAGCACTGAGCCACCCATCAGATCGAAAAAGAAATGGGTTAAACCCAACTACAAATGGGTTCTGAAGGCTCAATCTCCCAAATCTTCTAACGATTCTAATATTTCTATATCTTCTATCTGTGATAAACAGGACATGTCATGGGAGAAAGTACCTTGCGTTGATGACAAAGGTCGACCCAGTTTCAAAATGGACTGGGTTCCAAAGACTAACTGATCCCGCTTTGTGCTGGAGCAGCTATGGAGGCATATCATCAGACTTCGGTTTGTTGGTAGTGGCTGCTCCTGGCATATCATTGGGGACATCTCTCAACTGTATAACACTCAGAACATTATTTGATCAGAGTATGTGTCCTTTGCGGTAAGGGAAGAAAGGAAGGGATCACTCATGGGGTTAGTGCTTAATAATATGAAGAATTTTCGGATCTATTCTGAGACTACGAAGTTTTTCTTAAGTTGATTCGCTTTAAAGACTAGTTCTTGTTTTAGGATAGTTTAAATTTGCGCATTTACTTTCGTTTCTCTCCTATGCACAAATTTAGGGGGAGAAATAAAAACAAAACAAAAATTAGAAAATTTTAATTTAAAATAATAATAATAATAATAATAATAATAATAATAATAATAATAATAATAATAATAATAATAATAATAATAAAAATATGTTGGTTATGAAATGTGCTTGAGGGAGATGTTTTGGGAAGTGATATTATCAAGTGATAACAGGCAATCTGAGTCTGCGTAACGTACCCAAAGTTGAAGGGTCTATGCTCTGGTTTGATGCGTTGGTAGGGACAAAAAATTTTAAAATGGACATGACTAGGCAGAGTTGAACTTAGGAAATTTATAGACTTGACAAATTTTGACCTAGTTAGATCCATTCAGCCTGACAATACGACGCTCGGATAGGTTGAGCAGGGAGATATATATGGGAATCTACTCGTCACATTAATTGAACCCGTACTTGGAACCGTGGTTTAACTTTTCCTCGATGTGCGGATTCTGTCCTTAATTCTGGTTAGATGGGGCGACTGGTAAATTCCGATAAATTAGGTCTGTAGAATATCATTTTCTTTCTTTCCGTCTGTTAGCCATATGTTGTCTCCTTTGCGCGACTTCTAATCCGACCTGGTACACAACATATGCAACTCTATTTCTCTGCAGGCTATATATATGTGAAATACTTCTTATTTGTTAGCCATATGCTGTCTCCTTTGCGCGACTTCTAATCCGACCTGGTACACAGCATATGCAACCTTCTTCTTCTCAACCCCTCTGAAGTAGTTAGTAATAGAATTCTGAATCTATCCTCTCTTTGAATGGTTGTCTGCTCACCCGGTGTAAGGAGTACTCTGGAAGTTCTTAATGGCTGGGGCACATCAGGAAGCGGGAAACACGTTCCAGTACACTTAAAATTGAACTCATACAGATTATCTATAGATCTCGCTGCTCAATTTAGGTGGACAACAATATCCCTGGTCGTCGTCAGATGAATGGTCCTTAAAATATAGTATCTAAGAAATTAGGATCAGATATAATATCTAGGATCTTAGGATCACTTTGTCTTACAATTATTAGTATGTCCTAAAATTGTCACAATTTTTCGTGTTTAAGTGGACCACAATACCGACGATCGACCAGACAAAGACGTGAAGATAGAAGGTACCGACAAGTGGATAAAGGCTGTCTAAAAACTTTGATCCCTAATCACTCTTAAAGTTAGATATCATTTTTATTTTTGTTAAATTTGTCATAGTTTCTTCTAATTTAAATATTAGGGGAGAATTTTAAAAAAATTAATTAAAAAATTAAAAAAATTAAAAAAAAATAGTGTTATTTTTGTTTTATTTCTTGTTCAGAAAATATGAAAAATCCAAAAATATTTTTGTTTCTATTTTAATTTGTGTGCTAAGTTTTCTTTTAGTTTTGTTTTGTCTTGAAAAGTGATTTCAGGTATAGATGAGACTCATGGAGTTTGTGTTGAAGATTTCTGAGCCAAAGGCTTTGTCCGTGAGCATCGAAGAATTCTCATTCGAAGGAGAAAGAAATGAAGGCCATTCTTTCAAAATCAATCTTTCAACCCCAGAAGCAAGGTGAAGCAGAAATTGAAGATTATGTGACGGGTTGCATTGAAGCCTCCTCAATCAGTCTGCTGCTATCTATGAACCTGCTGAAGTGATCCAGAAGATTTTTTTCTCTCTGATGTTCTCTCTAAAGATTCTCAAGCTCAAAGCGCCATCTTTCAAGAATTAGTACGTCAAGCCTCCTCACCCAATGTGCATTCAATGCCAAATTTTGAAGAATTGCCCAAGTGCTTAAGATGAAGTCATTCATTGAAGATAAATGTTGAAGCCAAGCTCTCATTGAAGATTGACAAGAAGAGCCAGCTACTTTTTAGGGGCAGCTTGTTGGGTCAATTAAGAAAAGAAAGCTATAAACCAAGGGGGAGATTGTTGGGTCAAAAATATGGTTTATACTTTGCTTTTCTGGGCAATTGTATTTTTCTGTAATAATTCTGGAGTTTACAGTTGAGTTTACGGCCGTAAATACCTTACGGTCGTAAACCCATTTACAGCTCATGTCCACCAAGCCCATATTCTCCAAGTATAAATATAGGTATAGGGTGTGAGGAATTGATAGATGAACCCTAAGGAGTTTACGGCCAGAGAGAAGAGAGAAACTAGAGAGCATTTTGTATGTGTGAATCTTTTGTATCAGGAACTTTAATTCTATCAATTCATACAAAGATTCATATTATTCTTCTTCTCCTTCTTTTCTATTTGATCTGACATCATCTGTTTGATTGGGATTCCGCACCATCAAACGGATCTGATTGATACACAGGCAAATTAGGGACTTACAAAGATTACATTTTGATGTTTTGTAGGATTAAAGAAAAGAGAGGAAGCTTAAGGGAAGAAGTGAGCTGAATCTAATTGTGAAGAAAGTGGATTTCGATCGCATTGTTTAAAGATTGGATTTTTGAGCTACTACTTGGAGTTAGAATAGATTGTTAAGAAATATGTAATAACATAGTTTTTCAATTGAATTGCATTGTAAGGACAAATTTTTTCCGCAATAAAATGAATTTTGATTTTATCTTATTTATTTATCCTTGCAATGGCATGTATGAAAAATTGATGTTTGAAGGTTTCTATTATTAGCAATAATGGATTTGATTCTTGATTATGTTATTTGTGGAGATGTCAAAAATTCACCAAATAGGGAGAGTTTCTCATCGCCCAAGTTTCAATTGGACGGAAACTTAGAATCATACAACTAGGTTGTGCGTTGATCAAGGTCACCACAAAGAGAGATACGATATTATTCATGATTTACTAAAAGTTTAGTAAATATGATTATACTTATAAGATTAAGTGTAATTCTGAGTTGATTGAAAGAGTTTCAATGAATAGCAGAACGAATAAAGAAGAATCAAGTAGGCAGAAAGATAAAATTTTCTCTATTCTAAGAAGAAGGGAGAGTACCTTTTATTGTGTTTTATGATAAGTCTTAATGATTAAGAACCATATCTCAATTGATCCTCTAAGTGAGTCTTAGTGCATTGTATGTCTATGAAATGGAATCGAGAATTATGGAAATGGTTAAATCAATAAGTCGATCATACTTCATTCCAATATCGAATCTTAGAGTCATACTCCAAGATTGCGAATTCAGTGACAAGTCTTAAGTAGGTTTATAACACTCATCAAATGTGGAATTTGGAAAAGGTTTTCTTATTCTTGCACATTTAAAATTGGTAAGTTGTGATGTCTTGGATAAGACAAAGACCAACTAGGACCAATTTGTGAAGTGTTTTGTCTTGATAAGAACTACACTAACTCTTGAATATTTGTTTATCAAGAAATGTTTCTTGACAAGAGAACCTTATATGTCAAGGAGTCAGTGGGAGTTGTAATGATCTTGGAAAAGTTTCAAGAACAGATCAAGAATAAACCTTATCCATCATCACTAGCACACGACTTGAGGTTTACAACCTATCGTGTTGACATTATTTTCTTTCTGTGCCATTCCAATTGAGTTAATTATGCATGTGAATTCTATGAGTTCTCATTTGAATGCATAAAGATAAAATACCTTGATCGATGGAAAGTACATTGATATGTAAGGATAAGTTGCTAAACTACTTGGAAGACATGGTGGGCACTCGTGTTACCATAAGGCAAGAAATCAAGATTAAGAAAGTTCAGTCCATATGAGTTTGAATTTGTCGCCAACTCTGGTTTTGGCAAATTCACATGGATAGGAACTCATACACCATAAAATCTAAGTGTCATAAGATTCCCTCCTTCATGAAAATGACTGTGAGGAAATGCTTTCACTAAGAGAGATTTTAAGAAGATAGCAATTGTGATAATTGTATTCTCAAATTCGATTATGGTTACAACATCCCTTTCCATAGTTCGAATTGTGAGATTTGGCAATTGGTTTGAACATTTGGAACTTAGTAACATAAGTTCTGAATTGTTTAAACACACATATGAGCTATCTAAGGCAAAGGTGTATAAGTTTAAGAAGCTTAGATAAAGGCTTATTGAAGCATCTGGTATTAGAAATATGAATTTCAGAAATTCAATAGACATTGTTTTCTGGAAGTTCATTTTTTTCTGAATACATGTCAAAGCTAGTGGGAGCATAAGTGTTATGCTTATATGATAATAATCATCATGATAGTGGGAGAATAAGTGTTATGCTTGTATGATTATTATGGCGAGTATTGCAAGTTAGCAATATTAATAATAGAAAAACAAAGATTCAATTTGTAAAGTTGCATGGGTTGAAAAGTTGTTTTGCTATAATTAAAGGAGAGAATATTATACTTCGTTTCAAAATCTAAAGCTTAGATTGAGAAATTTTAATAAATTTAGTCAAAGGATACATAGTGTGTTCTCAAATTTCGATTATGATTACGGCATCCCTCTTCATAGTTCGAATTGTGAGAACGTGACACATAAAATATTATGGCAGAAGATTGATAAAGTATCATATCTTTATGTAAGAGATTATGCATCGTGTCCCATACAATTCGGGTATAGGATCGATTGCAAATGCTATACTATTTGACCGTTCTAAAATTTTCCAAATGTCTAGCGCATTAAGAGGGAAAAATGATTAGAATCGGTTTTGACTAAAATAATTAAACAACTATCTAAGGACGATCCAAAGTTCGTTGAGGATTGGTCGCTTGTGAGTAGTTGGAAGTATGGTATTGGATGGACCGTATCGACATTATTATGAATAGATAAGATTCTATTAAGAATGAGTTGTCATATGGCAAATATGGAAATGTTTCCATATTGGGAGTTGGATATTGAGAGTTATTGTCTAGATTAGAAACTTCTATGCAAGAAAGATGTTCAAAGGAATATACTTTGAATGTGAGACTTCACGTCTATGGAATTGTCTTGTAACAATTTCTAAGAGAGTACTTTGTAATTTCATTAGCCAAGTCTTGGTGACTTTTGTGCTATGACTTTACGAAAGGATCGTTGCATAAAATGTTAGAATCTAACATATATTCTAATGGTAGCAAAGAACCTTGTGTTCTTACATAAATGATAAGGATTGGGAATTGTGAAATGAGCATCATTGGAAAAGTTTTTCAATTGATCTATTTCACAAAGCGTGGACCATAGGAAACAAAGTGTGCATGCTTGGAGCATTGGACAATTGTTGTTATTCAAGTAATGAGTTGATTATCCGAAACATTAACTGATAAATAATGAGTAATCAATATGGTGGATAAATAGAAGTGTTTTATTTACTCTCACAAGTTTGGGGCCATATAGGATTAAGTATTATTGTTATGTTTCAATTTGCATGTTTTGACTTCCAGAATAACTAGGTTATTCAAACATCCACAGTCGGTCATACGTTGGGAGTAGGTATGAAAAAAGACTGTCATGAATCTGTCTGTAGATTGTCTAAAGTGTTTAGACATGGCACAAGTTTGCTGCAGAGTTCATGAGTGCTTTGATAAGATTAGAGTATTGGATTAAACCCACACTCACTTGAATCACTTCATGGATTTATCACGAGTGATTAGTGAGACGATAATATTGTATATTCTTGAAACCGAGACGTGTGAGTTGTTATTTGTTGGTCGGTTGCACATTGATGATAAGTAAACGCACCAGTAACTTGGTGTTATAAAACTTATTGTTGTGTGTGATTCGATTAGTGAATGCAAGCAAGCATATGAGTCAAAGTTTATCCATTCCTTTTACCCAATGTGGGATAAAAGCGATATTTGTGGGCCTCTCGATGATTTAGTGATGACACCTAAGTGCTTGGCCAAGCCGGGACTAAGTTGATGTGTTCAATTGTAGTATGTTGTCAGTCATTGATGTGTGTGAAACGAACAAGTTTTAATCCTACTAACTTAAACACAAAGACGAACACACGAAAGGCAGTGTACCTATCGATTAGCAGTTTAGTTCAGGTAAGTAGGGTATCGAACACAGGGAACGGTAAACAATTAAAAGAAATGCTAATATTATCTAAATAAAACAAGTAATAGAAAGGGGGTTTCTCTAGTTTTGCAAGACTAGAAACTTAAACAATTAACTAAAACATAAACTAAGAAACTAAGAGCTAAGCAAATAAAAATCAACTAAATTCAATAATAAAGAGGACTTCTGTTTTGGTTCGACTCATTTGTTCCCATGGATGATTTCAATGTATCAGATTAATTCTTCATTGGCTACCGACTAAGATGATTAGTTTCACGTTCGATATTAGTAATCCTTAGGAAACAAATTAACTCAAGCAGTGGCCAGTTGTCTAAACTAACGGATTTCCTAGTTATTGATTCGGGTTAAACAAGACTTGTAATGGTTAATTAAATTGACCCTTCAATTAACCTCTTGCTGATGTTCATCAAACAAGCTCACACATTAACTTACCTATCTTCTAGTTAATTCTAGTTTCACATTCGTTATTCCTAGACATACAACTATGTGGTCACAATAAATCATATGAAATTAATAACGAAGAGATGTTCATACAACTTA
The DNA here is from genome assembly GCF_051521515.1 of Lactuca serriola. Classification (NCBI taxonomy): domain Eukaryota; kingdom Viridiplantae; phylum Streptophyta; class Magnoliopsida; order Asterales; family Asteraceae; genus Lactuca; species Lactuca serriola. Next base: position 53,865,965 of record NC_136416.1, read on the forward strand.
ATTACTAATTTATTAACATAAGAATAGTTATTGTTAACACATAAGGTTCTTTAACAAGCTTAATAAAATATAATCACCAATTAAAATTAATCCTAATCAAATAATCAATCCATGTTCACAAATTCATCTACCTAAACAGAAGTTATGAGTTTTTAGCTCATGATTACAGCAGAAACAAGCACAAAAACGAAATCAATTGGTAAAAACATAGTTCAAACAAGAGATTAGGTAAAGAGTAAACTTGATTTTGCCTTGATTCTCCTTAAAATTGAATGTAGGGTTGATTCCCTTGCTTCCCACGCTCCAGCAGCACCTTTAGTCGACAATTGGCCTCCAAGGGTTCATCTATATGCTAGGGTATCGATTTGAAAATCCCTTTATATAGATTTTCACAAAACAGAGGCTACTCGGCGAGTCCAGTGACCTACTCGGCGAGTCTGTCACTTAAAACCCGTGTACGGCAAGTCAACGTGTCCAAAATCGCGAAACTTCTGACCAACTCGGCGAGTTGATGGCCTACTCGCCGAGTACGTTTGGAATCAGCATTTTCTCAAAACACGAAAGTCGTTCGAAATTGTGTCTAGGTTTCAGAACATTTTGAATCTCGTCAATCGGAGTTACGGTTCATGAGATATGGCCAAAACACCGACGAGGGGTCAAGCTGTCCAGCAACATCCTTCTTTCTTCAAATTCCAAGATCCAAGCGTCCAATCGCCAATTCCGCTTCATTTTCCTTTCGAGCATGTCTTTGTTCCTGAAAATGAAATATTTAAGCTAATTAAGCACCTTTTGTTCATTAAATGAGACAAAAACAACATAAAGTATTAAGATAATGCATGAATTTTATAACTAAATATGCTCATATCAATCGTCATAAATCAGAAGTCGGGAAACAGTATAGAGAGAATGATTGAAATTCGTGTCTTATGTCTATACGATATTTTGAGAATGGAGGAATATATGATCCCTTATCTAAAGGACACGCTATCTGATAAGATCAGAGTTGACAGTGGCTTTTGAAAGCTATGATTGTTGATCAGGTTCTAAAGTCATATGGAAAATAGTTATTAGACTTATCCAAGTGGGAGACTGTTGGATTAGTGTCTAAGTCCATAACTATTTTGGTATGTGCTTGACCCGATTATGAGCATGGTCCTTTTGGGTTGCCTTCACCATAGCAATATATAGGATGAATTAAGAAGAGAAAGGTTTAATTAGGATTTATTAATATATTATGAGAATAATATATTAAATGAGAAATCATATTGTTCAATTAATATTAGTCAAGAATTAATTTTTTTGGCTAAAAGAGATTAATTAAACTTAGGGGACTGAAGTTGTAATTATAAGATAATTATAATTGGGCTATGGATCACCTAATAATATATAGGTTGGACGAATTCTATGGGAAGCCCATTAGAAATCGTCCAAGGGATATGTTAAAGGAGTCCATGGGCTGCTTAGGGATTAAGCAGGCAGATTAGGGTTTCCTAGTTGAAAACCTTAATAGTCTACATGTATATAAAGGGCCCCTATGCCCCAAAAACGTGGACAAGAGTTCCTTTAGGGTTTTTAGACGTTTTAGGCAGCCTCCTCTCTTCTCCTCTTCATCCAATTGTTGCTTAGTGGTGTTTGTGACTCCATTAGCGGTGCAACACTTGAGGCACTAAGCTTTCTGAAGCCAATCAAAGGTAACTACAAAACCCTTATTTCAGTTCTTATATGATAGATCTAGGGTTTATAGCTTTGGATATTCAATTGCATGTTCATTAGACAAACTAGATCCAAATGCTATTATGGTTTGTATATACATCATAGGATTGATGTTTTGCTTAAAACCCATCAAAAACATCGCCCAATTAGCAATTAGGTTCCAAACCATGATGCATAATTTTTACTTGGGGTGACATGACCGTTTCAACCCCGACCTATCGAGGCCTAAACTATAAAAGTTGTGAAAGCCCATCAATGGCTCAATTTTCCAAATTTAGCTCGAACCCTTACATGGAACTACCCCTTAGAACGCATTCCGTACTTCATAACCCTACATGGGTCAACCTTGATCAAAGTCAACATCCAAGTCAAAGTCAAAGTCAACTCTCCGAGTTGACTCAACTTGTCGAGTTATTCCTTCCACTCGGCGAGTTAACATAAACCACAGAATCGTGGTACTTCGAATCAACTCGTCGATCTCTCCCTTAACTCGTCGAATTCTTTCCTTTTTAACAGAATCGGGACATACTTACTTCAACTCGCTGAGTTCCTTCGTCAACTCGTCGAGTTGTTCAGTTTGTTTACTCCTTCTTAATGCATTAAGCCTTTATTCTTCAGATCTGAACCCAATACTCTAGATCTAGACTGGAAATACCTTTTAGAAGGGTAAAGTTTCCAACTTTACCCATTAATCCCTTCCTGAAGAGAATAAGCTCAAACCCTAACCCAAAAAGGGTCAAGGTCTTAAACCAAAACCACCAAAACTAGAAGGTAGGCCATGAGGTCATAGATCTGGACCATAAGAACCAAAATATCACGTAAAGTTCCCAACTTTCTCTACATGCAAGGCCATTCAAAGTTCAAAAGGAAAAAATGATGGCTTAAAGGTTGCATGGGACTTCCATGTCACACCCCCGAACCAGACGACGGAAACGTCCGAGGGCTCGCGTGACTTAAATTGAATATCATCACAATGAATATACATGAATCATAACATAAACATCACCATGCATCAATACATTACAACTGACATTGTTCACATCAAGTACATTGTTTAAACATTAAATATCCATAATATAAATTGTTTGATAATTTTCCAAAAAAAAACATAATATCCTAACATACGTGGTGTTAGTCCTCGGCTTACCTGTTACCTGAGAATACAAGTTATTTTGAAAACGTCAACATATGGAATGTTGATGAGTTCATATGCATGGTTGTTATGAAAATGTTTTGTGTAGTTTATAAAACTCAGAAAATCCGATATTTTCTGAAAAAGACAATTGTTTATACCAAAGTGTGAAGATCCATCGGTTTGTGCATGAATGATTTCAAAGCGTGTATAAATGAAAAGTTTTGCATTATAGTTATTGAAAAGTACTAATGAATGGTGTTGATTTCCTCAAAAAACCCGATGTTTTCCGATCAAGAAAATATAATTGTTTCAAATTGTTATACCGTCACAACGAATGATTATGATTTTTCCTTGATTACTTAGATAGTATTGGATTTGTTTATGTGAGTCGTTATAACCATGCATGATAATGACTAGTTCGTCTGTCTTGGCACTCTGGCGAACACCGGAATTGATCTTAAGATTTTGTCACCCTAGACTGGCCGAGTCTAATTGTAGCGAACAGCTGAGGGGTGGGGGAGTCACCCCTGTATAGATCTATACACAAACTCTCGCTCTCCCTCCAGGAGACTTTGATTATAACTACAGACTACGACCGACACTCGTTGGTGCCGCCCGTCATTACTCACTAAATCCCAATGAATTTGATTACTATTGATTATCGACCTATATTTGTTTACTTGAATTGATGGTGAGCCTAACAGACGAGAAGAAGAGGACCACGAGATCCTACTAATCACGTTTGTTATTTAAGGTTGTAGAGTATGCGACGGATGCGTTGGTCTAGCTCGCATATAATTTATTTGGACCTTACTAGCAATGCTAATGGGCCACTGAGGCCCAATAGCACCTAAAAGCCATTGAGGGTCCCTTAAACATGTAATTGGGTCACAGGAGGCCCAATAACATTTATTTTTATCGGTAGGCTCAAAAGTTATGTTAATGGGTCACGAAGGCCCAATAAGCATGTTTTGAGGCTTTCCAGCCCAAAGATTTGAATGTTTACTTGTTTTAGGTATAGTATAATTGTTGGAAAGTTTGATTGAGTGATTGTTAATTTCGTACCGACACGAGGCCGGTCGGTTATTTATAACGATATTTGGAATTATACGTATATTCATCTTTCTATTTTCACGAGTTGTAGTTTGGTATTTTTTTTTGACTCAAATATCTTAATAATAAAATAATTGGTTTGACCATTTTCAGCCCTTATTTAATAAAAATGACAATTTTAGTCCCTTATTTTTAAAAAAGACATTTTAGGCCCTTAAACCATTTTCTTGACATTTTTGACCCCTAGACTTGTTTAAATAATGTTTTTGGTTCAAAATTTACTCTTTGGCAGTTTCAGCCCCTCCAGTAAAGAGTTTTTCAGTTTAAGCCCAAACTTTTCGCAATTTTTACAGTTTTGGCCCAAAATCCAAAAAGTTTACATTTTTTATCCTTGTTTGGAAAATACATAATTTTAACCCCTGAATTAGTTTTATTCACCCTTTTACCCCCTGTTTTGAGAAGTTTCCATTTCAATCCCTTGAAAGTTGTATTTTTCGCAAGTTTTGGCTCATTGGGCCGAAAAGCCCAAAATTTGGCCCATTAAGCTACAAATTACATTTCTAGCCCTTAAAAGAGTATGATATTCATAAAAAATTATTTTTACTATTTTGAATCTTTTAGTACTTAAGAAAACCGTGAGTGACAATCTTTTCCCAAACTTTTGCTTATTTGACAAAAATAACCCAATAATGAGTCTTATGTTGTAACTTGTTTATTTTAACCCTTATATGGTAGATTTTGTTAACTAGTTATGTGTAATACATCCTAGATCACATATTTTTGCCTCATGAACTATAGATCTCGAAATATCTTTCATTTTTGGCACATATTTACCACACAAACACAAGAAATCACACATAACACACAAATACACATAGATATACACATTTTACTTATATTCTCCCCCATAAAACATATGAAAAATGAAAATAGAGGGGTATGAAATCACCTTTGCTTGTTGATATTGATTTGAAGAAGAGATGGAAGAGTTTGATGCTATTTTCGGCCCTAGCAAGCTTTCTTGGGTTGATTTCGATCTTAGAGGTTTCTAGGATGCTGATCATGAGTTTATATGAGTTAAGAAGAGATTTTTGATAAAACAAAGAGTCTAGATTATGGATCCAAGCATCAACTTACCTAAGACGATGATTTTTGTGGAATAACCTCCTTGAAAAGCTCTTAATCTCGAAATTTTTGAAGGAGTGAAAGTGTTCTTGAGAGAATTTGGAAAGAGTTGGAATGAATTATGGGGGTGTGTGTGTGTGTCTCCTCTCGGCCGAAGGTAAGAAGAGAGGGGGGAGAGAGAAGTGAAATGATTGTGTGCATGGAAGTATGTGATGACGCATGGAAGACCAAAATGTAATAAGGAGGTGGCTAACCCTCCTCATTTCACTAGTTTCTAATTTTTTTTCCTTTTTTTTGTTTTGCACTTGAGAGAAGAGAATTTTGGGCCTTTTGTGTTTAAATCCATATTATGGGCCCAATTTGATGGTTTTTCGGCCCAATAGGTCTTTGGAGATGGTTCACGGCCCAAAATAAATTAAAGTATGAGTCTCATGGCCCATTTGGGCTAGTTAGATTTGTTATGGCCCAATAAGACCCATTAGAGATAAACTAGTCCATTTTAGGCTTATAAGGCCCAAAAGGTTAAGTTTCATGAAAATGGGTCCAATTAGAGCCCATATAAGAGTTGTAAGCCCAAAATAATCAAATTGGAAACATATTGACCCATCAGGCCCAATAAGGAAATCCTAGTCCTAAATGGACTTAAACCAGGATTTATAATGTTTCCAAATCTTTATTTGGCTATTTGAAGTGTCTGTATAGAGTATGTGATGAAACTTTGGTTGTTATTGAATAAGCATCATACATGCTTTCACAGTTTTGGTTCACATTGTTATCATTGTTGTTGTTACAAAGCATAAAATTTCTAGTTGTGACATTCCATGGCCAAAAATTTGGCACCTTTATGCCATGAAAGTCCTTCAAGGCTCTAGATCTGAAGTGCTTTCCATTTAGGACGTCCAACTCTCAAGGACCATATCATTTGGACCAAAAACAAGCAAAAGGTGCTAAGAAGGAGGTCTAATCAACTATTAGGCAAGTTTGAGACTAGATTACTAGAAAGTGACGAAAATGGAGTGAGGTTTTCTGGATCAAGCAACTCTTCCTTGTTCCTTCAAACTTTCCTTCCTTCCAAGAGCTTCACACACACCCACAAGAACACTCAAAATGGCTCATAATTACTCACAATAACATTAGGGTTTCGAGATATAGGGTTAGGACAGTAGAGGCTGGAAATGAGGCCAACTCCTAAAGCATAAGGTGTTTAAATAGGGTGCAAAATTTTAACACCCTAAATTTTCAAATAAATTTTTTATTTTTAAACTACATCAAAACACAGTCTCACATTTCTCAAAACAAAAAATGTATAAGTTGTTCAAAACACAAGACAAAAAATGGTTTGATAATTTCCTAGAATCCCCTAAAACATAATCTCTAGCTGGTTTATACAATCATGTCGGCGCCTTCCTGCAATCCTGAGATATACCTGAAACACATTTTACATAAACATTGTAAGCACGAAGCTTAGTGAGTTCCCCAAAATACCACATACACAAATGATAAGTCTCTCATGGCTATAGCTCGACATGGACCCTCCGGGCATGCGTCTCGGTGAGGAGCCTCCGGTCTCACGGCTCAGTATGGACCCTCCGGCCATGCGTCTCAGTGAAGACCCTCCGGTCTCACAGCTCAGGTTGGACCCCTCTAGTCCTATATCTCAGTGAAGACCCTCCGGTCTCACAACTCGATTTGGACCCTTCGGTCCTAACTCAGTAAGGCACAGAATAATATATAGAAAAAATCACAAAGACAAAATGCATAATATCACATAACTCAGTATACGCACATAAGACCATCTGGTCAAAAAATCAGATAAGACCCTCTAGTCACATAATATTACCACTTCGGTAAGTATAGTGAGAAGACTCACCTCGCAGAGTAAAGCAATATATCCCAAACTCGAACGGTTGGTCTAGACTCCGATCCTCCATAGCCTCCAAAATCCACAGGTTGACCAAACCCTAAAGTCAACGGAAGTCAACATTCAAAGTTGACCCAACTCAACGAGTGCAACTCATCTACTCGTCGAGTTCCTTAGTACTCAGTAAATCACGAAAACCCGAGTTAACTCACCGAGTTTCTAGCCAACTCGTCGAGTCCATGCAGAGTCCATAAGATCGGGGGAAAACCCTAACCACTCGTTGAGTCGTTCCACCAACTCGTCGAGTTTACTCTGTATACAAAAATGGGAGAAGCCCGACTCAACTTGTCGAGTTGGATGCCCAACTCGTCGAGTTCTTCAGCCATTTCACATTAAACTCATTCTAGTCGATTCCAACGCTCCAAACTCCATATCCAACCTCCTAGGATAAAGTTTCCACGTAAAGTTGCTAACTTTACGATCATTCAAGGCCTCACAAGGCTAAAACACTCAATACTAAGCTCAAGAAAAGGTTTAGGACATGAAGATGGGTCAAAGCTTCATAAAGCTTGAGACTTTAGGCCTAAAGGGCCTAATAGTGTCCAGATCTGAGGTCTGAGATCCATAGCATGCTCACAACCATTAATGACTCAAGGAGAAGCTAGAAAGGGCCATAAACTCTCTAATGGAGAGATCTAACAAACAAGAAGTCAAGGTATTAACTTTTTACCTTCAAATGACTGCTACCACTGAGATGATGTCGGATCCAAAGACTCTTTCTTGTTCCAAGCTTCTTCTCTTCAAGGAATGCACCAAAAACCCACTCTTTATTAGCTCCAAACACTATCAAATGGAAGGTACTCGATTAGGGTTTGTCTTAGGGTGGTAAAGTGATGAGGGAGGCGGGGTAAAGGAGTTAAAGTCCTTTAAATAGGGTGCAAGGCCGAATAATTTGGGTTTCATCAAACAGACTCAACTCGTCGAGTCCAGTCCTCTGACTCGACGAGAAGACTTCATATCCCACACATCCTGATCATCTCCTACATGACGAGTTGGGACCAACCAACTCGTCGAGTAGGTCCTCTAATGTGAATAAAATTCTCAAGTTCCACATCCGGGAAATCGGGGTGTTACAAAAATCTCGGATCTAGGGTTTCCCAAACCCTGTCCAACTCGTCGAGTTGGTCCTCCCCAACTCGTCGAGTTGGTTTTTAAATTCCCACGTGCCCAATTATTCCAACACGTCGGGTTCTCACCCTTGAACTCGACGAGTTGGCCTTCTAGTTGAAGATTTTCTTTCCTTAATTATCCTTCTGAATTCCGGGTGTGACAGTTTTGATGATAATCCGCCATATTATAGACCAAAAACTAAACTCACAACAAAATCGAAATAGGGACCATATGATTAAGAAAAAAAATGGACCCCTACTACTACAATGATACAGGCACAAGGGTCGTTTATGTAATTTATTTATTATTTTGTTTCTAGGATTATATGCAGGTTGTGCTATAAGTATCCCTTTAACCAAGTTTACCCCCTAATATCAATCTAATCAATCATTTATTTTTGATTTGATATCATTTTTTTTTGTTTCTTTCCCTTTTTGTTTCTTTTTTGTTTTTTTGTTTCTTTTTGTTTATTATTATTATTATTATTATTATTATTATTATTATTATAAATTTCGATAACCATCTATAATTAATGACATTTTAAAATTTGGACAACATTATAAATTCGGATGACATTATAAAATTCAAACAACGATATAAAATGGAACAAAAGCAAAGATTATCTTTATTTTAGAAAGAAACCGATACCATTATCATCTATTGATAAATTGCAATTCACCCTAACCATTATGTAATGGTTGATTTACAAGGAGCATATTCAATACCTAATGTTTTGTCCAGACTTCTCCGTAAATACAAATCAAAATATTCGGCAACATAGATATACAATTACTCAAGTAAATGCTTTCAATCCGCATAATGCACCACACAAATGTAATATCGAACTAATTAATATTTATGATAAATAAAGATAAATTTTGCTTTTGTTCCGATTTATATAGTTGTTCGAATTTTATATTATTAATGTCGTCCGAATTTTATATTGTTATCGAAATTTATAATAATAATAATAATAATAATAATAATAATAAATTAAAAAAAAGGATGGAATTGAGAAAAAGAGATGATTTTTATAGCATACTAGGTGTGAAACCCGTGTAATACACGGGTTGATTTAAAAAGGATTAAACATTAAAATGTAAATAAAAAATATTTTTTAATGTACAATTTTAAAATAAAGAAAAAACATATTGATTGCAATTTAATATCATATATCATATATATGATATTTAATACTTTACATATATAAATATATGACTTTAATTTTAAAAATTGAAACAAGCTAAAATTTGACAAGTGGATAATATTTATTTCAAAAATACCATAAAATGACAAGTGTCAAAACTCATGAGAGATTGATATGTGGCAAAAAAAAAAAAAAAACAAAAACCTTCATTTATTAAGGAGGATTAGCACACTATATTGAAAACGCAGTGTAACGTCTATATTTTATCGTATGATGGAGGTATAAATAGAACCCATTCGACCGTTGCTATTTTTTTTTCAGTTCACCAATTAATCATTTCTTCTACAAGAAAAACCCTAATTTTTTCCCTCTTCAGTAATCGTCTTCAATTTGGCAATTTTCCAATTTACCGAAGAATTTTGAAACTTCAAAATTCGCTAATCTTTGAGGAAAAGACCGTATTTATCCCCTCGAAGTTGAACAGATCAGAGTTTTTGGCTTCTTTGTTAGAGGCATTTACGCAAACACTTAGTGCATTCATCTTGGTCGATCCATAGAAGATGGGAAGACGCAAAAATTCTTTGGCTGATAACCCTTCTAAAGATCGAGAAGGTTTCAAAAATTCTTCGGCTGATAAGGCTCCTAAAGGTCGAGAAGGTTCATGGAAAAAGATTTTTGAAGGACTGGCTAACTTGGTACAAGACCAACAGCGACAGCTTGAGTCCCTCCTAAAAGAAAGAAAATCCCTCGAAAAAAGAATCAGATCGCAGCACGATAGATGGGTCTTCGACGTTAAGCTATTAGAAGATTATATTTCCCAGGTGAGAACCCTAAATTTTCAATCTTTGGGTCTTAATAATTCTATTATTGCGCCCCTTGTTTATGGTCTTTAGTAAATTTAAGTTAATTCTATTTCTTGCTGTAAATATTGGTTGTTCCTATTCTTTCGGTCCTTCTTGATATGATATGTTGTTTTTAGATGATGAGAAACTCAAAAATTAAAGATATGGCTCGTGCTGTTGATGCTGCAAAGGCAAATTTGATCATATCTATGAAGCAAAAAGAAGCAATAATGCACAAACTAAAATTTGGTCAGTTGTTTCCTCTATTTAAATCCTAAATTCCCAAAAATTCTTGTACTTTGCAACCTTTGTTGCATTAGATTCATATATACACATTGGTTCTTGATCTCATCCACATTTCCATTTTGTTATTGCAGAAGATGCAGAAGATGATCGAGCTGATCTAAAACTTCTCTTTGATGAACTCTCTAAATTTCTACATGAGCCAAAAGTAAAGTCTATTCTTATACCCCATCGATATTCTCATGGCATTTACATCATTGATAAATGAAAACAATAGTAATCTTTAACTTATACAGCATCTAACAAGGAGCAACAGCAAGAACGCTGATGAGTCTGCACTGAAAGCAGAGAGGGATTTTGCATGGAATCAGTTCAAGAAAACCGATGCCCAATTGCAAGAACATGTCAAGAAAACCAAATCTGAAGTTGAAGCTGCAAATAACAGAATACAGAAATTAATCTCTGAATTGGAGCAATCACAGTCATTAAACATAGAAAAGAACAAAACGATTTCATCCTTACAAGATGACATGGCTGAGTTGGAATCTGATTCAAGAAAAAAGAGTGAAGAAATTTCAAGACTCACAAAAGAACTGGAGTTGTTACGTGGTGATTCTAATAAAAATAATAATAATCGTTCTAAGCTTTCTATTACACCTGTATTGCGTAGATGCACAGTGGATTCAGGAGGCATGTCTAGTCGTTCAAGTGACATGGTTGTGAATGAGAAGGTAATGAGAATGATTACACTGATTGATTCTTGTATGATCATATGAATGAATGATTTGAATTTTGAAAAGAAATATTTTTTATTTGCAGGGAGAGAGGAGAAGTTCTAAGAGAAAAGGAGGTGACACTGAACCAAGGCTGTTTACATCAAGATTTAAAGTTCCAAAGTTGAAGCACATGTCCACATAGTGAATTTAAGGGCATAAGTTGTATGTAGTGTGTAAAATTGTAGGCTCATATGGTTTATTTTGTGTAATTATCTAATTGACAATTTGACATTAACGAATGTAATGCATATTTTATAAAAGGTAAAATCTGTACATTACATACATATATATACACTGATTACCATAGTGGAAGCTCTTTGCCTACGTCATGATTTGTGTACACATATACCCTACATATACGTATATACTTGATTACTTAACACAAAGTACAAAAATGCACTCACATATTGATAAATTTGTTATAGGCCTGGGTTGGGTCCACCGGTAATACAGTTGGGACAATTTCCCTCAATTTATGTATGATTGTGTTAGCTGAGGTGGCTACTGCTTTATGCTAATAATACGAGATTGTGGGCCTAAGACATGATTTCCACTTAGAGCATGAACGATTGCAAGTTTAAGATCTTGCAGTGAAACGAGGTTTTTAGGCCGCGCGTTGCGGCGGAAGTTTGATCAATAATTTTGTGATACAATATGTTTTTTGAAGTTTTAGTTTCACCTGCGTGTAATGCTTTACTCACAATAACAACGTACTTTACATATTTTACTAATAGTTGTATAGGTAAAAATAGAGTATATTGGTTGTAAACATGTTTTTCAAATTTAAACAATCCATACATGGTTTTCAGACGATATGCCTTCCAAAGTGATGGAATAGGAAAGTGTTCGCAAACATACCCATACATGGTTTAGCCCATCAGGTGGTGTTTTACACCAGATGCTAAAGTAAAATGCTTTAATGTAAAAACATATGGTAGAGGCAAACTATACGTGACATCAAGTATCCTTTCAAATTAAGCAAATAAACCAATGTTTCTGCACCATTATTTCATATATTATGTAACGGTTCAAATTAGATATGATAAGCATGGGACAATGCACATATCTTATGAAACTTGACTATAAATACAAATTTTGAACCAAGTAACCAACATCAGTGACATTAACGGTCTCGGTTCCCATCAATTCCCAAATTTGAGCTTTAAAAGAAAATGGTTTTGAGGGTAAACATCGATTACATTCATGGAAAGCTCACTTGTCATGAGCTTTTTAACATTGGTGGACCTGCAAAACAAAAAGTAAAACGTTCAAGCCCATCACATATCTTGGCAGATTTTAGAGAAAAAAAAAATCTAAAAGGAATTGTCAACGGAAGACCAAATTACATTTATTGTCTGATATAGATTCATTACTATGACCTCCTCTCCTTAAATTGTGGAAGATGTTTCTAATCTTTCCCTGCTTAAAAAAACAACATCAAAATCTATAACTGCTTATGAAACTTAAGTAAAACAAATCACAATAGACAATAACAACTTTCTAGATCAAAACATCATCTATTTTTCTGAATTTTACACACTCAAAGCACAATCTTGCTTATGCTCTGATTTTTATGTCGAATTCTATGCAGGTCTATAAAAAAATAAGTACGAACACTAACATAAAAATAAAAAACATGCTTGGCTTCATTATATTATTATATTCAAAGGTTATCACCTAATTATGAATAAACATAAGCTTTATTTCTTAGGCTTTACATGTTAACTATTACCGGAAAGACAACTTAAAACTGTCAAAAGAAGGGAAAAAATTAAACAACGTTAAAAAAAGAGAGATAAGAATGATGCCAGGTAGCCAAGTTAAAGACTTACATCCCTATCTCCCATCATCGTCTTCATCAAATATAAAGTGGTTCTGAAGATTATATATTAGGGCTCGAAAATAAAATAAAATAAAACATAAAAAAAGGTGTAAAGAAGAGAAGAAAAAAACATCCAGACTATACAGTTCCATCAAATTGGTCGTCTTGGAAGGGTTTCACTCTGCAAGTTGCTCCTGTAAAAAAGAACAAAAAAACTATCCTAATAAAAAATCATTAATCAACTCTTTCATCTCATCCCAGAGGAAAAACTTTATTCACGTGTTTTCAACACCATACCATTGAGAGTCGTAGATCGAATCCATCATCTAGATTTTCACAAAGGCTTTCATCCTCTCTTGAAGTTCTCCTTGTCGTTTCTCTCGTATCTTCTTTCCTTCAAACCACATAGAAGTGGAGTCATAGAGCACAAAACCGGGAAAAAGGCAGAGCATGGAGGGTAACATGAGTGATTTTCTTGAGATCTAATAACAGATTGACAATTAAGCTTATAGTTACTTGAAGTGTTTGAAAGGAATCAAAATACGCTTCTTGTTATAATTTTCTCTTAGGCATTTCATTTGGTAAGCCCAAATTTGAGAAAAACCTGAAATATAAGAGATGAACCACAAAATCAAAACACACATGAGAGAGAGACCTTGGTAAGGGCTTGGAACTACCTCTTTGGAAAGCTTGTAGAAAAAACAACCAAAAAAAAAGAAACAAACCCTTGGTTTCCAAACAACCAGTAGCAAGGCCAATAGTAAAAAACCCTTTTTCCCGAACTTGTTCATCTTTATCCAGAACGAAATATGTTTTTAAAACTGTAGAGATAAAAAGCAATAACGGATGGTTGAACAAGAACAAACGATTTTTGGTTGCTTCGATCTCTGTTACGTGGTTGATGAAAGAGAAGCCGACGGTAGCAGTAGAGGGTGGTGGTGGTTGTGAATGGTTGCTTCTAAGGTTAGAGAGAAGGAGGAAGAGAAGTTGTGCTGTTTTGAACCGATGGATTCATTAGGAAGCGTGAGAGTTTTGAAGAGATAGCGGGGGAACAGGGAGTCAGTGGAACAAAGTCTTCAAGCTACAGTGTGCATTGTAGGTTGATGTGCTCTTATCTACAGTTATAACATTTTGAAAAATGTTAATGTTTACAATGCCAGTTTAGCCTCATTCATCAAGTTTAGAAAGAGAAATTAATGAGCCATTAATTTTGATTGGTTTTAGTATTTAAATGATTATTTGACTAAAATAATAACATAAAATCACTTGCAAGTCTTGCACATATAGAAAAATGAAATTTCATGCGGCAAGAAGTCATTTCTTAGTGGCATTGCAAAAACCTTTTGTAAGATGCGATGCGGAAGGTCTTATATTAGACCATCTGCATTGTCTCTTGCAAATGATATTTGCAATGTCACGTCAACTTTAAAATGTGTCATATGGGTATTCATCTTTCATACCATATATTCTCAACATATTTCTGAAAGTCTTGCATTGTGGACCCCACCCTCCACCATCATAAGCTTTTATTTATATAATTCATTTTTTATTTTTACTTAAGTATTTTCAAATTACCATCATATATAATTAAAATATCCATTTGGCACATTTAATTTTATATTACAAACACTTGAAATATATATATATATATATATATATATATATATATATATATATATATATATATATATATATATATATTAGTATATTTAGGTTTTTAAATATAAATGAATTATTGAGATGTCACTGAGGACCATTTTTGAAAGAGTGTTAATTATTGATGTGAGAGATAATTGCAAAACTGAACGTGTCTTAATTGAAAGATGAGTTGATATTGCATTGATGTGGATGACCTCGACTCACATCTAGCATACTCCAAGGTTTGTTGGCTATAGCACGGAACAGTACAATCTCAACCCAACTCATACAATATGTCGACATATAACAGATAATATCATATATAGATAAACATACAGTATCACAGGCAGTCCTACATATCTACCCGACTAGCATATCAAAACTAGCATGCATATCTATACCATACTCAGCATATTAACAATATCAGGTTATCAAACGAATGGGTCCACCTTAGTGCCTTCGACCTGAAAGTATAGTGAGGAAAACTCACTTCACAATGCCAAACTGTGCTGAAACCTCCGAGTGTTGACTCACGGAAAATACCGAACTATCAAAGTAAACAAACATCCAATCAACAATTGGAATACCATTCTTGAATAAGGCCTCATACTTAAGGTAAATGTCCATTTTACCCTTTCCCTAATTGGGCCAAGGCCCAAGGCCGAATCTTGATCCAAAAGGCCCGTATTACTTCAAGGCCCACACTTGGCCCAATTTTCCCAATTGCGCCCAACTCCTTATTGGGCCTTATCCTAAGGTCCAACTCTCTAATCAGCCCAAACACACTAATATCTAGAAGTCCAAAGAGGGCCTAAGCATTCAAGCCCAAAAGGTGGCCTAAGCATTCAAGCCCAAAAGGTGGCCCAAAACATGAAGTCCAAACAGGAGGCGTACACGGGGCGTAACCCTTCGGTACGCTGGGTGTACTCTGCCTCGCATTGACCACCATTAGAGTGGTTGACTCAGTACGCGGGGTATACCCTCGCAGGTCTTAAAATCCTTATAAGTGCTTAATGGATTAAGCACCTAAGCTCAAAGTTCAGATCCATGACTCAAAAGTACTCTAGAATCATAAAGTCTCAAACTTTAAGACTTTAGACGTCCAAAAAGTCCTTAATACATGGTCTTAATCCATTAAGACCTCCTATAAAGAACAAGGAACCAAACTAGCTAAAGGGACCTCATTTTTATTCCTTAGGACTCATCTAGGGTCTGAAAGGACAGCCCAACACGTCCAAAACAAAGCATACATAACAATGAGACTTTTGGGACAAGAATAACATCATAAAGCTACCAAGATGAGATCCAAACAAACCAAGCATAAAGATGGTAGCTTTTTTACCTTCTGGAGCTTCTTTATGAAGTGATGATCCAAGATCTACTAGCTTGCTTCACTCTCCAATCACCTTGATGCAACTTCTTCTTCTTCAACCACACAAGAAATACACTCTTAGCTCTCTCTCTCTCTCTCTCACACACACACACACACACTAGAGAAGTTAGGGTTTTCCAAAAACGATTCTGGAACTTAGAGGCTAAAAAGATGGGGGGTAAAGGGTCCATAAGGATGCTTAAATACTACACAAACCCTAAAAATTAGGGTTTTCACCCGAACACACTTACCGCCAGCATATATATGTGTTTGCACAACGTATTAAGGTGTGCCCTAGTACGCTTAGCGTACCCATATGTACGCCCATCGTATTACGCCCATCGTAAACTTCAAGGGCCAAAACGACAATTTAAATTATCAAAGGAAGAATTTGAAAATACCTGAAAGACCGGGATGTTACATTAGAATTTAATTTCGTCGTAAACATGAAATCACATGTTTTTATGGTTCAGAGTCTATAAGAAGTATTGAACATTGTTAGGAAACTTGTAGATAACTTAAAACAACGATTCAATTCTAAGAACATGTTTATATTTAGTTAGTAAAGTTAAGTTAAGTTAAAGAATTTGTTTTGACTAAATAACTTGACAAGTAAAGTAACATTAGAGCTTATTAGTGTTCTTAGTACAAGCCTAGATTAGTAAATAATTCGTACATCAATTGATAATCAACTCACATCATAATGAATAGAATTTGAATCGAAATTGTTTCTCAATTGATTTTCCAAAAACTTATTCTTTAGGAGTTTTGAATTTGTTGACCATCGAATCGAAGTCTCAAAATTTTCACCATTTGGCCATTAAAGTTCTAACGGGGATAACTAAGTTCTTAAACTTTCAATCTTGTCACAATTTAGCCATTAGGACATGCTATAGCATGTTTGTAGGATTCCCTACTTATGTGGCATGCCACATAAACAGTTTTAACTCACCTGTATCAACGTGGCATCAACATAAATTTCTAGAAGTCTATGTGGCAATTCTCTTATCTCTAGGTTGCGATTAATTACAAAAAGAAAAAAAATGTTGAAAAGAGTCGTTGGGCACTTCTTCCCCAATGGTTCGTTTCGAATCTATGTTTAAGCATTTATCGCCCATGAAATTGGCCACGAAATAGTGATGCATCCAAGAGATTGGCTAGGAAATGGCATCCTATTCTTCAATTTTTTTCTCCCATGCATGTACAAAAAATTGAAGAACAATGCTTGCCTTTCATCCGTTTGTGTGTGTATCCCCGATAACAACAAGAAATTGAGAGCACCCCTTATTTGAATCGATGCATGTATGAAGAAGATGGTCCAGTGGTGGTATTTTACATGTGTATGAAAATGATTAGGTAGAGATGGTGAAAGGTTTGGTGCAAAGAAAGCCAATGGTCGTGTTTTCGTTCTTTGGTAAATATGATCTTGTACGGTGGTCGATCTATGGTGAATTAAGAACATGGTGAAGTGATTTATGGTTGTGATTACTAGTGGGGTTAAACTTCTTTTCCTCCTCGATGGACTTGTAGGTGTGGTCACAAAACAAAATGAGAACAAGGGACATGGGGATGATGATGCGTGAAGGCTGGAGATGATGATGAATCATGTTGTGGTAACAATATTGGTGTTGATGTGGCTGTGATCGTAATTAACATGGGTAAATGATGATAATGGAAAATACATAATGAACAGAAGGTAAATGTGGAGGTTGTGTTAGAGGAAATAAGGTTTATATTGGAGATATGGATACCCCTTGGATCATGTGAACACTTTCCAAACTGATATTTCTACCCTATGCCTGGGTTGCAAGAAATTCAGCTTAGGATAATCCAAGAGGACACTTATGATTCTAGGCACAGAGATCATAAGCCAAATTGCTAGGAAGATTCTGTGTTCGTTTGAAGAAAACAAGAGCTAATAGTTTTTGCGTCTCTTCTCATAGAGAAGATTCGTTTATATAATAAACAAGATTAGGGTTTCTCTCAGGGCTGGCCATCATTGGTTGCTTTGGAAGCAATCCAGGAAATCCAAAATTTAATGAGGATTTAAGGTTTTTAAAACTAATGAAAATTATTTGGGCATTCCAAGCGTGATTGAAATACATCAAACTTCTTCTTCAGATATATTCATCGTTCAGTGATGTATTTCAATTCAAAATCAGCGATGTATCGTATGTGGGACCCCAGCCAGGGGCACTGCCCCTTGGACCCCGCTAGAGGCACTGCCCCTAGACCCTGCTCGCTGACCTGGTAGCAGGAACCTATCCAGGGGATCTGTTCCTTGGACCCCGCTAGGGGCGTTGCCCCTAGACCCCACCAAAGGGACACTGCCCATTTGGAAACCCCGGACCTAGGGGTGCTTCCCCCCAGATCCCCAACTTGTCGTCGAACCGGATTCTGATTCGATCTTATATATGCGTGCACTTTGCACAAACTTGTACATATATTAGAGTACAAATTATGAAGCCCCTTAGCTCACTTGTTAGTTCCACTTACATAAAATGACATGGTGACACTAAAATCCCCAACAATCCTCCCTCATTTTAGTGTAACCCTTGAACAAACATAACCTTATCAAAACAAACCAAACTAGTACATAACGAAAATATCGAAGTGATTGAATTTCCACTTAGTATCATACATTTGCAAATACTCGAGAATCAGGGTGTTCTAAGAATTGAACTCATCATCTCATTTGAATACCAGAAAGTAAAATACATACTAATTTATTGAATTTCTAGCAAAATACAACTTGACACTATTATAATGCCATGTGTCCCAATCCTCTCATGATCGTATCAACGTTAAGTCCACAACCTCTTGAAATAAGGCTACACTTCACAATCACGTAGGTAACTCCTTTCCATGTATCTGCACATACATTTTTCAAAGGAATTATTAAGAAGTTAAACTTTAACTTGGCTAACTTGTAGAACGGAACATATACCTGGGATGAATACTTCATGTGTTCCAATCTCTAAGTATGATCATTCCACATTGAATTTAACTCCTAGCATTATATTAGGAGGGAATTGGGTGTCTCATCATTACAGAATTAAATGGACTTTAATCCCTTCCCGATTACAGGCTTGTGTACTAAGTGTCTTATCAGACCTTTAGTCAAGTGATCCGCCAATTTTTTTTTTTGTGATTTCACAAACTCAACCGAAATCACACTATTCATGATTAGTTCTCTAATCATGCTATGTATAACACCTAGGTGTCTAGACTGGCCATTATAAACCCGACTGTATGCCTTAGCCAAAGAGGTTGCACTATCAAAAAGGAGAGAAATAGGTGATATCTGTTTAGACCACAAAGGAATATCATAGACTAAATTCCTTAGCCACCCTGCTTCTTTACTAGCAGCTGCTAACGCAACAAACTCAGATTCCATTGTTGAGTTTGTAATGCAAGATTTCTTCTTGGAAGCCCAAGATATGGCACCTCCCCTAAGCAAGAATACCAAACCAGAAGTTGAGGAATGGTCCTCCATGTTGGTTTTCCAACTTGCATCCGAATGACCTACTAAATCTGAAGGACTCCCTAAGTAACTCAAACCATAATCCTTGGTTCATTTGAGATACTTAAACACTCTATTCATTGCTTGCCAGTGTTGGATACTAGGATTACTAGTGTACCTGCTCAACTTACCCACAACAAAGCAATACCAGGTCTGGTACTTGTCATGACATACATCAAGCTACCAATAACCTTAGATTATTCCACTTGTGAAATTGGAAAGCCATTATTTGGCATTAATTTCACACTTGGATCCATAAGAGTACTCACAAGAGAACAATTGGTAAAATTAAACCGCTTGAGAATTTTCTCGACTTTGAGTCATTACCAAACCTTTGTTCATCCTTTTAATTCTTATTCCAAGAATTACATCAACCTCTCCTAAATCTTTCATGGAAAACTTAGACGATAATAATTTCTTTGTTTCATTTACTTGATTTTGATCGGTACCAAAAATTAACATGTCATATACATATAAGCAAATGATCACTCCAACTCTAGTAGCATCATCAAATCTACTATAAACACATTTGTCACATTGGTTTGTCTTGAAACCAGAAGACAAAATAACCTCATCAAATTTTTGATGCCATTGCTTAGGCGCTTGTTTCAGCCCATACAAAGATGTGACAAGTTTACAAACCATATGTTCTTTATCGAGCATAATGAAACCTTTTGGTTGTTTCATGTAAACCTCCTCATCAAGATCACCATTTAAAAAGGCTGTTTTCACATCCATTTGTTGAATAACCAGATTGTGAATACTTGCCAAGGCAATCAACAATCTAATAGTAGAAATATGAGCAACCGGAGCATACGTATCAAAATAGTCAACACTGGTTTGTTGTCTAAAACCTTGAATGACTAACCGGGCTTTGAATTTGTCAATAGTCCCATTAACATTCATTTTCTTTTTGAAAATCCACTTTCAACCAAGTGGTTTAGAACCTGGAGGAAAATCAGACAACACCCATGTGTTGTTTTCAAGGATTGATGACATTTCATCATTAATTGCTTCCTTCCAAAAGGCACTATCACGAGACTCCATGGCCTCTTGATATATCTTAGGATCATCTTCAATACTATAGCAATAAGAGTATTCAAGATTAATTTAACCCCTTGAACCTTCCACTAAATACAGTTGGAAGTTGGATCCGACATTTTTCGCAATTTCGCCTCTTTTGCTTCTACGAAGCTCTTGTGGTTCTTGTACATTACCACCATCTTGACTTTCTGAATTTTGCACTTTATTAGTACCAAAATTCAGATCCTTAGGCCTTTGAATTGATGAAAAGCGCATCTCATCAAAAATTGTATCTTGTGATTCGATAACGGTGTTAATCGAAACCGAATCATTAGATTCTATTACATAAAACCTATATGCCTTGGAATGCTCAACATATCCTATGAATATACAATCAATTCTACGTTCTCCCAAAATGTTCTTTTTGGACTCGGTGAGTTTTACAACTGCCCGACATCCCTAAAACCGAAAATAACTCAAATTCGGCTTTTTCTTGAACCAAATTTCATATGGGACTGTTTTGTTCCTTTTATTTGGAACCCTATTTAATAAATAGGAGACCGTTAACATGGCCTCTCCCCAGAATCCATCACTCAATCCCGAGTATGAAAACATCGAGTTTAGCATTTCCTTTAAAACTCGATTTTTGCGTTCAACAACACCATTATGTTGGGGTGTGTAAGGTGCCGTTGTCTCATGAACGATACCCGCTGATTAGAAGTATATAGGATCCATATATTCACCTCCCCTATCAGTCCTAAGATATTTAACCAGATTGCCCAATTGTAATTCCACCTCGGTTTTGTATATTTTGTATTTATCTAAGGCTTCGTCCTTAGAATGTAACAAATACACATAACAAAACCGAGTGCATTCATCAATGAAGGAGTGGAGTGAAAATCACACAGGTCACTATGTTGCTAAAAAATGGTTGTTTTGTCACTTTTGTAAGCATGCATGTTTTACATTTATCCGATGTCATATCAAAGGCTGGAATTAATCCATCTTTTGACATCTCATGCATCCTTCTAAAGTTGACATAACCTAACCTCACATGCCAAAGCATAGATTTATCAACATTGGAAGCAGAAGATACAAATGTAGAATTTTGAACAGGTAATAATTTGTCAACAATTTTCAAACGAAAGATTCTATTATTTAAATATCTAAAGCTAACGAACATTTCACCCTTAGATAATATGAACTTATCTGACTCAATAACTTGTTTAAAACCATCATAATTCAAAACTAGAACTAACAAGATTCTTGCGAATCTTGGGAATAAACAAAACATCAAAAAGTCTAATTGTCTTTCCAGAAGTAAATTCAAGAAACACGACACCAACACCACAAATATGAATAAAAGGATCGTCTCCTATTTTCAGCACCAACCCATCTTTAAGCGGAGTTAATGTTTCAAACATCCGTTTATCCTTTCATACATGGTTCGTTGCCCCAAAGTCGATCCACCAAGCAACATCATCATTCTGAACATAGAAAAATTCAGGAATGAATGAAACATAGTAAACATAATTCTGATTAGAATTATAGTTAGTAAAAAAACCGACCTCCTTTAACTAGGGCCGAAGACCCGTTCACTTTTCCATTGGCTCCACTATTTCCAACATCATTGTTGCTTAAGTTCACACGACAATCATGCTTGTAATGCCCAACTTGATTGCACCTCCAACAAACCAGATCCTTTTTCTTTTTGTTGGAGTTGCTTGGGACATGTTCCTGCTTGCATTTGCCATATCCTTTGTGGTTCTGATTTCTTGGTTTGTTTTCAACCATATGAACCGAGGGTTGTCCAGATTCAACTTTCCCGTTGGGTTTATCAGATTTGTCACTTTCCTTCGCACGAAGAGATTCTTTAATACGAATATGACTAGCAAGTTGAACCAAAGACGGTTCCTCCTTTTGATGTTTTAAGTTATGTTTGAAGTCTTTCCAAGATGGATGAAGTTTGTCAATGATGCTTGACACAACAATGGATTCACCAATATTCATATGGTGCAGTTTAAACTGACCATATATGCCAAGGAATTCATTGTATTATTCAGTGATAAACCTTGAATCGTCCATCTTAAAATTATTAAAATCACTGACCAGACACTTCTTGCTAGAAGCGTCTTTAGTGATGTATCTCAATTCAAGGGTGTACGATAACTCCTTGGCACACAAGGCTTCACTATGGATATCAAGTAAAGCATCAGACATACCGTTCAAAATGTGACCTTTGCAGATGTAGTCATCGTTGTCTAATTTCTGTCTCCTCCTTATCTCTTCAGTTGTCTCAACTACACCTTCCTTAACCTTCGGTAGTCTTGAAGTAGTCAGCACGTATGTTGCCTTTAGAGTAGTCAACATGAAGTGCATTTTCTTCTTCCAACGTCTGAAATCGACGCCTTCAAAGTTCTCCAGCTTTGCAAACTTCGTGGTCATCTCGCGGATTGATTCCCCTATCTCCAAAAACATAAAATATTAGTTCGAATGTTAGAGGAAATAGGGTTTATATTGGAGATCTGGATACCCCTTGGATCGTATGAACACTTTCCAAACTGATATTTCTATCCTATTTCTGGGTTGCAAGAAATTTAGCCTAGGATAATCCAATAGGATACCTATGATTCTAGGCATAGAAATCGTAAGCCAAATTTCTAGGAAGATTATGTGTTCGTTTGAAGAAAACAAGAGCTAATAATTTTCCTATCTCTTCTCAAAGAGAAGAGCCATTTATATAATAAATGAGATTATGGTTTCTCTTAGGGTTGGCCATCCTGGGTTGCTTTGGAAGCAAGCCAGGAAATTCGAAATTTAATGAGGATTTAAGGTTTCCAAAACTAATGGAAATTATTTGGGCATTGCAAGCGTGATTGAAATACATCAAACTTCTTCTTCAGATGTAGTCATCGTTCAGTGATGTATTTCAATTCAAAATCAGTGATGTATCGTAAGCGGGACCCCAGCCAGGGGCGCTGCCCCCAGAACCCGACTTGTCGTCGAACCAACTTCTAATTCGATCATATATATGCGTGCACTCCGCACAAACCCATACATATATTAGAGTACAAATTATGAAACCCTTTAGCCAATATGTTAGTTTCAATTACATAAAATGACATGATGACACTAAAATCACCAACATGCTGCGACGGTACGAAGAAGATGGTTGGATGTGGATGGTGTTTTCGACTGAAGAAGATAGAGTTGGTGGTTGATATGTGGTTAAACTACAAACCAGATATAGCTTGTTTCAATGGCTAAATAACAACAATTCAAAGTTTTATAAAGACTAAATTGGCACAATTAGAATTTTAGAGGCCAAAGGGAGAATTTCAAAACTTCTATTATTTATTTCTTTCATTCTATTATTTTTCTAGTCATTTAGATAATAAAATCCACCCCCACTCCCTCCTCCTTTACATTTATTGTCTTTTCAAAAATGTTAAAACCATATATCTTACGGAAAAAAGTAGTTAACATTTTTTTAACGACAATGTAATCTACTATTAAATTACCACTTATGTCTCCAACGTTTAAACTCATGTCCTTGTTGAGTTGTGGATTGGACAATTGCCCCCTATACTATTTGCCCCCCTATACTATTTTTGGGTATAGATAGCGGCAATTTAATTATTTTTATACATTTATTGGTGTGACAAACCAACAATCTTTAAGATATTAACTATTAATCAAATTTTTAAAAATTAAAATAAAAGTTGATGGATTAAGCTAACCAACTTGAGGCGTTTTTGACTTGTCGTAAAATTTTATCCACTTTAACTTGTAATTAGTTAAGGTAATTTGAGCAAACCTTATGTTCACATGTTACGCAAACAATCAACGAAAAAACATAGAATTAACATGGTTCGATGTAACTTATGTCCACGAGTAAGAACCGAAGAACTTTACTGCTAGTCGACTGTCAAAGTAATTATTTTGGAATCCTTAACCTTCTTCAAACGCTTATTTCGAACTGCCATCCAGGTTTCTTCGCTTCGTAAATCAATCTTCTTTACACAAATAGCAATGACAAAATTCAAGATATAAATTGAATCAATGTTTTGCTAAATGGACTTTTGTAATTGTTTATAAAATAAAGGAAAGATAAAAGCGTGTGTTAATATAAACCTATTTCAACCAACGGAAACGCTTCTTATGTTCTTATACTTATATATATATAACTCACCCAAATTTACCAAGAGAAGAGAATAACCAGATACAGAAAAGAATCAAAGATACTAGTTAGCTATCATCTGGGAATGCTTATTGAAATGCTTGCATTAATCAAAATCATAAGAAATCAAAGTACATTGAAGGTCATTAGACTGGAATCCAAATTAACAAACAGAAATCAAACATATAAATCCAAATAGGAATATAAATCGATACGGGCAATCCTTCTTCTCCGAATCGAACATAAAAATTACTCCTCTTCTTCACCACCACCCTCTTCCTCATAGTCCTGCTCTTCCTCCGCTGTTGCATCCTGATACTGTTGATACTCCGCCACCAAATCATTCATGTTACTTTCAGCCTCTGTAAACTCCATTTCATCCATTCCCTCTCCTGTATACCAATGCAAGAAAGCCTTGCGCCTAAACATGGCAGTAAACTGCTCACTCACTCGTTTAAACATCTCTTGAATAGAAGTCGAGTTTCCAACAAAAGTCGAAGACATTTTCAGCCCAGTTGGAGGAATATCACAAACGCTTGATTTCACATTATTTGGAATCCACTCAACGAAATACGACGAGTTCTTGTTTTGAACATTGATCATTTGTTCGTCTACTTCCTTGGTACTCATCTTCCCCCTGAACATGGCAGATGCCGTCAGATATCGGCCATGTCTAGGGTCCGCTGCACACATCATGTTCTTAGCATCCCACATCTGCTGAGTCAACTCTGGGACGCTAAGAGAGATGTATTGCTGGGACCCACGAGAAGTTAAGGGTGCGAACCCCACCATGAAGAAATGGAGACGTGGGAATGGGATTAGGTTAACCGCTAGCTTACGAAGGTCAGAATTCAATTGACCAGGGAATCGCAAGCAACATGTTACACCGCTCATGGTTGCGGAGATCAAATGGTTTAAATCACCAACTATAATATAAAAAATTCATCAATCCTTAAACTTCACATCAAAATATTAAACCATGCATGTTAAACATAAAGACGAGATGAATTCTACTTACAACTTGGTGTGGTGAGTTTCAAAGTCCTGAAACAAATGTCATAAAGAGCCTCGTTGTCGAGGACCATGCATTCATCAGCATTCTCGACCAATTGGTGCACTGAAAGTGTCGCATTGTAGGGTTCAACAACAGTGTCGGATACCTTTGGTGAAGGGAAAACGGAGAATGTGAGCATCATCCTGTCTGGGTATTCCTCTCGAATCTTGGAGATCAAGAGTGTCCCCATACCAGAACCTGTTCCACCTCCAAGCGAGTGACATACCTGAAAACCTGTCACAATATAGCACACATGCATCAAGGGTAGAGATCATATCAATAAGGTGTTTTGTATGAACGTCATTGCAAGGTCAGAGATCATCCAATAATTTATACGATTCATGGATGTATAAACTTTCAGGTTTACATGTACCTTGCAACGCATCGCAATTCTCAGCCTCCTTGCGAACGACATCAAGCACAGAATCAATCAATTCAGCGCCTTCTGTATAATGCCCCTTGGCCCAGTTATTACCGGCGCCGGACTGGCCAAAAACGAAGTTATCAGGCCTGAAGATCTGGCCGTAGGGACCAGATCTGATGCTGTCCATGGTGCCAGGCTCGAGATCCATAAGCACAGCACGGGGAACATAACGGCCGCCGGAGGCTTCATTGTAGTAAACGTTGATACGCTCAAGCTGGAGATCGGCGGTGGTACCATTGTATTGGCCGGAGGGATCAATACCATGTTCGTCGCAGATGACCTCCCAAAACTTTGCACCGATTTGGTTGCCGCATTGGCCTCCTTGTATGTTTAAGATTTCTCTCATTTTCGGGATGATGAAGGGATTGCAATGGATCCAAAGAGGGAAGAGGGAGAATATTTGAAGTGAAAGGAAGAGGTCATAATGTCATAATATTATTAGCGGGAGGAAGTTAAGGGCTAACGTTGGTATCGCGGGTTCACGGAGAAGGTTGTGGTCGTCGGTTATTTGTTCAATTTTTTTCTCAACCGCCGCCTTTCCATTTTTGTTGGTCGCTCAATGCTTGTTTTTAATTTATTTTTTAAATTTGATTAAAAAAATATAATTTTTATTTATTTATAAGAATAGAAAAATGAACGTACAAGCTCAATCAAGTTTTCAAACCGTTTATTTTGTTTATTTAAGAAACCCAACGAACTTAACATTTTGTCTAAAAGAATTCAACGAAATATTCAAACCGTTCAAAAACTTTAATCATGTTTTGTCTGTTCAAAATGTTAAGTTTGTGGGGTTCTTTTGAACAGACAAAACATGATTGATATTTTTTGAACATTTTAGAAACTTCGTTGATCTTACAACAATATAGTAATAACCCATCTTATCTGTTTCTCTTTTTTGACTTCCATATAATTAAACAAAAGTATAACTTAGTTGAGTTTTTTTGGACAAAACATGATTTGAGTTTTTTGAACCGTTTGGAAACTTCGTTCGACTCGTAAGCCATTTTCTATGGGAAAATGGAGTAATTCAAATGCTAATTTGTTAATAATTGACAATGAGGCAAAATTGAACGGAAGTATATTCAAATGTGTATAAAGTTATATAAATTGTTTTATTCGATGGAAATTTGAATTTTGTTTTATAAATATAGTTTTTAATTATATCTAATTCATAAATTTTTTTTTTTTCAATCCTCGAAAATTACTCCTTACCTCATTTCAATATATATCCCTACATAAAAGTTTTACATGAATGTAGTGGGTAAACGAGAAACAAATTGTGTCGCAACTCCTTCTTGGATGACAAAACTAATTCTTTTAAAAACAGTATGCATAGATCTTGAGGTCATAACATTAATATGCATGAACTATTGAACTCTATTGATATTGAGAAGTTCCATAACATCTAGCGCAAGGAAACCAAAAGTATCAAATGAAAAAGGTATATATAAACGTGTGTTGATTGTTCATGCATGTTTTCTCATGTTTTTCCACTTTGCATAATGCAACTTTTAAAGCAGTTTGTCTCACAGTGAAAACCCTACTCCCCAACCCACATGAGGTGAAACCCCTATGAGATCCACACATGCATGCTTCGTTCCATCCAATCCAAAAACTAAAACATCAACTGATCTAAGTGTTGATCTTCCTTCTAATGGGTCAGTCAGAAAGTTCACATTCACAATGCCTCTTTCTTGGAAGAAACCTGGCGTGCCTAAATATGTCAAAAAGAACATCCGTAACTGATCATCTCAGTACTTGAAACTCGTAAATTCTCTTCAATGAACTGCATTCTCCCCAAAGGATTCCAAGCACGCCTTGCGACAAACAGGCCATGTCTCATCAATCGAAAATAAAGGGATCATAAGGCGATACTTGAGGATAACACGATACTCCACTAGCGACATATGTTGGACAAGGCTATTAATAGTAATAGTCATAAGAAAATCCTGAGCTTGTGGTGCCATTACACACTCAAAAACTGCTTTCTGCTTAATTACATGTCAAAGTGAACTTTCATGTCTTGGATAATTTTACTAAAAAGGGCACTCATCAATGAATGTTGGGCTTTTGGAGGGGCAGTGTCCGTATTAGTGAAATGACTGAAGTCAAAGCCCAAAATTGTATCATGAAGACATGTCAAAGCACAAACATAATTAGAATCCATACCACATATTATGCTATCTTGTAGGATGTGGTCTTGTAACACCCACAATTGAGTTCGTGAGGCCACAAAAGCATATGAGGAAAGCTCTACCGTTGAGTATAACACGAACCACCAAACCTAATTGGCAATGAAGCAAGTCACCATTGAATCACCCCTAAGAAATGAGCCCTACAAACCACAATGTCCTCAATCGAACCACGTAACCCTTTATCAAAGCACAAAGCTACCTCCTCCATGCGAACGGGTTAGCGCGTCCTTAGGCCAAAGAAAAGTTTGGCAATGCCCATGCAAGATCAAAGCAAAAGGATCTTATTGTGGGGTTCATGTAACTGTGGAAGAAGACACATCAAATCAACAGCCTTGACAACCTCTTCATGGCTAACCTGCTAATAAGCCTCCTCTATCAGAATCTGTCGCACACTTCCCTAATATGGAACCCAATATCATTGATGCAAATTCAACAATCCACGACTATCATAATCAAAGGAAGCCACTATTTGAAAAGTATCCAAGGTCATTAACTATTGGTAATACTTCCGATAATAACAAGGTCCTTTTGGGTTGCCCTCAAGACCCAAATGGAGTAGAATAAATAAAGGAGAAATTGGTTTATTAATTATTATGGTTAATAATTAATTAGAAACTAATTGGAAATATATTTGGGAATTAATTAACAACTTAATTAATTAAAGGGTTGAATATTCATTAATCGATAGTTGGTTAATCAGGAATGTTCTAAAACCCATATGGAATTAGGGTTGGATGAAAATCACTCCATCTCACATGGGAGAATGAGTGAATTTCGTGGTTGGGCCTCCATCCCACATGGGAAGGACTACAAAACCTAGGGAGGCATCCAAGACTATAAATAGGACCTTAAGGATTTCTTTCCTCTTTGCACCTTGGCTTGAAGTTTCTCCAACCCTTCTTCCTTTCTCTCTCTCTCTCTCTCTCTCTCTCTCTCTCTCTCTCTCTCTCTCTCTCTTAGAGAAGATTTCTAACCCTCTTTGGGTTTGTGAAAATGACCCTTTTCCTAGTTATTTTTATTCCACTCTTTTCTGTCATTGGGTGTGATACCATTAGAAGGATTCTAGTGTGGGTCCTTTCTAGGCCCAAATGCCAAGGACAAAGGAAGGATTATTCTGAGACATGTCTTGATAACAATTTGTTTCCATAACAAGAAAGGACTTAGAAAGCATACATGCCCAAAATTTATGTTTGAGGGGAAAGGACTGAAACATGAAGAAGTTAAATTTGATCGTGGATCACGAGCCCTTGCTAATTTCCATAGGATAAAAAGATAACTAGTTCTCCCTTGTTTGGTGTTCAACCAAATATATGGATTTATAATGCCATTGGAACATTACTTCCAATCCTTGAATGTTTTACTAAGGATTGTGTACTAACATTTGCAAAAATGTCCGGTGACTAAAATGAAGTAAGAAGACTGAAACATGGAGAAGATTATAAGATCATGAATGTCAAGCTCTTGTTACTATTCATGGGATCAAAAGACAACTTTTTTCCCAAATGTTTAATTTATGGTATAATAATTGAAATTGTTTATACTATGATTCATGAGATAGTTTTGTCTTATTTAATTGTAGAGCATTCTAAAATGTTAAAAGAAAGTCATGAAATCTATGAAACTAGTATAGTAACAATAGTTCAAAGTTGATTCGAATATTTGAATAAGATGTACTATTGTGAATATTTGTTGATATTAGTTTACCTAACAGACCGTTCAAATTGACCACAATATGTACTTATTCAGATACATCCAAAGGTTTGGGTGAAGTGTATTTATGGAATCATAGTCTTGGATACATAAATGAGAAATGCATTACCAAGTATCCAGTTAGATCGGATTTTGGATATCATTTGACCTTGAGTCTCATGATAAATGTAAATCATGTTTATCAAGATAAATGATGAATACATCACTGGGTAATGTGTATATCTGTTGGAATTAGTTTGCACTAATGGACTGTTTAGATTAACCATGATACATGGTAAGACCAACTTCGTATGAACGTGAGTCTGGAACCTTTCAGGTGCTTAGAGCTCTCAGAAAGAAAAGTTAAGAATCAATTGGGCAATAGGACGAGACACTCATAGCGAGCATCTTGGTCTAAAACTTTATTGATCATCTAATTAATTGTGAAAGATTCTCATGAGATATCTCCACCAAGAACACTACCACCAGGAAGTGTTAGTTGGATAGATAAATAAATCATTCATTGATTTTGTACTAGATGAGTCGAATTATATTTACTAACAATTCATGGATTGTACCATGAATAGTGCTACGTGAAGTCCTTTGGTTTTGTACCAACTAAGTAGGTTCATGAAACACTTTATGGTATGTGAAGTGGGATTTAGTCCTCACTACCACATATGGAAGTTTACGATTATGAGGCTTGCGCTTGTCGTGAAGTGCTCGACAATTTAGAACTTAGAATAGAGATGTGTTGTCTCGTTGGAGAACCATCAAGCATTTTGGATAATTGTTTTACAATCCTTCTGAGAACAAAGTGTATGTTGCTTGAAGCGAAGTCTTCCAAGAGAGGGAGTTGATTTCCAAAAGGGCTAGTGGGAGCCACATTGCTCTTGATAAGATTCGAGAGTCAACCAACGAAGAGCCTAAAGTTGGACATAGCATTCAATTTGGAATTGAAAAAGATATTAAGGAAACAGACGTACTTTTCATTTTTTTCCTTATAGATCTGATAAAGGACGTCATGAACCTAGTTAAGAGTTTATATTACTAAGGTAAATGAGTCACTGGTATGGAGCAATCATAGTGTACCAGCTATCAGAAGCTATGGTAGGCCCTAAAGGATAAAACATGGAAAGAGGAAATAGAGAGCGAGATTCAGTCCATGCATGTTGAAATTTGGTAGATCAAGCACTTGGACTTATCGATTATGTGTGACTGGATCTTCAAGAAGAGACAAACATGGATTCCAACAAACATATAATCAAACCAAGATAGGTTATGAAGGATGTGTAAGCTTAATAAGTTCATTTATGGACTGAAATAAGCATCTCGCAAGTGGGATCATTATTTCAATGAAAAAGTTCAAAGAGTTTGAATTTCGAGAAATAAAGACAAACCATATATATGTTAAAGCTAGTGGGAGTAATTGAAATCTCTATTTCAATAAGAAAGTTCAAGGAGTTTGAATTTTGAGAAACATAGATAAACCATATTTATGTCAATGCTAGTGGGAGCATTGTTGTCACCCTTGTTTAGTACATAGACAATGTTCTAACTTATCAAGTGTAAAATATTGGCTTGGTATGCGAATTGCTTCGCTATGATATACATGGGAGATACAACACACGTACATAATAAGGATCTATGGAGATAGATCTAATTAATTCATTGGATTTAGCCAAAGTACATGGAATGTTGAGGAAACTTGACATGCAGAACTCAAAAATGAGTTTAGGCTTATTAAAATATGGCATGACAATGAGAGATGTTAATGTCCTAGTTCTACTAGAGGTTATGAGTCATGACCTACATGCTTCTACTTTGGGATCAATCATATATTCCATGACATGTACCAGATCTGATGACTTGTATGCCTTGAGCATGACAAGTTGGATTAGATCAATTAGGCAAGAATCAACAAATCGAGATCAATAAAATTATTAAGTTTCTTAGGAGGAAAGAGGACGTGATCTTGACAGTATGGAAGAGATCATTGTAAAAGTTACATTGATGCTCAGTTCCACACCGATAAAGACGATTACGTTGGTAATTGGAATTCGTGCTTTTCTAAATGGTGAAGTTTTACCTTGGAAGAGTACCAGGAAATAAACCATACTGGATTTAACATACTTAGATTAAATTGCAGTTGGTTGAATTACAAAAAAAATATGACTAAAAGGAGATTCATTAGTGACATCCTTGTTGAAATTCAATCATTAATGGTCCTTATGAAGTTTTTTGTGACTTTAAGGGTGAACTTACCTCGAGTATAGATCCCAAGTCACACAAGATCACAAGACACATGCTCAGTAAGTACAAACACATCTGATAATGAGTTGAATGTAAAGACATCATAGTCAATATGTCATATCGGAAGATAATGTTGTCGATCCATTCCATAAGCCAATGCCACTAACTAAGTCTGACAAAGTTAGGAGGAATTATATTTGAAAATGAATTGGCTTAAACACTCTTAGTTTAGTTTGTTTTAAACTTAAGAATTTAAAGCAGTATAAATGTTAATTTGATATGGAAATTATTAAGTGGAGATCTTAATATATGATTAAGTTCAGTCATTTCAATTAGCTTATCACCATGTTCTCCTTTTGAATGTTTGGAACCCACTTCCCGAGTATTAATTTACTCAAATGTCCACAATCGGACATACTCTTGGAAGTAAGTAGTTATTCAAGATTGTCATGAGTATTAGTGGATTGTCCATAATGATTGGACATAGCATAGAGATTGCGCTAGCACTCATGAGTACTTAATAGAGATTTGAGTATTGGACCAACCCACGCTTAGATATTACTTCATGGATTCAGTCACGAGTAATTATAAGGTGATAATATCTTCTATTCTTCAAACCTAGATACATGTGGATTTTTTCTCTATGATTCTGTTATGCATTGGTTTACTCCAACGCTATCTGTAACTGGTATTTATAAAGGGTATGTCCATGTGTGACATGATGAAATAGAAAAAAACTATGTAGTCAAAGTTTATTTGTTCCTTCTTCCTTAATAGGAGAAGCGTTATCTATAGGCCCCTCGATGATTTGGTGCTGACATCTAAAGTGAATGGAGTTGATGAGTTCAATTTAGTAGTCAGATGTAGTCATCACAAATCTGTATCGGGAAACATAATCATGAATTCTGAGATTGACCATTATCCATGTCTCAAGTTCATACATGTATCTAGAACTAAGGGATAGTTGATCACTTATCTAAGGGTTGAATCTTGATTAGATCAAGAGTTCGGTAGTTGCATTGGATGGCTAACCCTCTGTTGATTATTGGAGAAATATTGGTCCTCGTATAGTTGATGACTTGTCTAAGTAGGAGACTATTGGAAAGGTGTCCAAGGTCATTCACTATTGGTAATACTTCCGATAATAATAGGGTTATTTTGGGTTTCCCTCAAGACCCAAATTGAGTAGAATAAATAAAGGAGAAATTAGTTTATTAACTATTATGTTCAATAATTAATTAGAAACTTATTGGAAATACATTTGGGAATTAATTAACATTTTAATCAAATAAAGGGTTGAATATTCATCAATCTATTGCTAGTTAATCAAGAATGTTTTAGAACACTTATGGAATTAAGGTTGGATGAAAATACTCCATCCCACATGGGAAAAAGGGGTGAATTTCGTGGTTGGCCTCCATCCCACATGGGAAGGAGTACAAAACCTAGGGAGGAATCCAAGGCTATAAATTGGGCCTTTGGGATTTCATTCCTCCTTGCACCTTGGCGTGAAGTTTTGTCAACCCTTCTTCCTCTCTCTTTTAGGGACGATTTCTAATCCTCTTCGGGTTTGTGAAATTGAGCCTTCTCCTAGTTATTTTTATTCCACTCTTTGGTATCATTGGGTGTGATACTATTAGAGGGATTCTGGTTTGGGTCCTCTCATCCAAACAACTTCATGGAGTATCAAGATCTCAAGCATGGAGATCAAGGGTTGTGTAAGAGGTATGTTCTCTTCTTTATGATTTATGTTTTATAAGGTAGATGTAATTAGCATGAAACCATAGATCCATAGTTTGCATGTACACTTAGGTAATCGTACTTTCTATTCGTCGATCGAGAAGATGTGCTTATCACTCTACTTTGCAGCAACCAAGCTCCTTGCAGTCAAAACTCTCCTCTAATAGCAGAAAGCTTCCATGCTCTATTCTATATTTTGGAAAAGGACCTCTTATGGCGAACAATGTTGCTTGCGTTGCGGGGGATGCCCGCCCGTAGGGCCCGACCTGATTCCCGCCCGAAAGAACCACTCACTAGCTAGCCGGACTAGTGGGGGGCCTATCTGGAGACATACTGAAAACCATGGCTTTCGAACCAAACGCAACGCCCATCTTCCAAATCAAAAGAAAAAAGGGGGAAGAAAGAACGAGTGCAACCTGTAGAGCACATGTAACGCACAATCGATTTTTCCGCTACCTAGTTTAGAGTGTATTTGATGTGTAGATAACCAAACAGCCTCCTGAACCACAATGCGCTCGCTCTTTCGGTGCTCTTCCTTCATAGCCTCAACCTGATCCTCCCAAATCTGCTCCAACAATGGAGTAATCTCGGTCATCCTAAAACATATGTCTCTGATCAAGCCGCGACCGCCTTACATCCGCCACTACATTAGCCTTCCGATGGTGATAAAGGATCTCACAATCATAATCCTTCACCACATCCAACCATCGACGCTGCCTCACATTCATATTCGAATGATCCATCAAATACCTAAATCTCTTATGATCTGTGTAAATTGTACAACGAATCCCATAGAAGTAATGTCGCCAAATCTTGAGGGCGAAAACCACGGCCCCTAACTCTAAATCATGCGTAAGATAATTCGCTTGATGAGGTTTCAGCTGCCTCGAAGTGTAGGCAATCATTTGACCCCTCTGCATCAACACTGCCCCCAGACTTGTGATCGAAGCATCAAAATAAACCACAAAGTTATCAACACACTCTAGCAGGGTCAGAATCGACGCCTCGTACAACCGCTGCCTCAGAGTCTCAAAAGCTGCATGTTACTCAGGCCCCCCCCCCCCCCCCCCCCCGCGAAATGTAATCGTCTTCTTGGTCATCCGGGTCAGAGGAACAGCTAACTTGGAGAAATCCTGGATGAATCTCCAATAATAACCAGCCAAACCAAGGAAACTCCGAATCCCAGAGGGAGACCTCGGAACCTCCCACTGCATCACGACCTCGACCTTGGCTGGATCGACCAGAATACCCTCCTGGTTGACAAGGCGCCCCAAAAACTGCGCCTCGTGCAACTAGAACTCACACTTTGAGAACTTTTTAAAAAGTCTCTCCCTACTCAATGTCTATAGCACTTCCCTCAAGTGCTCCTCATGCTGCTCCTGAGTCCTGGAATAAACCAAGATATCATCAATAAATACTATCACAGACCGATCCATCATCGGTCTACACACGTGGTTCATGAGATCCATGAACACGGCTGGAGCATTGGTGAGCCCAAAAGGCATTACCACGAACTCGTAATGACTATAACGAGTCCAGAAAGCGATCTTTTACACATTCTCATCCCTGACCCACATCTGATGATAACCCGATCGCAAATCAATCTTGAAGAACCAAGATGCACCCTGAACCTGGTCAAAATCATCATCAATCCTTGGGAGTGGATAACGGTTCTTCACCGTTACCTTATTTAACTCCCGGTAGTCAATGCACATGCGATAGGACCCGTCCTTCTTCTTCACAAAACAGAATTAGTGCTCCCTAAGTCGAACTGCTAAGTCAAATAAATCCCTTGTCTAGCAGCTCTTACAACTGTGGAGACAACTCCTGCATCTCGGGAAGAGCCAACCGATATGAAGCTTTTGATATCGGACCCACACCTGGAACCAAATCAATCTTGAACTCAACCTGCCTCTCCGGAGGCACCCCAGGAAAATCCTCCAGGAATACATCCAGGTAATCCCGCACAATCGGCACATCATCCGCGGTTGCTTTGCCCTTATCTCGAGTATGCATGTAACATCCGGATTTCCAGGTATCATATTTTAATTGTTTAATTTGAGTTATAAGGAGGGACTCGGCGAATTGACGGTTAGACTCGACGAGTAGGATTGTGATTGCTGACTGGATTAATGAACGGACTCGACGAGTCGATGGGTGGACTCGACGAGTCCGCGCTGATGTCGGAAACCTTAAATAGGGCCTGCACCCTATTTAAGGGACCTTATAGCCCTCATTTGCGGCTACCGGTCCAGAGAGAGAAACCCTAGAGAGCTTGAGCAAGTTGTGTGTGTGTGTGTGTGAGAGAGAGAGAGAGAGAGAGCTATTTTGATCCCTTTTGTTGTGATTTTGCAAAGAAGAAGGTGTTTCCAGCGAGAGAAGGTCAAGGGGTTTGTGATTCTGTGGTTTTCAAGCTTGGGTCTTCATTGTTGAGGTAGTAAATCGACCCTTTCTTCTGTTTTGTACAAATCCTTGAATCTAGGGTTTTCTATACATCTTCAATGGCTTGATTGATGCATATGTTGTCCCTCTTAGTGTTAGACTCTTGATATGGACCTTTAGAGGTCCAGAGAGCATTTCCTATGCATATTTATGTTGTCCCATGGTGGAAATGAACCTAGGATGCCATTTTAGAAGCCATTTCACCAAAAGAAGCTTTGAATGCGTTGCATGAGTGTCAATATTTGACCTTTACGTGATTATTGGACTTGGGGAAGTCAGATCTATAGGTTAGAGAAGTAGATCTGACCTCAGAAGGTCGATTGGGTGATGGTTATGGAAGAAACTCACCGAGTCCATAAGGGGACTTGACGAGTTGAGTCAGGTTGCCCCGCAACTCGTGACCGGATGTAGTCCGTCAAGTGGAAGGTTTACTCGACGAGTCGAGTGAGGTTTAGAAAGATTCAGAGGAAACGCTTGGACTCGCCGAGTCACCTATGTGCACTCGATGAGTCTGGTCAAAGTTTGACTATTAACTTTCGTTGACTTTTAGGGTTGGGTCAACACTGGGACTGTTGGACCATTAGAAGGGTAAAATGGTCTTTTAGCCTTCTGAGAGAACATGGGAACGAACTAGTCTAGCCTGGAGAGCCGTTATTTATTTGAGAATATTTCTTATATGTTTAGGTGGGGCTAGGTCATTTCTACGAGGTTCAAGGATACCGAGCACGTGAGTTGCTAGACAGTATACGAGGTGAGTCTTCTCACTATACTTTACCTAGAGTGGTAACTATGTGTGACCGGTAGGTCTTATATGTTATGTGGAATATGTGATATGTGTTGTTATGTGATATGTATGTGCTATGTTATGTTATGAGTACCATGATATGGACCAGAAGGTCAACAGAGTATGGACCGGAAGGTTAAGATGATGAAGACCGGAAGGTCATACGGGTAGAGCTAGAAGGTCTACCAGAGCTGGGACGGAAGTCCCCTAAGACACATGGATCGGTAGATCTCATAAAGTTATGGCCATGAGTGGCATATGTGTTGTATGTTGTATTTTGGGGAACTCACTAAGAATTTATGCTTACAGTGTTATATGTTATGTGTTTCAGGTACTAGCGATGATTGCGGGAAGGCGCCGGCATGATCCGTACACACTGGCAAGAGATTTGTTTTATGATCTTGGGATATGTTTTTATCGTGATGACATTTGTTAACTTGAGAAATTGAGAATATTGAATGATTTTTATGTTATTTGAAAAATGAAAAATTGTTTTGAAAATTTACGTTGTTACAAGTTGGTATCAGAGCCTTGGTTTGAGGGATTCGGATGCACCTTTGGGCGTATCTAAACTCAAACTGAGGATTTGAGAAAGTTTTCATACAAGAACCATTTTTTCTAAAAAGTAAAAGAATTTGAGAAAGCAGAAAGAAGCAGTGTGTACGATCAGTCAGCGCCCAAACGGTAATTTCCCAAAATACCCTTACGTTATGTGTTATGAGATATGATATGATATGCTATGTATGCTAGA
Organism: Lactuca serriola; assembly: GCF_051521515.1. Classification (NCBI taxonomy): domain Eukaryota; kingdom Viridiplantae; phylum Streptophyta; class Magnoliopsida; order Asterales; family Asteraceae; genus Lactuca; species Lactuca serriola. Next base: position 53,903,920 of record NC_136416.1, read on the forward strand.
GTAGGCTAGGTATTCATATTAGGACTAGAGTGGCCTAATTTGTGATGCCTTAGCCTAGGAGATTACTGCTGCTATGAGATGCTTGTGAGTGAGTAGGTAGCAGTGAGGAGCTTATGAGGGGCCTACTGAAGGGTAGTCGGTGCTTAGCGAGAAGTAGAGTACTTGTGATATGGGATCCTAAGAGGAGGACTTGGAATGAATGTTGATGTGGTGTGGAAGGTAGTATAGGGCCCGTACTACTAGAAGCACTGGATCAGTGCGCAGTCCAAGTAAGAATCCTTAGGGTACTAAGGAACAAGTAGGGTTGAGTTTTCGAGTGTGAGTACACTTAAGCAAGTCTCTGATATTTTTATGTTGTATTTCAGAGACATCATGGTTGTGACACGCCACAGACCAGAGACCAGCGGCGTGAGTGACGAGGAGCTTCTTCAGATGATTCACAAGGAGGTGGCTGCGGCTATCCAGTCAAAGATACCGGAGATGTTTGGGTCTATCAAGACCACTTTGATTGAGACATTTGACGAGAGATACGCAATGGTTACTGAGGCTGCAGCTGTTGCAACTACTACAGTTGTGGCTGCTGCTAGACCTCTAGGGGGTGACTCGATTCTGTTCCGGGAGTTTAACAATACAAAGCCACCAGAGTTTGATGGGACGTAGGATCCGATTTATGAGATGAGATGGATTTCTAATATCAAGGGATGCTTCTACACCTGTTCGTGTCCGGATCATTTGAGGGTTCAGTTTGCACTGAACCAGCTTCGCTTGGGAGCGAAGGACTGGTGGAAGTTTGTGACTGGGAACTTCACTCTTGCAGAGATTTCGGAGGTGACCTGGGAGAGGTTCACCATCATGTTTAGAGACAAGTATGTTCCCCTGGTGGAGAGGGAACGGTTGGCACATGAGTTTTTGTCCCTCAAGCAGGGGACGAAGTCAGTGACTGTGATCACACGGATGTTCCACGAGAGGGCGTTGTTTTGCCCTGAGCACGTGTCGTCTGAGCAGGCACGCATGAGTCGGTATTTGAGCATTTTGAGGAGGGACATCCGAGTGTTCGTGGCGAACTTGACTTACCGGACATTTGCTGAGCTCCAGGCGAATGCCCGGAAGAGGGAGATTGGGCTGGAGACTTAGGCCAGGGAGGAGGCCGAGTCTCAGGGGAGGGATAGGCGGCCGGTACAGTCTCAGCCGGCAGCCAAGCGGGCTAAGCCCACCGATTCGAGATCTGGAGGCAAGAAGGTGCGCACCTGTGGGAAGTGCGGCAAGGGACATGATGGAGTCTGTCGGTCGGATGCTTGCTACAAATGTGGCAAGGAGGGGCATATAGCCAAAGACTGCCCCAAGGGATTTATGGTTTGCTTGCATTGCAACCAGATGGGCCATCGGAAGGCTGAGTGCCCGTAGCTGTTACAGGGATCTGCCCCTGCTACTGCACGAGCTATTGAGGGTCGGCCAGTGAAGGCCGAAGCACCGAAGGCACGAGGGAGAGCCTTCCAGTTGATAGCGGAGGAGGTCCGCGCAGCGCCCGGCATCGTGGCTGGTTTGTATTCTTTCATTTATTTATGCTGAGTTGAGATATTGTGCTTATTTTATAATATGTGTAGGTACTTTTCTTGTGAATTTTGTGCCTTCTTTGGTGTTATTTGACTCGGGTGCGAGTCGATCATTTGTGTCGTTAGCGTTTAGTCAGCACATCAGTATTCGACGATAGGCGTTGAGTCGACCTCTACGAGTTTCCATAGCCGAAGAGCGAGCAGTGTATGCTACTGATGTGATTCGAGGATGTATACTTAAGATCTTCGGCGTTGAGTTTCCGATAAATCTGGTCCTGATTGCGATGGGGGACGTTTGCGTTATAGTGGGCATGGATTGGTTGAGCCGATTTGGGGCGGTTATAGACTGCGAGCGGCAGATAGTGACGATACGAGACCATAGTGGGGGAGTGTTGACAGTATATGGCGAGGGTACCCGATGTGGGTCAACATTTTGTTCAACTGCTAGAGTGAGACAGAGTTTGCAGCAGGGCTGCAGCGGGTTTGTAGCTTATGTGATGGATACACGAGTGGTCGCGGAGAGGCCGAGTTTGATTGATGATTTTTCGATAGTGCATGAGTTCCCGGATGTTTTTCCTGAGGAGTTGTCGGGTGTGCCTCCCGAGAGGCAGGTGGAGTTCCGCATCGATTTGGTTCCGGGGGCAGCGCCTTATCGCCATGCACCACCAGAGATGCAGGAGTTATCCTCGCGGCTTCAAGAGCTGCTTGGAAAGGGGTTTATTAGACCGAGTATCTCGTCGTGGGGAGTGCCAATCCTTTTTGTCAAGAAAAAAGATGGTTCACACTGGATGTGCATTGGTTACTGGGAGTTGAACAAGTTGACGGTCAAGAACCGTTATCCATTACCGAAGATCGATGATCTGTTCGATTAGTTGTAGGGAGCGTCTTGGTTCTCCAAGATAGATTTAAGGTTTGGATATCATTAGATGAGAGTGTGGGATGTAGATATCCAGAAGATAGCATCCAGGACTCGTTATGGGCATTACGAGTTCGTGCTGATGCCTTTTGGGCTCACCAATGCACCGACAGCGTTCATGGATCTCATGAACTTGGTGTGCAAGCCGATGTTGGATCGGTCGGTGACCGTGTTCATCGACGATATTCTGGTATATTCGAGGTCTAGAGAGTAGCAGGAGTAGCATCTGAGAGAGATTCTCGGAGTATTGAGGTCAGAGAGGATTTTCGCAAAATTCTCCAAGTGTGATTTCTGGTTATGAGAGGTCCAGTTCTTGGGGCATCTCGTTAACCAGAACGGGATATTGGTCGATCCGGCCAAGATTGAGGTGGTTATGAGATGGGAGGTGCCGAAATCCCCCACCGAGATCAGGAGTTTTCTAGGATTGGCCGGCTACTATAGGAGATTTATCAGGGATTTCTCCAAGATTGCCATTCCTCTCACCAGTTTGACCCGGAAGGGCGTGACTTTTAGTTGGGGTCCAGAGCAGCAGGCCTCATTCGAGATGCTTCGTCAGAGATTATGCGAAGCCCCGGTATTAGCCCTCCTGGAAGGGATGGAGGATTTTGTGGTATATTGTGACGCATCGACATCAGGGTTGGGGGCGGTGCTTATGCAGATGGGGCATGTGATAGCGTATGCATCGAGGCAGTTGAAGCCTCACGAGGTGAGATATCCCACCCACGATTTGTAGTTGGGAGCCACGGTGTTCGCTCTCATGATATGGCGTCATTATTTGTATGGGGTTCGGTGTATCATATACACAGACCACAAGAGTTTGAAGTACTTGATGGATCAACCCAATCTGAATATGCACCAGAGAATATGGTTGGATGTGGTAAAGGATCATGACTGTGAGATTCTGTACCCCCCGGGCAAGGCTAGCCTTGTAGCCGATGCCCTGAGTCGTAGGGCGGAGAGTGCCCAATACGAGATATTTGTATGAGGATGACGGTGATGACTCCGGTGTTGGATACCATTAGAGAGGCCTAGGCAGAGGCCGTGAGATCAGAGAACCGCAAGAGAGAGAGAGGGTGATTGGACAAGTATCGGAGTTTATTACCGATAGCCAAGGGCTTATGACCTTTCAAGGTTGGATTTAGGTGTCGTTTGCAGGCGAGGCACGTACCACCTTGATGGAGGAGGTGCATAGATCGAGGTTCTCGATCCACCCCGGGGCCACTAAGATGTATTTGGACTTGAGGAGAGACTATTGGTGGCCCTGTATGAAGAGGGATGTTGCATGGTTTGTAAAGAGGTGCTTGACATGTCGCAGGGTTAAGGCCAAGCACCAGCGTTCGCATGGCAAGTTGCAACCACTTGAGGTTCCCCAGTGGAAATGGGAACAAGTTTCTATGGATTTCATCACCAAATTGCCGAGGACTGCGAGGGGTTTTGACGTAATTTGGGTGATCGTTGACCAGCTGACGAAGAGCTCTCACTTCCTTGCTATCAGTGAGAGCTCTTCCGCAAAAAGGCTGGCAGAGATGTATGTGAGAGAGGTGGTATCGTGACATGGTGTACCGATCTTGATTGTGTCAAATCGAGATGTACATTTCACGTCTAGTTTCTGGTAGAAGTTCCATGAGGAGTTGGATACAAGATTGCATTTCAGTACCATATACCACCCACAGACAGACGGACAGAGTGAGCGGATGATTCAGACGCTCGAGGACATGCTCCGAGCATGTGTGCTGGACTTCGGAGGAAGTTGGGACACATACCTTCCATTGGCGGAGTTTTCTTATAACAACAACCACCATTCGAGCATTGGTATGCCCCCCTTCGAGTTGTTGTATGGGAGGAGGTGTCAGACTCCCATCTGCTGGGGAGAGGTAGGGCAACGAGTGATGGGTAGCACTGAGATAGTGCTTCAGACGACTGAGAAGATTCAGCAGGTCAGGCAGAGATTGCTAACAGCAAAGATTCGCCAGAAGAGTTATGCAGATAGGCGACTGATGTGTGTGAAACAAACTAGTTTTAATCCTCCTAACTTAGACACAAAATAAACACACGAAAGACAGTGTACCTATCAATTAGTAATATAGTTCAAGCAAGTAGGGTATCGAACACAGGGAACAGTAAACAATTAAATTAAATGCTAATATTATCTAAATAAAACAAGTAATAGAAAATGAGTTTTCTCTAGTTTTGCAAGACTAGAAACTTAAACAATTAACTAAAATTTAAACTAAGAAACTAAGAACTAGATAAAAAACGATTCAACTAAATTCAATAACGAAGGGAACTTCTGTTTAGTTCAACTCAATTGATCCTATGGTTGATATTATGGTAATAGTGCAATGGATTGACTCTTTTATTGGCTACCGATTCAAGTGATTAGATTCACGTTCGCTGCACTAATCCTTAGAGAACAAACTAACTCAAACAGTGGCCAGTTGTCTAATTTAATTCAATTCACTAGGTTATTTATTCGGGTTAATTTAGAATTGTAATGGTTAACTAATTTGGTCCTTTAGTTAACCTCTTGTTGATGGTCATCACTCAAGCTCACACATGAATTTACCTATTTTTCTTATTAATTCTAGTTTCATGTTCATTAATCCTAGACATATGATAAAGTGGTCACATAAACATATGAGGTTAACAACTAAGAGATGCTCATGCAGCTCAATTATCTTCCTATTAACAGAAAAATAGTTATCATTCACACATAAGGTTCTTTAACAAGCTAGAATCAACAAAATCACCAATATTAAATTAATCCTACCATAAATTAAACCATAATCACAAAATCATCAATCCTAAACAAAAGTTATGAGTTTTTAGCTCATATCTACAACAAATAACAAACTAAAAACATAATCTAATGATTAAAACATGGTTTATGCAAAAGATTAAGATAAAATTAGTGTGTTATTGCCTTTGATCTTATTCCAAATTGATATCTAAGTTGAAATGTCGAAAATCACAGCTTCTAAGAACCCTTCTGGCCTCCAAAAATCGTCCTAAACTTCCCCCATTCGTTAGGGTTCGAATGAGAAGCGTTTCTATATATATATATTCTGAAAACAGGGGCTACTCGGCGAGTCTAGTGACCTACTCGCCGAGTTCATCACTTAAAATCCCGTGTACGGCAAGGCAAAGTCAAGAATACTACTAGAAAAACAGCCTTTTACAACTCTCATTGCGCGTCGTAAAAGGCTCAGACGACGCGCAAATGCGCGTCAAGGAAGACCCTGTCATAAATAAAGACGACGCGCATTTACGACGCTCATTTACGACGCGCATTTACGACACGCGTTTACGACACGCAATGCGTATCAAGGAAGGCCCTGTCATAAAGGAAGACGATACGCATTCACGTGTCGTAACCTTACGACGCGCGTGTTAATGACACGCAATGCGTATCAAGAAAACCCCTGTCAAGAAAGGCCATGTCATAAATGAAGATGACACACATTTTTGCGTATCATAATTTTTAATGTTTAAAAAAAATATATTATTTATAGATTTACTAATTTTCAAATTAAATAATACATTAAAAATCTCATAATACAAAATAAAATACCATAAATAACAAAGATAATTCATTTCACTAATATGTCAAATACAAATAATTATTCCAATAGTGAGTAAATGTTATAAAAAAAATGAACTCATTTATATACAATTGCATTATCTAGCTTACTATGTGCCAACAACTCTCTGTGTGTTTACTTTTGCTTGAGTCTCGTTTCCCCAAAAGCTTCTAAATCACAAACCTTTTTAAACATACTAGAGACAGGATCCAATCCATGGGGTATTTTTGGAAAATAGTCTGAACATTCTTGACAAATCATCAACCTGCAAGTGAAGGGTAGAAAGGGAAGAAACAAATGTTCACAACCAGTAAGAAATCTAAACACTAGAAGTTTCACAGTAATTGTGTGACAACCCGAAATTTCCATTTGTACGAACATTATCTATTCAATAGAAGCTAGTCCAGTTTCAGTGATTTTCGTACTTTTCCGAACTAGTTTGTGTACATTAGGGTTTACACTTTAGGAGATATCAGGAGAGTGGATGCTCCGGGATTTGTGAAATTTGGACATTTCAAGTTTCATAATGTTACAGTCCTATTTCCAGAATAAAAATATTTTCTGTCAAAATATTTCAGGACTATAAATAGTTTTCTAAATTAAATTAATTCATTATTCACAATTCCAACTAGAGAAAAGCCATTTTCTCTCTGACGGATCTTCGGGTTTTTATCCCAGATTGTGAGTAACTCTTTCTAGTAGTGTTAGAATACATATTAGATGCTTATAACAGGATTTAGATGGCTAAATCATTAGATCTAGGAGTTTACTCCCCAAGGTGTTCTTGGGCGGTAAACTCCCGAAACAAAGCCAAAACTGACATTGGTGCTAGGATAAGGCCTTAGAACATTAGGTATACATGTTGGGGACATGAAAACACACACAAATCCACCCAAGATTGGGAGTTTACGGCCCAGAACTCTCTTAGGCCGTAAACTCCATTTCCTAGCCCTAAATGGTGATTTGAGGACTTAAGGACTTTAAGGCTTGCATCTAGGTTATTTCCCAAGTAGCTTAAGGTCTTAAACACATCAAATGACACAAATGAAAGTGAGTTTATGGCCCAGAACTCTCCTAGGCCGTAAACTCCATGTAAATGGACACAAAGGGTGTTTTCATGACACCTAAGGCCCTAGACCTTTACAAGAAATTGTACCCACTAAATGGAAGGACCAAACCACACCAAAATCACTTAACCAAGTGAGTTTACGGCCAATACATGGTTCTTGGGCCGTAAACTCCTATAAAGGGCACTAAGGTGTGCCTAATGCCTTCATATACTAGGAATAAGAGTCTAGAACACATCCCACAAGTTCATGAGGCTTGAAAGCAACAAAGGAAGCACCCCAAGGGAGTTTACGTCCGTAAACTCCAAAGGGAAATGGCCTTGAGGCCGTAAACTCCTATTGGAGTACTTCTAGACCTTAAACCCTTCCAAGGACATAGCCACTAAGTTAGAATAATTCTAGAAAGCAATCGGGACTTCAAAACACACCAAACACACATGTTTGGGAGTTTACAGCCGTAAACTCAAGAGTTTACAACCGTAAACTCCATGTGTGATGATTTTGTTGGAATAGTGTCTAAGGCTGCAACTATATTAGGCAAGTATTTGACTCGGTTGTGCATAGTCCTTTTGGGTTGCCTTCACCATAGCAACTTGATAGGATGATTTATTACGAGAGAGTAAATATTATTAATATATTATGAGAATAATATAATGAATAATATATTTGTTATTTGATTAATATAAGTCATAGAATTAATTAGAATTAATTTGGTGACTTAAAGAGATTAATTAAATAAAGGGGTATAAACTGTCAATTGTTTGATAGTTAAGCTTTAGACTGTAAATCCTTATGGATATGCTAGGGACGGATTCTAGAAGCTAGGATAGCTTCAAAATTGTCCAAGGCTTATCTATGGAAAGGATTTGGATAGCCTTAAGAGAAGATTATCCAATTAGGGTTTAGGTTATAACCCTTAAGGAGTCTACAAGTATAAATAGACCCCATGGCATAAGGAAATCGACACCTCTCCTAAAGCAAGAGAACCCTGGCCGATTTCCTCCCCTCTCCTCTCTCCTAAATCATCTTCCTTGCTATTGGTGTTTGTAAGCCATTAGAGGAGTGACATTTATGACTCTAGAAGCTCCAATACCTCAAGATCAATAAGGAACTCAAAGGTATGATTCTAGATCTGTTTCAATGTTGTTATTTAACCTAATTAGTCATTATAAGTCTTGGATTCAAAGCATGTTTATTAGAAAGCCTAGATCCAAGCATTAGGGTTTTGCATGCGCACATAGGAAAGTTCTTATGGCTAAAACCCATCTAGTGGTATCGGAACCTAGCTTGGTTTTCTTTAAATTGTTGCTTGATTAACTAAAACAAACCTGCAAAATTCGATTTTTAGGTTTCTGAGTCATGGACTCGGCGAGTAGGCCTGACTCAGCGAGTCCCCTTGTGCACTCGGCGAGTCCAGGCGTCAGGAATGGCCAGATTCGGGATTTTTTCATAATTATCTTATGGAAACTTACCTTAATCATAATAGATCAATCTAAATCCGATTTTTTGATATATATGACTATTATCTTGATCTAGTTAAAGGTATTTATCAACTAATAAAATATTTAATTTCCTTATATGATAATTAATTAATTATTTTAATTATTTTGGTAATTATCTTTCAAAGAAATCTTGAATAAAATCAAATATAGATAATTAGGATATTAATTGTTAATTGGAATTATTTGTTATTTGATCCTCCATGTTTTAAATGTTTAAAACTTACCCACAAGTTTTGAAATTCATATTTGTGATTAAAAGTTTTAATTTAGACAACTTAAATTTCAAACCCTAGATTTTAAAAGTTTTAAAATATAGCCCTATACTAATATGATATTACTAGAATAATATATATATATATATATATATATATATATATATATATATATATATATATATATATATATATATAACTAAATGCTAGTCTTACCGTTAGTAGGCCTCATTCACGAAGCCGATCTATAAGGTGGGTATAAGGTTGCGGCCTATAAAATGGCGCTTAATGGGTGTACACTCACACCCACCGCTTGCTTGATTGGTGGAGGGTCGTTAGCCGAACGGGTAGGATAGGGCAACCTCATCCTCTCATTAAAAGTATAATAAGAAATATAAAGTAACTACACATATTTTAAAAATTTCCCAATCTTAGTTACTTTAGGAAAAGTGAATTGATGCAATCCCATGAAATTACACCTTGCACCTTGCTAAGAAGTTAGTGGAGCGTGTGTGGTTTACCGGCACACTAATTGGTTCTAAGCGAAGGTGGCAAAGGGTGATTCATTGTTTATCATAGTTTGATGGAGCGTGTGTGGTTTACCTGCACATCGAATAGGTGATCGTTACAATGAAGGCACCATGTGAATTTGCATGGTCATTCACACCCGCTTTGTGATCCTCGGTATCCCAGTCACAAACAAGAGGGGCATATCGAGATTTAAACATGCCATTGAATAGTTTCAATGAATCTCATCCGAACCTAGGAATTCTCAAAAACACTTAGGACTAATAGTTTAAGTTTTGTGATGGAGAATTAGTGAATTGTCATTCACTTAACTTCAATTTATTTGCATGTTAGATTACGGCATCCCTTTTCTAGTATGTAAATGTTATTGTTGGATCCTAGCCCTAAACTCAAGTAGGGTCCTTTGGAAACCCTAAACTCAAGTACCCTATCCCACAATAGCTTAGATGAAGTCCTTACGGCTTAAAACACTTATATAAAGTGTTATCTATGTCTAGGGTGTCTTAAACTTTATCAATTAGTCTTTTGAGTCTAATTGAGTGCATATATGTGTGATTATATGTTCATTAGGATCGTAGTGTGTGCACAAGTCCTTGCTTGACACCTAGCAATCCGATACCGTCCAATTCATCCCAATCACCAACTACAGGTGAGTTCATACCCCTAATCAATGTTTTAAATGATTTTAAATGCTTTAATGGGGGGGGGGGATACAAGTAGAAACAAACATGTTATTAAATCATTGATATGTATTTTATAACTGTGTTTGTCATTTAACAGATTTCACATGCTACAAAATGTGATGCATGAAATGGTATTACATCCTAAAAGCACATTGTTACCAAATGTTTTACTTTTGAAATGTTATAGTTTGCATCTTTCAATTAGTTTCTCACACCCTTGAGTAGTAAGAGTGTGTAAACTTACGGGGTCAACTAGTTATATTACAATAGATTATCATAGGGATAATGGGAAGATATCAAACATTACTTCTATTACAAGGAGTCACACAAGAGTCAGTTCATTCATGAGTCTTTATTAGTACATTACCTGATACATGAGTACCTTTACATATGCTTACATGATACATGAACATGCTTACATGAACACATTACATGAATACTTTTACGTAGATACATCGACCTGTGTATACTTACATGAATATCTGAACTTCGGTTCGTTAGGATGAATTATTAGTACCTTCAGTAAATCGTCCTGCCATCCCAGTTCAACGGGAGTCGGTTACGGGACTAACCATTCCTGGAACCTATTGTTCGCTACAGAGGTTAATTGGACAATCTTCGGATGTTCATTAGGTTATCTATTTCGCTTATAGCAAGGTAGAGTCGGTTACGGGAATAACCATTCCTGGAACCTATTGTTCGCCACAGAGGTTAATTGAACAATCTTCGAATGTTCATTAGGTCATTTACTTCGACTACATCGATGTAAAGTCAGTTACGGGACTAACCATTCCTGGAATCTACTGTTCACCACAGAGGTTAAATTGAACAATCTTCGGATGTTCATTAGCTTATATCTTTCGCGTCAGCAACATAGTGTTACCCCCGCGTAACCCAAGAGTAATACTTTCATGGGTATATTTTCCTATTTACTTTATTTGGTGATACATTCACATAAACGATGAGTTAGACTAAGCACTCTTAGTACTAGTCATTACACAGGGAAAACTATCATTTTACAAATAGAACATTCGGGTCTTGGTAGAAGACTACATTTCATACTTATAGAAAATAAGGGTTTTTCTAGGGATTTCATACTTACCTCAACATTTTCATCTAAAGGTTTACATGGCTTTCAAAACAGATTTTCACAAACAAGGCAATAACACTTATATACTTATGAATTCACCAGCTTTAAAGCTGATACTCACTTTCAAAATAACTTGTATTCTCAGGTCACCAGTAGACATGTACGGAGGTCAGGTTTTGAGAAGACGGAGCAGACAAGTTTTGTTCTTTTATTTTAATTGTATATTTTTGGTGTCGTACTACACTGAAAGAACACACATGTATTAAAACTTTACTTATAATGCAATGGATGATGTTGTTGCTTGTTTATTATATTACACTTTTGTGATACTGTACATGACGTCCTCCACCCCTGAACGTTTCTGTCGTTCGTGGTTTTGGGGTGTGACAGATTGGTATCAGAGCATTGTTTATAGTGAATATAGTATATCAACCCATAAAAGATATACTAACTATAAATAGATGGGATTAAAACACTCTGTCTAAGAGTTATACTTTTAAATAATAAAATATTTAACAAAGTATACGTTCCTGCATTCATACTAAAATCAGTGTCACAACGACAAGAACAAAAGTATTACGATTGTTGAATATCACAAGTAAGCATGGGGATATATAGTCAGTCTTGGGAATGGCATAGCCTGATCAACTATGCTGGTCCGAGGAGTGATTAGAATATGCCCAAGAATGGTTGTGACATGGTAACAAGTCAAAAAACTTACCAACACAACCATAAAGAAATACCATATGGGTATTTGGTCTTACTATAATTATCTTAGTTAGTTCGTCTATTTTAGCTATTTCTTATATCCCTTTTCTCGCGTAGATTAAAATGGCTGGATTTCACCATGGCGATCCGTACTTCCCGAACCAAGGCAATGCTGGTTGGCTAGAGGCAGAGCCAGAAGATGATCACCCAATCCCCTTGGATGATCACCATGCTGAGGGCTTCTCCGATAGTTCTGACTCGGAGCCAGAAGTCAACAACCTACCCCCAGCTTCTCAAAACCCAAACCTGAACCCTCGCCCTATGTTTCAAGGACCCACACCCTTGTGGGCCATTAACCTGACTGAATGGAGTCAGGAACAAGGTCAGCACATTCCCTACAATGGCGACCAAAGTTTCTACAACCTCACTAAAGGAGGTTCTGCTGACAGAGTCCTACCAATCATGGTGCATAGGATTTCTCGGAACACGATAATGGCTCAGGCGACTATCAATCAAGTCTTGGAAGTTGACGCCAACTCTGGTGTTAACACTGTCCACATTCGCCAACTAGAGTCTGCTCATGAAAGGACTCTGGTCCGTAATGCAAATATGCAAAGGGAACTTGTTGAAACCCGAGCTGAAGTTAGAGAACTTCGAGCTCAACAAGCAAGGTCGGACAGGCGTATAAGGGACATCGAACGCCTACTGTCGGGATCGAGGACTCATGCTAGTAGTTCTCGTCGCCGATAGAATATCGTCATCTCATCTTTTGGATATAACCTAGTTTATGTAAAACTTTGGTCTAATTTCCTGTCTATATAAATCTTAGACATGTTAGGTCTTTATCTAATCTTAATTCTGTCAAAATTTTCCATCTTGGTTGATGTAAGGCCTACTTCTAGGCCATTTTTCCCGAACTTGTTACATCTGTAATTCCAATATTATTGACAGATATCTAATTTTATGGAAATTATTATCCAAATGCTATTCTTTCTGTTGTTGGACTATGGAGATTTAGTCCATGAGACACATTCATTTATCATTTATTCTTATCTATGTCGTCATCTTTTAAACGTATAGTTAAAGATGCCGCCACGCAGGAATCCAAGGAGGAACCCAAACAACGAAGCACCAATACCACCACCTCCACCACCACCTATACCTCTTCAAACACCAAATCCTTTTGATGCCACTATGTTCCAGGCAGCTTTCACAGCAGCAGTTGCAGCTGCTGTGTCAGCAATCAACGCTCCTGCCCCTAGTGGATCAGGAACTGGTGCACCACCCTCGAACCACGGCGAAAGCCATGGACACCCTCGGGAATGCACCTACAAGGATTTTACTAACGCCAAACCCCACAGCTTCAATGGAACTGGGGGTGTTATGGTGTTGAGATGTGACATCCCCAAAATCTCAGCCAGAAAAGACCGATTTTCATTTATGCTTTTAAATATTTTCAGAGTAAATCCTTTTGATTTGAAAGAGTTGCGGAATTTGTTCCCAAAACAAAACATGATAAAATAATATTTATCAAAGCATTTCATCAAGAGATGCATTTCATTATATAATCAAAACTCGGGATGTCATGTTCCGATACAGACCATAAAGCATAAACGATAAACATTACAAGTCATTCAACAAATATATACATATACAGACTTGTAAACAAAACAACAAGATGATCCATCCATCTTACGCCCTTGTGCCACTTCCTGTAATACAAATAAAACTGAGTGGGTCAGGCTTGGGAGCCTGGTGAGCATATAGGGTTTTCAACCCACAATAAATAAGTTATATTTAATTTCACCAACCAATCACTATCCCGATTACCCATTCCCGTTATCCTCACTTTACGTCCCTAAAACAACTATCTCAAGGGACCTAATCTAGGATTTTCATCGGGACGGACATCACTGCGAAGGGGTTTCCTCAACAATAGATATCCTAAAGGCAACCATGAGGGGGATAGAGTACACCGGTGAACACATCGTTCACAACACCTACAGGTTATGAACCTGCTAGCGTTCCACTGGACTGTCTAGAAAGAGTCCGTGGTCGTTATCCATACTCCGCTGAATAACTAGATCAACAACAACAACAACATCGAGGCCTCTCATCTGTTTATTACACACCAACTATCTACCCATGTTCTACCCAACATATTAGTAGATAAAATATATATTTTCATACGTAGTTTAAAGAAAACCTGTATAGCATGCTTTAATCAACACATATATCGCATAACAGATGAGGCACACACACACATAACACATATCTCATAACGAAATAAGCAGATCTATAAGATAGAAGAGAGTGAATACTCATTCACACATAACACAACCAAATATATACACATAGCACATATTTTTATATAAAATACTTCGTATTATTGTATTAGAAGAAATAACTACACACTCACTTGATCAGAAGACGATCCGACAGCACTACGGCTTATAGAAGTAGTAATCCACAGCAGATCTGGAAGATCTCCTCGAAAATCGAACTTCTCGCGGGCAGAGCTTCGACTCGGGAACCGCGCTTCTCGGGATCTTCGGGATCTCGGGACTTGCCTCGGGGCTAGAGTATGATACCGGGACTTCGGGGTAGCTTCGGGGGTAAAAATGCAGAGCTTCGACACGAAAATGAGAGGGAATTGGCAAAAATACCCGGAACCCTCGCATCCTATTTATAGGAGGCTGGAGCCTCGGAGTACGCGGGGCGTACTGCGTTACGCGGGGCGTACTGCCCAAAACGTCATTGCTTACGTATCCGAAGTGCTCGAGTGCGAGTGTCGACATCCCTCGGAGTACGCTGGGCGTACTCGAGTACGCGGGGCGTACCTCGGATCAGATCGGTGACTCCTTCGGATAATGCTTCCGAATTTCCAATTAAATTTAAATACAAAATATTAAATAAACTTCGGAAATTCATATCTTCTTCATACGAACTCCGTTTTCGACGTTCTTTATATCCACGCGAAGGTGAGACTACGCTCTACAACTTTCGTTTAGACTCTGTCGGCTAATTTTGACTTTATTTTTTATTACTTATTTTTAATAGGCCGCGACAGAAACTTTCGTTATAAATTCATAACTTCTTCGTTTGACGTCCGTTCTCGCCTAACTTTTTATCGCTTTGATACCAACAATGAGATCTTTGATTCTCATTTAGATTGCTTCGGCTAAAAACCGCTCGATCTCAAATCGAGTATTTCGGGCTGCACACCGCTAAGCCGGAACTTCGATAAATCATAACTTCCTCATACGAAGTCAGATTTGGGCGTTATATATATATTCGGAAACCTCGTTTCGACTACTACAACATTAACCAAAGATATTAAGTTTATTTTACACTTAAATTTTGACGCTTATTTTTATTCTTAATTAATCAGACCACATAATTAAGCAATTAAGCACAAAACACATAATACTCAAATAATACATTCTTATTATTTCAAAACGAGTTACAAAGGTTAACCTAGACTATTATATTGCTAAATATGGCAAGCCCGGAAACACAGGCGTTACATGAGACAATGGATTGAAAAGATGGAATCCGTCTTTGAAATCTGTGCTTGCCAGGAGGGCAGCAAGGTCAAGTTCGCAGCTTGTACCTTCTCTGACCGAGCACTAACATGGTGGAACAGCCATGTTAACTATCTAACTCTGGTGGTGGCGTATTCCATCGGCTGGGAAAAGTTGAAAGAAATGCTGATGAAGGAATACTGTCCTCGAGGCGAAATACAAAAGCTCGAGCAAGAATTCTGGGGTCTACAAATGGTTGGATCCGACATCACTACCTACACAAATAGGTTTTGTGATTTGGCAAACTTATGCCCCGACATGGTTGCTCTCCAGAGCAAAAAGATCGAGAGGTAAATCTGGGGACTGTCGCCCCAGATCCAGTCAAGTGTGATCGCTTCCAGGCCTATTACTTTTGATAGTGCCAAGGAACTGGCACAATCTCTTATCGATCACCGGAAACCCCAGAACATAACGACCCTTACCCCTGTACCACAAAAGTCCAACCCCGACTACCACAAGAAGGGGTGGAATAAAAGAAAAAGAGGGGCTCCGCAAGGATCCTCCAATAAGCAACAACTTGTGGCGATCAATGCTGCCACAGTGACTCCTGTAGTCCCTGCGAACCCCTTACCAGCAAAAACTTATGCTGGAACCCTTCCAAAGTGCACCAAGTGCAATTACCACCACCAGGGACCTTGTAAGGAGATGCAGTGCTCTAACTGCAATAGGAAGGGGCATACAGTACGTGTCTACAGGACACCAACAACTCAAGCCGCCCAGGCCCCTAATGCAGGTATGGGCCAGGCTTGCTACGGTTGTGGTGAAGTGGGCCACTACAAGAAGAACTGCCCTAAAGCAGGAAGGGCTGGAGGAGTGGGAAGAGTTATGGCCCTAGGCCACGAGGAAGCAGTAGCTGATCCTACGATAGTTACTGGTACGTTCCTCCTCGATAACTCTTATGCTTGCATACTTTTCGATAGTGGAGCCGAGAAAAGTTTTGTAAGTCACAAATTTGCACACCTGCTTAAACAAAAACCATGTGCATTAGATAGTTCATTCACAGTAGAAATGGCTAACGGGAAAACAGAGAGTACAAACTGCATATACGTAGGTTGCACCTTAACTTTAGATAGCCATACTTTCAAGATAGATCTCATGCCAGTTACCATTAAATGTTTCGACATTATCATCGGTATGGATTGGTTGAGTCTTCTGCGTGCCGACATTATGTGCTTCGAAAAAGCAGTTCGTCTTAACCTTCCTAACAACGAAACCCTAATTATCTACGGCGACAAACCTAGTATGAGCCTTCGCATCATTTCGTGCATTCAAGCACATAAGTGCTTGCGGAAGGAGTACCATGCATTTCTCGCACACGTCGTCGATACCAGTCAAGAACTGAAAGACATCCAGAAAATCCCAGAAGTACGCGACTTCCCCGACATATTCCCAGAAGAACTTCCCGGTTTACCACCACAACGCCAAGTCGAGTTCATAATCGACTTAGTTCCAGGGGCTACCCCCGTAGCCAAATCTCCTTATCGTCTGGCACCGGCTGAAATGCAGGAACTTTCTAGTCAACTTAACGAACTTCTCAAGAAGGGATTCATTCGACGAATCTTCTCACCATGGGGAGCACCGGTCTTGTTCGTCAAGAAGAAAGATGGATCGTTTCGCATGTGCATCGACTATAGAGAACTCAACAAACTTACCATTAAAAATCGTTATCCCTTGCCCCGCATTGACGATTTGTTTGATCAACTTCAAGGAGCCAACTACTTCTCGAAGATAGATCTGCGATCCGGATACCACCAACTACGAGTGTTAGAGGAAGATGTTCCCAAGACAGCCTTCCGAACTCGTTATGGGCACTACGAGTTTGTAGTGATGCCATTCGGATTAACTAACGCGCCCGCAGTATTCATGGATCTGATGAATAGGGTGTGTCGTCCTTACTTGGATCAGTTCGTCATCGTCTTCATTGATGACATACTCATCTACTCTCGAAGTAAGGAGGAGCATGGTCAACATCTCCGTAAAATCTTAGAAACATTGCGAACGGAGAAGCTCTACGCAAAGTTCTCGAAGTGCGAATTTTGGATTCGACGAGTCGAATTTTTGGGCCATGTGGTTAGCGAAGAAGGTATACACGTGGACCCTTCCAAAATTAAGGCCATCGAGAACTGGTCAGCACCAAATACACCTATTGAAATTCGTCAATTTCTAGGTCTAGCTGGCTATTATCGCAGGTTCATTCAGAACTTCTCCAGCATAGCGAAACCTCTTACAACCCTGACCCAGAAAGGCGTGACCTTTGACTGGGCAGAGAAACAGGAAAGAGCGTTCCAAACGCTCAAACGAGCCTTGTGCACCGCCCCAATACTATCCCTCCCCAAAGGGATAGAAGACTTCATTGTCTATTGCGATGCATCCAATCAAGGACTCGGATGTGTTCTGATGCAGCGAGGTAAAGTCATCGCCTATGCCTCGAGACAACTGAAGACACATGAGGTTAACTACACAACCCACGATCTTGAACTAGGAGCAGTTGTGTTTGCTCTGAAGATCTGGTGACATTACCTATACGGTACCAAAAGCATGATCTTTACAGACCATAAGAGTCTGCAACACATTTTCGACTAGAAAGAGCTCAACATGAGACAACGACGGTGGGTCGAGCTACTTAGTGATTACGAATGCGAAATTCGTTATCATCCGGGTAAAGCCAATGTAGTAGCCGACGCCCTAAGTCGGAAAGAATATACTGGTCGTAGAGTCAAATCTTTGACTCTAACTGTCCATTCACACTTGTCCACACAAATAAAGGAGGCTCAGCTCGACGCTTTGAAACCTGAAAACGTGGCGGGTGAATCCCTTAGAGGGATGGATAAGAACTTGGAAGTAAAGGGTGGCGGAGCCTTATACCTCATGGATCGGATCTGGACACTGAAACACGGTGGCTTCAGAGACTTGGTCATGACCGAAGCTCACAACACTCGTTATTCCGTCTACCCGGGTTCAGATAAGATGTATCTGGATCTTAAAAAGTTATACTGGTGGCCTAACATGAAAGCAGATATTGCTACCTTCATGAGTAAATGCCTTACTTGCACAAAGGTCAAGGTCGAATACCAGAAACCCTCCGGTCTTCTACAACAACTGGAGATACCGGAATAGAAGTGGGAGCATATCACTATGGACTTCATAACCAAGTTGCCCAAGACGACGGGTGGACTTGATTCCATATGGGTCATCGTCGATAGACTCACTAAGTCTGCACACTTCCTACCGATCAAGGAAACAGACAAGATGGAGAAACTTACCAGAACTTACATTAGGGAGATTGTAAGACCGCACGGTGTTCCTTTATCTATCATCTCAGACCGAGATAGTAGATTCACTTCGAGGTTCTGGCAGTCATTACAAAGTTCCCTAGGAACTAGGCTGGACATGAGTACAGCCTACCATCCACAGACCGACGGGCAAAGTGAGAGAACTATCCAAACCCTAGAAGATATGTTGCGTGCCTGTGTGATTGACTTTGGAAAAGCTTGGGATACTCATTTACCCCTTGTCGATTTCTCCTACAACAACAGTTATCACACGAGCATAAAGGCAGCTCCATTCGAGGCCCTCTATGGCCGAAAGTGCAGATCCCCTCTGTGCTGGGCTGAAGTGGGTGATACCCAGTTAGCTAAGGGACGAGTTCCCGAAAGCACTCTCACGGGTCCGGAAATCATTCGGGAAACGACAGAGAAGATCGTTCAAATTCGTGAACGATTAAAAGCCTCTAGAGACCGACAGAAAAGCTACGCCGACAAGCGTAGGAAACCATTGGAGTTCCAGGTGGGCGACCGAGTCCTACTGAAAGTCTCACCCTGGAAGGGCTTGATACGCTTTGGAAAGCGTGGGAAGCTCAATCCAAGATACATAGGGCCTTTCGAGATTCTCGTAAGAATCGGCCCTGTGGCTTACAAGCTCAATCTACCGAAAGAACTCAGTAACGTACATCCTACCTTCCACGTGTCAAACTTGAAAAAGTGCCTATCTGACGAGACTCTTGTCATTCCACTCGACGAGATCGATATCAACGAGAGCCTCAACTTCGTGGAGGAACCAGTAGAGATCATGGACCGAGAGGTCAATCAAACAAAGCAGAGCCGTATCCCGATAGTGAAGGTGCGCTGGAACGCAAAGTGTGGACCGGAATTCACTTGGGAACGTGAGGATCAGATGAAACTGAAATACCCTCACCTTTTTGCTTAGTATTTGTAATTTCTTATTTGCTTACATTCTAATTTCGGGACGAAATTCCTTCTAACGGGGGGATGATGTGACAACCCGAAATTTCCATTTGTACGAACATTATCTATTCAATAGAAGCTAGTCCAGTTTCAGTGATTTTCGTACTTTTCCGAACTAGTTTGTGTACATTAGGGTTTACACTTTAGGAGATATCAGGAGAGTGGATGCTCCGGGATTTGTGAAATTTGGACATTTCAAGTTTCATAATGTTACAGTCCTATTTACAGAATAAAAATATTTTCTGTCAAAATATTTCAGGACTATAAATAGTTTTCTGAATTAAATTAATTCATTATTCACAATTCCAACTAGAGAAAAACCATTTTCTCTCTGACGGATCTTCGGGTTTTTATCCCAGATTGTGAGTAACTCTTTCTAGTAGTGTTAGAATACATATTAGATGCTTATAACAGGATTTAGATGGCTAAATCATTAGATCTAGGAGTTTACTCCCCAAGGTGTTCTTGGGCGGTAAACTCCCGAAACAAAGCCAAAACTAACATTGGTGCTAGGATAAGGCCTTAGAACATTAGGTATACATGTTGGGGACATGAAAACACACACAAATCCACCCAAGATTGGGAGTTTACGGCCCAGAACTCTCTTAGGCCGTAAACTCCATTTCCTAGCCCTAAATGGTGATTTGAGGACTTAAGGACTTTAAGGCTTGCATCTAGGTTATTTCCCAAGTAGCTTAAGGTCTTAAACACATCAAATGACACAAATGAAAGTGAGTTTATGGCCCATAACTCTCCTAGGCCGTAAACTCCATGTAAATGGACACAAAGGGTGTTTTCATGACACCTAAGGCCCTAGACCTTTACAAGAAATTGTACCCACTAAATGGAAGGACCAAACCACACCAAAATCACTTAACCAAGTGAGTTTACGGCCAAGACATGGTTCTTGGGCCGTAAACTCCTATAAAGGGCACTAAGGTGTGCCTAATGCCTTCATATACTAGGAATAAGAGTCTAGAACACATCCCACAAGTTCATGAGGCTTGAAAGCAACAAAGGAAGCACCCCAAGGGAGTTTACGGCCGTAAACTCCAAAGGGAAATGGCATTGAGGCCGTAAACTCCTATTGGAGTACTTCTAGACCTTAAACCCTTCCAAGGACATAGCCACTAAGTTAGAATAATTCTAGAAAGCAATCGGGACTTCAAAACACACCAAACACACATGTTTGGGAGTTTACAGCCGTAAACTCAAGAGTTTACAACCGTAAACTCCATGTGTGATGGTTTTGTTGGAATAGTGTCTAAGGCTGCAACTATATTAGGCAAGTATTTGACCCGGTTGTGTATAGTCCTTTTGGGTTGCCTTCACCATAGCAACTTGATAGGATGATTTATTACGAGAGAGTAAATATTATTAATATATTATGAGAATAATATAATCAATAATATATTTGTTATTTGATTAATATAAGTCATAGAATTAATTAGAATTAATTTGGTGACTTAAAGAGATTAATTAAATAAAGGGGTATAAACTGTCAATTGTTTGATAGTTAAGCTTTAGACTGTAAATCCTTATGGATATGCTAAGGACGGATTCTAGAAGCTAGGATAGCTTCAAAATCATCCAAGGCTTATCTATGGAAAGGATTTGGATAGCCTTAAGAGAAGATTATCCAATTAGGGTTTAGGTTGTAACCCTTAAGGAGTCTACAAGTATAAATAGACCCCATGGCATAAGGAAATCGACACCTCTCCTAAAGCAAGAGAACCCTGGCCGATTTCCTCCCCTCTCCTCTCTCCTAAATCATCTTCCTTGCTATTGGTTTTTGTAAGCCATTAGAGGAGTGACATTTGTGACTCTAGAAGCTCCAAGACCTCAAGATCAATAAGGAACTCAAAGGTATGATTCTAGATCTGTTTCAATGTTGTTATTTAACCTAATTAGTCATTAGAAGTCTTGGATTCAAAGCATGTTTATTAGAAAGCCTAGATCCAAGCATTAGGGTTTTGCATGCGCACATAGGAAAGTTCTTATGGCTAAAACCCATCTAGTGGTATCAGAGCCTAGCTTGGTTTTCTTTAAATTGTTGCTTGATTAACTGAAACAAACCTGCAAAATTTGATTTTTAGGTTTCTGAGTCATGGACTCGGTGAGTTCCATGGTGGACTCGGCGAGTAGGCCTGACTCGGCGAGTCCCCTTGTGCACTCGGCGAGTCCAGGCGTCAGGAATGGCCAGATTCGGGATTTTTTCATAATTATCTTATGGAAACTTACCTTAATCATAATAGATCAATCTAAATCCGATTTTTTGATATATATGACTATTATCTTGATCTAGTTAAAGGTATTTATCAACTAATAAAATATTTAATTTCCTTATATGATAATTAATTAATTATTTTAATTATTTTGGTAATTATCTTTCAAAGAAATCTTGAATAAAATCAAATATAGATAATTAGGATATTAATTGTTAATTGGAATTATTTGTTATTTGATCCTCCATGTTTTAAATGTTTAAAACTTACCCACAAGTTTTGAAATTCATATTTGTGATTAAAAGTTTTAATTTAGACAACTTAAATTTCAAACCCTAGATTTTAAAAGTTTTAAAATATAGCCCTATACTAATATGATATTACTAGAATAATATATATATATATATATATATATATATATATATATATATATATATATATATATATATATATAACTAAATGCTAGTCTTACCGTTAGTAGGCCTCATTCACGAAGCCGATCTATAAGGTGGGTATAAGGTTGCGGCCTATAAAATGGCGCTTAATGGGTGTACACTCACACCCACCGCTTGCTTGATTGGTGGAGGGTCGTTAGCCGAACGGGTAGGATAGGGCAACCTCATCCTCTCATTAAAAGTATAATAAGAAATATAAAGTAACTACACATATTTTAAAAATTTCCCAATCTTAGTTACTTTAGGAAAAGTGAATTGATGCAATCCCATGAAATTACACCTTGCACCTTGCTAAGAAGTTAGTGGAGCGTGTGTGGTTTACCGGCACACTAATTGGTTCTAAGCGAAGGTGGCAAAGGGTGATTCATTGTTTATCATAGTTTGATGGAGCGTGTGTGGTTTACCTGCACATCGAATAGGTGATCGTTACAATGAAGGCACCATGTGAATTTGCATGGTCATTCACACCCGCTTTGTGATCCTCGGTATCCCAGTCACAAACAAGAGGGGCATATTGAGATTTAAACATGCCATTGAATAGTTTCAATGAATCTCATCCGAACCTAGGAATTCTCAAAAACACTTAAGACTAATAATTTAAGTTTTGTGATGGAGAATTAGTGAATCGTCATTCACTTACCTTCAATTTATTTGCATGTTAGATTACGGCATCCCTTTTCTAGTATGTAAATGTTATTGTTGGATCCTAGCCCTAATTTTTCTTATTGGGTGATAATTAGGGATTCTTATTCTAATCTATCTTTGTCCTTTCTAATTGTAGATGTCGAACGCAAACAACGCTGCTGCTAGTTCTTTCACGTTGATGAGCCTTTGCCAAAAGGTCACCTTCGATGGAACGAACTTTAGCGAATGGATAAGATACATTCGCACCATTGCTCGCTATGAGGATAAGGAGTATGCCCTCGATGAGAAGCTCGAGAAAATCAACCCCGAAATTGCTACTCCCGCCGAAATTACCGCTTTTGAGACTCATGAGCGAGATGCAACGAAGGTACATTGCATCATGATCGCTACCATGAACTCCGAATTCCAAAAGTCCTACGAGGACATGTACCCTTACGAGATGCACCAAGACTTATTGGAGAGATACCACCAAAACGCAAGACAAGAGCGTTATGAGATTTTCACCACCATGATTTCCGCTAAGATGGGTCATGGAGAATCTCTTTCCGTGCACCTGCAAAAGATGCAAAGGTATGTCGACCGCCTTCACAAGTTAAATGTTGACTTCGGTGAAGAGTTGGCGATCGATATGGTGCTTCACTCTTTGCCTCCGATGTACAACCAATTTAGGATGACCTACCACATGAACAAAGAAGAGGTCACCCTAAGCAAACTCCAAGGTCTCTTGAGGGTCGCTGAGAGCAACTTCAAGGACAAGTCTGTTGCACCTACTCCCAATCCGCCCGCTGCTCCTGTCTTGGCTATTGGTCAAGGAAAGGGAAAGAAGAGGAAAGCTTCATCGAAGAACTATCGCAAGGTGAAAGCCCGAGATGGTGCCTCTTCTAGTGGGACCAAAGTTGATCCCGCTAAGCCGTGCCCTAACCCAAAGGAGGCAGAGTGCCACCACTGCCACAAGATAGGACATTGGAAGAGAAGCTGCCCAGATTACCTGCAAGCAATCAAAGAAGGAAAGATCAATCCATTACACAATCAAATCTAACAATTCTAATCATGCTATTTCTTGGGTTCTTGATACCGGTTGTGGTTATCACATTTGTTCTAATGTGCAGGGACTAAGAAGAAGTAGGGATGTGGAGCAAGGAAGGATCAATCTAATCATGGGGAACAGAAGATCGTCGCCTGTGACCAAGATTGGAGTGTATTCTTTAGTGCTTAGGAATAGTTTGGTTTTAGATTTGAACAATTGTTGCTATTCGCCAGAAATGGCTAGAAACATCATTTCATTTCATGGTTTATATAGACAAGGATTTAGATTTTCTTTTAATAATGAGAATGGTTCTATTTTGGCTTATCTAAATGGTGTATTTTACTTTGAAGCTATACCATGTAATGGAATATATGAAACCGTTATGATTGTTGATAACTTAGGAAATGATGTTTTGAATATTGATTCTTCTAGTATGGATAAAGCATCCTTGTGGCATTGTCGTCTTGGACATGTCAACAAGAAACGCATAGCCCAACTCCAAAAGGATGGAGTGTTGGAGTCATTTGACCTTAGGGAAGATGACACATGCGAGTCTTGGTTGCTTGGAAAGATGACTAAGTCACCCTTCACGAGTACATGTGAAAGGGGCGAGGGTCTATTGGACCTAATACATACCGATGTATGTGGACCGTTTAGATCAACCATGAAGGATGGGAACCGCTTCTATGTGACTTTTACTGATGACTATAGTAGATATGGGTATATCTACTTAATCAAGCAAAAGTCAGAAACCTTTGAAAAGTTCAAAGAGTTCAAGAATGAAGTGGAGAATCAATTGGGTAGGAAAATCAAGATGCTTCGATCCGATCATGGAGGAGAGTACCTAAGTCTTGAATTCCACAATTATCTCAAGGAGTGTGGAATAGTTTCACAATTGACGCCTCCTAGGACACCGCAGTTGAATGGTGTGGCAGAAAGGCGTAATCGAACCTTATTGGATATGGTTCGCTCTATGATGAGCCGTGCTTCACTACCTATCTCTTTTTGGGGGTATGCCTTAGAGACTGCCGCCCATATCCTTAACCGAGTCCCTACTAAAAAGGTTGCCAAAACACCTCACGAGATGTGGACAGGGAAAGCTCCCTCGTTGGCACATATCAAGGTTTGGGGTTGCGAGGCTTTCGTAAGACGAGATACTCATGACAAGCTCGAACCTCGAAGTGAGCAATGTATTTTCATCGGCTACCCGCAGACATCCTTTGGATATCTCTTCTATAGACCGAAGGACAATGTTGTCTTTGTTGCGAGGAGAGGAGTTTTCCGAGAGCGAGAACTCATAAGCCAAGGGGACAGTGGGAGGAAAATCGAACTTGAAGAGATTCAAGAGTCGATAGATGAAGGAACCTCTACCGCTGGCACTCAACCCGAGGAGGAAACTCTGGTTGAACCGATTGACGAATCCTTACCTCTTAGACGTTCCGATAGAGTTAAAGTTCATCCCCAGTTTTATGGCTTTCATATTACTACCGAAGGGGACACATATATTAGTGATGGTACACTAATAAATCTTGATGAACCTAATAGCTATAAGGAAGCCATGGCAGGCCCGGAGTCTGCAAAGTGGAAAGAGGCAATGGATAGCGAGATCCAATCCATGTATGATAACCAAGTTTGGAATTTGGTTGATTATGTGCCCGGACGTAAGACCGTTGGGTGCAAATGGATCTTCAAGAAGAAGACCGACGTGGATGGAAACGTACACACATATAAAGCGCGATTGGTTGCGAAGGGCTTTACTCAAACTCCCGGAGTTGACTATGATGAGACCTTCTCACCAGTTGCGAAGATTAAAGCTATTAGAGTGATGCTAGCAATTGCCGCATTTCATGATTATGAGATTTGGCAAATGGATGTCAAGACCGCTTTCCTTAACGAAAAGTTGGCTGAGGATGTTTACATGGCTCAGCCAGAGGGGTTTGTGGATCCGAAGCATCCGAATAGAGTGTGTAAGCTTGAGAAGTCCATTTATGGACTTAAGCAAGCGTCTCGCAGATGGAATCTTTGCTTCGATGAGAAAGTCAAAGAGTTTGGATTTGTACGAAGCGAAGACGAGTCTTGTGTATATGTCAAAGCCAGTGGGAGTATAGTAAGCTTCCTCGTTCTATATGTCGATGACATATTACTCATAGGAAATGACATCCCGACTCTGCAGGAGGTTAAGTCCTGGCTCGGGAAGTGCTTCGCTATGAAGGACCTTGGAGAGGCTTCTTACATTTTGGGAATAAGGATAGTAAGAGAAAGAAGTAAGAGACTAATTGGACTTAGTCAGAATACTTACTTAGAGAAGGTACTAAAACGTTTTAGTATGGAAAACTCAAAGAAAGGAGAACTACCGATACAAAGTACTGCCAAATTGAGTAAGACTCAAAGTCCGAGTACCGAAGCTGAGATAGCAGAAATGAGCCGAGTACCATACGCTTCCGCAGTTGGCTCAATCATGTACGCTATGACTTGTACTCGCCCTGATGTAGCCTTTGCTTTGAGCATGGTTAGCAGATATCAAGGGAATCCTGGCAAAGCACATTGGATTGCGGTGAAAAACATCCTTAAGTACCTTCGGAGGACGAAGGAATGGTTCTTAGTCCTCGGAGGGAGTGATGACTTGAAGGTGTGAGGGTATAGTGACGCCAGCTTTCAGAGCGACAGGGACAACTACCGTTCGCAGTCGGGCTGGGTCTTTACCCTAAATGGAGGAGCAGTGACATGGAAGAGTTCCAAGCAGCAAAACCGTAGCTGATTCAACGTGCGAATCAGAGTACATTGCAGCGAGCGAAGCGTCGAAGGAGGCAATATGGATAAAGAGCCAATGGAGATTTTCTGTGATAACGAAGGCGCGGTTGCCTTGACCAAGGAACCGAGGGATCATGGTAGATCAAGACATATCGACATAAAATATCACTTTATCAGACATCGTGTAGAAGAAGGACAACTCGTTGTAAAGAGGATATCATCAGAAGATAACCCAGCAGATCCACTTACGAAGGGACTGAGTAGGGTTAAGCACTTGCAGCATGCTAGGAGAATTGGGCTGAAGGATGATATTAGCATAGATTAGATAGTATTAGAAACGTGTAATAGATAAATGTAATTGACATTTGATGATTAAATAAAGGAGTTTTATTTATGAGTAATGTTACTATCTTATGTTAATTGTTTAGCTATTGTTTCATTTTGCATGTTTTGACTTCCAGAATAATTAAGATTATTAAGAATAATAGAAATTGTTCAAATGGTCCACAATCGTTCATATGTTGGGAGTAGATATGAATGAAGATTGTCATGAATTGGTGTGTAGAATGTCTAAATGGTGTTAGACATAGCAAAGGATTGCTGCAACGTTCATGAGTGCTTATGAACTAGTTTTGAGCATTGGAACAAACCCGCGCTTGCTGGAATCACCTTATGGAATACGATATAAAAGGTGATCGCAAGACGATAATATCATATGGTCTTAAAACCTAGATATATGATTTGTTATTTGTTAATTGATTGTACATTGATAATACGAAAACGCATCAGTAACTCAGTGTTATAAAACGTATTGTTTTGTATAGTTGGTTAATGAATAAGTAAATGCATATAAGTCGAAGTTTATCTGTAACTTTTATCTAAGAAGGTAAAAGCGATATCTCGGCTGCTCGATGATTTGATTTGACTTATGTGTCGGGCCCGGTCAGAACTGAATTGATGTGTTCGATTAAGTTCTATGTCAAATAAATCAGAGATCGAGAAACCTAAATGCTTGACTAACCATTCCATAGGATTGTCAGCATGATATCTAACAGAGGACTGTATGTTCCCTTATCTAAAGGACAAGATTGATTAGATCAGAGTTTGACAGCGTCTTTGAGAGCTACGATTGCAAACCGAATTGTACTTGTGTATATAGTTACTAGACTTATCCAAGTGGGAGACTGTTGGAATAGTGTCTAAGGCTGCAACTATATTAGACAAGTATTTGACCCGGTTGTGTATAGTCCTTTTGGGTTGCCTTCACCATAGCAACTTGATAGGATGATTTATTACGAGAGAGTAAATATTATTAATATATTATGAGAATAATATAATCAATAATATATTTGTTATTTGATTAATATAAGTCATAGAATTAATTAGAATTAATTTGGTGACTTAAAGAGATTAATTAAATAAAGGGGTATAAACTGTCAATTGTTTGATAGTTAAGCTTTAGACTGTAAATCCTTATGGATATGCTAGGGACGGATTCTAGAAGCTAGGATAGCTTCAAAATCATCCAAGGCTTATCTATGGAAAGGATTTGGATAGCCTTAAGAGAAGATTATCCAATTAGGGTTTAGGTTGTAACCCTTAAGGAGTCTACAAGTATAAATAGACCCCATGGCATAAGGAAATCGACACCTCTCCTAAAGCAAGAGAACCCTGGCCGATTTCCTCCCCTCTCCTCTCTCCTAAATCATCTTCCTTGCTATTGGTTTTTGTAACCCATTAGAGGAGTGACATTTGTGACTCTAGAAGCTCCAAGACCTCAAGATCAATAAGGAACTCAAAGGTATGATTCTAGATCTGTTTCAATGTTGTTATTTAACCTAATTAGTCATTAGAAGTCTTGGATTCAAAGCATGTTTATTAGAAAGCCTAGATCCAAGCATTAGGGTTTTGCATGCGCACATAGGAAAGTTCTTATGGCTAAAACCCATCAGGTTTAAGGAGAGTAAACTCTCTTGTAGGGTCCTTTGGAAACCCTAAACTCAAGTACCTTGTCCCACAATAGCTTAGATGAAGTCCTTACGGCTTAAAACACTTATATAAAGTGTTATCTATGTCTAGGATGTCTTAAACATTATTAATTAGTCTTTTGAGTCTAATTGAGTGCATATATGTGTGATTATATGTTCATTAGGATTGTAGTGTGTGCACAAGTCCTTGCTTGACACCTAGCAATCCGATACCGTCCAATTCATCCCAATCACCAACTACAGGTGAGTTCATACCCCTAATCAATGTTTTAATGATTTTAAATGCTTTAATGGGGGGGGGGGGAATACAAGTAGAAACAAACATGTTATTAAATCATTGATATGTATTTTATAACTGTGTTTGTCATTTAACAGATTTCACATGCTACAAAATGTGATGCATGAAATGGTATTACATCCAAAAAGCACACTATTACCAAATGTTTTACTTTTGAAATGTTATAGTTTGCATCTTTCAATTAGTTTCTCACACCCTTGAGTAGTAAGAGTGTGTAAACTTACAGGGTCAACTAGTTATATTACAATAGATTATCATAGGGATAATGGGAAGATATCAAACATTACTTCTATTACAAGGAGTCACACAAGAGTTAGTTCATTCATGAGTCTTTATTAGTACATTACCTGATACATGAGTACCTTTACATATGGTTACATGATACATGAACACGCTTACATGAACACATTACATGAATACTTTTACGTAGATACATCGACCTGTGTATACTTACATGAATATCTGAACTTCGGTTCGTTAGGATGAATTATTAGTACCTTCAGTAAATCGTCCTGCCATACCAGTTCAACGGGATTCAGTTACGGGACTAACCATTCCTGGAACCTATTGTTCGCTACAGAGGTTAATTGGACAATCTTCAGATGTTCATTAGGTTATCTATTTCGCTTATAGCAAGGTAGAGTCGGTTACGGGAATAACCATTCCTGGAACCTACTGTTCGCCACAGAGGTTAATTGAACAATCTTCGGATGTTCATTAGGTCATTTACTTCGACTACATCGATGTAAAGTCAGTTACGGGACTAACCATTCCTGGAATCTACTATTCACCACAGAGGTTAAATTGAACAATCTTCGGATGTTCATTAGGTTATATCTTTCGCGTCAGCAACATAGTGTTACCCCCGGGTAACCCAAGAGTAATACTTTCATGGGTATATTTTCCTATTTACTTTATTTGGTGATACATTCACATAAACGATGAGTTAGACTAAGCACTCTTAGTACTAGTCATTACACAGGGAAAACTATCATTTTACAAATAGAACATTCGGGTCTTGGTAGAAGACTACATTTCATACTTATAGAAAATAAGGGTTTTTCTTGGGATTTCATAATTACCTCAACATTTTCATCTAAAGGTTTACATGGCTTTCAAAACAGATTTTCACAAACAAGGCAATAACACTTATATACTTATGAATTCACCAGCTTTAAAGCTGATACTCGCTTTCAAAATAACTTGTATTCTCAGGTCACCAGTAGACATGTACGGAGGCCAGGTTTTGAGAAGACGGAGCAGACAAGTTTCGTTCTTTTATTTTAATTGTATATTTTTGGTGTCTTACTACACTGAAAGAACACACATGTATTAAAACTTTACTTATAATGCAATGGATGATGTTGTTGCTTTTTTATTATATTACACTTTTGTGATACTGTACATGACGTCCTCCACCCCTGAACGTTTACGCCATTCGTGGTTTTGGGGTGTGACAAATTGTTGATTCCTATAAACTCAAATGTAAGATGAGAGGCTTGTTCACAACCAGTAAGTAATACTAAGTAGAAAGAAACAAATTGATGATATTACCTGGTCAAGGAGGAAAATGACAAGAAATGGTACATAGAAAATATATATAAATATGAACTGGGAAGTGAGAAAATTATGATTACTAGGGTTTACAGTTCAGGACTAAAGTTTCAAGCTTTACAGTTCTGTTCCTTCTCAACACATCAAACATGGTTGACATGTTCTTATCAGTGTTTGTTTTCTCTTCTATAAGCAAGCTACAAAAATCCAATAGAAAGTACACGTGTTTATATGATGATGTGAGTGAGGAGAGAAAAAGTGATATACCATTGTATTTGGTTTCTTTGATTTGTGTAACCCTTGCAGTTGAATCAAGAGATGTAAACACCAGGGCTCTGTATTACAAAAAAACAACAAGCTTTCTTATATAAAAAAATAAGGGTATGGAAAGGTCAAAGTTCTAAAGTCTGAATTAAAGAATTTATCAGAAAGAAAGAGAGGGAACCTTGAATCCTGTGAGAAGGCTAGGGTTGTAACAAGGCCAAGATGTGCTTTCTTCACTACAATCAAGTGAGGACAATTAAGTGAGGACCAGAGACACCTTTGTTTTCCATGAGATATGCAATCAAGGAGATGGTTTGAGTTGTCTTCCCCAATCCCATTTCATAAGCTAATATTACATTCAGATTGTTGTTAAATAAAGACAACATCCATTGAAGCCCTTATAGTTGGTAGGGTCTTAGTTCTCCACCCTGAAGTATTGCAGGCTGCTTTGTTACCTGTACAAAAATGCATCCCAACCACAAAAATGATCAATACCATTAGCTCATATCTCATTAGGGGGTGTTTGGCGTTTCCTTTCTAAAATGATGAAATCTGAAAGAATCATAACCTGCCAAGTATTATTATTATGATTATTATGATTATTATTATTATTATTATTATTATTATTATTATTATTATTATTATTATTATTATTATTATTATTAAGTTGGCAGGAAATCTAATAATAAAAAGTTAAATCCTACTTTATTTTATATTCTTATTTAGAATGAATTGAGTAGAGTTGACTTTTTTTTTTTCAATTTTGGTCCCTTTTTTGAGGTTCTTGTGATGTTTTTGGTCCCTGTTTCACATAAAATGAATATTTTTGTTTCTTGAGTATGGCTGATTTTTGCAATATTGATCTTAAAAATATAGTTATTTTACTTAGGAACAGGGACCAAGAACGTTACAAAATCACAAATAAGGGCCAAAATAGCAAGGGGAATCTTTTTGAGAACAGAATTGCAAAAGTCAGCTATACTCAAGAGACCAAAAAAGTACTCTTTTATTTGCATATATATTTCCTTTGTTTATATTAAATATATAACTTTAACTATTTTATGTTATTTACAAGTATATTTTGGCCTTTTAATACAAAATTATAAAACAGAATCGAATTCCTTCCACCCTACCTCATAATGGTAAAATCCATCAAGCACTGAATTTCAAAGGATTCTGATGGAACAGGAATGCCATGGAATGGAATCATGAATTCCAATTCCATTGGGTTCCTTCGAAATTCCCACAATCCAAACATGCCCTAAATAGCCATAGCTCAATGACTTTAAGATTGTATCTATTACATGGGTTATTTTCAATGATCAGGATAAAGATGGCATTCATGTCTTTTACACAGATGAGGATAAAGAGCCTTTTTGAGTGGGAGAAAAACATTACCTTCTCCTGAATTGAATGGATGACTGAATTATATTGTCGTTGTCCTTCAAGGAAGTCAGAGGTCTTCACTCCACTATCAAGTTTCGCCTCAATTAAATCGACATCCACATCAAGATGTGATTCATCAGGAGTTCCAATCTTTGAAGCCGAGGATGATTCAGGCAATTCAGTTTCTGGAGCATTCAGAGGTTCAATTCCATCATGTTCAGCATCTTTTTGATGCCTAACAACAGCTCCTAAACGCACAAGAAGATCATTTGTTTTCCCTAAAAGCATAGTTAACCTTTCATTCTTGCTTTCCTCAACCATTCTCATGTAAGCTTCCTGATGTATAAAAGTAGATACATTATATATTATACATAGATATAAATATAGGGAAATAATTTACATACTTGAACAACATCATTCCTTTGCTTCCTACGTTTTTGAGAGGCCTGAACTTGCAACTGGAGTTCCCTTATTGCATTAAGTATTTCTGCAAAGAATTTCCTCTTCCTAGTTTCTACTCTATTCTTTTCTTCCTCCTCCAATTTCGTTAGTCTCTGCAACAAATGATGTTCAAAGAAGCATAAGCATTAATCTTGCATTTTTCTATTACAACATTGTACTTTCAACTTTTTTCTTATCAACACATTGTACTTTAAAAACTCTATCCAATTATACTATGGATTTCTTTTTCTCATTACAACATTGTACTTGAAAAAATCTACTGAAGTACAATGTTGTAGTAGAAAAAGATGCAAGTAGAATTCTATGATAAGGAAATAGATGAAAGTATATAGTTGTTTCTTGCATTTAACCCATTAAATGTTAATCTTTAGACACAAAAGAAAATATGGAAAAGCAAGATGTTATAAACTACAGTATACCTTAAGTCCATGGAGTTCAAGCAAACACTTTGACTGAAGGTCTTCACCTCTTCTTAAAGGTACTTCTAAATTCATGATTAAAAAAAACAAATGAGTAAAGTTAAATGATATCTACAAACAACTTCACCTGCCTGTAAATATTCATGTAGAATTGTATAAGACATCAAATAAAGGTCTAGGGTGTTGGTTTACAGAGCATTAGGACTTTAATTCCTTACAAAGATTATGGTAAAACAATTCGAATTCTGTGAAAGGAGAATTCCTTTTAAATACAATGTAATGTGATTTTAAACCATCAACATAGTAATAACTTCTTCAAGAAGGGAACCAGAAACAATGAAAATAACAGAAATATATTGGAGTTGACTGGTCGCAATTCCATTACCGGATATCAAGCATTCTTGAATCCAAAGGCAAGAACATGGAAACAATGAAGGTGCTTTCTATCAATCTACCATAATCAAATTTGCACCCTTGATGTAATTATGAAAATAGGCAAAATGCAAAAATCAAGTTTATGCTGCCAAAAAGAAACTGCATTTAACTACACAGAGATTACCAAGCAATCTGAATATTTCTCTACAATGTTAAAGTATAATAAAAATGATTCTTATGGCAACCTTCAAGTTCTGTCAAACGATTTTAGATGTGGCTCTCGATCCATTTTTCCCTTGTTTCTGCCATTTCAGAACCTGTTATGTGATTAGATCGATGTTTGACCAAAGCGTCCTCAAGGTCTGCCATTAAATCTCCTCCATTTGGAAATGGAGAGTTATTCTGTAATGATATCAAAAAGTTAGGCAGACACACCATGTAATAGTTATAAGTAAAACATATTTTACTCGGTAAATTCTCCTAAACATGAACAGTAGACCATAGGTCTAAACCTAAAACTGAAATTACATATCCATTGAACATAGGTAGCCCAAAGATGTTTGCTAAACCATACACAGATCAAAAACTACAAGGCAGTTCATATAGACAAACGGAAAAGTAGAATTCAACTAGAGAGAATTGCATTGAGAGTATTACAATTGAGCATACCATGATTAGCCGTAAGCTGTCAATTAAACTAAAACAACACAACCCACTGGTCAAACCAAATCCTTGCGCTTCTGTACTAGGGTTTGTAAATGGGAAGCCATGTTCCCCTTATTTGCTGAACGGATGAAGAAAAAGGACCAAGGCTAGAAGTGCAACCGGACTAGGGTTTGTAAATGTGAGGAGTCGTTGTAGATGGAGTAGGGAGGAGGTGAAGACGAGTTCTATTACCAATTTTATGTTGAGATTATTGTGTCTAATCGTCGCCATAAAGATACGATCAAGAGAGAATGGTCTTCGATTTCTGGAAGGAAGCGAGGGTGTTACAAAGAGGGGGGATCAGAATCGCGGGAGATCTAAGGAGAGAGTGAGCGGTCTTCGATCCGATCGAGAGAGAATCGTCGCCATAAAGATATGATCGAGAGAATGGTCTTCATGTTTCTGGTGGTGGCGGCTGTTAGGTTTTACAGACAGAAGGAGGGGGAGAAAATGAAGGTCATCGGCAGGTGGAGAGAAAAGAAGAGCGGGTCTTCAAAAAATTTGGGGATTTTGTTTCCACCGTATCATTTCCCACCTAAAAGGCGTGTTTCATTAAAAAATTATAAAGCGACACACTTACACGACGCACATTTTATGAAAGGCGCCCTCCGCATTACTTTTTTTTTCTTTTCTGACACTAATTTTAGGGCATGTATAAATACGCGTCCTCAATCCTTAAAATTTTGGAAAACTGACACTAGTTTTTAGGGCACGTACAAATGCGCGTCGTCTATCAGTGTGTGTCATTGTTTGCGCGTCATTAAAGGCCAGTTTTCTAGTAGTGCGAATCGCGAAACTTCTTACCAACTCGTCGAGTTGATAGCCTACTCGTCGAGTCCGTTTGGAATCAGCATTTTCTCAAAACACGAAAGTCGTCCGAAATTGTGTCTAGTTTTCCGAACATTTTGAATCTCGTCAATCAGAGTTATGGTTCATGAGATATGGCCAAAACACTGACAAGGAGTCAAGCTGTCCAGCAACATCCTTCTTTCTTCAAAATCCAAGATCCAAGTTTCCAATCGCTAGTTCCGCTTCCTTTTCCACCCGAGCATGTAATTGTTGCTGAAAAATGAAATTATAAACTAATTAAGCACCTTTTGTTCATTAAATGAGACAAAAACAACATAAAGTATTAAGATAATGCATGAATTTTATAACTAAATATGCCCATATCAGTGACGATCCGAGCTTGAGTTTCAGGTTGTAGACTTCGTACTCCAGAATGTGTCTCCTTGGAAAGGAGTGATCCGATTCAGGAAGAGGGGCAAGCTGGGGACCCGGTAGATTGTCCCTTTCAGGGTGATCGCGATGGTGGGTAGGGTAGCGTATCGTTTAGAGCTACCTGCAGAGTTGGGTCAGATACATGATACCTTCCATGTGTCTCAGCTAAGGAAGTGTATATCTGATGAGTCGGCAGTGGTACCATTGGAGGATATTCAGTTGGATGCGAGCCTAAATTATGTTGAGAGGCCAATTGCGGTGGTGGATCGGAAGATTAAGGTTCTGAGGAACAAGGAGGTGCCCCTGGTTCAGGTCCAGTGACAACATCGGAAGGGGTCCGAGCTGACTTGGGAGCCGGAGGCGGAGATGCGTGAGCAGCAGCCAGAGTTGTTTGCAGAATGAGACTTCGAGGGCGAAGTCTGATTCTAGTGGGGGAGAATTGTAACATTCGGATTTCCAGGTATCATATTTTAATTGTTTAATTTGAGTTATGAGGAGGGACTCAGTGAGTTGACGCTTAGACTCGCTGAGTAGGATCACGATTGCTGATTGGATTAATGAACGGCCTCGACGAGTCGATGGGTGGACTCGACAAGTCTGCGCTCATGTAGAAAACCCTAAATCTCCGGGCATGTGCCCTATTTAAAGGACCTTATATCTCTCATTTTCGGCTACCAGTCCAGAGAGAGAAACCCTAGAGAGCTTGAGTAAGTTGTGTGTGTGTGTGTGAGAGAGAGAGAGAGAGCTAGTTTGATCCTTTTTTGTTGTGGTTTTGCAAAGAAAAAGGTGTTTCCAGCAAGAGAAGGTCAAGGGGTTTGTGATTCTGTGGTTTTCAAGCATGGGTCTTCATTGTTGAGGTAGTAAATCGACACTTTCTTTTGTTTTGTACACATCCTTGAATCTAGGGTTTTCTATACCTCTTTAATGGCTTGAATTGATGCATATGTTGTCCCTCTTAGTGTTAGACTCTGGATATGGACCTTTAGAGGTCCAGAGAGCATTTCCTATCCAGCTTTATGTTGTCCCATGGTGGAAATGAACCTAGGATGCCATTTTAGAAGCCATTTCACCAAAAGAAGCTTTGAATGCTTTGCATGAGTGTCAATATTTGACCTTTACGTGATTATTGGACTTAAGGAAGTCAGATCTATAGGTTAGAGAAGCAGATCTGGCCTCAGAAGGTCAATTGGGTGATGGTTATGGAAGAAACTCACCGAGTTCAAAGGGGACTCGACGATTTGAGTCGGGTTGCCCCGCGACTCGTGATCGGATGTAGCCCGTCGAGTGGAAGGTTTACTCGATGAGTCGAGTGAGGTTTAGAAAGATTCAGAGGACACACTTGGACTCACCGAGTCACCTATGTGCACTCGACGAGTCTGGTCAAAGTTTGACTATTGACTTTCGTTCACTTTTAGTGTTGGGTCAACACTGGGACTGTTGGACCATTAGAAGGGTAAAATGGTCTTTTAGCCTTCTGAGAAAACATGGGAACGAACTAGTCTAGCCTGGAGAGCCGTTATTGATTTTAGATGATTTCTTATATGTTTAGGCGGGGCTAGGTCATTGCTACGAGGTTCAGGGATACCGAGCACGTAAGTTTCTAGACAGTATACGAGGTGAGTCTTCTCACTATACTTTACCTGGAGTGGTAACTATGTGTGACCGGAAGGTCTTATATGTTATGCAGAATATGTGATATGTGTTGTTATGTGATATGTATGTGCTATGTTAGTTTAAGAGTACCATGATATGGACCGAATGGTCAACAGAGTATGGATCGGAAGGTCAAGATGATGAGGACCGGAAGGTCACACGGGTAGTGTCAGAAGGTCTACCAGAGTTGGGACGGAAGTCCCCTGAGACACATGGATCGGAAGATCCCATAGATTTATCTCCATGAGTGGCCTATGTGTTGTATGTGGTATTTTGAGGAACTCACTAAGCATTTATGCTTACAATGTTATGTGTTATGTTTTTCAGGTACTAGCGATGATCGCGGGAAGGCGTCGACATGATCCGTACACACTGGTAGGAGATTTGTTTTATGATCTTGGGATATGTTTTTATCCTGATGACATTTGTTAACTTGAGAAATTGATTATATTGAATGATTTTTATGTTATTTGAAAAATGAAAAATTGTTTTGAAAATTTACATTGTTACACTGCATGAAATAGGTGATATAACCCGAGCAACCCTGCTGAAGATAGCAACTGGCCCTTGCCGCATAACACAAAATCGGCCCACGTTGTGGTCTCTCCCCATGAATCACCAACTCTCCCCCACTTTGGGTCCGAACCTGAACCAACTATTGTTCATAGTCGATCACTGCCCTAATTAGGGCTCAACCAATCCATGCCCACGATAACTTGTTCCCATGTAGAGGAATGGGAACCAAATCAATCGGATATTGTTCGCTGAATAACCGGAGAGTACAACCCTGATGGACCCTCGCAACTCAAAGTGACCTATCATCAACAATCTCAACATCTAGAGGACAATCCAGCTCCCTCAGAGCTCCAACAAATATCTTGCTAAGCGCAAGCGATACAAACGATCGGGTAGCCCCTGGATCGAACAACACTAAAGTAGAATACCGTTCATGAATAACAATCCTAAAATAAAACATATAAACATAAGCAAGCAGTTCAATATAAATAAAGAGATAAGGAGAAGATATACACCCATCACCACATCGGGAGCTGCACGCGCCTCCTTTGTCGTCAACTGGAAAGCCCTTCTCTTCATCACATGCATGTCTGCCCGGCCATGGAAACCGTTAGTAATCCGAAGAGTTGCAGGAGTAGGTGCTAACATCGGTCCTGCTGCAACTAAATTCAGACAATGGGCCTTCTTGTGGCCCTTCTGATTGCACTGAAATCAAATCAGATCAGATATCGGGTGATGGTGGTGGTAGCAGTACAATCCCTGCTGATATGACTAGTTCGGCCGAACTTGAAGCAGCTAGAACCACCCACCATGCACGTCCCCTGGTGCGACCTGCCGCACTTTCCACAGCAACCTCGGCCCTGCTGTCCCTTCCCTCTCAAATCAACAACCTTAGGTCTCTTTCCCGGATCCTCAGCACTCGACATAAAATTTGGCTTCCTCTTCTTTTCCATCTCCAAATCAATCTCCCTCTCCCTAGCTCGTGGTATCATGTCCTCCAACGTCTTGCAGCTGGATCGGCTCACAACCCATCGAATGTCACTCCTTAAAATATCATGATATCGGGGTTTCTTCATATCTTCGTCTACCACATACTGCAGGACCAGAAGTGCCCTCTCCCGAAACATAGTGTTGATCTCCGCCACCGTCTCCGTAGTCTAGCGGAGATCCTAAAACTCTCGCACCAACTGTTGCAACTCAATCACTGGTGCAAACTTAGCTCGGAACCTAGTCGAGAAATCATCCTAGTTCATTACATCAACATCATCATCACTCATTGGACGTCCTACCTCCTCCCACCAATCCCATGCCATGTTCTTTAGAAGGCAGGAAGCTAGTCTGGCCTTGTCCCCTCGAGACAATGGCTGGTGCGGAAGGCGTTAGCAACATCTGCTAACCACCTCCTACTCGCAATCAGATGCCTCGTCCCATGATAATCCGGAGCTCTACATGCCCGGAACTCCCTAAAGGTCAATGAACGCATCCCAACCAAAGCCACAACCTCTACACGAAAGGCGCTCAACCGCTCATCTAGAGGCTCCATAATACCCTCCTTGACCGAGCCAAAGATCACAGGAGTCTATTCAAGGATATTTTGCATAATCTCAGATGAGATGAACTCCCTCGCCTAGCTGCCAAGCTCCATATTGTGCATAGGTCTGCCTCGCAATGTCACCATATGGAAAATAGACCAAACAAACCATCATAATGTGCATCAAATATATACATCGGGCAATCAAAACTCCTCAAGCTCCCTGGCTTCTTCGCAGCCCTCCTTGAATTGAGTACGAATCCTCTGCTTCCAGTAGTACGAGCCTATACTGCCTTCTACATCTATCTGTACTTTCCTCAGGGACTATCATGACTCTACCAAATCAACTTATATCCATACAATTTCCCCCTCACAAATAAGGCTCCCAGCACTAGATCTCATCCTTGGTTTTCCTAGGCAAACTCCAAACCACTCTCCGTCATCAGCTGCAGAAGGAACTACCACTAACTTCCTCTAACTAGCTCATGAATACAGTTATATATTACTAAATCCAGATAATTCTTTGAATGAAAGGTCTCACGCTACAACGGTTGGACTCAGACAAGATTTGCGCAATAGATTTAAAACCTAACCTTCTAAAACTACTTTGATCCCATAATATATAACCTAGCATATTCTCTTACTAGTTAGCGGAAACTAGTTAAAATTCCTTAAAGCACAAAGCAAGCATCATTGGAGCATCAAGTAATCAGGACCAAGAATCACCTAACCAGGCCATCTTATCACTGACTGATCAGTACTAGCATGCAAGTCTACAAGCTCATACAACAGACATAAAAAGGCATCTTTCCTAACATTCTATTATGCAAAAACTAAGCAGATCCTTAGCCCTAACTAGCAGCGGTTCACAAATTAATAGATCAAAGCATATCAGATAGCATGTATGTGTATTTTGGGAAAACTTACTTGAGCTCGACTGATTGCATGCACCACACCCTTGCTTATTGTAGAAAACCATTTTCTTAAAATATATTTCTTTTAGGAAAAACTTTATCGGATCCTCAGTTTGAGTTCAGACACACCTGAGAGTGTGCCCGAATCCCTCAAACCAAGGCTCTGATACCAACTTTAAACGTCCCAAATATATGATCCAAAAATTTCATTTTTAATTTAATAAATAAGTATTCTAAAACATTATCCGTACAACCGGAAGGGAAATAAGTGCATCAAAACATCATATCAGTCAGAGTAATATCCCAAGCAGAAACCATGTGGTGTGTGCGATGCTGTCAACCCGAGCTCTTCCCTTGGAACCGGAAGTACCTGAAACATAAATTGAAAACCGTAAGCACAAAGCTTAGTGAGTTCCACAATATACCACATACCAAACATAAAACACATAATGGGCCCCGCCCAAATAGTATAACAGGCCCCGCCCTAACTCGCATAACGGGCCCTGTCCAATGAGTATAATAGGCCCTGTCCTAACTCAAATAATGGGCCCCACCCAATGAGTATAACGAGCCCCACCCTAACTCGCATAACGGGCCCCACCCACATACAATTTATACTACATGACAAGCAATATCATACAAGATAATCATCGGGCCCCGCCCAGTAAGCATACAAGCACATATACATACTAGTGTCACACAGACAATGAGTATTCTAACATATCAAATCATGGGTCGGAATTGGTGCCTTCGGCCTACTAAACATGGTGAGGAAACTTACCACAACTACCGAATCTCATTGAAAATCCCTAGCTGTTGTCATGATGAATCCCCGAGCTATCAATACAAATAGCACCCAATTAACATTAGGGTTTCAATACATATCCAACAATCTAAACTTAGGGTAAAAAGACCATTTCACCCATTACTCAGTTTAGTCCCAGACAAAGGCCCAACTAAATATCTAGAAGGCCCAAAACCAATAATCAATCAAGGCCCACTTATGGCCTAATTTTCCAAATTTGGCCCAAAATCCTTCATGGGCTGTACCATAAAGCCCAACAAACTTCCTAGTCGAACCTCTTAGCCCAAAAGCTTGATCCGCTAAGGCCCAAGGCAACAATGTCCATAGAAATGACCCAACCAAGGCCCAAAAGCTGCAAAGCCTAACAGACTAAGTACGCGGGGTGTACTCAGCTATACGCTAAGCGTCCACGCAACTTGGGTTGTGAATCGCGGATACAGACTTGTACGACTAGCGTACCCAACCATTAAACCAAAATCAACCATAAGCTCTTAATGCTTAAGACTAGAAGCCCAAACCACAGATCCAAGTCCTAATAAACGTTTATAACCATAAATTCACTAACTTTTTGACTTTGCATGCACCATAAAGACCCAACTTCAAAATATAACACCCTACTTTCATCAAATGGGCATAAACTCTTGCATGGATGAATTTAAACCTTAAAGGTGACAACTTTATGCATCTAGAACCTCAGAAACACCAAGTATGGCAACACAAAGCTCCTAGAGTGGTATCAAACCACTAGATTTCATTCTTGGGGCCAAAAGGGACCAAAACACACAAATGAAAGATCTAAGCCACTAATGAGAAAGTTCATAGCTTTTTACCTCAAATAAGCTGGAAATGAAGCAAATAAACAAGATCCACAAGCTCTTCCTTGATCCACCACCTTACACCAAGCTTCTACTCCTTGAATATGAACCAAAATCACCAAAAGTAAACACAATGAGCT
Organism: Lactuca serriola; assembly: GCF_051521515.1. Taxonomy (NCBI): domain Eukaryota; kingdom Viridiplantae; phylum Streptophyta; class Magnoliopsida; order Asterales; family Asteraceae; genus Lactuca; species Lactuca serriola. Next base: position 53,945,737 of record NC_136416.1, read on the forward strand.
CAAAACACAATGGAGAAGCTTAGGGTTTCGTTCTTGAGGCTATAGGGACAATGGAGACTGAGAAATTTGGGTTTCATGGTCCATAATGATGCTTATATAGTGCCCAGCCCCGAAAATTAGGGTTTCCAAATGACTCACATACGCTCTGCGTACATACACGTACGCTTAACGTATGTGCCCGGAGTCCCGATCCCGTCTCGCATGAGTACGTCAAGCGTACCATGTGGTACGTCCTACGAAATTGCTTTATATCTTGTACGCTAAGAGTACCATGTGGTACGCCCAACGTACAACTCAAGGACCAAAAATGCAACATTAAGAACAATAAGGGAAATAAAGAAACTTACCAGGATTCATGCATTACAGTCTAGCTATAGTCTTTCCTGCCATGGTACATCCATGGTCTTTCATGCAAAAGTCATAAAGACAATATAGCATATTGTGACACCTAGTGTCCTACATAGTATAGTGAGATGACTCACCTGATTAAAGAGCTTAAATCCACTACCCAAAGTATAATTAATCAACTACACGAACTACCTAACCAAACAGAGACTAAGGCCCCGTTTGATACGCATCTTTCCAGGTCCAAACAAAATGTTTCTGGCTGAATGGACCGGAAAGGCTGTTTGATTTGCACAAAACAAGGGGTCTTTCCCTGTAAGATATGTCTTTCCCAGAAAACCCCAAAATCATATCTTTCTGGCTGAATGGGCTGGAAAGAGAATTATACACCAAACCCCGCCTCTTTCTTTCTTTATTGGATTATTAATTTTTTAAATAACTTTTTTTTTTAATTTATTTTTTATTGAATTATTACTTTTTTTTTTCATCATTCAGCTCAGTCAATCAGATGTACAATCAAATAGCATGGTTTTTTCACAGTCGGAAAACTTTCCCAGACAGAAACTATCAAACGAGACCTAAACCTTAGTTTATAGCTCAAGCCCTTCAATTTGACCCAAAGTCAAACTGGTCAAAAAGTCAACGGTCAACAGTCAAATTCAACGATCAACCAACCAATAACCACCACGTTGTGGCCAATCCCTTTGGCTGTGGCATGGTCAATATAGGACAAAATAGACGCGAGGCATGCAAACCAGCACACCATGGCTAACACCCCACCATGTTGTGGCAAACACCCAAACAACTTATTTCATTAAGCTCTTAACCACTAAGTCTAGAGCCCTAAGGCTCAAGTCTAATTCTTCTGATGATTCTCATGGATAAAGTTTCCAACTTTATCCATTCCAAAGGCTCAAAACAATGAGACCTCTAAGCTTAACTCTCCAAGGGACCTAAAATATCACAAAGGCCATGCATACCACTCAAATGAAGATGAAGTCCATATATTAGCACCACAATGGGTCTAGAACACTTAAAGATTCAACCTTTTACTGTGGATTTGTCCAATATCAAAATTAAAATTCATCAAAATGGACAAAACAAGCAGTTTAAACATTAAAACTCCAAATATTCTTATATCCAAAGATGAAACACAATAAAGCAAGGATCTTCATAAATTGAAAGGGTCCAGAAGAGTAGAGATAGTAAAGATCTACAAGCTTCAAGCTTCCAAGCACAACCTTTCTTGCTTTCCTCACCAAAACACCCAAAAAATGCACCAAAAGAGGTTTAAGGAGAGGAGAAGCTCAAACTATGAAAATGAAGGCTAGGGTTTGCTTGCAAGGAGCTCTTGAAGAGTTGGAGGTTGAAAAAAGGACCTAAAATTTGGAATAATGCCTTTCAATACGAAGCAACCCCTAATTTTATGAGCTTGGGATGCACATTTCACCACGCCGTGGTTATAAGCTTTTACTTATTCAATTCCAACTTGAAACAATCATAATTTCTTTGTTCCACATCCATTTTTAGTTATCTTTATATGTATGCAAAGGTATTAAAAAGATCCTTAATACCATTCAATTGCTTATGACCTAAAACATATCAAACTAAATTCATTAATTCATGAAAAGAGTTCGAAATATCATTTTTCCCATTTTACCTTTTGGCTCCAATTCACACTTTCAGGGGCTTAAATCACTTCAACAACATTATCAACATCTAATAAGGGGCTAAAATTTATTCCCTTCTAGCCCAGGACCTTTACTCGACGATGTCCCAAAATTAGAAACATCCCAAAATCGGATGTTACACATATTTATGTATGGTTAATGCCGAAAGTTCAAGTTAATTTTGAGTCTAGTTACTCCATGATATTTTCCATGACCTGTTGATGGCTCTAACTAGGGTGAAAATTTTTATTTTCACTAAATGGTCTGAATTTAGCTACATTAAGACCTTGTTCTGTAAAATCCATAGTAAATTATAAAAAAGCTATTATGGACTTGTACAAGTAGTCCCTTAAAAGATAAAAGATAGAAATACTGGAATATGAAAAAATATTACAGTTTTGACTCGCTTTGGTGGTGCTAAAGTGGTCGGGAACAGGTTGTTGTTTCGGGTTAAAAGTTGGAAAATAAGTCAATTAGTTTATTTATATATTTATGATAAAGGCTAACCATTTATACTTGTAATTGCTATTATAAGATATTTGTGAGGTTATTTGGTGGTGTTGGATACCCGGCTACTACCTGAGGTGTACGTTGTAATTGGTGATCAGTTTCTGACTACATTGTGTGATGTTGTGCATCCTTTACTTTATTTCATGTATGCTTGGAGGAAAAGGCCATGAATGTAATTACCCAACTCATGATTTAGAGTTGGCAGTGATAGTTTTTGTATTGAAGTTGTGGAGACACTATATGTATGGTACAAAGTGTAAAAAATTCATTGATCATAAGAGTCTTCAATACCTATTTGATCAGAAGGAGTTAAACATGAGACAAAGGCATGGCTAGAATTACTCAAGGACTACGGCTACGAAATACTTTACAATCATGATAAAGTGAATGATGTAGTAGATGCTTTGAGTAGAAAGATCAACCTGGAGAGGAAAATACCAAGAGTGTTAAGAATTGAAATTGTCTCAAAAATTATGGAAAGTATTAAAAAGTATAAGATTGAGGCCTTTGAAGGATATAATCGAAAAGAAGAACTTTTGGGAAAGATGGTATAGTTTGGGTCGAACAACCAAGGGTTGAAAGTATTCCAGAACAAAATATAGGTATTAAAGATGGGTGGAATAAGGGATATTCTTTTGGAAGAATCTCACAAGACCATGTGCTCTATTGATACCAATAGCACCAAGATGTATATGGATTTGAAACCATACTACTGACGGCCAATGATGAAACTTTATGTCGTTAAATATGTAGCCAAGTGTGTGACATGCACAAGAGTGAAGACACAACATCAAAAATCATCTGGGAGTTTAGAACCATTACCAGTACCCATGAGTAAATTGGAGGACATTACCATGGATTTCATAACCAAACTACCCAGAACGAAAGAAGGTCACGATATGATTTAGGTGATTATGGACCGATTGAAAAAAAATGCATATTTCATAGCATCCAACGAGAGATGGTCTATTGAAAAGCTCGATAAATTTTACCTGAAAGAGATAGTAAAAACTCATGGTGTTCCCCTGGCGACTGTTTCAGACCGAGATAGTCGTTTCACTTCAAGATTTCGGAAGGGATTACACAAAGAGATGGGTACAAAACTATGTTTGAGTATAGCTTACCATCGGTAGAAAGATGGCCAAAGTGAAAGACCAATTCAAAAACTAGAGGATATGTTGCAAGCATGTACTTTGGAATTCATGGGTAACTGAGACAAACATCTACCACATGGCGAATTTTCTTACAACAAGAATTGCCATTCGAGCATTAAGACGAAACCTTATCATGAATTATACGAAAAGAAATGTTTTGTGACATCTTGTTGGCTCGGGGCTAGACAAAAAAATTTATGGTGTCTGAGATTGTCCATTAGACCGTCGAGAATTTGAATATAATCAGAGACATAATGATAGCAACCTAGAACCATCAAAAAAGATAAGCAGATAAAAAGTGACACCCAATGACTTTTAAACTCGGAGACCTGGTTTTACTTAAAGTCTCTAAATGCATGGGACTTATTTTGGGAAACATGGAGAGTTGAGTCCAAGATTTATTGGACCATTCAAAGTGCTTCATAGAATTAGGAACCAATCCTACAAGCTAGAGTTGCCAACTGAATTTTAAGGCATTCATAAGACCTTTCATGTTTGTTACTTGAGGAAGTTATTAGGAGAAGTTCCTAATTTGATTCCATTTTTAGAATTAAAAATTGATGAAAAAAAAAAGATTGATTTAAGAGCTTAAAGAAAATTTTGACCATAAGATGAAGAAATTGCGACGTAAGATGGTTGACTTAGTGCTTGTGCGATGAAGGCATACGGCAGGGCCAAATCTTACTAGGCATATAGAAAGTGACACGAGGAGTCGCTATCCACATCTATTTTTTGATGCATGATTCCAGGACATAATCATCCTAAGGGGATATAATTGTAACTTCCATATTTCTTGTTGACATTTCTTATAGAAATTTATATTTATGTCAGTCGACAGTTGTAACAATTCTTGGCTTCCTACTGATCTCCACGAATCTTGATCTCTTCCCACGGCATAGGAATCTTGACGTATTAATCATATGTCAAGGGGGTCGCTTTCAACTCATGGATCAAAGATTGGCTTAAGATGATATTTGTAGAAGGATAGAGAATCCATGATCCAGAATCACTAAATTATGTTTATTCCTCATACATAAATGGGAAATTTAATTTCACTTAGGGCGTTCTTTGTTTCTCTGTTGAATCCAACCAGTACAGAGGATTTTAACAAGATCTATGACTCTGGAATGTTCATTTTTTGCAAGGTTACTCGGAGGATTATATTGATGGAGCTTCTTCCATCCACCAAGATTCTTCTAACACAGTGATTTGCAATGTATAGGTTCAACACCAATCTTTTATGATGAGGATCCAGGATGTTTTCTCTCTCATATTCAAAAAAATATATCCTCATTCATGTTTGTGATGCCTTTATTGTTTCTTGGGCCCTCATCATTTTCCATCTTTAACACTTTTGCATGCCTCTTCGTTACAAAGTAGGTTGTGCGGTATATATTGGATCCTCGTGAGATGAAGTTTATGACTTTAGCATCTCGAGGATGTGACGTTGCTCTTTCCATAATCTTGGTGGAATCTTGGTCTTTATCCTTAGGATTGAAATTCTTTCTCCCCAAGATTTTCTTAAGATGATAGCTTATTTCTTTTCTAAGGTCAATGCAATCGTCCGTCTTATGACCGAAATCTTCATGGTAGACGCACCATTTGGACCTATCTTTCCAAGTGTTAACTTTTTCATTATTCTTCGGTCATCTTGCCTTATCACCTAAATCTTGCATGGAAAAATTAGTCATTTAGTGTCAACATAAAAGAGAATAATTAGAAATCTTAGGATATTCTTAGTCATCTTCTTCGACTTCTAGTGCATTGACTATGTGCTTCTTTGGTTTCCTGTAAAGCGTTGGTCCGCAGAATCTTTGGGAAGATGTCTCAAATTTTCTTTTGCATCAACTTGTCTTCCTCTAGCCTTATGAATCTTAAGGCCATGTTTCTAACTTCATTAACTTTCATGCACGTGGTGATAACAAGATCCTCATAAAACTGGGATTCTATCTCCAAACCCGTTTTGTAGGCCTCCACAACAGTTACTACCTCTAGATGAAGAATATTTAATGCCTCTCTTCCGAACTTTCTGTGATAATCTATCAAATATTTGTAAAACTTTTTTGTAATCCTGTAAAGATCATTCCAGTTATTTACAAAACTTTTTGTATATCCCATGCTTTTGCATGATACTCCCTCCTTACAGTGGGGTACAACTTTTTTTCTCATTTGGAGGCAGAAAAATGGAGTACACAAATTCTGATATTGATGGAAGTCTTGAAGAATGGTCGTCTTTTGTTGCAGCCTTTATTTTTCGATGATATGTGTGTCAACAAACAATGTTTTTTGATAACTTTGACATGTTTGTTAGTATTTTACATATGTGGCCTATAATATTTTTGATAACTTGTTTGACATATGATGTTAATATATGAAATGTCTTGTTTTGCTATATATGTATTTTGTTTTGTATTATGAGAAATTAAGTATCATTCAATGTGAAAATTAGTAATTATACAAAATATATATAACTTTTTAAAAGACTTAAAATTATGACACGCAAATCGTGTTCGTAATGCACGTTGTAAATGTGTTTCGTGTATTTATGACGCACAGATGCATGTCATGTTCCTTTATGACTGAGGCTTTAATGACATGCATTTGCGTGTCATCTCTACCCTTTTATTACGTGGAATGTGTGTCATTAAATACCTATTTTCTAGTAGTGAAAATACCCTCACGTGCCATGAGTCTTAAGGGTTCCATCTTAAATAAAGGATCAAGATTGCAACAAGTTTTAATGGATCTTGTGGAATGAAGGTGTTACTTCCAACAAGTCATAGGGACCAAACATGTAATTTACTCTTAAAATAATTTAAGGAATATAGAGTTTTAATATTTCAAATATTCCTCATCTTATAATTAATTCCGTCCACCAAAGTTCAAACATATTATGTTGGATTAATAAGTTTGTAGGAAAGTTTCCTTATTTTTGGATTTGGTTATGTCTAGTTCAAATAAGGGTATTTTAGGAAATTTCGATTATCTTAGTATAAGTCGTTGCTTTTTCTATATTTGGTATTAGAATAGGATTCTAGTTGTTTTAGTATACATAGATGTCAAGCTCCACTTTTGTTAATCCAATATAAATGTAGCAAGTATATATTTTTTTGTGTGCTATGTACGTGTACCAAGAAGAATAAAGGAATTACTCCTTGCAAATTGTACTCTTCCTCTTTCTTTTATTTTGGTTCACAAGTCTTAATAACAACCTTTTGTTTACACTTAGTATCAGAGACTACGAATCGTGGAGATGTAGAAGGCTGGTTTGGGAGTAAGAAAAGGAATAGTCTTACGCTGCAGGGTAAACGTAATGGGTTCAGTTTAAGGGGGCATGATTCGTTTTTAAGTTCAAGTTGAAGCATCTCAATAGCAACCCCAATTTCTCTTGATCAGGCTTGTTCTAAAGATAACGAGAGACAAACCGGAGGTACATGATAAACAGACAGAAAGACATCAAAGCAAGTGGCTTTGATTCGATTCGTTTTTGCAGATGATAGAAGACAGTAAAGGTGGTCTCAACCATGTACTATTGGTCGGTGGAAAAAATGATCTCAGAACAAGCTTGATTAAAGAGGACAGGGTTGTCAAAAGAAAGAATAGGATGTCGATAGTTAAAGAAGAAGGTTTGATGTCATATCATGTTCTGATTTTGAACCTAAAGAATTATCTGGCGTGAGCAATCAAAGTCAAGTTGACTATGTGTGTACAAGACATATAGGAGATGGTTAAACCAAGGGTGTTCGGTAGAACAATCTCTCGGAATAGGATTGATTGGCACACATATGGTTGTCAAAACAAAAAGGGAATCGGCAAACAACACGGTGTGAACATTATGACATTGGAAGTTCAAATAAGGTGGTTTTAGATGTGGCCAAGGAAGAGGTCAGGGTTCTGGGAAAGGTTGACATGGTAATGAACGTGTCCAACGGGATGTCATGTTACATATTACACATGTTGTACACAATCAAAATGGTTGAGAGAAGACTTTAGTTGTGACCGGGATGGAGGATGGGTGTCCAGGAAAGTCGAGAATCGAGATGGTTTGAAAAGATGTTAATTAAACACTATTCTGAATGATCATTATGATCAAACCGATAATGGTTGATTGTTGGATTAATCGGTTTATAAGAAAATTTGTTTTTTTTTTCGGGTTTGGTTATGTCTAATTCAAATAAGGGCATTTTATAAAATTTTGATTATCTTAGTATAAGTCGTTGTTTTTCATATATTTGGTATTAGAATAAGATTCTATTTGTTTTAGTATATATATATATATATATATATATATATATATATATATATATATATATATATATATATATGTCAAACTCCATTTTTGTTTATCCAATAAAAGCACACCAAGTTTATTTCTTTTTGTGTGCTTTCTACATGCACGTTCACAAGAAGAAAAAAGGAATTAATTCGTGCAATTTGTCCTCTTCTTGTTTCTTTAATCTTGGTTCACAAGTTTTAATAACAACGTTCTGTTTAAATATTCTTCATTTTCATATATGCGGACAAATTTGGCATTCGGAAAAATTGGGTGTTTTGTGTAGCTAGTGGCATAGTCATTATTTTACTTTCATCGACTAGTAAATAATAAAATTTGTTTTGAGAATTTTACAGATTGTACGTTAAGTTAACGTAAAAAGAGTTTTGATGACATAAACCCACCTTAGATGTTCCCTTGAACAACAAATATATGCAGATAGCAGACCTTTATATTGATTTTTTTATATAGTTATATATATGAAAGGATAAAAAGGAGTACATGAAAAACCAAATGCACAAGGGTGCTTATTGTAATTGTAACTGTAACTCCGACCTTATTTTTATAGTGTCACACTGAAGAAACCAGATACGATCTTAAAATATATAAAATACATTATATAAGTAGCACATTTAGAAGACGAAACAAAAAGGACCATTTAACATTTGTTTCCATCAAAGACAAGCATGCATGCTGTGTCATATATTATGTTTTTGGCTGAAGAATGACACCCAAAGAGTCCACGTAAAGCCCACACCTTCCATAAAATCCAGAAAACTTACCATTTGTGACCCCAAACGAGAAATCAGTACCAGGGTTTGTGCCGTATGACCCATAAGTGTAGTTGTTGGTCTCGAAAGACAATGACGTAATCACTGTTAAGTTGTTAATAAATCCGACACGTCCACTAATCCCGATGAGGAACTCACCATCAGCGAAGGTGATCTAAAGCCGAAATACAAATATCATGATTGATATATTAATTATAAATAAGAACTTAAGTTCGATACTGACATGTATATGTTACAGATGAATTCAAAGCTTACCGTATTAGATGAGCCACCATCGCCACCGAAGTGTTGAGAAGTAAGCGTAAAGCCATACTGATCCTTGTAAGCGAAGCGGATGGAATTTACAACGTCTCCACTACTAATAGTTAACTCTGCAAGACTACCACCATCAGGTATTATGAATTGCCAAACGTTTTCTCCACCTTTACCTCCCCAAGGTGTACCCCATACGTATGTGGCACTGGTTGCCTGCATATGGATCCAAAATAAAATATTACTAAAAGAGTTGAAAGAATTTTAGCAATTAAGAAACAATGTATATAAACCTAACATTCTCAAATATAAAAAAAACAAACTCTCTGAATATGGTGAAAGTATGTACCATTTTGCTCTGTGTGTATTTCAGATAAGTTTGATGATGTTCCTTATGAAACTCTGAAGTTGTTCATCTAGCCTATATATATCTAAAATATTTCATGAGATCCATGTCTAAAACATTTCATGAGATCCACGTTTTTCAAGGATTTATCTATATACACGATAATATTCCAACTGAACGATGAAATGATTGATCTCTATATAGAATTTTCAATAAGTCATTGATTATGTTTACACCCTTAAATTCAAGAAACCGTTTACCTACATAAGATACACTTTTATTTCTAGCCCTTCTAATTATGTATGTATTTACAAATGTATCTTTTAGTTTTCAAAAATTTATTTCATACCCTTATTATTTTATTGTATTAACATAATATAAACTCTTTGTATGTATTATTGATTTGTTTTATCTAATTATAAATAATGTGTTAAACACAAATTATTTATTTTTTGGTCTTGTGTTTTGACAATTTATTTGTCGGTCTTAAATACTATTTCATTTTATTGATCAAAAACATATTTTTTTTGTATGTTCTTATATAAGTTATGATACACTTACAAATTACAAGTGTCAAAAACCATATTTAAATAAATGAACAAACACATAAATATTCAAATCAAGAAGCACACGTAATAAAATATAATTCCATTTTAACAACTGTCAGATAACATAAATCTTAGAATATTACAATTACAATGTTGGGAATTTGAAGGAATATAAACATCCAGTCAAACATTATACATTGTTTTCCATCTCAGGTCTTGTTTTCTATCAGTGTGATGCACGGGAATTCATTTGGAATTTCATTCATAAGTGAATATGAATTATATATTATTTGCTCTTGGTTGAAGTATTAGCTAGCTATGCATCGTGTTTTATTATTTGTTATGTCTACTAATATGTTAAACGTCATAAACTATAAATTGGCCGGTTGTTATAGTTATAGACAAACATATATGAAAATAAACAAACATAAATAGAAATGAATATCTAAATTAAGAACCATAGGGAAATAAATGAACATTGACATCCAAATCAATAACTTATATATATATATATATATATATATATATATATATATATATATATATATATATATATATATATATATATATATATATATATAAAGTGATTAAATAGATTAGAAACAAGTTAGGAAAGCGATATATTGGTTGGTCATTAAAAATATAAACTTAAAGCAATAAAATATATCGTTAAAATTTAGTGAAAATAAATTTTATTGAAAATGCATTTGAATTTATAGTAATATTTAAAATAAAACACAGAGCATTAACATATTAAAATTATTTCAAATATATCTAGAAGATTTCCATCGTAGTCACTGTCAAATTTTATTGCTCGTGTTAAATATGTTACCATGAAAAAAATGTTATACAATGGTATTTTATGAGACTTTTTACTATAGTGATAAAACAAAAAGTAAAAAAAGATGAACAACTTTCAATGTATGATGTGATATTTTTTTTATAATGTCAAATAAATGAGATATAAACATATTAATTAATTTATATTCTAATAGATGAATAGTTTTAATCTCTTTTTGTCAAGTGTCACTCTAATACAACTCTTAATTAATATTATGTCATGTGTCATGTAGATATACTAGGCAACTCATTTCAAAATTCAAATTTACATTTTCTAATTATATGTTAATGTGAAGTTATAATAACTTTAAAATTTTGATATAACTCTTAATTAATAATTTATTTAAAATGTCTTATTTAAAATAACTGATTAATAATTATAAATTTTTATTATAAAAGTTTTATTAATTTTATAACTGTAGTTCTCGCGGCTCATCATCTCTACACGTGTACAACTGGTGAGTTAAAATTCTGCATTATAATCCATCGATTTTTATTTTTCTGTATCCTTCGATCCAGGTAAATTGAACATACAATTGTTCAATAACTTTTAAATAAACAAGATCTAATTTTTTTTTCCATTTGGAGTCCATTCTAATTGCATTCCCTACGGACCTCTGTATCTACCATTCTAGTGATTCCTTTGATTAAAATCATGTTTTCCTTAATGTTCATCGTTTTCAGTTGAATCTTGTGATTTCTTTGATTAAAATGATGTTTTCCTTCGTGTTCATCGTTTTCAGTTGAAGATTAGGTTTTCCTGATTGGCTTCTGATAAAACTCAAGGATGGACCGGTGACTCTTTTGATCGATAAAAAGATTAGGTACGGTTCGATTTCAGTTCCAATTACCTTTGGTTGTAACTATTAAGGTATCGTCCTCGTTGTTTGTCACTTTTCCGTTGTGTAATTTCATTCCATTTTATCTTGTACTAACATTTCGTTCTCCTTTTACTTTGATTTTGTTTAAGTGAATTGAATTTCTAACTCTTTAGCTAATAATCGATTAGAGTTGGTAATTTTAGGATAGTAATCATTTTTAATCACTAGCTAATTAGTAAATTTGATGTTTTTGCTGTGAAATTCTACTTATTTACTTTTACGTCTTTATGAATTGTGAGTCGCAACTAATATTGACTACTGATACTCTAAAATTATGTGGAATTGTATAGAAAGACTGATTTGTTGGCATGAATTCTTGATGATTTAATCATTCTTTTTCAAAACATCAAGGAGAAAAATGATGAGTGATAAAGCAACGGTGCTATTACCCATTAAGACCCAATTTTCTAAAATTACCCCTCTATTGGCCACTCTAATTCCATGTTATTTAACATTATTTTTTGGGAATTATCACTAATGAAATTATTTTATGATCGTTTTAGTTATGTATGTCAACATGTTCTTGCAAAAGTGGAACCACACAAACAATGAGTATTCTAACATATCAAATCATGGTCGTTATAGGTGCCTTCGACCTACTAAACATGGTGAGGAAACTTACCTCAACTACCGAATCTCACTGAAAATCCCTAGTTGTTGTCCTGATGAATCCCCGAGCTATCAATACAAATAGCACCCAATTAACATTGGGGTTTCAATACATACCCAACAATCTAAACTTAGGGTAAAAAGACCATTTCACCCCTTACTCAGTTTAGTCCTAGATTAAGGGCCAACTCAATATCTAGAAGGCCCAAAACCAAATAATCAATCAAGGCCCACTTATGGCCTAATTTTCCAAATTTGGCCCAAACTCCTTCATGGGGTTTACCATAAAGCCCAACAAACTTCCTAGTCCAAACTCTTATCCCAAATGCTTGATTCTAGGTGGCCTACTAAGGCCCAAGGCAACAAAGTCCAGAGAAATGACCCAACCAAGGCCCAAAATTTGCGAAGCCCAATAGACTGAGTACGTGGGGCGTACTCAGCTATACGCTAAGCGTCCACGCAACTTCGGTTGTAAGTCGCGGATACAAACTTGTACGACCAGCGTACCCAACCATTAAACCTAAATCAACCTTAAGCTCTTAATGCTTAAGACTAGAAGCCCAAACCACAGATCCAAGTCCTAATAAACGTTTACAACCATAAAGTCACTAACTTTTTGACTTTCCATGCACCATAAAGACCCAACTTCAAAATATAACACCCTACTTTCATCAAATGTGCGTAAACTCTTGCATGGATGAATTTAAACCTTAAAGGTGACAACTTTATGCATCTAGAACCTCAGAAACACCAAGAGTGGCAACTCAAAGCTCCTGAAGTGGTATCAAATCACAAGATTTCATTCTTTGGGCCAAAAGGGACCAAAACACAAAAATGAAAGATCTAAGCCACTAATGAGAAAGTTCATAGCTTTTTACCTCAAATAAGGTGGAAATGAAGCAAATAAACAAGATCCACAAGCTCTTCCTTGATCCACCACCTTACACCAAGCTTCTACTTCTTGAATATGAACCAAAATCAACCAAAGTGAACACAATGAGTTCAAAACACAAAGGAGAATCTTAGGGTTTCGTTCTTGAGGCTATAGGGACAATGGAGACTGAGAAATAAGGGTTTCATGGTCCATAATGATGCTTATATAGTGCCCAACCCTGAAAATTAGGGTTTCCAAATGACTCACATACGCTTTGCATACATACACGTACGCTTAACGTACATACCTAGAGTCCCGATCCCGTGTCGCATGAGTACGTTAAGCGTACCATGTGGTACGTCCTACGAAATTGCTTTATATCTTGTACGCTAAGAGTACCATGTGGTACGCCCAACGTACAACTCAAGGACCAAAAATGCAACATTAAGAACAATAAGGGAAATAAAGAAACTTACCAAGATTCATGCATTACAGTCTACCTATAGTCTTTCATGTCGTGGTACATCCATGGTCTTTCATGCAAAAGTCATAACGACAATCTAGCATATTGTGTCACCTAGTGTCCTATATAGTATAGTGAGATGACTCACCTGATTAAAGAGCTTAAATCCACTGCCCAAAGTCCAATTAATCAACTACATGAACTTCCTAACCAAACAGAGACTAAACCTTATTTTATAGCTCAAACCCTTCAATTTGACCCAAAGTCAAACTGGTCAAAAAGTCAACGTTCAACAGTCAAATTCAACGATCAACCAACCATTAATCACCACGTTGTAGCCAATCCCTTTGGCTGTGGCATGGTCAATAGAGGACAAAATAGACATGAGGCACACAAACCACCATACCATGGCCAACACCCCACCATGTTGTAGCAAACACACAAACAACTTATTTCATTAAGCTCTTAACCACTAAGTATAGAGCCCTAAGGCCCAGGTCTGATTCTTCTAATGATTCTCATGGATAAAGTTTCCAACTTTATCCATTCCAAAGGCTCAAAACAATGAGACCTCTAAGCTTAACTCTCCAAGGGACCTAAAATATCACAAAGGCCATGCATACCACTCAAATGAAGATGAAGTCCATATATTAGCACCACAATGGGTCTAGAACACAAAAATGATTCAACCTTTAACTGTGGATTTGTCCAATATCCAAATTAAAATTCATCAAAATGGACAAAACAAGCAGTTTAAACACTAAAACTCCAAATATTCTTAGATCCGAAGATGAAACAAAATAAAGCAAGGATCTTCATAAAATAAAAGGGTCCAGAAGAGTAGAGATAGTAAAGATCTACAAGCTTCAAGCTTCCAAGCACAACCTTTCTTGATTTCCTCACCAAAACACCCAAAAAATGAACCAAAAGAGGTTTAAGGAGAGTGGAGGAGCTCAAACTATGAAAATGGAGGATAGGGTTTGCTCGCAAGGAGCTCTTGAAGAGTTGGAGGCGGAAAAAGGATCTAAAATATGGAATAATGCCTTTCAATACGAAGCAACCCCTAATTTTATGAGCTTGGGATGCACATTTCACCATGTCGTGGTTATAAGCTTTTACTTATTCAATTCCAACTTGAAACAATCATAATTTCTTTGTTCCACGTCCATTTTTAGTTATCTTTATATGTATGCAAAGGTATTAAAAAGATCCATAATACCATTCAATTGCTTATGACTTAAAACATATCAAACTAAATTCATTAATTCGTGAAAAGAGTTCGAAATATCATTTTTCCCATTTTACCTTTTGGCTCCAATTCACACTTTAAGGGGATTAAATCACTTCAACAACATTATCAACATCTACTAAGGGGCTAAAATTTATTTCCTTCAAGCCCAGGACCTTTACTCGATGATGTCCCAAAATTAGAAACATCCCGAAATTGGATGTTACACATATTGAGGTACGGTTAATGCCCAAAGTTCAAGTTAATTTGAGTCTAGTAACTCCATTATGTTTTCCTTGACCCGTTGATGGCTCTAACTAGGGTGCAAATTTTCATTTTCACTGAATGGTCTGAATTTAGCTACATTAAGACCTTGTTCTGTAAAATCCATAGTAAATTGTAAAAAACTATTATGGACTTGTACAAGTAATCCCTTAAAAGACAAAAGATAGAAATACTAGAATATGGAAAAATATTATAGTTTTGACTAGATTTGGTGGTGCTAAAGTGGTTGGGAACAGGCTGTTGTTTCGTGTCAAAAGCTGGAAAATAAGTCAATTAGTTTATTTATATATTTATGATAAAGGCTAACCATTTTATACATGTAATTGCTATTATAAGAGATTTGTGAAGTTCTTTAATGGTGTTGGATACCCGACTACTACCTGAGGTCTACGTTGTAATTGGTAATGAGCATCTGACTACATTGTGTGATGGTGTGCATCCTTTACTTTAGCTCATGTATGCTTGTAGGAAAAGGCCATCAATGGAACCGCCCAACTCATGATTTGGAGTTGGCATCGATAGTTTTTGTATTGAAGTTGTGAAGACACTATTTGTATGGTACAAAGTGTAAAAAATTCATTGATCATAAGAGTCATCAATACCTATTTGATCAGAAGGAGTTAAACATGAGACAAAGGCATTGGCTAGAATTACTCAAGGACTACGGCTATGAAATACTTTACAATCATGATAAAGTGAATGTTGTAGCAGATACTTTGAGTAGAAAGATCAACCTGGAGAGGAAAATACCAAGAGTGTTAAGAATTGAAATTGTCTAAAAAATTATGGAGAGTATTAAAAAGGATAAGATTGATGCCTTTGAAGGATATAATTGAAAAGAAGAACTTTTGGGAAAGATGGTAGAGTTTAGGTCGAACAACCAAGCGTTAAAAGTATTCCAGAACAAAATATGGGTACCAAAGATGGGTAGAATAAGGTATTCTTTTAGAAGAATCTCACAAGACAATGTACTCTATTCATACCAATAGCACCAAGATGTATATGGATCTGAAACCATACTACTGACGGCCAACGATGAAACTTTATGTCGCTAAATATGTAGCCAAGTGTGTGACATGCACAAGAGTGAAGACACAACATCAAAAATCATCTGGGAGTTTGAAACCATTACCAGTACCCATGAGTAATTGGAGGACATTACCATGGATTTCATAACCAAACTACCCAGAACGAAAGAAGGTCACGCTATGATTTAGGTGATTATGGAGAGATTGAAAAAAAATGTGTATTTCATAGCATCCAACGAGAGATGGTCTATGGAAAAGCTCGATAAATTTTACATGAAAGAGATAGTAAAAACTCATGGTGTTCCCCTGGCGATTGTTTCAGACCGAGATAGTCGTTTCACTTCAAGATTCCGGAATGGATTACACAAAGAGATGGGTACAAAACTATGTTTGAGTATAGCTTACCATCGGTAGAAAGATGGCCAAAGTGAAAGATCAATTCAAACACTAGAGGATATGTTTCAAGCATGTACTTTGGAATTTATGGGTAACTGAGACAAACATCTACCACTTGTCCAATTTGCTTACAACAACAATTGCCATTCGAGCATTAAGATGAAACCTTATCATGAATTACACGAAAAGAAATGTTGTGCGACATCTTGTTGGCTCGAGGCTAGAAAAAAACAATTTATGGTGCCTGAGATTATCCATTAGACCGCCGAAAATTTGAATATAATCAGAGACATAATGATAGCAACCTAGAACCATCAAATGAGATATGCGAATAAAAAGTGACACCTAATGACTTTTAAACTCGGAGACCTGGTTTTACTTAAACTCTCTAAATGCATGGGACTTATCCGATTTGGTAAACATGAAAAGTTGAGTCCAAGATTTATTGGACCATTCAAAGTGCTTTAGAGAATTAGGAACCAATCCTACAAGCTAGAGTTGCCAGCTGAATTGGAAGGCATTCATAACACCTTTCATGTTTGTTACTTGAGGAAGTTATTGGGAGAAGTTCCTAATTTGATTCCATTTTCATAATTAAAAATTGCTGAAAAAAAAGATTGATTTAATAGCTTGAAGAAAATTTTGAGCATAAGATGAAGAAATTGCGACGTAAGATGGTTGACTTAGTGCTTGTTCGATGAAATCATACAGCATGGCCAAATCTTACAAAGGATATAGAAAGTGACATGAGGAATCGCTATCCACATCGATTTTTTGATGCATGATTCCAAGACATAATCATCCTAAGGGGAGATAATTGTAACTTCCACATTTCTCGTTGACATTTCTTATAAAAATTTATATTTACGTCAGTCGAAAATTGTAACAATTCTTGGCTTCCTGCTGATCTCCACGAATCTTGATCTCACCCCAAGGCATAGGAATCTTGACGTATTGATCATATGTCAAGGGGGTCACTTTCATCTCATGGGTGAAAGATTGGCTTAAGATGACATTGTAGCAAGATAGAGAATCCATGATCCAGAATCACTAAATTATGTTTATTCCTCATACATAGATGGGAAAATTAATTTCACTTAGGGCGTTCTTTGTTTCTCTGCTGAATCTAACAAGTACAGAGGATTTTAACAAGATCTCTGACTATGGAATGTTCATTTTTTGCAAGGTTACTCGGAGGATTATATTAATGGAGCTTCTTCCATCCACCAAGATTCTTCTAACATAGTGATTTGCAATGTATAGGTTCAACACCAATCTTTTATGGTGAGGATCCAGGACGTTTTCTCTCTCATATTCAAAAAATATATCCTCAGTCATGTCTGTGATGCCTTTATTTTTTCTTGGGCCCTCATCATTTTCCATCTTTATCAATTTCGCATGCCTCTTTGTTACAGAGTAGGTTGTGCGGTATATATTGGATCCTCGTGAGATGAAGTTTATAACTTTAGCATCTCGAGGATGTGACATTGCTCTTTCCATAATCTTGGTGGAATCTTTTTCTTTATCCTTAGGATTGAAATTCTTTCTCCCCAGGATTTTCTTAAGATGATAGCTTATTTCTTTTCTAAGGTCAATACAATCATCCGTCTTATTGCTGGAATCTTCATGGTAGACACACCATTTGGACCTATCTTTCTGATGGCTTTTGAGCAATACAACAATCCTATGGTGTACATGCAAACCCTAATAGCTTTTGGATCTAGCTTGTCTAATGAACATGCAATTGAATATCCAAAGCTATAAACCCTAGATCTATCAAATAAGAACTAAAATAAGGGTTTAGCAATTACCTTTGATTGTTATATTGCAATAACAATCAATTCCTTGCTTTGATTGGCTTTAGAAAGCTTAGTGCCTCAAATGTTGCACCTCTAATGGAGTCACAAACACCACTAAGCAACTAGATGAAGAAGGAGAAGAGAGGAGGCTGCCCAAAACGTCTAGAAACCCTAGAGGAACTCCTTACCGCATTTTTGGGGCCTTAGGGATCTATATATACATGTAGGCTATTAGGGTTTTCAACTAGGAAACCCTAATCTGATTGCTTAGGCCCACAGATATCGCTTTTATCCCACTTTGGGTAAAAGGAATGGATAAACTTCGACTCAAATGCTCGCTTGCATTTACTGATCGAATCACACACAACAATAAGTTTTATAACACCAAGTTACTGGTGCGTTTACTTATTATCAATGTGCAACCGACCAACAAATAACAACTTACACGTCTCGGTTTCAAGAATATACAATATTACCGTCTCACTAATCACCCGTGAGAAATCCATGAAGTGATCCAAGTGAGCGTGGGTTTAATCCAATACTCTAATCTTATCAAAGCACTCATGAACGCTGCAGTAACCTTGTGCAATGTCTAAACTCTTCAGACAAGCTACAGACTCTTCATGACAGTCTTCCTTCATACTTACTTCCAACGTATGACCGACTGTGGAGGTTCGAATAACGCAGTTATTCTGGAAGTCAAAACATGCAAACTGAAACACAACAATATTACTTAATCCTATATGTCCCCAAACTTGTGAGAGTTAATAAAACACTTCTATTTAACCACCATATTGATTACTCATTATTTATCGTTTACTGTTTAAGTAAATCAACTTATTACTCAAATTACAACAATAGTTGTCCCATGCACAAAGCATGCTCACTATGTTTCCTATGGTCCTTACTTTGTGAAATAGATCAATTGAAAAACTTTTTGCAATGATGCTCATTTCACAATTCCCAATCCTTATCATTAGTGTTAGAACACAAGTTTCTTGCCACTATTAGAATATGATAGATTCTAACATTTTATGCAACGATCCTTTCGCAAGGTCATAGCACAAAAGTCACCAAGACTTGGCCAATGAAATTACAAAGTACTCTGTTAGAAATTGTTACAAGACAATTCCATAGACGTGAAGTCTCACATTCAAGGTACATTCCTTTGAACATCCTTCTTGCATAAAAGTTTCTAATCTAGACATAGATTCTCAAAATCCAACTCCCAATATGGAAACATTTCCACATTTGCCATATGACAACTCATTCTTAATAGAATCTTATCTATTCATAATAATGTCAATATGGTCCATCCAATACCATACTTCCAACTACTCACAAGCGACCAATCCTCAGTGAACTTTGAATCGTCATTTGATAGTTGTTTAATTATTTTAGTCAAAACTGATTCTAGTCCTTTTTCCCTCTTAATGCGCTAGACATTTGGAAAATTTAAGAACGGTCGAATATTATAGCATTTGCAATCGATCATATACCCGAAGCTTATGGGACACGATGCATAATGTCTGACATAAAGATATGATACTTTATCAATCTTCTGCCATAATATTTTATGTGTCACGTTCTCACAATTCAAACTATGAAGAGGGATGCCGTAATCATAATCGAAATTTAAGAACACACTATGTATCCTTTGACTAAATTTATTAAAAATTTCTCAATCTAAGCTTTAGATTTTGAAACGAAGTATAATATTCTCTCCCTTAATTATAGTAAAACATCTTTTCAACCCATGCAACTTTGCAAATTGAATCTTTGTTTTTCTATAATTAATATTGCTAACTTGCAATACTTGCCATAATAATCATAGAAGAATAACACTTATGCTCCCACTATCATGATGATTATTATCATATAAGCATAACACTTATGCTCCCACTAGCTTTGACATGTATTCAGAAAATAGTTGGACTTCCAGAAAACAATGCCTATTGAATTTCTAAAGTTCATATTTCTAATACCAGATGCCTCGATAAGCCTTTATCTAAGCTTCTTAAACTTATACACCTTTGCCTTAGATAGCTCATATGTGTGTCTAAACAATTCCGAACATATATCAATAAGTCCCCAATGTTAGACTAATTGCCAAATCTCACAATTCGAACTATGGAAAGGGATGTCGTAACCATAATCGAATTTGAGAATACAATTTTCACAATTGCTATCTTCTTAAAATCTCTCTTAGCGAAAGCATTTCCTCACAATCATTTTCATGAAGGAGGTAATCTTATGACACTTAGATTTTATGGTGTATGTGTTCCTATCCATGTGAATTTGCCAAAACCAAGTTTGCGACAAATCCAAACTCATATGGATTGAACTTTCTTGATCTTGATTTCTTGCCTTATGGTAACATGAGTGCCCATCATGTCTTCCAAGTAGTTTAGCAACTTATCCTTACATATCAATGTACTTTCCATCGATCAAGGCCCTTTGTCTTCATGCATTCAAATGAGAACTCACATACATAATTAACTCAATTGGAATGGCACAAAAGCGAAATAATGTCAACACGATAGGTTGTAAGCCTTAAGTCGTGTGTTATTGATGATCGATAAGGTTTATTCTTGATTTGTTCTTGAACATTTTTTTAAGATCATTAAAACTCCCACCGACCTCTTGACATATATGATTCTCTTGTCAGAAAACATTTCTAGACAAAACAAATATTCAAGAGTTAGTTTATTTCTTATCAAGACAAAACACTTCACATAATTGGTCCTAGTTGGTCTTTGTCTTATCCAAGACAGCACAACTTACCAATTTTAAATGTGCAAGAATAAGAAAACTTTTCCAAATTCCA
The DNA here is from genome assembly GCF_051521515.1 of Lactuca serriola. Classification (NCBI taxonomy): domain Eukaryota; kingdom Viridiplantae; phylum Streptophyta; class Magnoliopsida; order Asterales; family Asteraceae; genus Lactuca; species Lactuca serriola. The sequence continues at coordinate 53,966,856 of NC_136416.1, forward strand.
CATTTGTTAAGTGTTATAAACCTTCTTTTAAGACTTGTCACTCAATTCACAATCTTGTATTATAACTCTAAGACTTGATATTGTAATGAAGTATGATTGGCTTCTTGATTTAACCACTTCCACAATTCTCGATTCCTCTTCTTATACATACAAATGCACTAAGACTCGCTTAGAGGATCAATTGAGATATGGTACTTAATCATTAAGACTTATCATAAAACACAATAAAAAGTACTCTCCCTTCTTCTTAGAATAGAGAAACTTTTATCTTTCTGCCTACTTGATTCTTCTTATTCGATCTGCTATTCATTGAAACCTTTTCAATCAACTCAGAATTATACTTAATCTTATAAATATAATCATATTTACTAAACTTTAGTAAATCATGACGAATATCTTTGTCACTCTTGTGGTGGACTTGATCAACACACAAACTTGTGTACTCAATCTCATAGTCCTTCACTTGATGCAACCAAGTTGTATGATTCCAAGTTTCTGTCCAATTGAAACTTGGGCGATGAGAAACTCTCCTATTTGGTAAATTATCGACATTTCCACAAATAACATAATTAAGAATCAAATCCTTTATTGCTAATAATAGAAACCTTCAAACATCAATTTTTTCATACATGCCATTGCAAGGATAAATATATAAGATAAAATCAAAATTTATTTTATTGCGGAAAAACCTGTCCTTACAATGCAATTCAATTGAAAAACTATGTTGTTACATATTTCTTAGCAATCTATTCTAACTCCAAGTAGTAGCTCAAGAATATAATCTTCAAGTGATGCGATCGAAATCCATTTCTTCATGATTAGATTCAGCTCACTTATTCCCTTAAGCTTCCTCACTTTTCTTCGATCCTACAAAACATCAAAATGTAATCTTATCACATCATGTATTAAGAATCTAGAATAGGAACTTAAAAGAGTTAGTTAATGGATTTTACCTGAAGCAGAGCCATACTTCTTGACTCTCCCATCTCTTAGATCTCTCAGGTAGTTTAGGCAGCTTTGTCTCCAATTCCCCTTCCCTTGGCAATAAAAGCAAATGGACTCCTTTGGCACATCACACCAGAAAATCACAGACTTAGTTCTTTCTGGACTTCCAATGCTGCCAGTATCCATTGAAGTTTGGGAGTTTGATTCACTAGACAAATTTGCTTGACCAGCACGCCAAATCATTGCTGATTTAGCAGCTATAAGCAAATAAGTAATATCAATGAGGGTCACATCGTGATCCATCATATAATACTCTCTAACGAACCCACTATATGATTCAAGAAGTGACTGAAGAACCCAGTCAACAGCCAACTCACTTGAAATCTTGACACCCAACATGCTTAATCTATCAATGTGTGACTTCATCTCTAAGACGTGTGCACACACAGGTTTCCCATCTTCGTGTTTACTTGCCAAAAGGGCTTGATTGAGCTTGAACTTTTCAAGCCTTTGAACTTGTGGGCCAGGGAGAACTATTGGAGGAGGTGGAGGAAATGAAGCATGACTCTCATTTCCTTGATCGTATCTCGGAACGTCATCTTTATTTGGAAAGCTTGTTCCAAAGGATTTAGGAAGACCATTGTAAGATTCAGATATCTACAAAACGGGAGAAAATTCAAGTTAAGTTGATTAGAATTCTTGATGTAACACCCAAATAAACATCAAGCTAGGATCCAACACAATACTCTACAACCTAGAAGAGGGACGTCGTAATCTAGTCGTAGAATATTTGAAGGTAGGTAAATGACGATTTACCAATTTCCACCATGAAAAACGAAAAGGAAGTTTAAGTTTTAAATGAATTGAAACTCCTAAATCTTTTGAGATTCATTGAACTTTTCAATGGCATGTTTAATCTCAATTATGCCCTACTATTTGTGACTGGGATGCTGAGGATCACAAACAAGGTGTGAATAACCATACGAATCACGTGGTGCACTCAATGCTACTATCACCTAATCAATGTGCCGGATATCCACACATGCTCCATTGATCTATGACAAACATCGAGCCACCCTTCGCCACCAATGCCAACCCCAAATTAGTGTGCCGGTTAACCACACACGCTCCACTAACGTCTTGGCAAGGGTACAAATTGTCATTCCATGGATTAGCATACAATTTCACATTTTTCCTAAAGTAACTATGATTTGGGAATTTATGAGAGTATTTAGTTCCTTTGTATACTTCATTATACTTATAATGGAAGGTTTCGTCCTATCCTACCCGTTCGGCTAACGACCCTCCACTAGTCAAGAGTGCAGTGGGTAAGAGTGGATACCCATTCAATCACCATTTTATAGGCAATTTCCTTAAACACCCCTTATAGACCAGCTTCGTGAATGAGGCCTACTAACGTTAAGTCTGACTGTTTACTCATATATATATATATATATAATATTAGACTTTTAATGTTATATAGTATAGGGTGTATTTTACACTTTTAAAATACTAGGTGGTCTAATTTAATAAATTATAATTTTAATTTAATTAAATGTAAATCAAAACTTTATGTTTTATTAAATCTCTTTTAATTATACACTTTAATTAATTAATAAAAACATAAGGGTGTAATTTGAACTTTTCAAAGTACTAGGGTTTTAGAATTTAACATTACAAAATTAAACTTTTAATTAAATTTTAAATTCCAAAACTTGAGGGCAAGTTTTGAACATTTCAAAACATTATGGTTCAACTATTTAAATTTCAAAACTAAAACTATTAAGCTCAAATTTAAACTATGAAACCTAAAGGGTTAATTTGAAACTTTTCCAAACTTTATCAAGAACATTCTAGATCACAAAATTCAAATAAGGCAATTATCTAATTTTGATCTAGTCCAATTTCATGCAAGATAATTCACCAAATAATTCAAATAATTAATTTTTATCATATAAGGAAATAATTATTTAACTAATACGAAGTTATCTTTTATTTTGGCAAGGATAATCATCCAAGATCATAAAAATCATATTTATATCAATAAAAACGTTTTGGTAACTATCTCACAGCCAAAGGAGCATAAAATCCCGAAATTACCTCTTTCTGACCGGCTGACTCGTCGAGTTAAGCATGCACTCGTCGAGTTCACCATGGACTCGGCGAGTCCACCATGGACTCGGCGAGTCCAGCCCCCAGAAACCCTAATTTTCGATTTTAAAGCATGAATAATCAACCATAGCATCAAGTACATCAAACAAACAACCATAGGCTCTGATACCACTGATTGGTTTTCAGCAATACAACAATCCTATGGTATACATGCAAACCCTAATAGCTTTTGGATCTAGTTTGTCTAACGAACATGCAATTGAATATCCAAAGCTATATACCCTAGATCTATCAAATAAGAACTGAAATAAGGGTTTAGTAATTACCTTTGATTGTTATATTGCAATAACAATCAATTCCTTTCTTTGATTAGCTTTAGAAAGCTTAGTGCCACAAGTGCTGCACCTCTAATGGAGTCACAAACACCACTAAGCAACTAGATGAATAAGGAGAAGAGAGGAGGCTGCCCAAAATGTCTAGAAACCCTAGAGGAACTCCTTACCACGTTTTTAGGGCCTTAGGGATCTATATATACATGTAGGCTATTAGGGTTTTCAACTAGGAAGCCCTAATATGACTGCTTAGGCCCTAAGCAGCCCATGGATCCCTTTCTTTAGAGTCATGGACGAAATCTTATGGGCTTCCCTATAAAATTTTTCCACTCCACTCTATGGAGTCCATTAGCCCACTCTTGCAATTATCTTATAATTACTATTCTAATCCCTTAAGTTTAATTAATCTCTTTTAGCCACAAAATTAATTATCATTTAATTCTTGACTAATATTAATTAAACAATATGATTTCTCTTTTAATATATTATTCTTATAATATATTAATAAATCATAATTAAACATTTCTCTTGTTAATTTATCCTACATATTACTATGGTGAAGGCAACCCAAAAGGACCATGCACATAATAGGGTCAAGTACATACCAAAATAGTTATGGACTTAGACACTAATCCAACACTTTCCAAGCGTTAACTTTTTTGTTATTCTTCAGTCATCTTGCCTTATCACCTAAATCTTGCATGGAAAAATTAGTCATGTAGTGTCAACATAAAAAATAGTAATTAGAAATCTTAGGATATTCTTCGTCATCTTCTTCATCTTCTAGTGCATTGACTATGTGGTTCTTTGGTTTCCTGTAAAGCGTTGATCTGTGGAATATTTGGGAAGATGTCTCGAATTTTCTTTTGCATCAACTTGTCTTCCTCTAGCCTTATGAATCTTAAGGCCATGTTTCTAACTTCATTCAGTTTCATGCACGTGGTCATAACAAGATCCTCATAAAATGGGGATTCTATCTCCAAACCCATTTTGAAGGCCTCCACAACAGTTACTACCTCTAGACGATGAATATTCAATGCCTCTCTTCCGAACATTCTGTGATAATATATCAAATATTCATAAAACTTTTTTGTAATCCTGTAAAGATCATTGCAGTTATTTACAAAAATTTTTGAATATCCCATGCTTTTGCATGATACTCCCTCCTTACAGTGGGGTACAACTTTTTTTTTCTCATTTGGAGGCAGAAAAATGGAGTACACAAATTCTGATATTGATGGAAGTCTTGAAGAATGGTCGTCTTTTGTTGCAGCCTTTATATTTCGGTGATATGTGTGTCAACAAACAATGTTTTTTGATAACTTTGACATGTTTGTTAGTATTTTACATATGTGGCCTATAATATTTTTGATAACTTGTTTGACATATGATGTTAATATATGAAATGTCTTCTTTTGCTATATATGTATTTTGTTTTGTATTATGAGAAATTAATTATCATTCAATGTGAAAATTAGTAATTATACAAAATATATATAACTTTTTAAAAGACTTAAAATTATGACACGAAAATCGTGTGTCGTAATACACATTGTAAATGTGTTTTGAGTATTTATGACACGCAGATGCGTGTCATGTTCCTTTATGACTGAGGCTTTAATGACATGCATTTTTGTGTCATCTCTACCCTTTTATTACGTGGAATGTGTGTCATTAAATGCCTATTTTCTAATAGTGAAAATACCCTCATGTGCCATGAGTCTTAACGGTTCCATCTTAAATAAAGGATCAAGATTGCAACAAGTTTTAATGGATCTTGTGGAATGAAGGTGTTACTTCCAACAAGTCATAGGGACCAAACATGTAATTTACTCTAAAAATAATTTAAGGAATATAGAGTTTTAATATTTCAAATATTCCTCATCTTATAATTAATTCCGTCCACCAAAGTTCAAACATATTATGTTGGATTAATTAGTATGTAGGAAAGTTTCCTTATTTTTGGATTTGGTTATGTCTAGTTCAAATAAGGGTATTTTAGGAAATTTTGGTTATCTTAGTATAAGTCATTGCTTTTCCTACATTTGGTATTAGAATAGGATTCTATACATAGATGTCAAGTTCCACTTTTGTTAATCCAATATAAATGTAGCAAGTATATATTTTTTTGTGAGGTATGTACATGTACCAAGAAGAATAAAGGAATTACTCCTTGCAAATTGTCCTCTTCCTCTTTCTTTTATTTTGGTTCACAAGTCTTAATAACAACCTTTTGTTTACACTTGGTATCATAGACTACGGATCGTGGAGATGTAGAAGGCTGGTTTGGGAGTAAGAAAAGGAGTAGTCTTTCGTTGCAGGGTAAACGTAATGGGTTCAGTTTAAGGGGGCATGAGTCGTTTTTAAGTTCAAGTTGAAGCATCTCAATAGCAACCCCGATTTCTCTTAATCAGGCTTGTTCTAACGATAACGAGAGACAAACCGGAGGTACGTGATAAACAGACAGAAAGACATCAAAGCAAGTGGCTTTGATTCGATTCGTTTTTGCGGATGATAGATGACAGTAAAGGTGGTCTTACCATGTACTATTGGTCGGTGGAAAAAATGCTCTCAGAACAAGCTTGATTAAAGAGGTCGGGGTTGTCAAAAGAGAGAATTGGATGTCGATAGTAAAAGAAGAAGGTTCGATGTCATATCATGTTCTGGTTTTGACCCTAAAGAATTATCTGGTGTGATCAATCAAAGTCAAGTTGATTATGCGTGTACAAGACATATGGGAGATGGTTAAACCAAGGGTGTTCGGTAGAAGAATCTCTCGGAATAGGATTGATTGGCACACATATGGTTGTAAAAACAAGAAGGGAATCGACAAACAACACGGTGTGAACATTATGGCGTTGGAAGTTCAAATCAGGTGGTTTTAGATGTGGCCAAGGAAGAGGTCAGGGATCCAAGAAAGGTCGAGATGATACTGAACGTGTCCAACGGGATGTCATGTTACATATTACACATGTTGTACACAATCAAAATGGTTGAGAGAAGACTTTACGTGTGACCGGGATGGAGGATGGGTGTCCAGGAAATTCTAGAATCAAGATGGTTTGAAAAGATGTTGATTAAACACTATTCTGAATGAGCATTATGATCCAACAGATTAAGGGGTGATTGTTGGATTAATCGGTTTATAAGAAAAAAAATTATTTATGGATTTGGTTTTGTCTAATTCAAATAAGGGCATTTTAGAAAATTTTGATTACCTTAGTATAAGTGTTGTTTTTCCTAGATTCAGTATTAGAATAAGATTCTATTTGTTTTAGTATATATATAGATGTCAAATTCCGTTTTTGTTTATCCAATAACAGCGCACCAAGTTTATTTCTTTTTGTGTGCTTTGTACGTGCATGTTCACAAGAAGAAAAAGGAATTAATCCGTGCAATTCGTCCTCTTCTTATTTCTTTTATCTTGGTTCACAAGTTTTAATAACAACTCTTTGTTTAAATATTCCCCATATTTCATATATGCGGACAAATTTGGCTGTCGGAAATATTGGGTCAGTTTTGAGTAGTGGCATAGTCATTATTTTACTTTCATCGACTAGTAAATAAAAAAATTTGTTTTGAGAAGTTTACAGATTGTATGTTAAGTTAACGTAAAAAGAGTTTTGATGACATAAACCCACCTTAGATGTTCCCTTGAGCAACAAATATAGGCATATAGCATACCTGTATATTGATTTTTTTATATAGTTACATATATGAAAGGATACATAGGAGTACATGAAAAACCAAATGCACAAGGGTGCTTATTGTAATTGTAACTGTAACTCCGACCTTATTTTTATAGTGTCACACTGAAGAAACCAGATACGATCTTAAAATATATAAAATACATTATATAAGTAGCACATTTAGAAGACGAAACAAAAAGGACCATTTAACATTTGTTTCCATCAAAGACAAGCATGCATGCTGTGTCATATATCATGCTTTTGGCTGAAGAATGACACCCAAAGAGTCCACGTAAAGCCCACACCTTCCATAAAATCCGGAAAACTTACCATTTGTGACCCCAAACGAGAAATCAGTCCCAGGGTTTGTGCCGTATGGCCCATAGGTGTACTTGTTGGTCTCAAAAGACAATGACGTAATCACTGTTAAATTGTTAATAAATCCAACACGTCCACTAATCCCAATGAGGAACTCACCATCAGCGAAGGTGATCTAAAGCCGAAAAATAAATATCATGATTGATATACTAATTATAAAATAAGAACTTAAGTTCGATACTTACGTGTATATGTTACAGATGAATTCAAAGCTTACCGTATTAGATGAGCCACCATCGCCACCGAAGTGTTGAGAAGTAAGCGTAAAGCCATACTTATCCTTGTAAGCGAAGCGGATGGAATTTACAACGTCTCCACTACTAATAGTTAGCCCTGCAAGACTACCACCATCAGGTATTATGAATTGCCAGACGTTTTCTCCACCTTTACCTCCCCAAGGTGTACCCCATACGTATGTGGCACTGGTTTCCTGCATATGGATCAGAAATAAAATATTACTAAAAGAGTTGAAAGAATTTTAGCAATGAAGAAACAATGTAAACCTAACATTCTCAAATATAAAAAAAACAAACTCTCAGAATATGGTGAAAGTATGTACCATTTTGCTCGGCCTGTATTTCAGAAAAGTTGGACGATGTTCCTTATGAAACTCTGAAGTTGTTCATCTAGCCTATATATATCTAAAATATTTCATGAAATCCATGTCTAAAACATTTCATGAGATCCACGTTTTCAAATGATTTATCTATATACACGACAATATTCCAACTGGACGATGAAATAATTGATCTCTATAAAGAATTTTCAATAGTTGATTGATAATGTTTACCCTTAAATTAAAGAAACCATTTACGTACATAAGATACACTTTTATTTCTGGCCCTTATAATTATGTATGTATTTAAAAATGTACCTTTTAGTTTTCAAAAATTTATTTCATACCCTTATTATTTTATTGTATTAACATAATATAAACTCTTTGTATGTAATATTTCTATAGTAAGTGTAAATACATTATTGATTTGTTTTGTCTAATTATAAATAATCGTGTCAAACACAAATTATTTATTTTTTGGTCTTGTGTTTTCACAATTTATTTGTCGGTCTTAAATACTATTTCATTTTATTGATCAAAAACATATTTTTTTTATGTTCTTTTATAAGTTATGATACACTTACAACTTACAAGTGTCAAGAACCATATGTAAATGAATGAACAAACATAAATATTCAAATCAAGAACCACATGTAATAAAGTATAATTCTTTTTTAACAAGTGTCAGATAACATAATTCTAAGAATATTACAATTACAATGTGGGGAATTTGAAGGAATATAAACATCCAGTCAAACATTATACATTGTTTTCCATCTCAAGTCATGTTTTCTATCTGTGTGATGCAAGGGAATTCATTTGAAATTTGATTCATAAGTGTATATGAATTATATATTGTTTGTTCTTGGTTGAACTATTAGCTAGCTATGCATTGTGTTTCATTATTTGTTGTTATGACCGCTAATATGCTAAACGTCATAAACTATAAATTGGTCGGTTGTTATAGACAAACATATATGAAAAAAAACGAACATAAATGGACATGAATATCTAAATTAAGAACCATACGGAAATAAATGAACATACACATCCAAATCTATAACGGATATATATATATATATATATATATATATATATATATATATATATATATATATATATATATATATATATATATATATATATATATATATATATATATATATATATATACTATCTTATAAAATAAATCCCACTATTTCTAAAAATAGATTGAATTAAATAATAATATTTTTTTAAGACGTCCAAATCATTAAGCTAATTGTACAACTAATCACTAATAAAATAATATTAAAATTTAAACAAACTCCTATAAATCTTCTCTTCAAAGGTTTTGACCAGATCTTTTTTCATCCAAATAAATACTCATCACCCTATAATTTGGTAATTTCATCAATTTTTCTTTATTTTTAATATGACATGTTTCCTAAAACAAACTAATGATTGAATTGAAAAATAATCATTCACCATCGAAAAGAAATTAATTGTCGAAACAAACTATTTGTCTCCCGCCGCTTTGCGAGGGTAAACGGCTAGTACGTATGTATATATATATATATATATATATATATATATATATATATATATATATATATATATATATATATATATATATATATTAGAAACAAGTTAGAAAAGCGATATATTGGTTGAAATTAAAAATATAAACTTAAAGCAATGAAACATATCGTTAAAATTTAATAAAAATAAACTTCATCGAAAATGCATTTGAATTTATAGTATTACTTAAAATAAAACACATAGCATTAACATTTTAATTGAAATTATTTGAAATATATCTAGAAGATTTTCATCGTAGTCACTGTGATATTTTATTGCTCATGTTAAATATGTTACCATGAAAAAAATGTTATACAATGGTATTTTATGAGATTTTTTACATCAGTGATTATATAAAAAGTAAAAAAAAAACAAAAAAATGAAAAAAAAAGATGAACAACTTTCAATGTGTGATTTGATATTTTTTTATAATATGAGACCTAAACATATTAATTAATCTCTATTCAAATAAATAAATAGTTTTAATCTTTTTTTGTCAAGTGTCACTCTAATACAACTTTTTATTAATATTATGTCATGTGTTATGTAAATATATTAGGCAATTCATTTCAAAATTCAAATTTACATTTTCTAATTATATGTTAAATTTGAAGTTATAATAACTTTAAAATTTTGATATATCTCTTAATTAATAATTTATTTAAAATGACTTATTTAAAATAAGAGATTAATAATTATAGTTTTTTATTATAAAAGTTTAATTAATTTTATAACCGTGGTTACCACGAGTTATAAACTAATGTAATAAATATACCTCATTCTTATATTATTACACAAATTTATTTTATTTATTGAGATTGCAAGACCTATACATTGCTAGACCTATGAAATTTGATTTTATTAATCGTCAGATAATTCAAATATAGAAGTATTACAATTATTGTATAGTGTAGATGGAGGAATATAAGAATTCAGTCATGCAACATAAATGGTTTTCCATCCAACTCACCGTGTCGAATTGTAATAACGCCAAAGCAGCAAAATAATAGACATTAGATATGTTCCTTGTAAATCAACATTCACATAATGAGCACCTTGAACAAAATCGATAACAATAACTCCATGATTTGAGATGTACTGCGGCCCTAGCCAAAGTGGAAAACATGTTGACGGACCATGTTTACTTAGAAAATGAATAATTATACCGTACGTGTTAGCAATGAAAAACTCTATGTACAACATAATCAACCAACGGTCTCTTAGAGCAAAACATGATCAATAGAAATTCATTGAGTGACTTATGTTGTTTAAATCGTTATTATAAATCAGAGCGAACTCGTTGCGGTGCCCTGACAAATTATTGTGTAAATCTGATCGAATTTTACACTAATCATCTTGACTATAACCGAGAGACATAACTATTGTATGAAATCCACAAAACTATCTTTTGTCACGTTTTGGATATTTGTGTCGTATGTAAACATTTGTTTTTGTTATTTTTAACATTTTACGGCACCTAGACAAATTAAAACTTTATGATAACATATGTTTGATAGTGAATATATATAAATATATATTTTATTTATAAATTTTAAATAGATGAACATTCTTAGAATTTAAATTAAAAATCTAAAAACTACAAGGTATGTTTTGAAACTATTCAAATATGTTGATGAAACAATGAACAAATATGTTGATGAAATAGTGAGACGGTAATGATGGGACGTACCAAGCAGAATAAAGGAATTACTCCTTGTAAATTGTCCTCTTCCTCTTTCTTTTATTTTGGCTCACAAGTCTTAATAACAACCTTTGGTTTACACTTAGTATCAGAGACTACAAATCATGGAGATGTAGAAGGCTGGTTTGGGAGTAAGAAAAGGAGTAGTCTTTCGTTTCAGGGTAAACGTAATGGATTCAGTTTAAGGGGGCATGATTCGTTTTTAAGTTCAAGTTGAAGCATCTCAATAGCAACCCCGATTTCTCTTAATCAGGCTTGTTCTAACGATAACAAGAGACAAACCGGAGGTACGTGATAAACAGACAGAAAGACATCAAAGCAAGTGGCTTTGATTCGATTCGTTTTTGCAGATGATAGATGACAGTAAAGGTGGTCTTACCATGTACTATTGGTCGGTAGAAAAAATGCTCTCAGAACAAGCTTGATTAAAGAGGTCGGGGTTGTCAAAAGAGAGATTGGATGTCGATAGTAAAAGAACAAGGCTCGATGTCATATCATGTTCTTGTTTTGACCCCAAAGAATTATCTGGTGTGATCAATCAAAGTCAAGTTGATTATGCGTGTACAAGACATATGGGAGATGGTTAAACCAAGGGTGTTCGGTAGAAGAATCTCTCAGAATAGGATTGATTGGCGCACATATGGTTGTCAAAACAAGAAGGGAATCGACAAACAACACGGTGTGAACATTATGGCGTTGGAAGTTCAAATCAGGTGGTTTTAGATGTGGCCAAGGAAGAGGTCAGGGATCCAAGAAAGGTCGAGATGATACTGAACGTGTCCAACGGGATGTCATGTTACATATTACACATGTTGTACACAATCAAAATGGTTGAGAGAAGACTTTACGTGTGACCGGGATGGAGGATGGGTGTCCAGGAAATTCTAGAATCAAGATGGTTTGAAAAGATGTTGATTAAACACTATTCTGAATGAGCATTATGATCCAACAGATTAAGGGGTGATTGTTGGATTAATCGGTTTATAAGAAAAAAAATTATTTATGGATTTGGTTTTGTCTAATTTAAATAAGGGCATTTTAGAAAATTTTGATTACCTTAGTATAAGTGTTGTTTTTCCTAGATTCGGTATTAGAATAAGATTCTATTTGTTTTAGTATATATATAGATGTCAAATTCCGTTTTTGTTTATCCAATAACAGCGCACCAAGTTTATTTCTTTTTGTGTGCTTTGTACGTGCATGTTCACAAGAAGAAAAAGGAATTAATCCGTGCAATTCGTCCTCTTCTTATTTCTTTTATCTTGGTTCACAAGTTTTAATAACAACTCTTTGTTTAAATATTCCCCATATTTCATATATGCGGACAAATTTGGCTGTCGGAAATATTGGGTCAGTTTTGAGTAGTGGCATAGTCATTATTTTACTTTCATCGACTAGTAAATAAAAAAATTTGTTTTGAGAAGTTTACAGATTGTATGTTAAGTTAACGTAAAAAGAGTTTTGATGACATAAACCCACCTTAGATGTTCCCTTGAGCAACAAATATAGGCATATAGCATACCTGTATATTGATTTTTTTATATAGTTACATATATGAAAGGATACATAGGAGTACATGAAAAACCAAATGCACAAGGGTGCTTATTGTAATTGTAACTGTAACTCCGACCTTATTTTTATAGTGTCACACTGAAGAAACCAGATACGATCTTAAAATATATAAAATAAATATATATGAGTAGCACATTTAGAAGACGAAACGAAAAGAACCATTTAACATTTGTTTCCATCAAACACAAGCATGCATGATGTGTCATATATCATGTTTTCGGCTGAAGAATGACACCCAAAGAGTCCACGTAAAGCCCACACCTTCCATAAAATCCGGAAAACTTACCATTTGTGACCCCAAACGAGAAATCAGTCCCAGGGTTTGTGCCGTATGGCCCATAGGTGTACTTGTTGGTCTCGAAAGACAATGACGTAATCACTGTTAAATTGTTAATAAATCCAACACGTCCACTAATCCCGATGAGGAACTCACCATCAGCGAAGGTGATCTAAAGCCGAAAAATAAATATCATGATTGATATACTAATTATAAAATAAGAACTTAAGTTCGATACTTACGTGTATATGTTACAGATGAATTCAAAGCTTACCGTATTAGATGAGCCACCATCGCCACCGAAGTGTTGAGAAGTAAGCGTAAAGCCATACTAATCCTTGTAAGCGAAGCGGATGGAATTTACAACGTCTCCACTACTAATAGTTAGCCCTGCAAGACTACCACCATCAGGTATTATGAATTGCCAGACGTTTTCTCCACCTTTACCTCCCCAAGGTGTACCCCATACGTATGTGGCACTGGTTTCCTGCATATGGATCAGAAATAAAATATTACTAAAAGAGTTGAAAGAAATTTAGCAATGAAGAAACAATGTAAACCTAACATTCTCAAATATAAAAAAAAAAAAACAAACTCTCAGAATATGGTGAAAGTATGTACCATTTTGCTCGGCCAGTATTTCAGATAAGTTGGACGATGTTCCTTATGAAACTCTGAAGTTGTTCATCTAGCCTATATATATCTAAAATATTTCATGATATCCATGTCTAAAACATTTCATGAGATCCACGTTTTCAAATGATTTATCTATATACACGACAATATTCCAACTGGACGATGAAATAATTCATCTCTATAAAGAATTTTCAATAAGTGATTGATTATGTTTACCCTTAAATTAAAGAAACCATTTACATACATAAGATACACTTTTATTTCTGGCCCTTCTAATTATGTATTTATTTAAAAATGTACCTTTTAGTTTTCAAAAAATTATTTCATACCCTTATTATTTTATTGTATTAACATAATATAAACTCTTTGTATGTAATATTTCTATAGTAAGTGTAAATACATTATTGATTTGTTTTGTCTAATTATAAATAATCGTGTCAAACACAAATTATTTATTTTTTGGTCTTGTGTTTTCACAATTTATTTGTCGGTCTTAAATACTATTTCATTTTATTGATCAAAAACATATTTTTTTATGTTCTTTTATAAGTTATGATACACTTACAACTTACAAGTGTCAAGAACCATATGTAAATAAATGAACAAACATAAATATTCAAATCAAGAACCACATGTAATAAAGTATAATTCTTTTTTAACAAGTGTCAGATAACATAATTCTAAGAATATTACAATTACAATGTGGGGAATTTGAAGGAATATAAACATGCAGTCAAACATTATACATTGTTTTCCATCTCAAGTCATGTTTTCTATCTGTGTGATGCAAGGGAATTCATTTGGAATTTGATTCATAAGTGTATATGAATTATATATTGTTTGTTCTTGGTTGAACTATTAGCTAGCTATGCATTGTGTTTTATTATTTGTTGTTATGTCCGCTAATATGCTAAACGTCATAAACTATAAATTGGTAGGGTTGTTATAGACAAACATATATGAAAAAAAAAACGAACATAAATGGACATGAATATCTAAATTAAGAACCATACGGAAATAAATGAACATACACATCCAAATCAATAATGGATATATATATATATATATATATATATATATATATATATATATATATATATATATATATATATATATATATATATATATCTTTATTATCTTATAAAACAAATCCCACTATTTCTAAAAATAGATTGAATAAAATAATAATATTTTTTTAAGACGTCCAAATCATTAAGCTAATTGTACAACTAATCACTAATAAAATAATATTAAAATTTAAACAAACTCCAATAAATCTTCTCTTCAAAGGTTTTGACCATATCTTTTTTCATCCAAATGAATACTCAACACCCTATAATTTGGTAATTTCATCAATTTTTCTTTATTTTTAATATGACATGTTTCCTAAAACAAACTAATGATTGAATTGAAAAATAATCATTCTCCATCAAAACGAAATTAATTGTCGAAACAAACTATTTGTCTCCCGCTGCTTTGCGCGGGTAAACGGCTAGTATGTATGTGTATATATATATATATATATATATATATATATATATTAGAAACAAGTTAGAAAAGCAATATATTGGTTGGAAATTAAAAATATAAACTTAAACCAATAAAACATATCGTTAAAATTTAATGAAAATAAACTTTATCAAAAATGCATTTGAATTTATAGTATTACTTAAAATAAAACACATAGCATTAACATTTTAATTGAAATTATTTGAAATATATCTAGAAGATTTCCATCGTAGTCACTATGATATTTTATTGCTCATGTTAAATATGTTACGATGAAAAAAATGTTATACAATGGTATTTTATGAGATTTTTTACTACAGTGATTATATAAAAAGTAAAAAAAAAATGAAAAAATGAAAAAAAAAAAGATGAACAACTTTCAATGTGTGATTTGATATTTTTTTTATAATATGAGACCTAAACATATTAATTAATCTCTATTCAAATAAATAAATAGTTTTAATCTTCTTTTGTCAAGTGTCACTCTAATACAACTTTTTATTAATATTATGTCATGTGTTATGTAAATATATTAGGCAATGCATTTCAAAATTCAAATTTACATTTTCTAATTATATGTTAATTTTGAAGTTATAATAACTTTAAAAATTTGATATATCTCTTAATTAATAATTTATTTAAAATGACTTATTTAAAATAAGAGATTAATAATTATAATTATTTATTATAAAATTTTAATTAATTTTATAACCGTGGTTACCACGAGTTATAAACTAATGTAATAAATATACCTCATTCTTATATTATTACACAAATTTATTTTATTTATTGAGATTGCAAGACCTATACATTGCAAGACCTATGAAATTTGATTTTATTAATCGTCAGATAATTCAAATATAGAAGTATTACAATTATTGTATAGTGTAGATGGAGGAATATAAGAATTCAGTCAAGCAACATAAATGGTTTTCCATCCAACTCACCGTGTCGAATTGTAATAACGCCAAAGCAGCAAAATAATAGACATTAGATACGTTCCTTGTAAATCAACATTCAACGGGATGTCATGTTACATATTACATGTGTTGTAAACATTCAAAATGGTTGAGAGAAGACTTTAGGTGTGACCGGGATGGAGGATGGGTGTCCAGGAAATTCGAGAATCCAGATGGTTTGAAAAGATGTTGATTAAACACTATTTTTAATGAGCATTATGATTAAACAGATTAAGGGGTGATTGTTGGATTAATCGACTTATAAGAAAAAAAAAATATTTTAGGATTTGGTTATGTCTAATTCAAATAAGGGAATTTTAGAAAATTTTGATTACCTTAGTATAAGTGGAATTTTTCCTAGATTCGGTATTAGAATAAGATTCTATTTGTTTTAGTGTGTGTGTGTGTATATATATATATATATATATATATATATATATATATATATATATATATATATATATATATATATATATATGTCAAATTCCATTTTTGTTTATCCAATAACAGCACAATAAGTTTATTTCTTTTTGTGTGCTTTGTACGTGCATGTTCACAAGAAGAAGAAAGGAATTAATCTGTGCAATTCGTCCTCTTCTTATTTCTTTTATCTTGGTTCGCAAGTTTTAATCATAACCTTTTGTTTAAATATTCCCCATGTTTCATATATGCGGACAAATTTGGCTGTCGGAAATATTGGGTCAAGTAGTGTCATAGTCATTATTTTACTTTCATCGACTAGTAAATAACAAAATTTGTTTTGAGAATTTTAGAGATTGTATATTAAGTTAACGTAAAAACACTTGTATATTGATTTTTTTATATAGTTACATATATGAAAGGAAACATAGGAGTACATGAAAAACCAAATGCACAATGGTGCTTATTGTAATTGTAACCGTAACTCCGACCTTATTTTTCTAGTGTCAAAATGAAGAAACCAGATACGATCTTAAAATATATAAAATAAATATATATGAGTAGCACATTTAGAAGACGAAACGAAAAGAACCATTTAACATTTGTTTCCATCAAACACAAGCATGCATGATGTGTCATATATCATGTTTTCGGCTGAAGAATGACACCCAAAGAGTCCACGTAAAGCCCACACCTTCCATAAAATCCGGAAAACTTACCATTTGTGACCCCAAACGAGAAATCAGTCCCAGGGTTTGTGCCGTATGGCCCATAAGTGTAGTTGTTGGTCTCGAAAGACAATGACGTAATCACTGTTAAGTTGTTAATAAATCCAACACGTCCACTAATCCCGATGAGGAACTCACCATCAGCGAAGGTGATCTAAAGCCGAAATATAAATATCATGATTGATATACTAATTATAAATAAGAACTTAAGTTCGATACTGACGTGTATATGTTACACATGAAATCAAAGCTTACCGTATTAGATGAGCCACCATCGCCACCGAAGTGTTGAGAAGTAAGCGTAAAGCCATACTGATCCTTGTAAGCGAAGCGGATGGAATTTACAACGTCTCCACTACTAATAGTTAACTCTGCAAGACTACCACCATCTGGTATTAAGAATTGCCAGATGTTTTCTCCACCTTTACCTCCCCAAGGTGTACCCCATACGTATGTGGCACTGGTTGCCTGCATATGGATCCAAAATAAAATATTACTAAAAGAGTTGAAAGAATTTTAGCAATTAAGAAACAATGTAAACCTAACATACTCAAATATAAAAAACAAACTCTCAGAATATGGTGAAAGTATGTACCATTTTGCTTTGTGTGTATTTCAGATAAGTTGGACGATGTTCCTTATGAAACTCTGAAGTTGTTCATCTAGCCTATATATATCTAAAATATTTCATGAGATCCATGTCTAAAACATTTCATGAGATCCACGTTTTCCAAGGATTTATCTATATACACGACAATATTCCAACTTAACGATGAAATGATTGATCTGTATATAGAATTTTCAATAAGTGATTGATTATGTTTACACCCTTAAATTCAAGAAACCATTTACATATATAAGATACACTTTTATTTCTAGCCCTTCTAGTTATGTATGTATTTAAAAATGTACCTTTTAGTTTTCAAAAATTTATGTCATACCCTTATTATTTTATTGTATTAACATAATATAAACTCTTTGTATGTATTATTGACTTGTTTTGTCTAATTATAAATAATGTGTCAAACACAAATTATTTATTTTTATGTCTTGTGTTTTGACAATTTACTTTTCAGTCTTAAATACTATTTCATTTTATTGATCAAAAACTTATTTTTTTTGTATGTTCTTATATAAGTTATGATACACTTACAACTTACA
Source organism: Lactuca serriola (assembly GCF_051521515.1). Classification (NCBI taxonomy): domain Eukaryota; kingdom Viridiplantae; phylum Streptophyta; class Magnoliopsida; order Asterales; family Asteraceae; genus Lactuca; species Lactuca serriola. The sequence continues at coordinate 53,985,392 of NC_136416.1, forward strand.
AGTGTCAAGAACCATATGTGAATAAATGAACAAACATAAATATTCAAATCAAGAAGCACACATAATAAAGTATAATTCCTTTTTAACAACTGTCAGATAACATAAATCTTAGAATATTACAATTACAATGTTGGGAATTTGAAGGAATATAAACATCCTTTCAAACATTATACATTGTTTTCCATCTCAGGTCTTGTTTTCTATCAGTGTGATGCACGGGAATTCATTTGGAATTTCTTTCATAAGTGAATATGAATTATATATTATTTGCTCTTGGTTGAAGTATTAGCTAGCTATGCATCGTGTTTTATTAATTGTTATGTCTACTAATATGCTAAACGTCATAAACTATAAATTGGTCGGTTGTTATAGATATAGACAAACATATATGAAAATAAACGAATATAAATAGAAATGAATATCTAAATTAACAACCATAGGGAAATAAATGAACATTAACATCCAAATCAATAACTGATATATATATATATATATATATATATATATATATATATATATATATATATATATATATATATATATATATATATATATATATATATATATATATATATATATATATATATATATATATATATATATATATATATATATATATAATGTGATTAGAAACAAGTTAGGAAAGCGATATATTGGTTGGTCATTAAAAATATAAACTTAAAGCAATAAAATATATCGTTAAAATTTAGTGAAAATAAACTTTATCGAAAATGTATTTAAAATTATAGTAATACTTAAAATAAAACACAGAGCATTAACATATTGAAATTATTTTAAATATATCTAGAAGATTTCCATCGTAGTCACTGTCAGATTTTATTACTCGTGTTAAATATGTTACCATGAAAAAAATGTTATACAATTATATTTTATGAGACTTTTTACTATAGTGATAAAATAAAAAGTAAAAAAAGATGAATAACTTTCAATGTATGATGTGATATTTTTTTATAATGTGAAATAAATGAGATATAAACATATTAATTAATTTATATTTTAATAAATGAATAGTTTTAATCTTTTTTTGTCAAATGTCACTTTAATACAACTCTTTATTAATATTATGTCATGTGTCATGTAGATATATTAGGCAAATCATTTCAAAATTCAAATTTACATTTTCTAATTATATGTTAATGTGAAGTTATAATAACTTTAAATTTTAATATAACTCTTAATTAATAATTTATTTAAAATGTCTTATTTAAAATAACTGATTAATAATTATAAATTTTTATTATGAAAGTTTAGTTAATTTTATAATTGTGGTTCTCGCGGGTTATAAACTAATGTAATTAATGTACCTCATTCTTATATTATTACACAAATATATTTTATTTATTGAGATTGCAAGACCTATACATTGCAAGACCTATGCATAATAAAGTAGAAATTTTATTGTATTAATCGTCAGATAATTCAATTATACAAGTATTACAATTATGGTATAGTGTAGATGGAGGAATATAAGAATTCAGTCAAGCAACATAAATGGTTTTTCATCCAACTGACCATGTTGAATTTTAGTAACGTCAAGGCAACAAAACAATATACATTAGATATGTTCCCTGTACATCAACATTCACATAATGAGCACCTTGAATTATATCGATAACAATAACTCCATGATTTGAGATGCATTGAGGCCCAAGCCAAAGTGGAAAACATGTTGACGAACCATCTTTGCTTAGAAAATGAATAATTATGGCGTACCTGTTAGCGATGAAAAACTCAATGTACAACGTAATCAGCCAACGGTCTCTTAGAGCAAAACATGATCAAAAGAAATTCAGTGAGTGACTTATGATGTTTAAATCATTATTATAAATCAGAGCGAACTCGTCGCAGTGCCCTGACAACTTATTGTGTAAATCTGATCGAATTTGACACTAATCATCTTGACTATAACCGAGAGACTTAACTATTGTATGAAATCAACAAAATTCACGTTTTGGATATTTGTGTCGTATGTAAACATTTGTTTTTGCTATTTTTAACATTTTATGGCACCTAGACAAATTTAAACTTTACGACAACTAGGGGTGAGCGCGGTGCGGTTATTAGCTAAAACCTCACCACTAACCGCAAATGCGGTTAATCCATTTTCAAAACCGCATGGTGCGGTTATTTTTGCGGTGCGGTTTTGTTTTTTTTTTTGTGTTGCTTATTAACCGCATGAATTTGGTGTCGTTATTTTGTGTAGTTTTTAACCACAGTTTAGAGCTTAAATGGTTTTAAGAGTTCAAACATATTACTTGTAATAATATAAAAAACCTTAAGGTATAAAAAATTAACTTAAATTACAAACAACTAATATCTTAAAAACATCAAACCAATAGTAAGTAACAATAAATATCTTAAAATTGTCTAATTTCACCATTTTTTAAAGTTAAACATAAAATACTTTTGTCTTCTGATATTTATCCATCTTTCATCCATGAAACATGTCTTATTTTTAATATTTAATATGTTAATAATTAATAAAAAAATTGTATATAATATATACGGTGCGGTGCGGTTTTTTTTGCGGTTTTTGAAAACCAATAACCGCACCACACCGCAAGTTTGCGGTTTTTGGAAAAAAGAAAACCTCACCATCGGTTTTTATTGTGGTTGCGGTTAATCGGTTGCGGTTTATGCGGTTTTTGCGGTTAATTTTTGTTGCGGTGCGGTTTTTGCTCACCCCTAACGACAACATATGTTTGATAGTGAACACGTATAAATATATATTTTATTTAAGAATTTTATAACATTCTTAGAATTTATATATAGTTTAATTTTGAGTTCCTTTAGAAAAAGTGAAGTTTTGCTAGTTAGGACTATAGCCACAGAAGTTTTGAATATTGGCAGTTCACCTCCTTTGGCTTTTGGTAATATCATTTTCACCACAAAGATTTTAATATTCGCTTTTCCCCGATATTTTGCCTCAACATTTGACTGGATGTGTCGGTGTGGTGGACACATGTTATTCCATGTGTTCTTCCCTGACTCGCGTCCTATACCTCCACCGTCGTTAGTTAAATCGTACTGACTCTAGATGCTTCCCACCGACTCTTAACCTACTAAAATAATCTCCTTCTTCCACCGTTCCATCCAGTATTCTCTTATTTTCTCCCAAACAAATTCTTTGCTTGAATAAGCCTCTTCACATGTCGGTCGTCCTCGAACAAACATTTAGCGTTTCTCCGGGTTTGTCCGATCGTTTCCGGTGAAGTCGGCAACTCGATGACCGATGTGGCTCATCATCTCTGCACGTGTACAACTGGTGAGTTAAAATTCTGCATTACAAGCCATCGATTTTTATTTTTCTGTATCCTTCGATCCTGGTAAATCGAACATACAATTGTTCAATAACTTTTAAATAAACAAGAGCCAGTTTTTCTTTCCATTTGGAGTCCATTCTAATTGCATTCCCTACGGACCTCTGTATCTACCATTCTAGTGATTCCTTTGATTAAAATCATGTTTTCCTTCATGTTCATCGTTTTCAGTTGAATCTTGTGATTTCTTTGATTAAAATTGTGTTTTCCTTCGTGTTCATAGTTTTCAGTTGAAGATTAGGTTTTCCTGATTGGCTTCTGATAAAACTCAAGGATGGACCGGTGACTCTTTTGATCGATAAAAAGATTAGGTACGGTTCGATTTCAGTTCCAATTACCTTTGGTTGTAACTATTAAGGTATCGTCCTCGTTGTTTGTCACTTTTCCGTTGTGTAATTTCATTCCATTTTATCTTGTACTTACATTTCGTCTCCTTTTACTTTGATTTTGTTTATGTGAATTGAATTTCTAACTCCTTAGCTAATAATCGATTAGAGTTGGTAATTTTAGGATAGTAATCATTTTTAATCACTAGCTAATTAGTAAATTTGATGTTTTTGCTGTGAAATTCTACTTATTTACTTTTACATCTTTATGAATTGTGAGTCGCAACTAATATTGAATACTGATACTTTAAAATTATGTGGAATTGTATAGAAAGACTGATTTGTTGGCATGAATTCTTGATGATTTAATCATTCTTTTTCAAAACATCAAGGAGAAAAAGGATGAATGATAAAGCAACGGTGCTTTTACCCATTAAGACCCAATTTTCTAAAATTACCCCTCTATTGGCCACTCTAATTCCATGTTATTTAACATTATTTTTTGGGAATTATCACTAATGAAATTATTTTATGATCGTTTTAGTTATGTATGTCAACATGTTCTTGCAAAAGTGGAACCACACAAACAATGAGTATTCTAACATATCAAATCATGGGTCGGCATTGGTGCCTTCGACCTACTAAAAATGGTAAGGAAACTTACCTCAACTACCGAATCTCACTAAAATCCCTAGATGTTGTCCTGATGAATCCCCGAGCTATCAATACAAATAGCACCCAATTAACATTGGGGTTTCAATACATATCCAACAATCTAAACTTAGGGTAAAAATACCATTTCACCCCTTACTCAGTTTAGTCCCAAACTAAGGCCCAACTCAATATCTAGAAGGCCCAAAACCAAATAATCAATCAAGGCCCACTTATGGCCTAATTTTCCAAATTCGGCCCAAACTCCTTCATGGGGTTTACCATAAAGCCCAACAAACTTCCTAGTCCAAACTCTTAGCCCAAAAGCTTGATTCTAGGTGGCCTACTAAGGCCCAAGGCAACAAAGTCCAGAGAAATGACCCAACCAAGGCCCAAAAGCTGCAAAGCCCAACAGACTGAGTACGCGGGGCGTACTCAGCTATATGCTAAGCATCCACGCAACTTCAGTTGTAAGTCGCGGATACAAACTTGTACGACCAGCATACCCAACCATTAAACCAAAATCAACCTTAAGCTCTTAATGCTTAGGACTAGAAGCCCAAACCACAGATCCAAGTCCTAATAAACGTTTATAACCATAAAGTCACTAACTTTTTGACTTTGTATGCACCATACAGACCCAACTTCAAAATATAACACCCTACTTTCATCAAATGGGCCTAAACTCTTACATGAATGAATTTAAACCTTAAAGGTGACAACTTTATGCAACTAGAACCTCAAAAACACCAAGAGTGGCAACTCAAAGCTCCTGAAGTGGTATCAAATCACTAGATTTCATTCTTGGGGCCAAAAGGGACCAAACACACACAAATGAAAGATCTAAGCCATTAATGAGAAAGTTTATAGCTTTTTACCACAAATAAGGTCGAAATGAAGAAAATAAACAAGATCCACAAGCTCTTTCTTGATCCACCACCTTACACCAAGCTTCTACTCCTTGAATATGAACCAAAATCACCAAAATAAACACAATGAGCTCAAAACACAAAGGAGAATCTTAGGGTTTCGTGCTTGTGGCTATAGGGACAATGAAGACTGGGAAATTAGGGTTTCATGGTCCATAATGATGCTTATATGGTGCCCAACCCCAAAAATTAGGGTTTCCAAATGACTCACATACGCTCTGCGTACATACACGTACTCGATCCCGTCTCGCATGCGTACGTTAGGCGTACCATGTGGTACGTCCTACAAACTTGCTTTATATCTTGTACGCTAAGAGTACCATGTGGTACGCCCAACGTACAACTCAAGGACCAAAAATGCAACATTAAGAACAATAAGGGAAATAAAGAAACCTACCAGGATTCATGCATTACAGTCTACTTATAGTTTTTCCTGTCGCTGTACATCCATGGTCTTTCATGCAAAAGTCATAAAGACAATCTAGCATATTGTGACACCTAGTGTCCTACATAGTATATTGAGATGACTCACCTGATTAAAGAGCTTAAATTCGCTACCCAAAGTCCAATTAATCAACTACACAAACTTCCTAACCAAACAGAGATTAATCCTTAGTTTATAGCTCAAACCCTTCAATTTAACCCAAAGTCAAACTGGTCAAAAAGTCAACATTCAACAGTCAAATTCAACGATCAACAACCAATAATCACCATGTTATAGCCAATCCCTTTGGCTGTGGCATGGTCAATAAAGGACAAAATAGATGTGAGGCATGCAAACCACCATACCATGACCAACACCCCACCATGCTGTAGCAAACACCCAAACAACTTATTTCATTAAGCTCTTAACCACTAAGTCTAGAGCCCTAAGGCTGAGGTCTGATTCTTTTAATGATTCTCATGGATAAAGTTTCCAACTTTATCCATTCCAAAGGCTTAAAACAATGAGACCTCTAAGCTTAACTCTCCAAGGGACCAAAAATATCACAAAAAGCCATGCATACCACTCAAATGAAGATGAAGTCCATATATTAGCACCACAATGGGTCTAGAACACTTAAAGATTCAACCTTTAACTGTGTATTTGTCCAATATCCAAATTAAAATTCATCAAAATGGACAAAACAAGCAGTTTAAACACTAAAACTCCAAATATTCTTAGATCCAAAGATGAAACACAATAAAGCAAGGATCTTCATAAATTAAAAGGGTCCAGGAGAGTAGAGATAGTAAAGATCTACAAGCTTCAAGCTTCCAAGCACAACCTTTCTTGCTTTCCTCACCAAAACACCACAAAAATGCACCAAAAGAGGTTTAAGGAGAGAGGAGGAGCTCAAACTATGAAAATGGAGGATATGGTTTGCTCGCAAGGAGCTCTTGAGGAGTTGGAGGCTGAAAAAGGACCTAAAATATGGAATAATGCCTTTCAATACGAAGCAACCTCTAATTTTATGAGCTTGGGATGTACCTTTCACCATGCCGTGGTTATAAGCTTTTACTTATTCAATTCCAACTTGAAACAATCATAATTTCTTTGTTCCACGTCCTTTTTTAGTTATCTTTATATGTATGCAAAGGTATTAAAAAGATCCGTAATACCATTCAATTGCTTATGACTTAAAACATATCAAACTAAATTCATTAATTCATGAAAAGAGCTCAAAATATCATTTTTCCCATTTTGCCTTTTGGCTCCAATTCACACTTTCAAGGGCTTAAATCACTTCAACAACATTATCAGCATCTAATAAGGGGCTAAAATTTATTCCCTTCAAACCCAGGACCTTTACTCGATGATGTCCCAAAATTAGAAACATCCCGAAATTGGATATTACACTGTAACGACTCAAATTTTCACGTCCAAAAATTTCAATTATAAAACATTACATAGAAAACATTAACAATTAAAACATTGTTTAATTGAACCACTTCACATCGAAAACCAAATTGAAATCCACAACATTTGATCAACCAAAATATCAGAGTGTCAATCCCAGAATAAACTCGTAACTGCGGAAACAAGAGAGTGTGTGTGACATGCTGCTACCGCGCCGGCTCCTTTCCCCTATATGAGGAGGTACCTGAAACCCAAAACTGAAAAACGTAAGCACAAAGCTTAATGAATTCCCCCACTGTACCACATACCATATAACCACATAACATACATAAATTGTCAGGCATATCTGGGTGCCCGACCTACCCCTTCGGTCCTCTCGACCGGACGTTGCCTAGCATACCTGGGTGTTGGCCTCCCCTTCGGTCCTCTCGACCGAATACTACCTAGCATATCTGGGTGCTGGCCTCCCCTTCGGTCCTCTCGACCGGATACTGCCTAGCATATGTGGGTGCTGGCCTCCCCTTCCGTCCTCTCGACCGGATACTGGGGAACTATTTCTCCCCTCTACTACTACCACATAACATGTATCACAATCTCAGAATCTATCTAGCATGACTGGGTATTACTACCCCTTCGGCCCTATCGACCGGATATCTTGGGGACTATTTCCCCCTACTGTCACTGGCATATAACATCATCTCATACTAGCACTTAAACATAACACAGGTAGTAGTAATCCCTAGATGAATATCACAAAGACAATCATCTACATACAACTCCTACTGGTGAGCCGGCATTGTGGCCGTAGACCCACCGCTACTGGAAGGTAACTCACCTCGAAATAGCTGCTGGTTTGTGTGGGAATTGACTGCCTGCTGCTGCTGCTACTCCGGAAATCCTCCGGCTACAATTCCCACAACATACTAAATCAATTGCTGCTAACTGTCCTTTGGGTAAAATGACCATTTTACCTCTGATCATGCCATAAGTCAAAGTCAGAGTCAACTTTCAGTTGACCCGACTCGCCGAGTTGGCTTTCCAACTCACTGAGTCCCTATCCAATCGATTGTCCTGGATCCCGTCCCTACTCGTCGAGTTAGGCGTTGACTCGACGAGTTCTCCTTCCAAACTGATTGTTCAAGTCCTTCATCCTACTCGCCGAGTTGTATGAACAACTCGCCGAGTTCATCTTCATCCGATGAACACTTATGCTACGACTCGCCGAGTTGTATGAGCAACTCGCCGAGTCTGTTCTTGATCTAAGGAGATTGCCTTGAACTCGCCGAGTCAGGGCATTGACTCGCCGAGCTCCTCCATGGATGAGTTTGGCTTCCAACTCACTGAGTCACACCCTGTGACTCGCTACTCCCACTCAAACAACGAAAAGGGGACAACTCGGAGACTCGTGAATAGACTCGCCAAGTCAGATGAACGACTCGCTGAGTCGTCGCCATGCAATCACTATATACGCGATTTTGCTCGATCCCAGTCCATGTCATTCACAGATCTGGGTTCCTAGAGCATGAATAACACGTAAAGTTTCCAACTTTATGTGTAAATATTCCTCAATGAGAGTTCTAGGGTTCAAAATGCACTAAAAGGGGTAGATCTAGGGTGTACAAGCAACATGGGTCCATAAAGGTGGTAGATCCAGGCTCCTGGAGCTCGACTCCACTTAGATCTATGAGCTACTCTACCTATTACGAGTCCTCAAGTAAACGCAAGCATGGAAATGGTTCATGAAGGACTTTAGTGGGGCCATAAGCATGAAAACATGGGGGAAAACGAGCCATACCTTAGTGAACACTCTGAGATAGCTCAAAGATGCTTGACCTCCTCTTCTCCTTCTTGATCTCCTCTCCTTCTCACTCCAAAGCTTCAAGAGAACACCAAAAGGCTTCAAATCCACAAGAATTAAGGCTTAGAACGAGGTATAGGGCTCTGAGGGTGAATGGGGGCTGGCTTGGGGCGGAAATGAGAGATTAAATAGGGTGCAAACCCTTGGAAATTAGGGTTTCATCGGACAGCGCGGACTCGCCGAGTCGCCAACTTAACCGCGTCCCAAGTCTCGTCTCTACTCGGCGAGTCAGGCCTCCAACTCGCCGAGTCCAAGGCCAAAATACAAAATACTTAGATAAATCTTGCGTACCAGGAACCAGGTGCTAAAAATCTCCCCCACTTACTTTAGACTTCGTCCTCGAAGTCTGCTGCTCGATCCTGAAATAGCTCGGGGTAGTGCTCCATCATCTCCTCCACCGGCTCCCAAGTCCACTCCGATCCCTTCCGGTGCTGTCATTGCACCTTCACGAGTTCCACTTGCTTGTTCCTCAAATCCTTCGACTTCCTGTCGAGGATTGCGACTGGGCGCTCAATGTAATTCAGGCTGTCATCAACCTGTATGTCCTCCAACGGCACTACTGCTGAATCGTCCACTAGGCACTTCCGCAGCTGAGAAACATGGAAAGTTTTGTGGATCTGGCTGAGCTCGACTGGCAGATCCAGCCTATACGCCACCTTGCCCACCCGGGCTACAACTCTGAACGGTCCGATGAATCTCGGGCCCAACTTGCCCCGCTTCCTGAATCGAATGACGCCTTTCCAAGGCGACACCTTCAGGAGAACCATATCCCTGACTTGGAACTCCAAGTCGGATCGACGCTTGTCGGCGTAACTCTTCTGTCGACTCTGAGCAGTCTGAAGCCTGCTCCGAACCTGCTGGATCCTCTCGGTCGTCTTGAGCACCACTTCGGTGCTCCCCATGACTCTCTGGCCAACTTCACCCCAGCATATCGGGGTCCTGCACCTCCGTTCGTACAACATCTCGAATGGAGGGCGGTCGATACTCGCGTGGTAGCTATTGTTGTATGAGAACTCGGCCAAGGGAAGATAGGTATCTCAGCTACCACCGAAGTCTAACACGCACGCCTGCAACATATCCTCCAAGGTCTGGATGGTCCACTCGCTCTGACCATCCGTCTGCGGGTGAAAGGCGGTGCTAAAATGCAAACGAGTTCCCAACTCGTCATTAAATCTCTTCCAAACCCTGGAAGTAAAACGCACATCCCTGTCCGAGATAACCGATACTGGCACCCCGTGCCGCGCCACGATCTCCCTGATATAGATGTCGGCCAATTTCTCGGCCGATATGCTCTCCTGAATCGGGATAAAGTGAGCACTCTTGGTCAATCGATCCACGATGACCCAAATCGAATCTACTCCACGCGCAGTCCTGGGAAGCTTAGTGATAAAATCCATCATGATGTCTTCCCATTTCCACAGTGGAATATCCAACGGCTGCATCTTGCCATGCGGTCTCTGATGTTCGGCCTTGACCTTCCTACAGGTCAAGCACCGCTCGACGTACCATGCCACATCCCGCTTCATGCAGGGCCACCAATAATCAGGACGAAGATCCCTATACATCTTCGTCGCCCCGGGATGAATAGAGAATCGGGACTTGTGCGCCTCCTCCATCAAGATCTGGCGCACGCCTCCGTGATACGGCACCCACACCCTACGGTGTAGTGTCAATAGACCTCGACTATCATAATCGAAGGAGGAAACCTGACCCACCACACGCTCGCTCTTCCGATGTTCCTCCTTGATAGCCTCCTGTTGAGCCTCCCGAATTCGCTCCAACAGGGGAGTCACTATGGTCATCCTCATGCAAACGTCCCTGATTGGCCTTCCCCGGGTGGTAGAAAATCTTACAATCATAATCCTTCACCACGTCCAACCACCGACGCTGCCTCATGTTCAGATTCGGCTGATCCATGAGGTACCTCAAACTCTTGTGGTCCGTGTAGATGGTACATCAAACCCCGTAGAGGTAATGCCGCCAAATCTTGAGGGCAAAAACCACCGCCCCCAATTCCAGATCATGCGTCGGGTAGTTCGCCTCGTGAGGCTTGAGCTGCCTCGAAACGTAGGCAATGACATGCCCCCTCTGCATCAGTACCGCGCCCAACCCTGAAATGGACGCGTCACAATAAACCACAAAATCCTCTACGCCCTCTAGCAGGGCTAAGATTGGCGCCTCGCACAATCTCTGTCTCAGCGTCTCAAACGCAGCCTGCTGCTCGGGTCCCCACCAAAAGACTACGACTTTCTTTATTAGCCGCGTCAGGGGTACGACTATCTTGGAGAAGTCCTGAATGAATCTCCGATAATATCCTGCCAATCCCAGGAAACTCCGAATCTCAGATGGAGACTTCGGAACCTCCCATCTCATCACGGCCTCGACCATGGTCGGATCGACCAGAATCCCGTTCTGGTTGACAAGGTGTCCGAGAAATTGCACCTCGCGCAACCAAAACTCACACTTGGAGAACTTGGCATACAAGCTCTCCCTCCTCAGGGTCTCCAACACCTCTCGCAGTTGCTCCTCCTGGGTCTTGGAATAAACCAAGATGTCATCGATAAAGACGATCACAGACCGATCCAGCATCGGTCTATATACGCGGTTCATGAGGTCCATGAACGCGGCAGGAGCATTGGTGAGTCCAAACGGCATCACCACGAACTCATAATGGCCATAGCGCGTCCGAAACGCGGTCTTCTGCGTATCCTCCTCCCTGACCCTCATCTGATGATAACCCGAACACAAATCGATCTTGGAAAACCAAGACGCTCCCTGAAGCTGGTCAAAGAGATCATCAATCCTCGGGAGTGGGTAACGGTTCTTCACCGTTACCTTGTTCAGCTCCCGGTAATCTATACACATCCGATGCGACCCGTCCTTCTTTTTCACGAACAGAATCAGGGCTCCCCAGGGTGAACTGCTCAGTCGAATGAATCCCTTGTCTAACAGCTCCTGCAGCTGTGTAGACAACTCCTGCATCTCAGGAGGAGCCAACCGATACGGTGCCTTGGCTATCGGAGCCGCACCAGGAACGAGGTCAATCCTAAACTCAACCTGTCGCTCCAGAGGTATCCCAGGAAGCTCCTCCAGAAAAACATTTGCGAAATCCCGAACCACCGGAACCTCGCTCACTCTCGCCTTACCCACCTCCCGGGTATCCATCACATACGCGACATATCCCGTGCATCCCTGCTGAAGATTGCGCCTAGCCCTTGCTGCTGAACATACAGTGGGTCCGCGATGTGGATTCTCACCATGAATCACTAACTCTCCCCCACTTGGGGTCCTAAATCGCACTAGTTGTTGCGCGCAATCTATCACTGCCCCATTAGGGCTCAACCAATCCATGCCTATAATCACCTTGTTCCAACGCAGCGAAATGGGAACCAGGTCTACTAAGTAGCGCTCTTCAAACAAACGCAGTACGCAATCCCGAAACACCATCGATGCTCGCACCGATCGATCATCAGCAATCTCTACCTCTAAAGGGCAATCCAACATGCTCGAAGACTCAGTGAACTTCTTGCTAAGCGCAAGAGAAACAAACGATCGGGTAGCACCCGAGTCTAACAACACCTGAACTGGGATACCGTTCACATGGAACGATCCCAAAACATATATATATATATATATATATATATATATATATATATATATATATATATATATATATATATATATATACACCGAGCACATATCAATCTCATAACATCATAAAATAAAAATAGAGGGAAAGAATCATACCCATCACCACATCGGGTGCGGCGCGTGCCTCCTCGGCGGTTAGCTGAAATGCCCGGCTCCTCACCACTGGAGCCTCTGCCTTGCCCTGCCGGCCATTCGTGATCCGCAGGGTCGCTGGAGCTGGCGCCTTCACCGACGCTGAAACTGTCAACTGGGGGCAATTGGCCTTCTTATGGCCCCTCTGGTTGCAGTGGAAACACATCAACTCAGACGTCTGAATAGCCGAAACTGGAGTAGTACAATCCCTGCTAAAGTGCCCTGCCTTGCCGCACTTGTAACAGCCTGCTGATCCCATCCTACATGCTCCCTCATGCGTCCTGCCGCATTTCCCGCAGCGGCTAGGTCCCCCTTGGCCTTTCGGCCTTCCATCTGATCCCCTGGGCTTCTTTCTTGAAGCCCCAACCACCTGCCCCACCTCTGCCTTCCTCTTCCGAATGTGCTCTAAGTCAATCTCCCTTTCCCTCACCCTGGCAATCATGGACTCCAGGGTAGGGCAAGCTGAAAAGCTGACATGCTCCCGGATGTCAACCCGTAGCATATCATGATAACGGGTCCTCCTCATATCCTCGTCACCCGCATACCGGGGTACCAACAAAGACCTCTCCCAGAACTTGGCGGTGATCTCCGCCACAGTCTCCGTCGTCTGCCTCATGTCCAAAAACTCCCTGGCCAGCTGCTAGAGCTCGACAGCCGGCGAAAACTCTGCCCTGAACCTGGTCACGAAGTCCGACCAGGTCATAGCCTCGATAGCTGAGGCTCCCAACGAGTCACCCACTGACTCCCACCAATCCCGAGCTCGGTCTCGTAAACACCCTGCTGCATACCTCACCTTCTACCCCTCGGGGCAGAAGCTAGTCAACTGTGCAGACTCGATGTCTACAATCCATCGCCCGGCAGCAATAGGGTCTTTCACCCCGTGGAAATCCGGCGCACCACTGCCCCTAAAGTCCTTAAAGGACAGTGTGCGAGATCCCGACTGGCCAGATGCCATGTCACTCCTGAACGCCCTGAGGCGATCCTCCATCAACTCGATGATCCCTTCCTTGATCGACCCGAAGATAATGGGGGTCGACTCAAGGATACCCCTGGTGATCTCTGACGCGATGAACTCGCGTAGTCCCTCATCTACCGGCTCGGAACCTGATCCCGATCCTGACCCCTCTCCAGAACCGCCATCTATCGACCTCGATCGAAGTACCACCATTCTGCAATACATAATAACATTCATTAGTGATACTGATACTTCCTGAGGGATCTCAACTACTTACAAGTTCCCTGGTCTTATCTTGGCCTTCCTTGGTTCGGGTACAGATTCTCTGCTTTCAGTAGTACGGGCCCATACTACCTTCCACATCTATCCGTACCTTCTTCAAGGGCTGCCTCGACTCCACCATATCCCTTCCACTATGGTTGATCACTGTTATACTCATCCTAGGCTTGCCCTAGGGAAATCTCAGGCTCCACCCTACCAGGTCCTCAGCTGTTGAAGGCCTCTTAGTAGTGCCAATTAACCATTACCTGAATACCATCACATGTGGTGAGGCTCGGATAATCCTTCGAGTAACAGGCTCATCCCTACAACATTTAGACTCAAATGAGAGCTACGCAATAGGGCCAAATCCAGCACTCTAAGATTATTCAACCCTAATCACATGTGACGTGAGGTATTCACCTAATGGCTAACTCCCACCACTCAGAGTCCCACAAAGCACAAAGCAAGCAGCATTCGAACTAAGGGAACAATCTCAAGCAAATATGTTCTCATAGAGAAAACTGATCTAGCATACAGAGCTAAACTCATACTATCAGGCATAACCTAACAGGCTATCCTACTGCTGTCTACTCGATTCTAGCATGCAATTTTCATACACCGAAGCACATAAAGCAGGCACATAAGGCATCACTCCTAGATCCTTAGTCCTAATCTAGCATGTTGTTCTACAAAAGCTGATAAACATAACATAAACTTGTATGGGTACTTTGGAGAATACTTACTTGAGCTCGGCCGGTCGCACACATCACACACTTCGTTCTTTCTCAAAACTCTTTTCTCAATTTTTAGAAAACATTTTCTTATAGAAAATCTTTTAATCCCTCGATTTGAGTTCAGACACCCCCGAAGGTGTCTCCGAATCCCTCAAACCAGGGCTCTGATACCAACTTGTAACGACCCAAATTTTCACGTCCAAAAATTTCAATTATAAAACATTACGTAGAAAACATTAACAATTAAAACATTGTTTAATTGAACCACTTCACATCGAAAACCAAATTGAAATCCACAACATTTGATCAACCAAAATATCAGAGTGTCAATCCCAGAATAAACTCGTAACTGCGGAAACAAGAGAGTGTGTGTGACATGCTGCTACCGCATCGGCTCCTTTCCCCTATATGAGGAGGTACCTGAAACCCAAAACTGAAAAACGTAAGCACAAAGCTTAATGAATTCCCCCACTGTACCACATACCATATAACCACATAACATACATAAATTGTCAGGCATATCTGGGTGCCCGACCTACCCCTTCGGTCCTCTCGACCAGACGTTGCCTAGCATACCTGGGTGCTGGCCTCCCCTTCGGTCCTCTCGACCGGATACTGCCTAGCATATCTGGGTGCTGGCCTCCCCTTCGGTCCTCTCGACCGGATACTAGGGAACTATTTCTCCCCTCTACTACTACCACATAACATGTATCACAATCTCAGAATCTATCTAGCATGACTGGGTATTACTACCCCTTCGGCCCTATCGACCGGATATCTTAGGGACTATCTCCCCTTACTGTCACTGACATATAACATCATCTCATACTAGCACATAAACATAACACAGGTAGTAGTAATCCCTAGATGAATATCACAAAGACAATCATCTACATACAACTCCTACTGGTGAGCCGGCATTGTGGCCGTAGACCCACCCCTACTGGAAGGTAACTCACCTCGAAATAGCTGCTGGTCTGTGTGGGAATTGACTGTCTGCTGCTGCTGCTGCTCCGGAAATCCTCCGGCTACAATTCCCACAACATACTAAATCAATTGTTGCTAACTGTCCTTTGGGTAAAATGACCATTTTACCCCTGATCATGCCATAAGTCAAAGTCAGAGTCAACTTTCAGTTGACCCGACTCGCCGAGTTAGCTCTCCAATTCGCCGAGTCCCTATCCAATCGATTTTCCTGGATCCCGTCCCTAATCGTCGAGTTAGGCGTTGACTCGACGAGTTCTCCTTCCAAACTTATTGTTCAAGTCCTTCATCCTACTCGCTGAGTTGTATGAACAACTCGGCGAGTTCATCTTCATCCGATGAACACTTATGTTGCGACTCGCCAAGTTGTATGAGCAACTCGCCGAGTCTGTTCTTGATATAAGGAAATTGCCTTGAACTCGCCGAGTCAGGGCATTGACTCGCCGAGCTCCTCCATGGATGAGTTTGGCTTCCAACTCACTGAGTCACACCCCGTGACTCGCTACTCCCACTCAAACAACGAAAAGGGGACAACTCGGAGACTCGTGAATAGACTCGCCAAGTCAGATGAACGACTCGCCGAGTCGTCTCCATGCAATCACTATATACGCGATTTTGCTCGATCCCAGTCCATGCCATTCACAGATCTGGGTTCCTAGAGCATGAATAACACGTAAAGTTTCCAACTTTACGTGTAAATATTCCTCAATGAGAGTTTTAGGGTTCAAAATGCATTAAAAGGGGTAGATCTAGGGTGTACAAGCTGTTGGATTAGTGTCTAAGTCCATGACTATTTTGGTATGTACTTGACCCGATGGTGCATGGTCCTTTTGGGTTGCCTTCACCAAAGCAACTTGATTGGAGAAATAAATAAAGAGAGAGAGGTTATTATGATTTATTAATATGTTATAAGAATAATATATTAAAGGAGAAATCATATTTGTTTAATTAATATTGGTCAATAATTAATTAAGAATTAGTTTTGTGATCAAATGTAATTAATTAAACTAGAGGGGTTGATTTGTAATTATGTGATAGTTACAAAATAAGGTAAGGGTTATCTTATTGATAGGTTGGACGAATTTAAGGATAAAGAGCCTTAGAATTCGAGTATGATAAGGATTAAAGGATTATCTTATTGGTTGCTTGGTGGATAAGCAACTAGATAAGGATAATGACTGAAACCCTATCTCTACACCTATATAAACACCCCTAGGGTCATGAATTCGTGTATCCCTTCCCAAGAAGTCTTAGAGACGAATTCTAACCTCCCTCCTCTCTCTTTATACCTTCTCCACTTGCTTATGGTGTTTGTAAGCCATTAGAGGAGTGACACTTGTGACTCTCAACTTTCCAAGGTCAATTCAAGGAGGAATTGGATTGTTATTGCTATATAACAATCAAGGTATGTTCTTAAACCTATTTACATGTCAATTTTGATTTCCATATGCTAGAATTAGGGTTTATAGTCTTGGATTCAAAGTATGTACAATAGAGGAACCTAGATCCGAGCTTTAGGGTTTGTATGAGCACATAGGATGTCTTATGACCAAAACCCATCAGTGGTATCAGAGCCATGATTGGTTTCTATTGTATTGATGCTTGATGTAACTTAAAATCGTGTTTTGGCCTCACTGTTTGACCTGACTCGGCGAGTCACTCTTGGACTCGACGAGTCAGCCCTACTCTGCGAGTTCCAGAGGGTGACTCGGCGAGTCGGTGCGTCAGACAGTGCTTATCTCGGGATTTCTTGCTGTTTTTGCATTGGGATAATTACCTTATCATGTTAGATTAATATTAATCCAATTATATGATATATTTGACTATATTTTTAATCTAATTGAAGATATTTATCAATTAATAAGATAATTGTTTCCTTATAAGATAATTGATTAATTATTTTAAGTAAATTGATAAATTATTTTGCAAGAAATCATCAAATATGGATAATTATGTGATTAAATGTTAATTTGAATTATTTGTTATTTGATCCTTGTTGTTGTGAAAAGTTTCATATTTGGCCCTTTAGGTTTTATAGTTTAAATTTGAACCCCAAAAGTTTTGTTGTTTTGAAATTTAAATAGTTGAAACCCTAATTTTTTGAAAAAGGTTTCAAAACTTGCCCTCAAGTTTTGGAATTTAAATTTTGATTAAATAGTTTAATTTTGATGCATATTTAAATTCTAAACCCTTATGGTTTGAAATGTTTCAAAACTTGCCCTCAAGTTTTGGAATTTAAAAGTTGATTAGGAATGTTAAATTCTAAAAACTTAGTATAGTTTTGAAAAAGTTCAAATCACACCCTTATGGTTTTATTAATTAATTAAGGTGTATAATTAAAAGAGGTTTAATAAATCCATAAAAGTTTTTGGTTTAAAATTTAATTGAATTAAAAGTATAACTATTAAATTTAACCACATAGTATTTTAAAAGTGTTAAAATACACCCTATACTATATATAACATTAAAAGTCTAACATTATATATATGTATGAGTAAAAGTCAGTCTTACCGTTAGTAGGCCTCATTCACGAAGCTGGTCTATAAGGGGTGTTTAAGGAAATTGCCTATAAAATGGCGATTGAATGGGTATCCACTCTTACCCACCGCACTCTTGACTAATGGAGGGTCGTTAGCCGAACAGGTAGGATAGGACGAAACCTTCCATTATAAGTATAATGAAATATAAAGTAACTAAATGTTTTCATAAAAATCCCAATCTTAGTTACTTAGGCGAAAGTGAATTGATGCAATTCCATGAAATTACACTTTGTGCCATTGCTAAGGCGTTAGTGGAGCGCGTGTGGTTAACCGGCACACTAAATGGTTCTAAGCAAAGGTAGCAAAGGGTGACTCAATGTTTGTCATAGTTCGGTGGAGCGTGTGTGGTTTACTGGCACATCGAATAGGTGACTGTAACATGTGAGGGCACCATGTAGTTTGCATGGTTATTCACACCCGCTTTGTGATCCTCGGCATCCCAGTCACAAACAAGAGGGGCATATCGAGATATAAACATGCCATTGAAAGTTCAATGTATCTCAAAGGATCTAGGAGTTTTCATAGATTTAAAACTTAAATTTCTTTTTCGTTTTTCATGGTGGAAATTAGTGAATCGTCATTCACTTACCTTCAAATATTCTGCAACTAGATTACGGCATCCCTTTTCTAGGTTGTAGCGTATTGTGTTGGGTCCTAGCCTTGGAATTTCATTTGGGTGATCTACCAAGGACTCAATCTATCAACTAACTTGAATTCGTTTTTCTCCCGTTTTGTAGATGTCAAAGTTCGACAACTATGGTCTTCTCAAATCCCGTGGAACAAGCATTCCACATGAAGATGATATTCCATGATTCGATCGAGGAACAAGAAATCATGCTTCACTTCCTCTACGTCCTCCAATTATTCTCCCTAACCCACAAGTTCAAAGGCTTGAAAAGTTCAAGATCACTCAAGCCCTTTTGGCAAGTAAACATAAAGAAGGAAAGTCCGTGTGTGCACACGTCCTAGGGATGAAGTCACACATTGATAAGTTAAGAATGTTGGGATCCGTTGTCTGTGAGGAAATGGCTGTTGATTGGGTTCTTCAGTCACTTCCCAACTTATATAGTGAGTTCGTAAGAGAGTACTATATGATGAACTACGACGTGACCCTTATAGATCTCACCTATATGCTTGTTGCTGCTGAATCTGCAATGATTTGGCGCAATAGAAATGCAAAGTTGATTGGTGAATCTGCCTTTGAGACCTCTATGGATATATACAATGGCAACGAAAGACATGCTATGATCGAAAAGTCTGAAGTAGTTCCATGTCCTGTTCCAAAAGAGTCGATTTGCTTTTATTGCCAAGAGAAGGGGCATTGGAGACGAAGCTGCCCCATTTACCTAAGAGATCTAAGAGATGGGAGAGTCGAAACGTATGGCTCTATTATAGGTAAAATCCATTTACTAACTCTTTTAAGCTTCTATTCTAGATTCTTAATACATAATGTAATAAGATTACAATTGATGTTTTGTAGGATCGAAGAAAAGAAAGGGAGCTTAAGGGAAGAAGTGAGCAGAATCTAACCGTGAAGGAATGGATTTCGATCGCGTTTCTCGAAGATTAGATTCTTGAGCTACTACTTAGAGTTAGAATTAGATTGCTAAGAAAGATGTATTAGCATAAGTTTTTCAATGAATTGCATTGTAAGGACAAATTTTTCCGCAATAAAATAAATTTTGATTTTAAATTTTATTTATTTATCCTTGCAATGGCGTGTATGAAAAATTGATGTTAAAATGTTTCTATTATTAGCAATAATGGATTTGGTTCTTATTGTGTTATTTATGGAAAGTTGAGGATTTACCAAATAGGGAGAGTTTCTCATCGCCCAAAGTTTCAATTGGACAGAAATTTGGAATCACGCAACTTGGTTGCACGATGAATGAGAAATTTCATATTTGGAAATTAGACAAATTCATTGACAAAGTGTCAAGTGAAGGACTAAGAGATCGAGCACACAATGTTGCGTGTTGATCAAGTCAACCATAAGAGTAACAATGATATTCGTCATGATTTACTAAAGGTTTAGTAAATATGATTATACTTACAAGATTAAGTGTAATTTTGAATTGATTAAAGGGTTTAGATCAATAGCAGAACGAATAACAAGAATCAAGTAGGCAGAGAGATAAAAGTTTCTCCATTCTAAGAAGAAGGGAGAGTACCTTTTATGCTTTATGATAGGTCTTAATGATTAAGAACCATATCTCAATTGATCCTCTAAGTGAGTCTTAGTACAATTGTATGTCTAAGAAGAGGAATCAAGAATTGAAGAAATGGTTAAATCAACAAGTCAATCATACTTCGTTCCAATAACAAGTCTTAGAGTTAAGATTGTGACAATGAGTGAAAAGTATTAATAAGGTTTAAAACATTCATTAAATGTGGTAAGTGGTGATGTCTTAGATAAGACAAAGATCAACTAGGACCAATTTATGAAGAGTTTTGATAAAAGCTACACTAACTCTTGAATATTTGTTTGTCAAGAAATGGTTATTGACAAGAGAACCTTATATGTCAAGGAGTCAGTGGGAGTCTTAATGGTCTTGAAAGGTCTCAAGAACAAATCAAATAAACCTTATCGATCAACACTAGCACACGAGTTAAGGTTTACAACCTATCGTGATGACATTATTTTGATTCTGTGCCAATCCAATCGAGTTAATTATGCATGAGAGTTCTATGAGTTCTCATTTTGAATGCATAAAAGGCAAAGCACCTTAATCAATGAAAGGTACATTGATAAGAAAAGGTGAGCTGCTTAACTACTTGGAAGACATGGTGGGCAGTTGTGCTACCATAAGGCAAGAAATCAAGATTAAGAAAGCTCGGTCCATATGAGTTTGAATTTGTCGTAAACTTTAGTTTTAACAAATTCACATGGATAAGAACACATACACCGCTCAAATCTAAGTGTCATAAGATTTCCTCCTTCATGAAAATGATTGTGAAGAAATGCTTTCACTAAGAGAGATTTTAAGAAGATAGTGATTGTAAAATCGCATTCTCAAATTCAATCATGGTTACGGCATCCCTTTCCATAATTTGAATTGTGAGGTTTGGCAATTAGTCTTAATTGTTTAGACACACATATGAACTATCGAAGGCAAATGTGTATAAGTTCAAGAAACCTTGATAAAAGATTATCAAAGCACTAAGTATTAGAAACATGAACTTAAGAAATTCAATAAGCATTGTTTTTCTGAAAGTTAAGATGTTTATGAATACATGTCGAAGCTAGTGGGAGCATAAGTGTTATGTTTTATAATAATTATCAAGATAGTGGGAGCATAAAAGTTATGATTGTATGATTATTAACGAAAGTATTGCAAGGTTAGCAATATTAATTATAGAAAACAAGAGTCATACTTTGCAAAGTCGCAATAGTTGAAGAGCTGTTTTGCTATAATTAAGGGAGAGAATATTATGCTTCATTTCAAATCTAAAGGATTAGGTTGAGAAATGTTAATAAATTTAGTCAAAGGTACATAGTGTGTTCTTAAAATTTCGATTATGATTACGGCATCCCTCTTCACAATTCAAATTTTGAGAACATAGCAAATAAAACATTATGTGTCGTGTCCCATACGCTTCGGGTATAGGATCGATTGCAAATGCTTTAATGTTTGACCATTCTAAAATTTTCCAAATGTCAAGCGCATTTAGAGGGAAAAGGGACTAGAATTGGTTTTGACTAAAACAATTAAACAACTATCAAAGGACAACCCAAAGTTCGACGAGGATTAGTCGCTTGTGAGTAGTTGGAAGTATAGTATTGGAAAATATGGAAATGTTTCCATATTGGATGGACCGTATCGACATCATTACGAATAGATAAGATTCTATTAAGAATGAGTTTTCATATGGAACGTATGGAAATGTGTCCATATTGGGAATTGATTATTGAGAAATCTATGATTAGATTAGAAACTTCTATGCAAAAGGATGTTCAAAGAATGTACTTTGAGTGAGAGACATCACGTCTATGGAATTCTCTTGTAACAATCTCCGATAGAGGACTTTGTAATATCATTGGCAATAGTCTTTGTGACTTTGGTGCAGTGACATTACGAAAGGATAAGTTGCATAGAATGTTAGAATCTAGCATATTCTATAAGTAGCAAGAATTTGATATTCTTTAACTTATGGAAAAAGGATTTGGAGTTGAGAAATGAGAATGATTGGAAATGTGTTCAATATGATCTATTTCACAAAGTAAGAACCATAGGTAAACATTGTGTGCATGCTGGGAGCATGAGACAAGTGTTGGAATTCAAGTAAGAAGTTGATTAACCGAAACGACAAATAATGAGTAATCGATATGGTGATAAATAAAAGGTGTTTAATTTATACTCAAAGGTTTGAGGCCATATGGGATTAGTATTATTCTTGTGTTTCACATTTGCATGTTTTGACTTCCAGAATAATTGAGTTTATTAAGAATAATCGAATTATTCGAACGGGCCACAGTCGTTCATATGTTGGAAGTAGATATGAATGAAGACTGTCGTGAATTGGTGTGTGGATTGCCTAGAAAAGTATTAGACATAAGCAAATGTTTGCTGCAACGTTCATGAGTGCTTATGAATATGATTTGAGCATTGGATTAAACCCACGCTCGCTTGGATCACTCCATGAATTGTATCGCGAGTGATTGGTGAGACGATAACATCTTATATTCTTGAAACCGAGATGTGTGAGTTGTATCTTGCAAATCGGTTGCACATTGATAATATGTAAACGCACCAGTAACTTGGTGTTATAAAACATATTGATGTGTGTAATTCGGTGGGTGAGTGCAAGCAAGCATTGTATCAAAGTTTATCCATTCCTTTTATTCAAAGTAGAATAAAAGCGATATCTTTGGGCCCCTCGATGGTTTAGTGATGACAAAAACGTAAATGCTCGGCCAGGCTAGGGCTAATTTGATTTGTTCAATTAGTCAGTCGTCATAAATCAGAATCGAGATATAGTACAAAGAGAATGGTTTGAAATCATATCTCATATGATATCTAGAATGGAGGAATATATGATCCCTTATCTAAGGACACGCGTATTTGATATGATCAGAGTTGACAACGGCTTTGGAAAGCTATGATTGCAGATCGGGATCCAAAGTTATACGCGGAATAGTTATTAGACTTATCCAAGTGGGAGACTGTTGGATTAGTGTCTAAGTCCATAACTATTTTGGTATGTACTTGACCCGATGGTGCATGGTCCTTTTGGGTTGCCTTCACCAAAACAACTTGATTGGAGAAATAAATAAAGAGAGAGAGGTTATTATGATTTATTAATATGTTATAAGAATAATATATTAAAGGAGAAATCATATTTGTTTAATTAATATTGGTCAATAATTAATTAAGAATTAGTTTTGTGATCAAATGTAATTAATTAAACTAGAGGGGTTGATTTGTAATTATGTGATAGTTACAAAATAAGGTAAGGGTTATCTTATTGATAGGTTGGACGAATTTAAGGATAAAGAGCCTTAGAATTCGAGTATGATAAGGATTAAAGGATTATCTTATTGGTTGCTTGGTGGATAAGCAACTAGATAAGGATAATGACTGAAACCCTATCTCTACACCTATATAAATACCCCTAGGGTCATGAATTCGTGTATCCCTTCCCAAGAAGTCTTAGAGATGAATTCTAACCTCCCTCCTCTCTCTTTATACCTTCTCCACTTGCTTATGGTGTTTGTAAGCCATTAGAAGAGTGACACTTGTGACTCTCAGCTTTCCAAGGTCAATTCAAGGAGGAATTGGATTGTTATTGCTATATAACAATCAAGGTATGCTCTTAAACCTATTTACATGTGAATTCTGATTTCCATATGCTAGAATTAGGGTTTATAGTCTTGGATTAAAAGTATGTACAATAGAGGAACCTAGATCCGAGCTTTAGGGTTTGTATGAGCACATAGGATGTCTTATGACCAAAACCCATCACAAGCAACATGGGTCCATAAAGGTGGTAGATCCAGGCTCCTGGAGCTCGACTCCACTTAGATCTATGAGCTACTCTACCTATTACGAGTCCTCAAGTAAACACAAGCTTGGAAATGGTTCATGAAGGACTTTAATGGGGCCATAAGCATGAAAACATGGGGGAAAACGAGCCATACCTTAGTGAACACTCTGAGATAGCTCAAAGATGCTTGACCTCCTCTTCTCCTTCTTGATCTCCTCTCCTTCTCACTCCAAAGCTTCAAGAGAACACCAAAAGGCTTCAAATCCACAAGAACTAAGGCTTAGAACGAGGTATAGGGCTCTGAGGGTGAATGGGGGCTGGCTTGGGGCGGAAATGAGAGATTAAATAGGGTGCAAACCCTTGGAAATTAGGGTTTCATCGGACATCACGGACTCGCCGAGTCCATAATATGGACTCTCCGAGTTGCCAACTTAACCGCATCCCAAGTCTCGTCTCTACTCGGCGAGTCAGGCCTCCAACTCGCCGAGTCCAAGGCCAAAATACAAAATACTTAGATAAATCTTCCGTACCATGAACCAGGTGCTACATACACATATTTAGGTACGGTTAATGCCCACAGTTCAAGTTAATTTGAGTCTAGTAACTCCATGATGTTTTCCTTGACCCGTTGATGGCTCTAACTAGGGTGAAATTTTTCATTTTCACTGAATGGTCTGAATTTAGCTACATTAAGACCTTTCTGTAAAATCCATAGTAAATTATAAAAAACTATTATGGACTTGTACAAGTAGTCCCTTAAAAGATAAAAGATAGAAATACTAGAATATGGAAAAATATTACAGTTTTGACTAGATTTGTTGGTGCTAAAGTGGTTGGGAACAGGCTGTTGTTTCGGGTCAAAAGTTGGAAAATAAGTCAATTAGTTTATTTATATATTTATGATAAAAGCTAACCATTTATACTTGTAATTGCTATTATAAGAGATTTGTGAAGTTCTTTAGTGGTGTTGGATACCCGGCTACTACCTGAGGTCTACGTTGTAATTGGTGATGAGCATCTAACTACATTGTGTGATGTTGTGCATCCTTTACTTTAGCTCATGTATGCTTGTAGGAAAAGGCCATGAATGGAACTGCCCAACTCATGATTTGGAGTTGGCAACGTTAGTTTTTGTATTGAAGTTGTGGAGACACTATCTGTATGGTACAAAGTGTAAAAAATTCATTGATCATAAGAGTCTTCAATACCTATTTGATCAGAAGGAGTTAAACATGAGACAAAGGCATTGGCTAGAATTACTTAAGGACTACGGCTACGAAATACTTTACAATCATGATAAAGTGAATGTTGTAGCAGATGCTTTGAGTAGAAAGATCAACCTGGAGAGGAAAATACCAAGAGTGTTAAGAATTGAAATTGTCTCAAAAATTATGGAGAGTATTAAAAAGGATAAGATTGATTCCTTTGAAGGATATAATCGAAAAGAAGAACTTTTGGGAAAGATGGCAGAGTTTAGGTCGAACAACCAAGGGTTGAAAGTATTCCAGAACAAAATATGGGTACCAAAGATGGGTGGAATAAGGGATATTCTTTTAGAAGAATCTCACAAGACCATGTACTATATTCATACCAATAGCACCAAGATGTATATGGATCTGAAACCATACTATTGACGGCCAACGATGAAACTTTATGTCGCCAAATATGTAGCGAAGTGTGTGACATGCACAAGAGTGAAGACACAACATCAAAAATCATCTGGGAGTTTGAAACCATTACCAGTACCCATGAGTAAATTGGAGGACATTACCATGGATTTCATAACCAAACTACCAAGAACGAAAGAAGGGCACGCTATGATTTAGGTGATTTTGGAGAGATTGAAAAAAATGTGTATTTCATAACATCCAACGAGAGATGGTCTATGGAAAAGCTCAATAAATTTTACATGAAATAGATAGTAAAAACACATGGTGTTCCCCTGGCGATTGATTCAGACCAAGATAGTCGTTTCACTTCAAGATTCTAGAAGGGATTACACAAAGAGATGGGTACAAAACTATGTTTGAGTATAGCTTACCATCGGAGGGTTGTCTTGAGAGAGAGAGAGAGAGAGAGAGTTCATAGGCCAAGGAAACAGTGGGAGGCAAGTTGACCTTGAAGAAATTCAAGAGTCAAGTGGTGAAGGAACTTCAAACCCTAGCACTCAACTTGATGAGGAAACTCCTGTTGAGCTAATTGACAAGTCTATACCTCTGAGGCGTTCCATAAGGGTTAGGAATGCACTTGAGCATTACTATGGATTCCATATTACTGCGGAAGGTGATACACTTATCAGTGATGAGACACTGATAGGTCTGGATGAGCCTAACAGTTACGTGGAAGCCATGGCAGGCCCTGAGTCAGCCAAGTGGAAAAAGGCAATGGACAGCGAGATACAATCCATGTATGACAATCAAGTTTGGAACTTGGTTGAGAATGTACCAGGTCGTAAGACTGTTGGGTGCAAATGGATCTTCAAGAAAAAGACCGACATGGCTGGTAATGTACACACTTATAAGGCACGACTGGTTGCAAAGGGTTTCTCACAAACTCCGGGAGTTGATTATGATGAGACCTTTTCTCCAGTGGCCAAGATTAAGTCTATTAGGGTTCTGTTAGCCATAGCCGCATTTCATGACTATGAAATAAAGCAAATGGATGTCAAAACCGCTTTACTTAATGGAAAGTTGGCTGAGGATGTTTACATGAGTCAACCAGAGGGTTTTGTCAATACAGAGTACCCTAATAGAGTGTGTAAGCTTGAGAAATCCATTTATGGGTTAAAGCAAGCACCTCACAGATGGAATCTTTTCTTTGATGAGAAAGTCAAAGAATTTGTCTTTTCTAGGAGTGAAGATGAATTTTGTGTATATGTCAAGGCTAGTGGGAGTATAGTTAGCTTTTTGGTGTTATATGTGGATGACATACTACTCATACAAAATGACATCCCAACTCTGCAGGAAGTTAAGTCCTGGCTTGGGAAGTGTTTCTCTATGAATGACCTAGGAGAAGCTGCCTATATTCTAGCGATAAGGATCTTGAGAGACCGGAGTAAAAGACTAATTGGACTTATTCAGAGTACCTACTTGGATAAAGTGCTGAAGAGATTCAGCATGCAGGACTTCAAGAAAGGAGAGTTACCCATCTAGAGTAACGCCAGACTGAGTAAGACACAAAGCCCTAGTACTGAGGCTAAGATAGCAGAAATGAGTCAAATACCTTATGCTTCGGCTGTAGTATCGATCATGTATGCTATGGCGTGTACTCGACCTGATGTACCCTTTGCCTTGAGCATTGTTAGCAGGTATCAGGGGAACCCTGGCAAGGCACACTGGACTGCGGTAAAGAATATCCTCAAGTACCTACGGAGGACTAAGGACTGGGTCCTTACCCTCGGTGGGAGTGATGACTTAAGAGTTGTAGGGTATAGTGATGCTAGCTTTCAGACTGATAGGGATAATTTCCGCTCTCAGTCAGGCTGGGTCTTTACCCTAAACGAAGGAGCAATTTATTGGAAGAGTTCCAAGCAAGAGACAGTGGTTGATTCAACTTGCGAATCAGAGTATATTGCAGCTAGCGAGGCAGCAAAGGAAGTAATATGGTTGAAGAACTTCATTGGAGACCTTGGAGTTGTACCAGCTATTAAAGAGCCAATGGAAATTTTCTGTGATAGTGAAAGTGTTGTTGCCATAGCCAAGGAACCAAGGGATCACGGGAGATCCAGACATATCGACAGAAAATACCATTTCATCAGACACCGAATAGAAGAATGACTCCTCATGGCAAAGAGGGTATCATCGGATGAGAATCCAGCAGATCCCCTCACGAAGGGACTGACTCAGGTTAAGCATCTCCAGCATGCTCGGAGCATAGGGCTGAAGGATGATATTAGATTTAGTAGTTAGACAACCTCGAAATTTGTAAAGTGTAATTGACATTAGATGATGAATAAAAGGTGTTTTATTTATGAGTAAAGTGTTGCTATATCTTGTCGATCGTTTACTATATTTCTTTTGCATGTTTTGACTTCCAGAATAATTTTGTTTGGTATAACATATTATTCAAACCTCCACAGTCGGTCATATGTCGGAAGTAGGTATGAATCAAGACTGTCATCATTGGTTGCAGAGGTCTAGATGTGTCAACACTATATAAGAAACCCATTCTCCACCAAAATCGGCTACACATAAGAAACAAGAGGGCTAGGCCAATTTTAGAAGTGTGTATTCTCTCAAAAGTCATTCCAAAAGCATTTGGTGTTGTGTGTAGCATTTGAGGCATCACACTTGGGGTGCTAGGCTCACAAGGTTTCAAGGATCATAAGCAACAACAAGGTATGTTATTCTATATTTCATTCAAGTTAAAAATTGTTCCCCATGTATGCTAGATAGGAATATAACCTTGGAATTCAATTTTGCATGATTATTAGACAAACATAGATCCAAGGTTATTAGGGTTGCATGTACACTTAGGAAGTGTTAGAATGCTCAAAACCCAACAACATCAAGCTAGGATCCAACACAATACTCTACAACCTAGAAGAGGGATGTCGTAATCTAGTCGTAGAATATTTGAAGGTAGGTAAATGACGATTTACAATTTCCACCATGAAAAACGAAAAGGAAGTTTAAATTTTGAATGAATTAAAACTCCTAGATCTTTTGAGATTCATTGAACTTTTCAATTGCATGTTTAATCTTAATTATGCCCTATTATTTGTGACTGGGATGCCGAGGATCACAAACAAGGTGTGAATAACCATACGAATCATGTGGTGCACTCAATGCTACTATCACCTAATCAATGTGTCGGTTATCCACACACGCTCCATTGATCTATGACAAACATCGAGCCACCCTTTGCCACCAATGCCAACCCCAAATTAGTGTGTCGGTTAACCACACACGCTCCACTAACGTCTCGGCAAGGGTACAAAGTGTCATTTCATGGATTAGCATACAATTTCACATTTTTCCTAAAGTAACTATGATTTGGGAATTTATGAGAGTATTTAGTTACTTTGTATACTTCATTATACTTATAATGGAAGGTTTCATCCTATCCTACCCGTTCGGCTAACGACCCTCCACTAGTCAAGAGTTCAAGGATCCAGGAAAGGTCGAGATGGTACTGAACGTGTCCAACGGGATGTTATGTTACATATTACACGTGTTGTACACAATCAAAATGGTTGAGAGAAGACTTTAGGTGTGACCGGGATGGAGGATGGGTGTCCAAGAAATTCTTGAATCAAGATGGTTTGAAAAGATGTTGATTAAACACTATTCTGAATGAGCATTATGATCAAACAGATTAAGGGGTGATTGTTGGATTAATCGGTTTATAAGAAAAAAATTATTTTTGGATTTGGTTTTGTCTAATTCAAATAAGGGCATTTTAGAAAATTTTGATTACCTTAGTATAAGTGTTGTTTTTCCTAGATTTGGTATTAGAATAAGATTCTATTTGTTTTAGTATATATATATAGATGTCAAATTCGTTTTTGTTTATCCAATAACAGCGCACCAAGTTTATTTCTTTTTGTGAGCTTTGTACATGCATGTTCACAAGAAGAAAAAAGGAATTAATCAGTGCAATTCGTCCTCTTCTTATTTCTTTTATCTTGGTTCACAAGTTTTAATAACATCCTTTTGTTTAAATATTCCCCATATTTCATATATGCGGACAAATTTGGCTGTCGGAAATATTGAGTCAGTTTTGAGTAGTGGCATAGTCATTATTTTACTTTCATCGACTAGTAAATAACAAAATTTGTTTTGAGAATTTTACAGATTGTATGTTAAGTTAACGTAAAAAGAGTTTTGATGACATAAACCCACCTTAGATGTTCCCTTGAGCAACAAATATAGGCATATACTATACTTGTATATTGATTTTTTATATAGTTACATATATGAAAGGATACATAGGAGTACATGAAAAACCAAATGCACAAGGGTGCTTATTGTAATTGTAACTGTAACTCCGACCTTATTTTTCTAGTGTCACACTAAAGAAACCAGATACGATCTTAAAATATATAAAATAAATATATATATGAGTAGCACATTTAGAAGACGAAACGAAAAGAACCATTTAACATTTGTTTCCATCAAACACAAGCATGCATGATGTGTCATATATCATGTTTTCGGCTGAAGAATGACACCCAAAGAGTCCACGTAAAGCCCACACCTTCCATAAAATCCGGAAAACTTACCATTTGTGACCCCAAACGAGAAATCAGTCCCAGGGTTTGTGCCGTATGGCCCATAAGTGTAGTTGTTGGTCTCGAAAGACAATGACGTAATCACTGTTAAATTGTTAATAAATCCAACACGTCCACTAATCCCGATGAGGAACTCACCATCAGCGAAGGTGATCTAAAGCCGAAATATAAATATCATGATTGATATACTAATTATAAAATAAGAACTTAAGTTCGATACTTATGTGTATATGTTACAGATGAATTCAAAGTTTACCGTATTAGATGAGCCACCATCGCCACCGAAGTGTTGAGAAGTAAGCGTAAAGCCATACTGATCCTTGTAAGCAAAGCGGATGGAATTTACAACGTCTCCACTACTAATAGTTAACCCTGCAAGACTACCACCATCAGGTATTATGAATTGCCAGACGTTTTCTCCACCTTTACCTCCCTAAGGTGTACCCCATATGTATGTGGCACTGGTTTCCTGCATATGGATCAGAAATAAAATATTACTAAAAGAGTTGAAAGAATTATAGCAATGAAGAAACAATGTAAACCCAACATTCTCAAATATAAAAAAACAAACTCTCAGAATATGGTGAAAGTATGTACCATTTTGCTTGGCCTGTATTTCAGATAAGTTGGACGATGTTCCTTATGAAACTCTGAAGTTGTTCATCTAGCCTATATATATATATATATATATATATATATATATATATATATATATATATATATATCTAAAATATTTCATGAGATCCATGTCTAAAACATTTCATGAGATCCACGTTTTCCAATGATTTATCTATATACACGACAATATTCCAACTGGACGATGAAATAATTGATCTCTATAAAGAATTTTCAATAAGTGATTGATTATGTTTACCCTTAAATTAAAGAAACCATTTATGTACATAAGATACACTTTTATTTTTGGCCCTTCTAATTATGTATGTATTTAAAAATGTACCTTTTAGTTTTCAAAAATTTATTTCATACCCTTATTATTTTATTGTATTAACATAATATAAACTCTTTGTATGTAATATTTCTATAGTAAGTGTAAATACATTATTGATTTGTTTTGTCTAAGTATAAATAATCGTGTCAAACACAAATTATTTATTTTTTGGTCTTGTGTTTTGACAATTTATTTGTCGGTCTTAAATACTATTTCATTTTATTGATCAAAAACATATTTTTTTTTATGTTCTTTTATAAGTTATGATACACTTACAACTTACAAGTGTCAAGAACCATATGTAAATAAACGAACAAACATAAATATTCAAATCAAGAACCACATGTAATAAAGTATAATTCTTTTTTAACAAGTGTCAGATAACATAATTCTAAGAATATTACAATTACAATGTGGGGAATTTGAAGGAATAGAAACATCCAATCAAACATTATACATTGTTTTCCATCTCAAGTCATGTTTTCTATGTGTGTGATGCAGGGGAATTCATTTGGAATTTGATTCATAAGTGTATATGAATTATATATTGTTTGTTCTTGGTTGAACTATTAGCTAGCTATGCATTGTGTTTCATTATTTGTTGTTATGTCCGCTAATATGCTAAACGTCATAAACTATAAATTGGTCGGTTGTTATATTCAAACATATACGAAAAAAAACGAACATAAATGGGCATGAATATCTAAATTAAGAACCATACGGAAATAAATGAACATACACATCCAAATCAATAACGGATATATATATATATATATATATATATATATATATATATATATATATATATATATATATATATATATATATAGATTAGAAACAAGTTAGAGAAACGATAGATTGGTTGGAAATTAAAATATAAACTTAAAGCAATAAAACATATCGTTAAAATTTAATGAGAATAAACTTTATTGAAAATGCATTTGAATTTATAGTATTACTTAAAATAAAACACATAGCATTAACATTTTAATTGAAATTATTTGAAATATATCTAGAAGATTTCCATCGTAGTCACTGTGATATTTTATTGCTCATGTTAAATATGATACCATGAAAAAAATGTTATACAATGATATTTTATGAGATTTTTTACTACAGTGATTATATAAAAAGTAAAAAAAGAAAAAAAAGAAAAAAAAAAGATGAACAACTTTCAATGTGTGATTTGATATTTTTTTTATAATATGAGACCTAAACATATTAATTAATCTCTATTCAAATAAATGAATAGTTTTAATCTTCTTTTGTCAAGTGTCACTCTAATACAACTCTTTATTAATATTATGTCATGTGTTATGTAAATATATTAGGCAATTCATTTCAAAATTCAAATTTACATTTTCTAATTATATGTTAAATTTGAAGTTATAATAACTTTAAAAATTTGATATATCTCTTAATTAATAATTTATTTAAAATGACTTATTTAAAATAACTGATTAATAATTATAATTTTTTATTATAAAAGTTTAATTAATTTTATAACCGTGGTTCCTACGGGTTATAAACTAATGTAATAAATATACCTCATTCTAATATTATTACACAAATTTATTTTATTTATTGAGATTGCAAGACCTATACATTGCAAGACCTATGAAATTTGATTTTATTAATCGTCAGATAATTCAAATATAGAAGTATTACAATTATTGTATAGTGTAGATGGAGGAATATAAGAATTCAGTCAAGCAACATAAATGGTTTTCCATTCAACTCACCGTGTCGAATTGTAATAACGCCAAAGCAGAAAAATAATAGACATTAGATACGTTCCTTGTAAATCAACATTCACATAATGAGCACCTTGAACAAAATCGATAACAATAACTCCATGATTTGAGATGTATTGCGGCCCAAGCCAAAGTGGAAAACATGTTGACGGACCATCTTTACTTAGAAAATGAATAATTATACCGTACTTGTTAGCAATGAAAAACTCTATGTACAACATAATCAACCAACGGTCTCTTAGAGCAAAACATGATCAATAGAAATTCATTGAGTGACTTATGATGTTTAAATCGTTATTATAAATCAGAGCGAACTCGTTGCGGTGCCCTGACAAATTATTGTGTAAATCTGATCGAATTTTACACTAATCATCTTGACTATAACCGAGAGACATAACTATTGTATGAAATCCACAAAATCTATCTTTTGTCACGTTTTGGATATTTGTGTCGTATGTAAACATTTGTTTTTGTTATTTTTAAAATTTTACGGCACCTAAACAAATTAAAACTTTACGATAACATATGTTTGATAGTGAATACATATAAATATATATTTTATTTATAAATTTTAAATAGATGAACCATTCTTAGAATTTAAATTAAAAATCTAAAAACTAAAAGGTATGTTTTGAAACTATTCAAACATGTTGATGAAATAGTGAGACGGTAATGATGGGATCTATTTACAAAACTCAAATCCTTATGAAACATCAAAAAGTTAATCATTTTGTTATCAATTATTTATTTATGATCAATTAATCATTAGACATTTCGTTCTTCATATCATTTTATCCATATTAAATATTTCACGACACATGTCAAATCAGTGAGACCTAACATATTGATGTAATCATATAATAACTAATAACAATTCTTATATTATTACACAAATTTATTTTATTTATTGAGATTGCAAGAGCCATACATAGTAAAGTATAAATTTGATTTTAGTAATCGTCACATAATTCAAATATAGAAGTATTACAATAATTGTATGGTGTAGCTGGAAAAATATAGGAATTCAGTCATACAACATAAACGGTTTTCCATCCAACAAACCATGTTGAATTGTAGTAATGTCAAAGTGGCAAAATAATAAGCATTAGATACGCTCCTTGTTAATCAACATTCACATAATGAGCACCTTGAGCAAAATCAAAAACAATAGCTCTATGATTTGAGATGTATTGTGGGCCAAGCCAAAGTGGAAAATGTAACAGCTCAAAAATTTAGATAAAATTTTTCATTTGATATTCAGAAATCACAATCATATTTGTCTTCCCAAAATCTCATTACATAAACTTATGTCCATAAAGTTAGAGTATCTAAAACAATGAATGTAGAATGTTGGAGAATGCTTGATGCGCCATTAAACTGGGCCCTTGCCCTTAGACCCTGAAGTACTTGAAACACCCAACAAACTATAAGGAAACGCTTAGTGAGTTCCCCAAAATACACAAACATATAACCAAATAATGTCATGCAACATACATATATGTTTGTCATGGACTCCCTACATGGTCTTGACCCGGAATGCCATGGGCTACCCCCATGGTCTTACACCCATGTGTCATGGGCTCCCTCCATGGTCTTTGCCAAGTGCCATGGGCTCCCCCCATGGTATTCATATAAGTCATAACATACTAAATAACAAGACCATTGCATATTCAACTATTGAAATCTCATAACAAGTAATTGATGGGTTTTAGGTAAAACAAATAAACTAGAAAACAATTCCTAAGTTCACATGTAACCTACTTTGGATCTATGTTTTATCTATTGAACATACTACTTTGAATTGCAAAACAAGAACCCTAGAGGAGAGAGGCTATAATCGAAATTTACAAACTAGGGTTTAGTATTTACATACCTTTCAATTGTTATAGTAAACAATTGATAATTCCCTTGATCTTGATCTTGATCTTCTTGGAAGCTTAGCACCACAAGTGTAATGCCTATAATGGAATCACACCCAAACTAGCAAGAAGGAAAGTAGAGGAGAGAGGGGAGAGGGAGTATGCAAAATTTCGGCCCTTAGGGTTTCTTCAAAAGAAAAGAGTGACCAAAACATGAACCAGGAGGCTCCTTATATAGCTGAGGGATCTAGGGTTTAGGGGAAACCCTAGTTATCCTTTGCTTAGGACCTAAGCAAACCCAAGGGCCTTATCCAAGCCCCTATGGACAAAATTATTAGGGTTTCCCCTAAAGATTTCATCCACCCTTATCCAAGGGGGTTCTAGAGCCTTCCACTCAACTATTATATAATTGCAAACTAGTCCCTGCACCTTATAATTAATTCTTTTAACCCTGAAATTAATTCTAATTAATTTCTGGCTAACAACTAACTAAAAAATAATTTCTTATTAATATATTAATCTTTTAACATATTAATAAATTCATTTATATTAATTTATTAATCTTATAATAAATTAATATCTCTCCTTTCATAATTTCATTGTCCGGTTGCTAGGTTTGAGGGCAACCCAAAAAGACCGTGTTGCTATCAATTCAAGTACATACCAATTATAGTTATGGGCTTAGACACCTAATCCAACAGTAATGGGTCGGCATTGGTGCCTTCGACTCATTGGTATAGTGAGAAGACTCACGTCAGTCTGCCGAAATCAATAGATGCTCGACTACCAATCCAAAATCTCACACTAAACAAACATAAAAATAACTCTAATTAGGATTATAACTAAATATAGTCAAAGTGCCCAAAATCCTAACTCCAAGTCCCTCCATGATGACCCAAAAGTTTCCCCTTCACTAATGGGCATAGCATCAAGTCCAATTCTATATTGGGCCACAAGAACTAATAGGCTCAATCATACCAACATTGGCCCAAATGATAAATTCAAGCCCATAACACCAGCAAGTCCGACCCAAAACAATTAGGGCCCAAAGGTTCGAAGTCCACAGAAGGCCCAAAGCTTTCTGAGAGCGTACGCCCAATGTACCTCTTCAGTACGCTTAGCATACTAGGCTTAGGGGTTGTACACGCATCGTACAATCAGAGTACGCCCAGGGTACACTATGACCTGCATCCAACTCCATTAAGTCCTTAATGCATGCAGACCTTTCATTCAAATTTCAGATCTTAAACGTTTTAAGGGCCCTAAGGCATAAAGTTGGCAACTTTATGCCCTTGTATGCCTAATATGCTCCCAAAAATCCATTCTAACACATTAAGACCTTTCCAAGGGTCTTAACTCATGCATGGAGCCATATAAATCATCAAGTTTACATTTTTATGCCATAAGCAAGCCAAAGAACCTCAAATCTAACCTCCCTAACCTCTAGAGTTTCCCAAACTCTCAATAAAGGATTTATGGACTCAAAAATGGAATTCTAGAAACCCTAACTCAACAAGCAAAAAGGATAAGCAAGGTGAAAGCTTTTTACCTCCACAAGCTTCCTAAACTGCACCAAATGCAAGATCCAAAAGCTTTTCCCACGTTCAAAGCTTGCTTCCACTTCCTTCTTTTGCTAACACACCAAAAATGAGGTATTTGAGTCACTTTCAAGCTCAAGAGTTGCTTACAAAGGATTTAGGGTTTTACAAGACGTTTGAAAGTAATGGAGGCTGGTTAGGGTAAGGTCCAAATGGCTTAAGAACGTTTAAATAGGGGCCTTGCCCTGAGATTAGAGTTTTTGACTCGAGCCACGTACGCCCCGCATACGTGGTGCATACCCCCGATCAACTTTCCCCCAGTACGTTAAGCATACACCTATGTACGCCCAGCGTACATAGGGATCCATTTTGCAAAGAAAAATCATTCTAAGGGTGAGAAAGGTAAATACCTGGATTCTGAACGATACAGAAAACATGTTAACGAACCATCTTTGCTTAGAAAATGATTAATTATACCAAACTTGTTAGCAATGAGAAACCCAATGTACGACATAATCAACCAACGATCTCTTAGAGCAAAACGTGTGTAACACCCAAAAATTTCATGCCAAATTAAAACTTTTTCAAAACATTTAAAACCATTCATCATTACAAAGTTTGTTTTCAAAATATCTAATATCATAGTTTTCCCAGAAACATAAAAAAATCACGAGGAGTTGTACGATCATGCCTTCGCCTTGCCGCGATCCCCTGATGTACCTGAAACAATAAACTGAAATTGTAAGCTTGAAAGCTTAGTGAGTTTCCCCCAAAATACCAACGTCATACCAATATAACCACAACATATAACAATTACAAATCAGCATGTATAATGAGCCTTCAGCCTGGCTGGACCGCCTCACAGGGCCTACAGCCTATCTGGACCGCTCCTGAGCCTTTGGCATGACTGGACCGCCTCGCAGGGCCTACAGCCTATCCGGACCGCTCTCTGGGTATGTTGGCATACAACACAAAGCAGGACCGCCTCAAACCAACCCCCAATCAAACAACATGTGCACATAAATATCAGACGCTAGCTCATATCATATAACAGTCAAACCGGTCTAACATATCACTAATCATAGCAACATCCTAATAACCGGGATATAGAGCTAGCCGGTCACTAACATAGCATCATCATGTAACCAAGACACTGACCTAACCAGGTCACTAAGCATAAGCATACCATCATCCTAACTACCAGGATGTAATCAATAAACATATCATGCCATAATCCAAATACAATATATAAAGGGCCGGCCTTCGTGCCTTAGACCCATTGGTATAGTGAGGATAACTAACCTTGCAATTTTCGACTCGAAAGATGAGTTCACACTCTCGGATCTCTTTCGAAAACTCCACCACCTATAATCGCCATACAACCGTGTTCATAAGTTCCCAAAATTCCCCCAAATGTCCAGAAATCAACCCATTGTCAAAGTCAAAGTCAACTGCCAAGGTCAACAGTCCACGTTGACCTGAACTCGCTGAGTGCAACTAGACACTCACCGAGTTCCTTGCATAACTAACCCTCTCGCCGAGTCACTCTATTGACTCTCCGAGTCTACGACAATCTTCATCGGACTCGCCGAGTTGTTCATCCAACCCTTCGAGTTCATGACCATCTTCATATGACTCGCCAAGTCTACCATGCGACTCGCCGAGTCCCTTCAGTCCTTCATCCTTACAGGTGCTTTCTAAGCCATGCAAAGGCTCCATATTGCAGATCTAAGCTCTTAGGGCATGTTTATCACGTAAAGTTACAAACTTTACGTGCATGCAAGGCCTTAAAGTCTTAAAATAACAAACCAAGCTTGCAATGGGGGTTTTGCACTTAAGGAGAGTCTCACCTTTGCAAGAGTTTGAAGCTTTATGGACTTAAAGACCCAAGAGAGTTCAGATCGGAAGTTACAACTTCAGATCTTAGCTTATACACAAGCAAAGCTTCCAAACATACTAGGAAAGCCCTAAAATCCACCCAAAAGAGATCTAGAATGAAATGAGCCAAGGTAACAGTCTAATACCTTCAAAAGGGTGTCAACTGGAGTAGATCTCTACTCCCCACAAGTTTCCTTGCTTTAACTTACTTGTTTCCCAAGTGTTTCTTCACCAAGATTCCTCTTTTAAGCTTTAACACACCAAAGAAACACACACACACACACGATTTAGGGTTCAAAGGTGCCAAGAAGTTGTAAAGGGGAGGTTGGGAGAGGCCAATGATCCTTTAAATAGGGTGCAATACCCTGGAATTTAGGGTTTCATATGCCAGCTCCTACTCGTCGAGTCTCTTCTTGGACTCGGCGAGTAGGTCACTAAACCACGTGGATCAACTCGTTGCTACTCGACGAGTAGGGCAACCAACTCGTCAAGTAGACCCTGAAAACAAGAAAATTCTTATAAAATCAGTACCTGAGAATCGGGGCGTTACAACGTGATCAATAAAAAATTTATGATTGACTTGTGATATTTAAATCGTTATTATAAATCAGAGCGAAATCGCCGTGGTGCCCTGACAACTCATTATGTAAATCTGATCGAATTTGACACTAATCATCTTCACTATAACCGAGAGACATAATTATTGTACAAAATTCATAAACTCTATCTCCTGTCACTATCACGTTTTGGATGTTTATGACGTATGTAAACATTTGTTTTTGTTATATTTAACATTTTACGGCACCTGGACACAACTAAACTTTACGACAACATTGTTTGATAGTGAATACATACAAATAAATATTTTATTTATAAATTTTAAATAAATATAAATTCTTAGAATTTAAATTAAAAACCTAAAAACTAAAAGTTATGTTTTGAAACTATTCAAATATGTTGATGAAATAGTGAGACGGTCAGAATGATGGGATGTATGTACAAAACTCAAATCCTTGTAAAACATGAAAAAGTTAGCCATTTTGTTATAAATTATTTATAGTAATTAAATATCTTTTTATATTTATCTGTGCATATCATCTTATTCATCTTAAATATATGTCATCATTTTAGATAGACCAATCATATGTAGAAATAACTATAGAAGGGTATTTAATTTATCATTATTTTTATAATATTGTTGATATATAAGAAAAACATACGACTCGTTGTCACCCCTTTCTAGATTGCACAATTTTAATCGTGCACTTAGAAACACTCGTTTTCTAATTGCTAAAAGCTAGAGATGGTTGTTAGCACAAAATATAGCTGTTGGTATAAAATATTCGAAAATCTTTAGAAAAGTCTTAAAATTTTAATCAAATTTATAATAAAGTCCCAAACTAAATTTTGTTTACAGAAAAACACAGAATACCGGTTAAAACTTCGAAAAAATCTTTTTCGACCGGTTTTGCAGATTAAGTTAGTATTTTGTCTTTTTTCTTTAGTTTGCTTAAAATTTTGAGACTTTTCCGGAAACTACCTGATAACCAAAATATTAGGATTTTTCTGAAAATTACCATAGAATTAATGGATATTATTATTAACAAATCATTCATAAACATAACAAATATTTTTATTATAAAAAAGAAAATACACTTGTTGCTAATTTCTAGGAATAAATTGGTGATGTAAGTACTCATCTATTACTTATTGACCACTACCTGATAACCAAAATATTATGACTTTTCTGAAAATTACCATAGAATTAATGGATATTATTATTAACAAATCATTCATAAACATCAAACTCTCTACATTCCTCCTATGCATTGTTGTGGGTATAATGGTGAGATGTACTCAATGAGTATTCTTCTAATGTTGGTGTTCATATTATGTTCTTTAACCTAACTACCACCCAAGATCCATACCTCACACGGTAACAACCATAGGCTAACAGACATCTATCAAATGTGAAAAAGTGAAACGTGAATGATAGTTTATATGGAAAAAAGCGTAGGGTGATTATCTATTTAAATTGACTTTCAAAGTTTATTTTTCACTATGTTTGTAATTTGATGATTGTTAGCAAATAATGTATGGGGGTTAGGTGATATTTACGTTAAAGAACATAATTAAAGATCTATATGTTCAAGAATCATTATGTAATGATATTTTCTAATAACATGTGATCATATAGCGTCACACCTAATCGAAAGCAGACACTTATTGATTGTGTATTAATAAATATTATCAACTCTTGTATTTAATTGAAGAAACGTACATAGTAAATCTCACTATGACACTGACAACGATACATAGGATGAACATAAGAAGTTTGAAGTGGTCAACAAACAATAGACCTAGTCGACCATTCTATTTCTAGAAATTAGAAACAAATGTATTTCCTTTGTTTATAATAAAAAAAAATATTTGTTATGTTTATATATGATTTGTTAATAGTAATATCCCTTAATTCCATAATAATTTTCAGAATAGTACTAATATTTTGATTATCAGGTAATTTTCAAAAAAGCACTAATATTTTGAGCAAACTAACGAAAAATAACAGAATACCGGTTAAATCTAGGAAACCGGCCAAAAAGGGTTTTTTCAAAGTTTTAGCCGGTAGTTTGTGCTTTTTTTATAAACAAAATTTAGTTTAAGACTTTTTCATAAATTGGACGAAAATTTTAGGATTTTTCTGGAGATTTCCCTAAAATATTTTCAATATAAATAATTTGATTAAAAAACTGAGAAAATATCCATAATAGTCGTTTTTTATTTTAAAAAAAAAATACCACAAGGTAGACAAAAAAAATGATCCCTTTAGCCACATTTTTTTAGACCCGACAATGGGGCGTGTTTGGAGCGAATCGACCTTGATCCAAACCCATTTAACAAATTTTGATCCAAACCCACTCCGTAACCCGCGGGGTTTTGAATAATCAAATACATACCCTTATCCACCGAATCAGTAGATATCCAAACCCGCCCCGTAACCCGTAGGTTTTTTGAATAATCAAACACATTTTACTTAAATCATAAAATCACATTTATTAAATAAAACTAAGTTTTGATTTAGAAAACACATTAGGTTTTTTCAAAGTTTTAGCCGGTAGTTTGTGCTTTTTTATAAACAAAATTTAGTTTAAGACTTTTTCATAAATTGGACGAAAATTTTAGGATTTTTCTGGAGATTTCCCTAAAATATTTTCAATATAAATAATTTGATTAAAAAACTGAGAAAATATCCATAATAGTCGTTTTTTATTTTAAAAAAAAAATACCACAAGGTAGACAAAAAAAAATGATCCCTTTAGCCACATTTTTCTAGACCCGGCAATGGGGCGTGTTTGGAGCGAATCGACCTTGATCCAAACCCATTTAACAAATTTCAAAATCCGATCCAAACCCACTCCGTAACCCGCAGGGTTTTGAATAATCAAATACATACCATTATCCATCGAATCAGTAGATATCCAAACCCGCCCCGTAACCCGTAGGTTTTTTGAATAATCAAACACATTTTACTTAAATCATAAAATCACATTTATTAAATAAAACTAAGTTTTGATTTAGAAAACACATTATGTATTCGAGGGCTTTCTATTAGAATTAAAATCATTATTTTAGTTACTTTCGATTGGTTTTTGACCGTCGATTGCATTGATAGAGAATAGCAATTACATACTTTCTTCCGGTTGATAAATGCCCTTATTGATTTATAAATAAAATGAAATCATGACTCTTGGGAGAAGACTGAAAGTTTAGAAGTTGAGTCCTCGAGTCCTATGTAAAAACAATTTAGTCTTTGACCTTTTCTCTTTGGACTTCTAGTTGGAATTTAATGTAAATTTTAGGCAATATAAAATATAAATTTATAATTCTAAACCTTATATGGGGCGGGTTATAAACGGAGCGGATCGGTGATGATCCATACCCGACCCTTTTAATAAAAGGGTTAGCAGGTACGGGTCGTTAACGGGTAAACGGATCAAAAACTATGCTCCAAACCCGTATATTTATTAAGGTTTTGGATCGGATCAGGGTCAAAACTCTCTCCATTGTTAGGCCTAATTTTTTTACAAATGATCATATACTGAAGATGTAATCTTTTTTTTTGTCATTTTGGGAGCATTAATTGCAAAATCTATGGTTGACTTACAAATAACGATGTTATCTACAATCTTTTTAGCTCATATACTGTCTTCTCATTTTGACTGCGAAAATCTATATGTTTTAGAGGATGTTACCTTATAAAAGAAAGTTTACTATAAAAAAAAATTAGTTTTTCTACTTATGTATTTGTTTATATTGTTTATTTAATTATTCAAATTTTAACTTTATTACATATTACAATGTATTAATTTATTCCAAAATATATTTAATTATTTAGTTTTTTAACTAGCAAAAACGTTTTAGAAATGGGGGAAATCAAAAATAATTATTCGTATCTGTAAGAGATTTTCATAAAGGCTATTTATGAAAATATGTGGATTTTCGCAGCTGTCATCTGTTAAAATCTAGTTTTTCTCACATGTCATCTATGAAAATCTAAGTTTTTCTTACATGTCCATCTAAGAAAATCAAGGTTTCTCAGATTTCACATGCGTAAATCATGGTTTTACTTAGCCATCCATCTGCAAAAATCTAGGTTTTTCTAACATGTCATCTACGAAAAAGTGATGCCATCCACCAAAATCAGAAAATCTTATATTTTCCGACAAAAATATGCATTACGTAATATGATACTAGTAAATAAGCATCAAGCTTTTTGTATGAATAACGTAGAATAATCACTACCACCACTTTAAGTACCAAATGGTTTTCAATGGTATTTATCGAGAGTTTATAGACTCAAAATCGAGATACGTATAAAAACTTTCTCTTTGATTTGATGGAACATATATACAACAAATAGCAAGCCAAAGACAACACACCAATGATGAGTAGATGTGATATTTATAATTTTGCTATGTAATTTATATTTATATTAATTAATAAATATTTTTAATATTAATTAATCTTGTATTTATTTTTATATTTTATTAACGAATGAAATAGTAAATAATAAATATGAAGAGACCAAGAGTGGTGACCAAACCACTATGAAATGATAGATAATGAAGAATGAAATGGCGCAGAGGTAGTTTTCGATATGGAGTGATTGAGTGTTACAACACCCCAATGCCTAATAAGTTATGTTCATTTTAGAACAAATTATCGAAATCATTCTTATGGTTTAGTCAAAATTACGTGTTTGGTCGCTAACGTTTTTTCGTACTCGGACTGTCCTTACTGTTTGTTTTTGTTTCGGATTTTGTCCCGCCAAATTTGAAAAAGACTATTCAAACTATTAATATATTAAAATTATTTAATAAAAGATATAGCTCCCACCATCTTATACCCATTGATACCACCACCTTCATTGTTAAAGATTGAGCACCACTCCACCATCACCAACTGCCATTGTCAACTTCCACGGTAACCGGTAGCAGCAACCGTTAATGTCATCGTGCATCACCACCTTCATGTCACGCCATATAGAAACTAAACACATGAATGATAACCATAAAACATACTCATAAAACCAAACCCATAAATCAGCAGTCGATGCTCAAACAAATCCGAAAATGGTGGATAACATCAAAATTCTAGAAATCATAGATGAATCAAAAAACCAGAAATTGTGGATGAAATCAAAACCCTAGAAATCATGGATAAAATCAAAATCAAACAATTTAAGACCAAACTTGAACCTGATTAATCCAAAAAAAAAAAAACTGAATTTAGAAATGGTATCGTACTCATTACAGAAATTGACTCCATAAATATCATGATGAAATTCAGATAGAATGTTTTTAAATCCTCAAACCTTGCTCCTATTAGCTTGAAACCCCAAACCAAAATCCAAAAATTGAAGTCCCTAACATTACCGATGATGGAAACAAAAACAATGGACTTCCAGATCTTGATTTTTAGATATGAGTTGTTGGAATCAATTCAGGTGATAGCGCAACCACTAGATTTGAGCGGTCAATATAGTCAAAATTACCTTCAATTTTAAAAACGATGATACATGTGGTTAGCGATGATGTAGGTGGCGACGGTGGGTGATGTAGGGTTCAATCGAAATAGAGAATGAAAAAGAGGAAATGTAGTTGTATAAAGGAGGAACGTTGGTGATGTGCTCTTGTTCTCGATCTTTTTCTGGTGATGATGGCTTCTCCCATAGGAGGTGACCGACGTAAAAGAAAGATGTGTCGGAGGAGTAACTTAGCGAGATAAAGAGGAAGGATATGTAGGAAAAGTCGTGATCACATGAATGAGTTTTATTAAGGTGTGGTTATGTGGTTGTACATCAAGTTTATAAGGG
Source organism: Lactuca serriola (assembly GCF_051521515.1). NCBI lineage: Eukaryota > Viridiplantae > Streptophyta > Magnoliopsida > Asterales > Asteraceae > Lactuca > Lactuca serriola. Next base: position 54,030,165 of record NC_136416.1, read on the forward strand.
TTGTACCTTTGTTTATTAAATAAGGGAAATTGAGTAATCTAACATTTTTCACGTGCTTTTTTAAAATATAACCCAAATTTTTATTTTTATTTTTTTCAAAATAACCACATACTCCGAAATGGGTCGTTCCGGAACCTAATCTAGACTCATTTTCGCGTGGGCCAGCCCATTTCGATGCCTCTCAATGCCCATTCCAGAGTATCCGTACGTGTTTTGGACCTAGAATTTGAATTTCAAAATCCAAAATATAATTTGCATAATCCAGACCCTCAACTTCATTCTGGATCTTGTTCCGACATTCCGACTCAATTGCGATACGCGAATCTGATTCTGATTCTGACCTCCGACACGCAACTCTGACATGGAAGACAACCATTATGACCCGGTTATTTTATGGGTATGTTCTTCACTTTAAGAACCTACTTTTCTTGTTTGTATACCGTGATTATTCACCAAGAACTACTGATCCGAAATGCGTAGAACTCCTCCGGAATGATTTGAAACCGTTCTGGAGTGTTAATTTAATATGTCATTGCAATAGGACCAACCCAAAACTAGTTTATATGTTTAGGTATTGTTACTTTAGATCGAAATGTAGTGCTCCAACACTTAAAAAATCATTTTTGGAAGGAATCGGGAACACGATGTAATGTTATGGAACGTGTCTGGAAGTGGTCTGAAATATTGGTCAGTTTTCGTTTCGAAATGAAGTGTTATGTAACATCCCGAAATTCAAGGACAAAAATTTCATTTTTAATATAAAAAAACCTTTAATAACTTTGTTCCAGACATTGAAACCATTTCAATTAAAATAAATATCAGAGTCTAATCCCAAAGATCACATAATGCGAAATAACATGGGTGAATGCGTTGCGATCGTCCCGAGCTCCTTTTTCTTGAAAACTGAAGATACTTGAAACCAAAACTGTAAACCGTAAGCACGAAGCTTAATGAGTTCCCCAAATACCACATACCATACATATCAACTGGGCCATACATGCCATACATATCAAACATATCCATAATCAAGTAAGGTGGTATGTGCCAAACATAGTCTTGCCATTATGCCACGGACCGCACGTGATCTTTCTTGCCAAGCCTCGGTCTTACAGACAAGTGCCAAGAGCCACCTCCTGGTCTTCCATGCAAGAATCACAAAGACAACTAGCATACATTCTACTTTACTTAGCTAATCAGCGTATAGTGTGCCAGGAGCCACATCCTGGTCTTTCATACATAATAGCATATAGTGTGCCAAGAGCCACCTCCTGGTCTTTCATACATATTGCCTAGGGCTAACCCCCGGGTCTTCCTACCATACATAATAATATATTGTGTGCCAAGAGCCGCCTCCTGGTCTTTCATGCATAATGCTCAGGGCTAACCCATGGGTCTTCCTATCATACATAAACTAAATAGGTCGGTATTGGTGCCTTAGACCCATACACATAGTGAGGAGACTCACCTCACAAGCTGACTGTAGAACCCTACGAATAAACCTCTCGCTACTAGCTGGCGGATCCTGGAACAGCTGGTCTCTCGACTCCCTGAGCTACCATTACCCAAAGTGATAATTAGTCCAAATCAATAATCCTCCTTAGGGTAAAATGACCATTTTACCCCTAGTCTATCTTGTTCCATATCTAAGGCCCAAGGCCATAATACAAAAAGGCCCAACACTAGGTACGCTTTCTAAGCCCACTAGTAGCCCACAGCCCACTAATGGTACAATTTGCTAAATTGGGCCCAATCCCTCTAATGGGCCTTACCCTAAGCCCAAACATATTCTTGGCCCAAAACATCTAACCTCTGATGGCCCACTAAGTCCCAAATACCCAAAGTCCACTACTTGGACCAACTCGAGGCCCATAACACACCGAGCCCATAACTGATGAGTACGCGGGGCGTACTCTTCTGTTCGCTAAGCGTACTAGCTGAAGGTGATGTACACTGCGTGTACCTGCATGTACGCCCAGCGTACTCCTCTATTAAGCTACTTTTTCCATTGAGTGCTTAATACTCCATTCCAGAAGCTACAATTACATATCTAAGTCCTCTTCAATGTCTTAATCCATAAAGTTGATTACACGGTGGCTTGCAACCCACCAAATGAGCCCAAACTTGAAATGTGACAACAAACTTCCATGAAAAGGGATAGATCTCATGCATGATCATAAATGAGCCCTAAAGATTGAAACTTTACTACTTATGGGACTCATATGACACTAAGGGTGACAACCTCGGACCTAGAAAACAAGTTGAGTCATAAAGGTCCATTCTTGGCACCTAAAAGGTCCAAAAACTCCATTAACATAGATTTAAGCATTCTTGAGGAAAGTTTCAGACTTTATACCTCCAGATGATCTGAAATGGAACCACAATCTTGAATCTACTGCTTCCCCTTCGATCCACCACCTTTTAATACTCTTCACTTGCTTGAAAACTGGCTTCACAACACCAAAATGCTCTCTAATGGCCTCCAAAGCTCCAAGAACACTCAAGGGAGGGTTAGGGTTTCGTGGTGGCTGTTTAAGGATGAGAGGGGACTGGTATCTAGGGTGTTATGCTCTTTATATAGTGACATACCCTAAAAATTAAGGTTTAGGGACTCTGAGCATACGTTGGGCGTACTTCTCGTACGTTGGGCGTACCCAGCTAAACACACACATACATTCCTTGCCTGCATGGGCTGCCTTTTCACAAAACTCCATTAAGGGCTAGACAATAACTTCAAAGTGTCATAACTCCTTCATTCTAAGTCTGTTTCCGGCGAACTTTATATCCATGAAAAGGTGGCAAGAAGCCATACGCTCCTAGCCACACCCCCAATCCTAAAACCTTCCAGATAAAACCTGAGACCCATAAAAGACCGAATCGCCCCTACCCTTTGGCATTCAAGACCACAACCGAGTACTTTCAAAATGGGGTGTTACATGTTAACACCTTTTTTATTTGTGTAGCACGACATGGTTTTTGATGCATCCATTACACTATCTTGTAAACCCAAAATCGGTGGGCAAATTCATGAGGCATTCAAATACAAACTGAAATATGAGTGTATGTTCCAGAATTCATGTTGTGGGAGGTGGTCAGACATTCCTAACATAGATGGGATCCTTTGCTTCTACATTACGTCTTTTGCCACGAAGTTATCACAAACCTCCGAAGCGAAGTAGAGGAAATGGTTTTTGAGATTGGGGGTTACGAGCTATTTTTAGGTAAGAAAGAATTTTGTCTTGTCCGGGCTACCGGTTTGGTGACTATTTTCCTGCTTCTGTTTCCGGCGCCACTTTCCGTTCCTATGTCTTTTTTATGGTCGCGAGTAACGTCTTGGACGATGTGATTAAGGTGTTTGAAAAGTCACTTAATAAGTTATCGGATGTGGATGCGGTCCATGTATGTCTCATCTATCTATTAAAGAATGGTTTCAACGTCGGTTGAAAAAATAGCCTGTGTTAGAGGAGATTTCTTTTTACTATCCAACCTTGTTGAATTCAACAAGTATCATGACGTTATTTTATAACTATATATTATAATTAACCATGTCATTACTAATATTTTTTTTTCTATTTTTTACAATTTTAATTGGGAATTTTTTATGTCGTGGATATCCATGGTGGAGGATAAACAATATGTGCAGCTTAATTTTAATTGTGGGCTGTTTAAGTGTTAAGTTTAATTAACCTTGGTTTATTGTTAAATTTATTATTAAAACACTAATTTATTAAGTAAAAATTACTTTTACAAATATTATGATAAATAACTTAGTATTGTCTGGACTCATCCTTATACATGGATTTTGGCATGCGATGATATCTACTCTAATAAATGAATGTTTTTTTGCCACATGTCGCATTCTCATTCAATTTGTCAAATGTAATTTTGTGGTAATTTTGAATTACTTTTTTTTAATGTCATTTTATGAGTTTTTCTATTTTATTAAATTCAACATAATATTTTAATGTAATAATTACAATAAATGTAATAATAAATGGATATCAATTTTATTAATGAACTAACCTTTTAATTTCAAATTTCTCAAATTAAAGTTCATTAGTTTCTTTTTTTATTTATTTAAATTATCTGTTTAAATTTAAAATATAAAAAACATTCAATTATAATAATTCATTATTTTTCTTATTTTCTTATAAATTCAAAGTTCTCAAATATTTTAACCTTTATATTTAAATTTTTTTAAAATTAACCCATGTAATACATAGGTCTCACAACTAGTTTTAGAAATAAATGAAGAATATAAGCGTATTATGGCATATCATTAAGTAATTATTAGGTTGTTTAATTAGAATAACTAATATATATATATATATATATATATATATATATATATATATATATATATATATATATATATAGAGAGAGAGAGAGAGAGAGAGAGAGAGAGAAAGTTAGGTTCAAATGTTGATTGACATCTATTGTGCGGACGTGTGAGCGGTGTTATTTTGTGAGAATAACAAAAAAAATGTCTTTAAATAATATGAATACGTTCAATCTTACATAAATACTGTCATTATCACACATTCTCACTAGTTAAATTGACTATAAGGTTATCATTGATTTTTTTATTATTCTCATTTTGTCAGAATGTTTATTGAGTCATATTCTGTAAGAATGAAAATAAGTGAAAAACGATATATGAAAACAAAAATGAATAAGAATTAGTGAGAATGCATGAAAATGACAATACTCGTGTGAGTTTGAATGTATTCACATTACTAAACAACCTATTCTCTTAGTAATTCTCACAAAATAACACTGTCCACGCGTCCGCACAATACTTGTTCATCCACATTATAACCTAGCCATATATATATATATATATATATATATATATATATATATATATATATATATATATATATATATATATATATATATATATATATATATATATAGTCTATATGAATTAAAGATTTATTATCAATTATTCACTTATCTGGATTAGACTATTATTTTAGGCAAATTGTAAATTATCGGTCTAAAGATATCAAATTAAGACGATCTCATGGCGATAAATATTAGGTCAACCTAGCTAAAGAATTGAGTTGACACTGTTGTTAACTCAAGTTACATGTTATTAATATGGTAGTAGTATTTTAAGAACTCGAATTCAACTTTAGCCGCTTTTGTGGTTTATACAGTGTTTTGCTGCATCACGTGAGTTTTTCTCACTGTACTTGTGGGTCGAAGGACCAAGGTCGGCCCATTAGGTTGTATGATGTATCCTGATATATATAATGTTGTTATGTTGTAGTGATTAGTAGATCTGTCGGATTATCTGTTGTTGGTTATATGATTATCTGTTTGTTGACTATATATTTATCTGTGGCATATCTCAACATAGTGCGATTGGGTTGAGGCAATACTGCTCTGTGGGGGAGCCAACAAACCCGCATTATCTGTTACTCATATCTTGAATTTTAAGAGGTATAAGATAAAAGTTGTATTTATTTTTATTACATAATAACTACTAATAAAATCTAATAATTATTTTTTGTAAGAAACTATTCACCAAAAAAGTTATTTATCGTCACCGTTTTACGCGGGCAAACATGTATATATATATATATATATATATATATATATATATATATATATATATATATATATATATATATAATGTGTGGGCGTATAAAGCGACGACGACAAATAGCTAATCTAGTGAATAGTTTCTTATGAGGAAATAATTATTATATTTTATTATTAGTTATTAAGTAATAAAAAAATTATAACTTTTAAATAAAATATTTATTTTTAAAACTTATATTTTTGTTGTCTATTTATACTATTGATGTAAATTAATTAATAATGATGTCTAGTTTAAGAAATATAAATTAATTAATATACATGACTTTATTTTACTAAAAATTAACTTTATTAATAACCTTTCTTAATCACGCCTTCACATTTTTTATAAGTATTAATGATTTATTTTCGAATAATTGATTTGAAAAAAAAAACTTTGTAATTTATACCTCTTAAAGTTTAAGATATGTTGTGAGCATGGAGGTTTGTCTGCAATGACTCTAAGACATGAGGCAAAGTCTCATGTTTACAGCAATGGATTAGTCGGTGCACGAAAGCTGGCCTGGACATCCCTATTAGGAAAGTTTCATTCGTTAAAAAAAAGTTCAAGATATGATGAATATGTTTTATATATATATATATATATATATATATATATATATATATATATATATATATATATATATATATATATATATATATATAGGCTTAGGTTATTCTATTCAAAGTAATTATTGTGTTATTATATGCATAAATGTGGGGCAATCATTTTTACTTATTTTAAGAAAGTGATTAATACATATTATTGAATTAAAAATAATCGAAAAATACCATCTAATTTAACTAGAAAGGTATTTTAGTCAATTAATATAGATTTAATAAAGGAAATTTGCATATTTTAAGGGATCATAGATTCTATTAAATTTAAAAATCAGATTTTACGAATTATAAGGTTTTTAATTCGGACATTCTGACAGAATATGTTTGAGTATGTTCAAAAATAAAAATATTCTAAAACCATAAAATAATTAAACTAATCTTGAACAAATTTCTTGATCATGACTTTAAAAAATTCTTGTAGAATAACAAATTCTCGTACCAGCAATTGAAGAATTAAAACATAAATTATATTAATTCTTATAGAATACAATTTAACAACTGCTAAGAATTACATTTATTGTTAAAGAATAAAACTAAAAAACTTTCAAATCGGGAAAAAAACATCAAAATCTAACAAATACACTAATTCATTCAAAAAGAATAATGTTGCTAAGAGGCATCGTTCAAATTTCGTAGTCCGTTCTTCAAGCATCAGCTTCTGTGGAAACAAATCCCATGAATAAATTAGTGAGAAAATATTCATATTCCATTACAACATAATTGGAATTTGTGATTCCATTCTGATAGAATTGGAATTCCTTCACCAATAATTATATTAATTTGAGGCATTCTAACAAAATATGTTCATGCTTATCATAAAAAACATTTTTTTTTCTGGTAGAATACTATAAACGAAGAAATACCATTCAGTTGAAGCATTTTAGCAAGCGCTTGGTGTGCATCAAAACAACTTTCAATTTCCTATAAAAATTAGACAATTAGAACAAATTACCAATTAGCATCATTGCCTATTACTTTCATATACATACTAGATTAGGAGAAATACCACAAGCAACTGCAGATCCTCTAATTGTATATTCCAAAATCAGTACACAATTTGTTTCTCCCCTCCTTCCCTCTTCTTCAGCTTCGGTTAAGAAAACCTCCACCGGTGGTGGAGTTATTCGGTGGTCAGGAGGGCAGCAGCCTCCTGCGCATCTCCCTGAACATGCGTTGTTGCTGCTTGCCTTTATACACAACAAAATGAAAATTAAAGAAGTATCATCATGCGTATTCGATGCCAATCAAATGCGTTCAATCCCAATACTCCATATAAAACGAAATCGAAATACTTTGGATTCAGACTTGAAACTGATTTCGACCCCAATAATCAGTAAGTTCAACTCTTCAACCCAATTCAACATAAATCGATTTCTTGACTCAAATCGAAAATTAACATCATTCGACTTCAATGAGTTTGACTCCAATCAACAAACAATTTCGATTTCTCAAATGGAAATCTATATCAGTCATACCATTCGACTCAAACATGAACAATCAATCGAAGATTTAGACTCCAATCATCAGTCGACTTAACCAAAGTTGATTCCTGATGTGAACAATAATAGGTCAATTCGACCTCAAACCGTAGTCAAAACTGATTTTGTGGACGAATCTAATTTCAATTTCGATTTTATGATAAGAGAATTGAACCTCGATGATTTTGAATGAGCACCATCAGAGCGTGGACTGGAACGACGAGGCTTCTTCGTCTTCTTGGCGCTTTCATTGCTGATGCTTTTTTGCTTTAATAAATCATTAACTGGATGCTCTGTGCCTCTGTTGAAATCACCTCGATAATGTTTGATCACAAATTCATAATTGACAGGCGCTTGGGTGTGAGGCCGATGGTAAGTGTCACACCCCAAAACCAAGAACGGCGGAAACGTTCGGGGGTGGAGGACGTCATGTACAGTATCACAATAGTGTAAAGTAGTAAACAAGAAACAACATCATCCATTGCATTAAAAGTAAAGTTTTAATACATGTGTGTTCTTTCATTGTAGTAAGACACCAAAATATACAATCAAAATAAAAGACGAGTCTTGTCTGTGCTCCGTCTTCTCAAAACCTGGCCATTGTACCTGTCTACTGGTGACCTGAGAATACAAGTTATTTGAAAGCGAGTATCAGCCTAAAGCTAGTGAATTCATAAGTATTTAAGTGTCATTGTCTTGTTTTGGAAAGCTGTTATGAATGTCATGTAACTCAATAAATGAAACAGTTGATATAAGTATGAAAACCCTAGAAAATCCCTTATTTCCTACTAGTATGAAATGTAGTCTTCTACCAAGACCCGAATGTTTTGCTATAAAAATGATAGTTTTTCCTTTCTTTTGACTATTACTAACAATACTTAGTCTAACTCATCGTTTATGTGAATGTATCACAAAATAAAGTAATAGGAAAATGTACTCATGTAAGTGTTATCCTTTTGTATTAGGATTAACACGAAATCGCGATTAGCAAAATGTATAACCTTGAACATCCGTAGATTGTTCAATTTTCCTCTGTAGCTACAGCAGGTTTAAGGAAGGGTTAGTCCCGTAAAGGTACTCCTAATATAAGTATTAACCGTAGGCATCCGTAGATGGTCATTTACCTCTGTAGCGAACAGTAGGCTAAAGGAATGGTTAGTCCCGTAAAGGTACCCCTAGTATAAGTAATAACCGTAGGCATCTGTAGATGTTCATCTACCACTGTTGCTAACAGGTGGGTTCCGGAATGGTTAGTCCCATCTAGATATCCCGTTGAACTGGGATAGGCAGGACAACTTACACATAATGTACTAATAAATCATCCTAGTGAATTGAGGTACAAGTATCCATGTAAGTGTATACAGGTAAATGTATCTATGTAAAGGTATTCATGTAAGGTATTCATGTAAGCGTATTCATGTAAGCGTACTCATGTAAGCGTATTCATGTAACATGTAATGTATAGTATAGACCCATGAATGAACTGACTCTGATGTAGTTCCTTGTAATAGGAATAATGTTTTGTATCTTCTAACTATCCTTATAATAGTTAACTGGAAGGTAATTGGTTGTCCAAGCAGGTTTATACACCCTTGCTACACAAGAGTGTGGGAAACTGAATGAAGGATGAAAACTATAACATCAATACATATATAAGAACATAAGTGTATAGATATAGTTTTGTTCAAGAAGGTAAAAATGGTTTTGTAAGACATCTAAGAGTTTTGAACAATAATTAACAATGACTTGATGTCATTTTAATAAACATTTCAAAACTAATACTTTTGTTACCAAGGTATTTTAAGATAGAAAACCATTTCATGCATCACATTTTGAAGTATGTGAAATCTGTTGGATGAAAACACAGTTATAAAATACATATGAGTGATTTAATAACATACAATTTTCTACTTGTATTCCCCCCATTAAAGCATTTAAAATCATTTAAAACATTGATTAAGGGGTATGAACTCACTTGCAGCGAGTGGATTGGATTGAAGTGTCGGATACTATGCTAGGTGACAAATGGAGACTTTTACACACGCACGAGCCTAGTTATCATATAATGAACATATATATAACTAATAGCCAATTTATAACTAGTAAATTAAGTTAGGACACTCTAGAACATGAAAACACTTTGTTTCAAGTGTTAAAGATCACAAGGGTTGCATCAAAGTGTTTGTAGGGCAAAGCTAGAGTGTTTGGAGTTCAAGGGTAAACTCCTTTGGAGTTTACGGTTTTAATGACCATTACCCAAGGAGTTTACGGCAGTAAACTCAAGGGTTTACGGTCGTAAACTCTACACCTTATGACCATATGTTGTTTTGAGGTTTTACAAGTCTTTTGAAGCATTTCTACTTGGTGGTTAGGCCTTAGGAAGGGACTAGGGCAACAAAACACTCCTTTGAGGAGTTTACGGCCTCATGGTCATTTCCCTTTGGGTTTACTACCTTAAACTCATGAGTTTACTACCTTAAACCCATAAGTTTGGTATTTGGGGGTTTTCAAGTCCTTAGCTCAATCATGGCAATAGTCTAGGTTAGATTTAGACATAAGGAATAACCATTGGACTTTTATGGGACCTTTATGCACTTTTTGGGGTGTTTACAGTTTTGGGAGATCCCCAAACCGTAAACACATAAAAATGTAAGTATTTGGTGCTTTTTGTGTGATAAACTCATCAAGGATGAATCTAGACAAGTCCCTAAGGCATGGTGAAGCATCTAGGCACCTTAAGGCACCACTTTGCACCATATTTGGTGTTTACGGTTTTGGGAGCCTCCCAAAACCGTGAACACCTTGATCTTGGTGTTCTGTGGACTTTTCTTTGATGTTAACATGTAACACAAGCTTATTAAGACTCAAGGATGGAAGTACTTACTATTAGGAAGCTTGAAATGAGCTATAAGTCCAAGAACACTTAGTGTGTGTTCTTGGTGTTTTTGGAAATCTAATCAAAACACAAAAATGAATGGATGAAAAGATGTACAATCATTAGATTAAGTGTTATACCAACTTGAAATGGCTAGAACACTTACAAGTTTGAAGATCTTGAATTAAATCTTGGATGATACCTGAGAGTGTTCTTGAGTTTACTCTTTTGGTAAATAGGGAGTAAACATAGAATGACTAGTTTGGGGAGTAAACTCATGCTTATGCATGAGTTCACGGTTTTTGGATGATTTTCCGACCCAAACATAAAAGTTTGGCCGTGAACTTCTAAGACACGAGGTGTTTGCGGTTTAGAAATTTCGAGACCCGAGAAGGCCCATCCGTTCACCCGTTCGTTTAAAGATTAATTATTAAAATAATCAAATGAACTTATTTTTCCCAAAAACAAATAAAAGTGAACTTGACTTAAAATATGAAGTGATTGACTTTTAGGGTTTGACCGAATGAAATTTTCGGGTTGTCACAGTAAGGGTGTGAGGCGATTTATGAAGGGGATAAATTTAGGGTTAGAAAAAATCAATTAGATAAAGATGGAATCTAGAATATAATACCATGATTACAGGGGTTATTTTTTGAAGTTATTAATCATATTACTAAATTACCCTTCTTTATTTATTTAATTATTTAATTTTGATTAGCCCACATTTATACATACAATAACACAATAAATACTTTAAACACCTAAACATATATATATATATATATATATATATATATATATATATATATATATATATAATATGAGGGTTTTATAAAATAGAGATTATACAGATATTATTAGCATAAACTATATATTGTTATCCATATAAAGTTATAGTACCGAAGAATCGTAGATGATGTGGAATGTGGGAATGTTGATTTAAAAATTAAAGCTAAGAAAACTAATAGTATGATTTTGTACAAGCGATAATTAACAAAATGCTACTCAAGTGGTATATTGGAAAATGATGGTTCAAGTATTAATGTAATTTCTAGGAAGGATGTTCATTGTATATGTGGTGATGTAATTTAGGGTTAGAAAAAATCAATTAGATAAAGATGGAATCTAGAATATAATACCATGATTACAGGGGTTATTTTTTGAAGTTATTAATCATATTACTAAATTACCCTTCTTTATTTATTTAATTATTTAATTTTGATTAGCCCACATTTATACATACAATAACACAATAAATACTTTAAACACCTAAACATATATATATATATATATATATATATATATATATATATATATAATATGAGGGTTTTATAAAATAGAGATTATACAGATATTATTAGCATAAACTATATATTGTTATCCATATAAAGTTATAGTACCGAAGAATCGTAGATGATGTGGAATGTGGGAATGTTGATTTAAAAATTAAAGCTAAGAAAACTAATAGTATGATTTTGTACAAGCGATAATTAACAAAATGCTACTCAAGTGGTATATTGGAAAATGATGGTTCAAGTATTAATGTAATTTCTAGGAAGGATGTTCATTGTATATGTGGTGATGTAATTTAGGGTTAGAAAAAATCATTTAGATAAAGATGGAATCTAGAATATAATACCATGATTACAGGGGTTATTTTTTGAAGTTATTAATCATATTACTAAATTACCCTTCTTTATTTATTTAATTATTTAATTTTGATTAGCCCACATTTATACATACAATAACACAATAAATACTTTAAACACCTAAACATATATATATATATATATATATATATATATATATATATATATATATATAATATGAGGGTTTTATAAAATAGAGATTATACAGATATTATTAGCATAAACTATATATTGTTATCCATATAAAGTTATAGTACCGAAGAATCGTAGATGATGTGGAATGTGGGAATGTTGATTTAAAAATTAAAGCTAAGAAAACTAATAGTATGATTTTGTACAAGCGATAATTAACAAAATGCTACTCAAGTGGTATATTGGAAAATGATGGTTCAAGTATTAATGTAATTTCTAGGAAGGATGTTCATTGTATATGTGGTGATGTAATTTAGGGTTAGAAAAAATCATTTAGATAAAGATGGAATTTAGAATATAATACCATGATTACAGGGGTTATTTTTTGAAGTTATTAATCATATTACTAAATTACCCTTCTTTATTTATTTAATTATTTAATTTTGATTAGCCCACATTTATACATACAATAACACAATAAATACTTTAAACACCTAAACATATATATATATATATATATATATATATATATATATATATATATATATATATATATATATAATATGAGGGTTTTATAAAATAGAGATTATACAGATATTATTAGCATAAACTATATATTGTTATCCATATAAAGTTATAGTACCGAAGAATCGTAGATGATGTGGAATGTGGGAATGTTGATTTAAAAATTAAAGCTAAGAAAACTAATAGTATGATTTTGTACAAGCGATAATTAACAAAATGCTACTCAAGTGGTATATTGGAAAATGATGGTTCAAGTATTAATGTAATTTCTAGGAAGGATCTTCATTGTATATGTGGTGAAGCTAGTAGCCTAGTAATAATATTTCAGTCTTTACTTTTTGTCTACCCCTCTTGACAACCATCTTGCTCCCTTTCTCTTCCGGAATCGGTCCTTTTTACACTTGTGACTTTTCCTTTCCTTTTCATCTGTTACATGTTCTTTGCTCTTTAAAACAGCTTTTGCTTCAACCTTCCTTGTATTTGCATCATCAAGCATCAGTGGACCACTTGATGCACCTTCCTGCAACACAAAACACAGAAAACCTAAAATCATGATACGCACACAACAATAAAAGAAAGGTAAAAAACCAAAAAAAAAAAAAAAAAAAAAAAAAGAGAGAGAGAGAGAGGTGGACCTTTGCAAGAGGTTGGGATCGTGAATCCAATGATGTATTACACATTGTAAATGAACCATCTTCTTTGCATACAGGTATATAGCGCACTTTGGTTAGACTATATAAATGATCTAGAACTCTGCAAACTTCATCTACGTCCTTTTTGTTGGCATCAAATAGTTCCCACCATGGAGGGTTTTCAGGAAGAGGAACATAGCATCTGCGAGCTGCAGTGTATATAACACCACATGCCACAACGTGACTCTTCAACTGCACACATAAAGTTGTACGCAAACTGTTGAAAAAAAAAACAAAAGTGAATTTAGTAGTACAAAGAATCTAAAAACATCGTACTTGTCATAATGGGATCCAAATTACATACCTGTCGTTTGCAATATTCCACGCTTCTTGTATCATCTGATGGGGTGCTTCAAGAACTTCAAGGTAAGTTACCATGAGTTTATGAGGAAGTTCAACATGGCAGATGTAACCCATTTCCTTCAGTACTTGTAGTTCGCATCTTTTCAAATCCGCCTCTAATTCCAGATATTTCTGTATAACAAAAACATAAAGCATGATTTAGATGGGAGATAAACCGGGTTTTCAACTAAACCAGGTTCTTGTGAACTAATACCAAAATTAAATACCTTTGAAGATGTATTCAAATGCTCTAAAGGTAGATTCTCCCTTCTACATTCGATTATGTGAAAAATATTGATGATTCGCCTTAGAGTCCTAATGTTTTCCTCTAGTTTTGACGCAAGCCAAAGGCAAGTAGCAGCAACTCTCTGTCAACAAGAAAGAATAAGAAGTACATGTTAGCAACAAACAAGAAACATAGCTTTATATATTATGAATGGAAACGAGTAAAAGAGACAAACCTTCACGTTGAAACTAGAAAATGATTGCTTGCAATAAAACCGATGAAATAGAACTTGACCTGTGCCCATTACTTGTTGTGGTCTGCATGTTATGTTATATGGTTAAGAACTTCTATGATCTAATCAATATCTGTGTAAAATCACACTCTCATGGATTTGGGATGAATAAAAACAAAAAAATTAAATGTAGAGTTTGGAAAGAGGATACACATTGAGTAAATTACCACTCTCTTGTATAAGATCACAGCCATATCTTCTAAGTGTCGTTTCAGTGGCTTCATCTATTCCGTCTTTTCTTGAAGGTGTGTTCTTAAGTTGTTTATCCGTTAGATAGAATGTATCGATAGCTGTGTAAACCATGGTTGACTTGAGAGATACTGCAACTGTCACAAGGAAAAAATGGTTATGAAATATCAATAGCAAGGTTGATCAGAGATATTATGTAACCTACCTTGAGGGTTCACATACGAATCGTTGTAAATTGTAACAGATAAAATTTCCCGGATTAATTCAACAAATTGAATTATAAGAAATCCTTAAAAAAAATATTAATTCATCCGATTAAAATATAACAATAAGTAACAAACAAATAAATAAATAATTGTTGACGAGTAACGAAGAATTATGTATTTCGAAAACAGGAAGATGTAAATATACCTCAAGATTCAAAATCCTTTAACAGGTAGCGGCGGCAGTGAGTGGCGGTAGGAGAAGGTTATCGGAATCACGACGGGAAGATGACCGGAGGCGGGAGTGGGCAAGGCGCAGAGTGGGAGACAGAAAGAGAGGACTGCGGGGGCGAAGCAAAGGCTTGAGTTTTTTTTTCAGAGATTGAAAATTCGGGCCCTCTCTAACTATTTTAATATGAGTAGGAGCGGTTACAATATACAAAGAATCGTAGAGTACACGCCATTTTTTATTTTTTTTTCGTTAGGGTATTGGGTAATGGGTGCACCTCTCACAAATTGATCTTCTACGGTGAATTCCAATTTCCTACCGTACTTCACTTTTTTTTTTTTTTTTAATTTGTATTGTACAAGTTCATTTGTACTGTATAAATACCTAAATAGCGGGTGAGGAGTGAGAGTTATGTAAAATGGAATTTAAGCATTAACCATGAAATAACTATATTTTTTTATACTAAATCAAAAGGTTGATGTAAAATATTACATGTGATAAAATAGATTAATGTTAATATTGAAGTTGAAAATTTATAAACAATAAGGGACAACTAAAATCCTAACTATCAACGTTATATTTTGACAAACTCCGGATAAAACTCTAACTGTGTCGAGCATAACTATTCAACCAGACTATCAATAAATGTCCATACCACATGAGGCTCCATTTTGATTTCGGGTTTTATCCAACCGTTTGTCAAAATATAATGTTGTTGATAGTTAGGAAGGGTCAACATGCATTCAAGTCATATCAATGCTCAAATCATATTTTATAATAACCCTCAATGTGAATATTTTTCCAAAAAAAAAAAAAAATCGAAAATTCAAACACACTTAATTATCAGTTCAAAAGTTCAAAAAAGGATACACAAAAAATAGGGCTGATAATTCTCGATACGACTCACGACACGACACGAAATAAATGGGTTTGAGTTTAGTTTTTCAACCTGCTAACTCGTTTATTAAACAAGTCATATATGAGTTTCTAAAAAAAATAAACGCGTTGACCTGCCAACCCATTTATATTTTTAATAAAAAAATTATATTATTTTTAAATGTATCAAATATTAATATTTAATAAGTATTACATACCACTGATTTATAATTCATTCACCATTTGACATTTTGACTCATGCATGTGGTCGTAATGACGTAACCTGTAAGGCTAAAAGGATGTAACCATTTTGCTCATTTGCCCTAAAATCTAAATAATCTCAAAATCAAATTTGCAAATTGCATAACTCCCACTTCCAAGCTTCCAGTCTCCCGGTGACCCGCTCTCTTACTCTCCCCTGTGTGATCGAAATCAAGTATCGAAATCAAATCCACGAACCCAAATCGGATATGTTTACATCAACAATCAAAAATTTTATTCATGTTTAATTATCAGTTTTATTTATGGAATCTGACCTACGAACCCACCAACCTGTAAACTCGTATAAATAAATGGGTTGGTGGGTCATATATGGGTTTATGTTTCAAACTCGTCAACCCATGACACGCCAACCCACAACCTGTATAGTTAAATGGGTTGTGTTTGGGTTGGCATATTTTGACATTTCAACTCGAACACGACATGATTGTCATACCTACAAACAAATAATAATAAACAAAAACAAAGGCTATATGGTACAAAAGATAATATTTCTCTAAAGAAAATAAGTCGAAAATTCAACACATTTAAATTGCTGGTTCAAAAGTTAAAAAAAATGGTATACAAAAAAATTATAATAAACAAAAACAAAGGCCATGTGATACAATACACACATGTTTTGTAAACATACTTCCAAAAAAAAGTGACTTGGATTTTAAAGATACCTTCCATAAAAGATATTTGTCATCGGTAACTCGAAATCTGAAATTTGAACTCGTGACTCGACTCAATATACAAGCATGCATACACCCCAAAGTAGGGCTTTGTAATTTCTTAAGTGATCGTTTTTCTTCATCTCATTTTCCACCCAAAAAACGTCATGTATATATATATATATATATATATATATATATATATATATATATATATATATATATATATATATATATATATATGAGATAAGTGTCGATTAATAACCATAAATTAAAAAAAAAACTACTAAGTTATAGTGACATAAGTTATAAAACTCTTGAATTATATATAGTAGGAGTTTCGAAGAAATTTGGTGCAAACATTTGTGCAATTATTATTATAGATATATAGGTATAGATGTTTTATTCTATGTCTTTTAACGTTTAAAGTTTTAATATGTTTTGATTAATTTATTTTTAATTTTAATCTACAATATTAAATATTAAATCCGTAATGATCATAGCTATTTATATAATAATTTAATCATTTTTTATATAATAACATTTGTTTTATGTGGCAAATAGGGGTGTTCGTTTGGATGGATCGGTTCGATCCGATCCAATTAAGTAAATCCAAATTGATTTCGGTTTTCAAAAAATGGATCCAAATAGTCCAAACTAAATTAAAATCCGATCTGATCCGATCCGATCCAGTTACAATTCGGTTGGATCGGTTTTTATAATTCAGTTTTCAAAAACCATAATATTTTAAAAGGACGTAGAATTATAATATTTTCTAATTTTACAGAAGAAGCAAAAACAAATTATTTACTTGTGATTTAAATTTATACAAAACCACTAAGAAGGCATATTATAGTTTATTATTTAATAGATAAAAAACTTTTGAGAGAAAGTACATACTGATGTCTTTTATTAGGTAAAACATTTTGAACTTATTTAAAAAAAATTATAAAATTAATCAATAATTATAGATATTTTGAAAATAAATACATAAAAAATTGTTATTTGGTTTTTTTGGACTATTCGGTTCTTATTTTATAAACCAAAACCAATCCGAAATCCAAAATAATAATTCGGTTTTGTTGAAAACCAATTCAAAAATCTGAATATCCGAACCAAATAGTCCAAACCAAATTATCTAATTGGACAATTCGGTTTTATCCAAATAGTGAACAGCTCTAGTGGCAAAACATGACCGATAAACAAGTTACATATCATTAAATGTTGTATGATGAGATAGATACAAAATACGGAGATAGATTTAGTTTATTTCAGTTTGATAATAAAAGTAGTCCAAAGGCTATTTGTGAACAAATTTTTGGTCATTTTCTCGTTTAATTCTACAAATTAAAATCCAAATATAACATACCAAACTATTAACTTTTCTTGTTTTACGTCCCCATTAATCTATTTAAAAAGTAGCTAGTAAATTTGATGTTGAATTGGAAGCCGGAACCATCTTTTTTTTTTAATAGTCATCAACATAAATAAACAATTCAAAATGTTGAACATCTTAATTAAAAAAATCATTACATTTTGAGAAAATACCGAAATTCGTTATCGAAGCAATATAGTTGCATGATGCAATATAGTCTTGATTAGGGGTGATTATAAGTTTATCAAAGTTGGGCTATACATGTGCCTAGAAAGAATGTGCAATGATGTGACTATAGCAATAAACAACAAATGCAAGAGAACTAACTATTTGAACAAAGGATGCAAAGTCTCTGATGTATTTTATTAACAGGATTCATATGGAGTTGAAAAACACCACTTAGAAATTTTCATCATGCTATTCTATTTGTGGGCTTATGGATTCAATTTGTTCATCACCACTTTATATCTTCTTTCTTGTCACATATATATCAATCTAAACCCCAAGTCTGAAAAGCAACATACAAAAAATTGTCATTTTGGACTCACACAAAAATGCCATATGCGAACCATTTATTCAGTAACATACCTGAATTCTGCCATCAGAAGAGCCAGCAAATAGCATTTCTCCATCAACATCTGATGCCATGGATGTGATTTTGGAATTCTTAATGGAAGCAACTTTAGTTAACCTTTCCTTCAACCACACCTCAATACTCCCACTCTTTGTAGCTCCAAATATGAAATCATTATTCACAGCCAACAACTGAATGTCAAATCCCGTTGATAATGATCCTATTACTCCTCTGTTTGATAGAGAGAATACCTACCAGATTTCCCAACAGTTTGGCAATGAAAAACTTTATAATGTTAATAAAAAAAAATTGTAGTTTTTATTTTATAGTTTTTTTTACTACCTTTCCTGCAATTCCATCTATTGATGTTCCACCCACAAACAGAAGATTGTCTTGAATATATAGCGAATTGATTGATTGTTTTCCCAATAATTTTCTTGCTCCTGCGTAAAATGTTGTTGATGTGTTTTTTCGCAAATCTACTTCCTGATGACAGTTTATATGATTCAGAGTTTTGAAATGTTTTATTTGTGAGGAAAGAGAATTTAGATTTGAAATTATATGTTATTATTACCTGTATGTTGAAACCACTGCAACCACAATACAGTTTATTCCCATTCAAGGCAAGGCTTCTAACAGTTTGTTTGACGTTGAGATTCTTGATAACTCCAGACCATCCATAAACCTACACATGATGTAATTTACTCAGCATTTTCTTTAAAGGTCTACCCTAATGGGCAAAAAGGTCTTTTTAGTTTAGAGATCTAACCTTGACTCCAGCACTTTGAGAGAAAAAATATGCAAAATCTGCATCAGCTACCAACCCACAGACAGTCTCTTTAACATCATGAACCTGAATACAGTGGATTCCTTCTTGTTTGATTACCCATACCTAGGGGTGAAAAAATATAAATTGTTAAAAATGGTGAAAGTAAGTTTTATTTAGAAAAGCAAAATAAAATGATAGGCATACTCGTATTGTTTTATCCAAGGAACCACTATAGATCTTATCACTTGAAGGTGAAACATACAAGCATGTGACAGCTTTTGCATGATCACGAACCTCCTGAATCAACCTTAACGCCTTTTTCCCACTATCCCAAACCTAAATTAAAAAAAAAAAAAATTAATACCAATCACTCAAAAAATTAAGAAGATGAAAGTACATTGCTATTTCTTCCACACCTTAATGGTTCCATCAGAGTGGCTGCTTATTAGTCGACCTTTTATGTTAACCAAAGATAGAACCTCTCCATTCATTGATATATCCAGCTCAAACCCTTCTGAACAACTCCACATATCTGCCTGGAATTCAAAGAGTCAGGAAAGATTATGTTAAAATGTACACATATTGAAGGTTGTACTCACTGCATTGACAGATGGCAAATTCATTAATGTTTTCATTATGTCACTGACAACCACAGAGCTCCTCTTGAGCTTTTTCAAGGTTTTGTACAAGCCTTTAGCGTAGCCACCAAGTTCAACAAGTGCACCTGAACAAACAATTATCAGTAAAATTGTTTTGTCATGTCATGTCTAACATACAACAAGGTCTAATATTGTGGAGATATGGTTGATTTCACCTGGATCACTAATGAAGCTTCTCAGGGCAACAGTTGACAAAATCTTCTCTTCAAGATTCTTAGAGGATTGTAGAATGTATATGAATTGGTCAAGCAAAGCCTTCCGGGCAGCATCTCTAACACCTGTGTCAGGCAGATTGTAAAGCATGTAAATGAGCCAAGTGGCTATGGAAAGACACTTCTTTGTCATGTCTATGGAGTTGCTCTTCAGACATTCTTCTAAAGCGTTAAATATAAGACCCTTTTCATGGTTGCAAAGTACAAAAGCTATCCTTTTCTCCCAAGAGTTTGCAGCTATCTCCTCTTCCTTGTCCTAAAATAAAAACATGAGTTTTTTTTTTTTTTTTATCGAATGGATTTTGTAATTGTAAGATGAAAAAAAAAAAAGAACAAACCATATTCTCAATTGGTTCGTTTTCATTAACTTTGAGATTTTCTTTCTTCACAGAATCTTCATAAGGTTGATCAAATCCTGCAAGCTTGAGTAGCCAGGCTTCAGTAAGAGACTTCCCTGAAGCACTAAGGTGGCCTGAAAGAGATGACAAGGCATCAAGAGCTGCAAGTTGTGAATTTGGGAAATCTTTTTTTGGGAGGGATTCAATAAGTGTTTGAATCGCTTCCTCTCGATAAATGCTCATTTTTCTAGGCTCAACCTATAAATAACAGAAAGATTTTGTTAAACATGACTCAAGTTGCAAGCCTTTGTTGATGGATAACTTGAAATGATAAAGATGTTAATGGCTAACCAGGAGATCAAGCTGAAGAAGAAGGGATGCAATTACAGGCTGTTGCTCCATTGGAGCATTTTGAAGATAGACTAGAAGAGTATGCATTGTGCTACATGCTCCTTCATCCTTTATTATTTGCAAAATCTGATTGCATAATGTTCTCCTGAAAAATCCCTAACAAGATTAGGTAATGTGCTAATCATAATATGAAAAAAAAAAAATCATTTCATGACAAAGTACTACAAAAGATGAAACATACCTGTTTAACTGAACTAACTCCCAGAGAAATTCTATACACAGGCCTCTGACATATTCATTTCCAGCATGAAAAAGTTCAAGAACATAGCACAAGTCAATTCTAGTTGCTATTAAATTCCTGCAACTTCTATCTGCATGGATGCAACACAGCAAGATATACATAACAGATTGTCGTGTATCCACTCTCTCTAAACACATAACCAATGAAGGCACTGCATTCATAGATATAACACTCAAAGCATTAGAATTTCTACTATTCTCATCTCCTTCGATTAAAACCTGTGCCACTAACTCTACAGCAGCATCCTTTGGATTCATCACCAGTTCAGAATCCTTCGATTCTTCATCTTTTTTACATATGTTTTGAATAAGATATGGAACTAAGTTAAACTCTGAGAGCTGAGAAAACGAGGGTTTCAGAAGGTATATAAGAACAGCAGCCTCGGATAAACCGTTTTGTAGTAAAGCAGCTAAACATTCAAGATCAACATTTGTTAGAATCTCCCTGAGTCTTTCATCGGCTACTAGTAACTCGGATAGAATGTAAACTGTTGTTCTTAAAACTTCCCTGCTTAAAGAAGCTGATAGAACATCAATGAATCCATTCACTGTTGTTGAAGTTGATAAACAAGAGTGGACACCCGAATCAGCATTTGACTCCTTCCACATCTTGGAAATTGTCAAAACTGCTGTTTCACATTCTTTCAAATCTTCTGAGGTGCAAAGGCATGTAATGAATGGTTTTAAGCCACTG
Organism: Lactuca serriola; assembly: GCF_051521515.1. Lineage (NCBI taxonomy): Eukaryota > Viridiplantae > Streptophyta > Magnoliopsida > Asterales > Asteraceae > Lactuca > Lactuca serriola. The sequence continues at coordinate 54,052,281 of NC_136416.1, forward strand.
ATGATTGATTCCACAGCAGCTTGAGATATCACACTCGTTGGTGACGTGGCGATTGTAGCTTGCATGAATCTATTTGGTTTGAAATTGTTGGAATCATATGGATTTGATGTTCTTGATTGGATTTGTGACATTTGTCTTAAAGAGGGACTCCCATGGGAACTTTGTGGTGTTGCAGGGTATGATAATTCTTGTGCAAGATCTGGATGTTGTTCTTTCCATGAGGTGATGAGTCTTTTCAAGACATAATTTGTTTTTGGGAGTGAATTGGCTGAGAGAGGTTGTCTTGTGATTGGACATGTTGTGTTCCCTCTCTTCATCCATTCTTCAATGGCTTTTCTTTCGTATGTTTGACCTGTTTCTAGGGTTACTGGATCACTGAAAATATGGCTAGTTATGGGACATACAAAATCTTTTGGTGGCCTTGATTGTGTAGAAGATTGAGGAGAACCAAAGTTTGGACTTCCATTATCATATTCTCCATGGAAGCTGAAATTTTCAAAAAAGAAATATAAATTTAGGACAAAAACAACAATAGAAAAATGACTCATAGTTAGTTACCTTTTATCTGATGTCTGAGTCTTCATATTTGCAATACTAGAACTTCGTCCATGTCCAACTTTTGTCCTTACACTTTTCTTATGATCCTAAGCATTAAAGCAACAATTAGTAGTAGCTAATAAGGCATCAATTTAGAAAAGGTTTTTGTTTTTGTAAGTCATAACTTCGAGACATACTCTAGATTCATTATCTGAGTCTGCTGAGCTAATACTGAGATCATGGTGCACTAATGGTGAAGTAGGCAAAGAAGTGGCAACTTTATAATCCATTGATCGATTGGAACGTAGGGTTGAGGTAGATGTGACCTTATTGTTTCCATCTTGTTTTGGAGATGAAACTTTTGGGGATGTTTTACTTGAGATTACAGGAGAGAACATCTGAGGTGAAAATGGTCGATTCTTTTCCTTCAATGTGTGTCCATTAGGTTCAGGTTTATAATTATTGTTCATTTCAACACTTGGAAGTGATTCTATGCTTTGAATTCCATCTTCATCCTGTTCATACTCAGATTCATTGTTTTCCTCTGGTATTCCCTCCTGTATGTAAAACAATAATATATATATAACTTATGGATATTCAATAAACTGATCAATTTTGAGTGGCTATCTTCTTAGGGGCTATTTCTTTTTCACCCAAGTCATGTATGGTAAAGTGGTTGAACGGGTAATGATGTCTATATGAATAACATGCTGCGTACATAAGGTATATTCTTTTCTAGACCGAATAAACAATCTGAATGAGACTAAATGACCATTTTACCCTTACATTTCAAAAAACAAATTGTACAATATTCATCAATGTTAACTTCATCTTTTAACGTGAGAGTAGTCAGGAGGAAAAAGAAGGGTAAGTAGTTAAAAGGTGAGTGTCTTAATACAGTAAGCCAGGTTTTTTGACTTAACCCATTAAGTCATTATGTCCAAATTAAGTAAAAAAGAAACAACCATGTATAGCTGTCCAGATTAAGGCTTAACCCATTAAGCCCATTAAGTCAAAAAGAAACAGCCACTTACTTGAATATCCCATGCAGCAGAATCCTCTAGGTTCTCAGAGTCGATGTGAGTGGCACTGTTCCATTTCAGATTACAGAAATGCATAAGTTTTACTTATATGTGAAAGTTGAATAAGAAAAGAAAGAAAAAAGATAATAAACTAACCTGGAAGCTTCTCTAGAATTCTTATTAGGTTTTAGAACTGGTGAGAACCCTGCACTTTTAGGCAATATGGGACCAAATCTCACATAATCTGGAATTTTGCGACTCACTTCATGCAAAGGAGTCATAGGAGCCTCTGCAATTGGCATCATAGGAATTGCTTTCTTACTAGTTTCAGGATCATGATTCATGCAATCTTTGAAGTAATTCGCATAATTCCTGGTATTCTCATCCAAAGATTGCCCATAATGTTTTTCCAACTTTTGCAATTTCTCTGCTTGATCTGGCCTCATAGACAAAACCAAGGATTCATTAAAATACTGGTCAAAATCAGCAGTGAAAGACAAATCACCTGAATCTGGAATCATGTTCATCATAATCCTATGCCTTTCCTCTGAGTACCAACCAACAATCGAACTCATGTGAGGGAGAAACAGTGTTTTCCAGATCTCAGGAGCAAAATCAATCCTTGAAAAGAAGGGGTCGATTGAAAACATCTCAAGAACATGAAGAACAGCATTTGTGACATTGTTTCTTAACTTCCATAAGTAAGAAAGGTTAAGATGAGCCCAAGCTGAGAGATAGAAATTAGGGACACCAGCGGTTTTATCACTGGAATTCAACATAGCACAAACTTGTAACATCTTTTCTGCATGATCAAGTCTTGCCATTTTTGTCTCAGTGTTGGATGTATTAATGGCTTCCTCAAGGGCATCCATACCCCAATCCAAATTTGCCAAAACTGCTTGATCAGAATACCTAACTGCTGTGTCTTTGTTACTGCTCTCATCTTCTGCTGCTAATCTTTCACCACATTGTTCCTTCTGTAGGGCCCTTTGTCTTTGATCAAGTAACCTGTCTTGAATAAAACTCCCAATTGTGGTGATTAAGGATCTTGCTATATCATCTCGGTCCATTGAAAACCTATAGTTTCCAGCCATGATTATGTATTTATCAGAAGGACTAAAATTTTACTTTCAAATTTGACATTAACTTCTCTTAGACTTTGAGATAAATTGACAATCACATATAATCCTGTGAAGAAATTACTACACAGGGATATGTTGATGAAAAGTTATTGCAAATCCAAGTCGAATTGAGATCAAAATCAGTTCGACCTCAACTCAACCAGGAGAGTATCAATTTGTAAAACCTGAATTCTACTGATTTCTTTATGTTCAAAATTCAAATACACTGAATTAACGAAAGGGCAACTGCTAGTGTTCCTCACATAGAAAAGAAGCAGTAATCTCTGTAATCCAAACTATATTACCGAAAGCAGTTTATTCTACAAATTGCACTTACTCCACACTAATCAATCGATTAATGGTGCAAAAGTTAATCAATCAACACACGTATACATAAACCTGACAGGAATAGAGACGACTTACAGTAATGATTGCTACTACCAGTCAGTACTCGGTCATGATCCAATAAACTTCAACGAGAAGAATAAGGATTGAGTATCCAATTAAGCAACAAGTAGAAGTGTGACAATAAAAAAATCAAATGAAGAATACGATTGATGACGAGCTGGAAAATTGATCAACCAACGATTAGATTGACGCTCCCGATCCAACGTATTCTAGAGAGAGAGAGGCCGGCTTCCAAAACTGCCGGCCGGCGATTGTGGTTGATGGTCAACTCACCTTATTTGGTTGAACTCAAATTCTAAAATCCGAAGTAATATACAACTCTGCTGCATGATGTACAAGCATTTAAAATAACAACTTTCTGAAACTTGTAAATATTGCTCTGGGAAAGAAATTTGGCGGGAAATATTATTTTCTTATTATACTGAGGAGGTACCGTTAAAGACAAAAAGAATAAGCTCGTTATTAATTAAATTATTTTACAAACGTTTAAAATAACAAAGATACTAACAGTATAACAAAATATATAATCTGTTTCATGTTAGGTGGTTTTGGCCTATTTTTATGTGATTTTAGATCCATATCCAATATGTCTCAAAATAGTTTTTTAATTTATTTTTATTTACTTTCATATTTTTTTAATTAAAAAACCAAAAAAAAAAAATCCAATTTCACTCCCTTCTTGAATCACCATCTTCTCCACCTTAACCTTACCCTAAAACCCACCATCATCAACCTTGATGTACCATCTCAACACTTGAGATCCACACCAATGCGATTGTTTACCATCTTTACGCTCCATCATCATCTCCATCAGATACCAATGCAACTAGTAATGAAGGTTAGATCGATTTCCCCAAAATTGAAATCGATGGCTTGGGTTGAATGCATACTCGATAATGGTAATGAAGGTTATATTGATTTCCCCAAAACCGAAGTTTGGCGGCAACAATGATGGTCTGAGGGAAGTCTAGCTTGTCTCACCTCTCATTCCCCATCTTGAGTATGTTGTCTTTGTAACATCCAACAACCATGTTTCATCTCCGCCTACCTTCTTTACTCTTGATCGGTGGCTTATTTGAGACAACCCAAAATTTTCAATTCAAATATGTCAGAGTATAGCTACATTATGCGGAAACATGTTCCGAATAACCTGGTTGCGGGACTTAACCACATACGTTGGGCGTACGTGGAGTACACATGGCGTACGTGAGTCTGAGGCAAACCCTAGTTTTTAGTGTTTGCACCCTATTTAAGGACCTTAAGTCCCCCAAGCCCTTTACCTATTCAGCCTCCATTTCCCTTGTTGTGCTAATCTCGAATCTTCTCAACTCCAAGAATCCAAACTATGGGACCAAAATATACCATTTTCTACCCTAAACCTAAGTATGCAATGATCAAGGTTTAAACTTTATACCTTCAATGGGCCAGAAATATTGCCAAACTTCGGGATTTACAAGCTCTTTCCACATCCTTGCTTCTTCCCTAGCTTCCTTCTTATTCAAAGACTCTAAAGAACACCAAAAGCTCTCAAGGAAGCTCACAAATGCACTAGTTAAGCCCCCTTTAGTGCATTTGTGAGCTTCCTTGAGAGCTTTTAGTGTTCTTTAGAGTCTTTGAATAAGAAGGAAGCTAGGGAAGAAGCAAGGATGTAGAAAGAGCTTGTAGATCCCGAAGTTTGGCAATATTTCTGGCCCATTGAAGGTATAAAGTTTAAACCTTGATCATTGCATACTTAGGTTTAGGGTAGAAAATGGTATATTTTGGTCCCATAGTTTGGATTCTTGGAGTTGAGAAACTTCAGGCCATATAAGTTGTCCTTTTGAGCTCTTGAGGGTGTTTTGAGTCATAAAAATCGGACCTGGATGGTTAAACCTCAACCATGCAAGTGTTAGGAACCATCCAAGTGTGCTTATGGACTTGATTCATGTTTTGGGCCCCATCCTTGCATGTAAAAGCATAAAGTTTGCAACTTTATGGCTTGGGACGTTTTTAGGGGCCTGGATCTAAGTTGTGAACCTTAGGTCTTAATGGATTAAGACATTGAAGTGAATATGGGTTGGTAGACCAGTACGTCATGCGTACTCAATTGTACGTTGCGCGTATTGGGACATCGCCTCAACCCCTAGTCAACACCAATTTACGTTGGGCATATAAGCCAAGTACGTCGTGTGTACGTAGTTAGTAGGCCTAAAAGATTTTTGGGCTCGTTTGGTGTTGGGATTTAGACTTTAGTAAGTTGGGCCTCGGGCCCACCTGATCGTGGCAAGTCATTTTCAGTCCTAAGGCTATGTTTGGGGTTCTTGGGCCATATTGGTCCTTAAAGGCCCTATAGTGGGTTTGGATGCCTTTTTGGGTTTTGTAGATTTGGGCCTTGGAGGAAAGGAGGCACAATAAGGCAAAGGTAAAGGAGCCCTTTTGCCTTAAGTCAAGAATTAGGGTTTTGGACCTTCGGGTTAGAATGTGACTTAATTTCTAATTGGGGTTTTATGATTGTACGATAGGGAGATGAGTTCACGAGTCATCGGTTGAGTGCGATTTGATACCCACAGTCTTAGGTGAGTCTTCCTTCGTAGCAGCCGTAGGTCGAAGGCACCAAGGCCAACCCACTAGTTTATGTTATAGTGTGATGATTGTCTTTGTGATAATTATCAGTTATGCCTATATCTGCTTGATGACTTTGTGATTTTCTATTATGATATTATGTAGTAGTAGTAGGGGTGAAATAGACTCAGTAACCGGTTGAAATAGACTGAAGGGGATTGCAAGCACTTAGATATGCTTGATAGTATCCAGTTGAGATAGACCAAAGGGGTAGGCAAGCACTCAAATATGCTTATTAATATCCAGTTGCAATAGACCGAAGGGGCAGGCCGACACCCAAATATGCTTGGCAGTATGTTTGTTAGTATGTGGTATTTTGGGGAACTCACCAAGCTTTGTGCTAACAGTTTTCGATTTCTCTTTCAGGTACTTCCAGTTCGAAGGGGAAGGGTCCGGCATGATCGCACCACCACCACATCACTCTATGTTTTTCTACACCTAGTGATTTTGGTATTTGTACTATGATAAAATGATTACAATATGGCTCTTTTGAATATTTTGATATCAATTTCTTATGAATTGAATGAATTTAAGAACAAAATTTTATATATATATTTTTAGGATGTTACATAAACCATATTGGAACACGGGTGTTATGTATATATATTTGTGTTGTATGTGGTGCTTTGGGGAACTCACTAATCTTTGTGCTTACAGTTTATGTTTAAAAAAAGGAAGGGCCTGACTTGATCGCACTACATCCCCTGGAGTTTTATTTCGCACTAAATGTTTGCAAATTACTCTAATGTTTTGAGAATACTTTGACTCTGATCGTCTTTTAGAACAATAAATGAATGACTTTAACTTAATTAAGATGAAATTTTTACTGGTATTTTTGAGACGTCACAATAACTAATTTTATTATTCTTTATCTCTTTCTCTTTTTGTTTGCAGGCCAATACAATTCTTGTGGGTTTGAAACAAAAGTGTAATGTCAATACAACTGTTCAAAAGGTAGAACGTTGAATAAAGACAAAATTGCAAAAATGGTCCATGCGGTATGTCAAAACTAGCAACTTTGGTCTGAAATGGGTTTGGCTCGCAAGGATGGTCCAATAGTTTCGTTTTGTTGCGAGTTTAGTCCAAAAATTATAAAACTTTTTATAATGACGGATTTGCCCTTGGTATTTTCCCTTTTTTTTAATTTTTATTACAGAAAAAAAATCTCTTTCTCTTTCTCTGTCTGTCTCTCTCTGTCTTTCTCTCTCTCTCTCTCTCTCTCTCTCTCTCTACACAAAACACATCTTATTCATTTTGAGAAGAGGGTTTCGACAAAGAGGGCGAATGAGGCTTCTCGTGAAGATGTTTCCGGTGAAGATGCTTCCGACGAAGGTGCTTCCGGTGAAGAGAGTTCCGTTAACCGAGGCTTCTAGCGGATTATCGTCATCGTTGCTATCCTTCTTCCCAAACGTTGATGGCTGTGAGGGTCTTCAGATCTGGTTCAATGTTGTTTTATCGTGGCGGCAAGATTAGGGTTTCGTTGGTTTGTGCTTATTTTCCTCCGACTGATACAGTGGCGGCTAGATTAGGTTTTAGGGTAGCGGTTGTAATAGGGTTCTTATACCCAAATTTTTGCAAAGCTTAAGGTGTAACTGCCACCGTCACCTCCATACATGCGTTGATTCCGTGTATGTGGTGTCTTTGGCTCTAGTGACGTTTCAGGCGGCGTTGAAGCCAAAACGGAAACAAGAAGGGTTTTTTTTGGAGGTGCAATTCTATTGAAACAAGATCAGGTGCAGCTCTGCTTGTAATCATCTCATGTATTCCACACTCCAATTAATTGTTCTTGTTACAAATCTGATTGTTCTTGTGGGTTTAAACATCTAGTTGTTCTTGATTTTAAAGTTGCAAATCAGGAAAAAAATATGTTTGAATTCATCATACGGTGGTGGTAGTTATTGAGTTTCATTTTGAAATTGTAGATGCAGATTTATATGATGGTGGTGGAAAAAATATGTTTGAATTCATCGGATGGTGTTGGTGGTGACCGGCGGTCACAGTGGCAATGGCTATTGTTGGTGACCAATAGTGGTGGTAGCGGTAGTGCTCGTGACAGACGGTTGTGGTGATAACATATCAATAGTTGTATGCTAGAGAGGGTGGAGGGGTGGGGTAGGGATAGTGGTAGTATTATTTTGGTTTAATTATGTAAATTGTAAAATGTATTTATATAAATTAAAAAAACCAAAAGTAAGGGCAAAAACGTCATTATAAAAAATTTTAAATTGACTTGGACCAAATCCGCAACAAAAATGAAAAGTTTGGACTAAACTCGCAACAAAACGAAGCTATTGGACCATCCTTGCGAGCCAAACCCATTTTGGACCATAGTTGCTAGTTTTGACATACCACAGGGACCATTCTTGCAATTTTGTCTTGAATAAAAGTATTATATAATACACATGTGATATTTTGTTGGTCAATAATAGTAGGTTGAAATTGAAATTTTCAGCTTTTTGAAGGAAAGTTTTTGATTATGGGAGGTTGGATGGTTGACGGGTTCTTGAGTGGGGCAACAATGTCATACATGTCGTACCTCAATACCAAACAAATTGGTAAGAAGTTTGAAATCTTTGTGGAATCTATCAAATTGTAGCATTGTCCTTTTATTTTTTCCTTATCATGACAATATACATTGAAAAGTATACTCAATAACAACATTGTAAATTGTTTTGTAGTTGGATATCATTAATATATTTGGTTAGATTTTTCGAAGCACAATGTTTTAGTCGGGAGAAATAAATGTATGATGCTATAATAAATAAAATGATACAACTAGATTTCTATTTCTTGCATTTACTTTGCCATAATGATGTCTTCTGTTGGTTTTAGCCTTTTAGGGTCATATCACATGTTGTGTTGTACTTCGTTTGAATGAAGCAAAGATCCATATAACATATCCTTTAAAATTTGAGTAGATGACCATACTTTCCTTATATTGTAAATAAATGTTTCTTTTTAATATACATGTATTATATTGAAATTTTATATCAAACAATAATTATTATTTTTTCGGCCCACGGGAGCATGGGTTCACCCCTGGTTATTATTATTTTAGATCAATAGGGCCCTCAACCTATTGCTTATATCCTTATGGACCTTATAGTATAATTATTATTGGGCCTCAATAGTAGTTGATTAGGTTACAGGGGTTCAGGAGTTGGGACCAACTCACAACGAGCTGACCAATGGCTCAGTTTGTCAGGCCGCTAATCGTCTCGCCGGCGTCCAAATTGCCTTTCCGGCGCTGCATAAACTCTCTTTTCGACTCAAAAGTGTTGACTTCTTCCACCGGAGGATTAATACACCGTCGGTTCCTTACGGGAACAAGTCCTTCAATTCTTATCCACCGGAAGAATCTCCATTTGTCTCGATCCCGCGGTCTACGTCCGGCAGACGCCCCGTTACCGCCCGAACTCAGTCAGAGCGACAACGAATCGAATTCTTCAGATGCAGAACGGAAGAGCCGGAACGAGAAGAAACGACAGGCTCGTCGCTCTTTTCGCTGGGGTATGGAGCTTGCCGACTTAAACGATTCTCAAATTAAACGCATCCTCAGGTAAAATCCAAACAGTTCTCGGTTTCAAGTAAAATAGTGAAGCAGTCTGTGTGTTGCCGAATACAAATGCATAAGAATACTAAAATTCTACCAACTTCACTCATATACATATACTACTACCTCATTAAAAGTCCTAATTGAGTTTCTCATTGAATTCTTATATTGAGATCGATTTAGTGTTTAATTAGCCTTAAACATGCACTTTGCAAATGAGATTTCTGATAAAGAATGCTTGTTAAAGCCCACTTGAACGGATGCTTTATTTTTGTCTTCCGTGAAAGTTTAGTAAAGCTTGTTTTTTTTGTCTACTGTGTAGAGTGGTTTCACTTGAAAAAGAAGTGTTTGATGCTCTCATGTTGGCGAAGGTGAGACTTATTAATAGATCTATTACTATAAGTTTGATCATATGGTTTATATGATGACAAAGAATTAAAGACATGTTCTAATTTACTACAGAGATTAGGTCGTGATGTTCGGGAGGGGAAGAGAAGGCAGTTCAGTTATATTGGTATGAATTGCATGACATACTTTTCCTAATTTAGAGAAACTTACACACGATAGGTCTGAATATGTAGCATTCATTTTTTTTAACTTCAGTTCTGTTTTAAGTTTTAACTAGTTATTATTTCTTTATAGGAAGATTATTGCGTGATGTGGAGCCTGAATTAATGGAAGGATTGATCAAAGCAATGAAAGACAGTGATGTTCAAAAGTTTCAGGAGTTATCTGGTTCAGATAAATTAGGTATTGGAGACGCCAATGAAGAGGAAGAAGAAATCACCGATGAGGAAGAAGAGGAGGTATATTAAATATTATTATAGAATATACAATAAGATAAATTAATTAGTTAAAAACTAAAAAGAGATTTGAAATTTAAATATAATTATTTGATCTGTCTACATTTCATATCAGGAGTCTTGTGATTACCATGATATAGCAACCAGGTGGTTTGATGGATTAGTTAACAAAGACATCGATATCACTAACGAGATTTACTCTCTGAATAGTGTTGACTTTGATCGTCAAGTAAGTTAGTCAAGACTAAATTACAAATTTGGTCCCTATGCTTTTCCAAAAAATCAAACTTCAGTCCCCGTTTTCAGATTGTCCCTAGGTTGGAATTTGGTTGCGTACAGCCGTACATGGACTGTATCAGCAACAATAATTAAGGAGGATTCAGAATTTGGATTGAACTTGCAATTTTGTGTAAAGCATAGGGACCAAATTTGTAACTTAATCTAAAATAAAACTTTGTTCTCATCTTGAATAGTCTTGCGTTTCAGGAGTTACGTAAACTGGTTAGAAGTTTCTGCTCTATGCAAGATCGTGTTAATGCTACATCATCATCAGAGGATAATAAAGAAGGAGAAAAAGATGTAGGATTAATGAAAGCTAAAAGACACCTAACACGTTTTCTTGTTTCACTTGCTAAGCAACTACCAACTGAAGAAAACTACATGCTTTAATCCTAAACATATCTTTTACAATATGATGGTGAGGCTAGTTTCGGTATGGATGTATAGATTAATGGAGAGCTTAGTTTGTAAAATGTGAGGTATCAATTGTTATTTTAATTTTAATAAATTTATTAAGAGAAAGAGAAGTGGTATTTTGACATTTGCATCATGTAGGTTGGAAACCCGAGGCTCAGAAGTAAATAACTCGAGGTTATTTTCAGTAAAGAATACATTTTCACATAAATAGGTAATTTTCAAGGCACAAGGCTACATAATTCTTTTTATTATTATTTTTTTTTTCTAAAAAGCAGTAACAGCAATAAAGGGTCAAATAAAGCCCAAAAAACACTCTAAAATCTACCATTTATAAATTATAATTTGTAAAACCAAAAATGAATACAACACTATACAAGCATAATAAATGTAACCTAAAATAAAAAAGGTATCAACGAACATGTCGTGTAGTTGTAGCAAGTATCTTACGACTTTGTAATCTACAGCATAAAATAAAAGAGGTAAAAGACATAATGTCTTTCTCATTATTTAGTAGTACGATTCGCATAGGACCCACACCCTCTTAAAAGCTGCTCATGTCCCTAAGATCCAATGTTGAAACGAACCTACATTATTACAATCAACCACTACAACATATCATACTATTCAAATGAATATCTAGTTGAGTAGAATCAGAATGGATCGCAGTTTCTAACAAAAATCAGCAAAAATTATATAAAAACTCAATCGAAACACTTTCCAACAACATTCAGTTTGAGATTATGGTTATGAAGAACAAGAAACTTAAGACTTAATGTAAGAAAGTAGTATACTGCATCAATTTGAGAAACGATAATTCGGACATGCAGAACATGAGGCATTGAATTCATCTCCTGTTTGTACAAAGACCCAGAATTGGTGCTGAGTTTTTTCTTTCTTTTTCAAATTGATGTATTTGTTTGGATCTACGTTTTTCACTTCAAGCAAATCCGACAAGCAAAAATCAAGAAAGGAGAGGGTAGGGGACTATCATCGCAATAGAATGGAAAAAGGGGGTGGGGTTGACCAGATAGATTTTAGGACAAATTACACAAATGATCCTTGTTGTTTGGGATTGCTTGCTTGTTTAGTCCCTGATATAACTTTTTGTTTGGGGTTTTTTGATTTCAGAGTTAAATCCCCACGTGCCTTGCACACCGGGGTGGTATTTTCATCTTTCAATGGTTTACCCTTCCAAGGCAACTTCATGTTCTCACGATTGTGACGAAGATAATATCGATTTTTTTGCACAAGGAAACTAGGTGTCACACCCCGAAAACCGAAGGCGGAAACATTTCCGGGGTTGACTCCATATTGAGTATCAAATCCAATGCACATAGTAAAACAGTAAACACAAAACATTACATTACATAATATTGTTTACATCTGTTTGAAAGAAAAGTTATACAAGTGTTTTACATATGTAATATAAACAAAAGTAAAGACGAGTCTTCGGGACGCTCCGTCTTCTCCAAATGGTTGTGGTGTACCTGTCTAACGCTGACCCGAGAATACAAGCGGTTTGAAAATCAGCATAAAGCTGGTGAGTTCATAAGTGGTTTAGTTTTGAAAAGAACGAGTTCCTTTACTTTCTGGAAAAGTTGTTGATCAAGAAAATCCCATATTTTCTTATGAAAACGGTTTGGTTATCCTTTGTTACAATTTTGAAAACAATTCATTATGTCGTTCCAGGAAAATCTCATATTTTCCTTATAGTTTTAGTTATTCATTTGTTACTTTATCCGTTTATGTACTGTTATGCTACTCAGGAAAATCCCATATTTTCCTATGTGTTGAGTTGTCTATTTGTATTTAGGTTCGTTACTGATCGTAATGTTATCCCAGGAAAATCTCATATTTTCTTATGTGTGGTGGTTGATTCTTAGGCCTGATTTCGAAGTACTAGTAATTACCATGCGAGTAGCATTAGTTATGTGTTCTAAACCCTTAGTTATTCTACATTCGGATGACTATAATCTACTAACTTAGTTGTATTTTCGAATATTTGGAATCACACAGAAGCGTACATTACAGTATTTTCGAAGTTCTGCTGAGTTCCAAAAGAGTATATTAGTTGTGTATTCGAAGCTCTGTCGACATTCTGAGGCGGATATATTTGAAACTCAGTAGAGGTCCAGAGGAGTATTTTCGTATTAGATTCGAAACTCTGGTGACACTCAAGGAGTACACTAACTGTATTTTCGAAGTCTTAGTGTCAACCAAAGGCGTCTCTTCGCATTCGTAGTCGTATTCGCATTCGTAGTCGTATTCGTATTCATATTCGTATTCGATTACATTCGTTGATCTTAAATATGATTAGTGTGATTTCTTATTCAAAGAGAATATAGTTATAACACTCTTAAAAGAAATCTATGTTTAACCTGCAATTCGAAACGTCAGTTATCACAAATCTTTGGAAATCAAAACATTTAGTAAGTAAAACCATTGAGTTGAAAATCAGTTTAAGTACAAAATACACTTGTACTTTTGCTTGTATTCCCCCCCTGAAAACATTGAAAAACCATTGAAAACACGGAAAAAGGGTAGGGGTATGAACTCACCGGTTGAGAAACGCGTCGGTTTGAATCCTAAGCGTCAGTTCTGGGTTCGTGAACGCACAAGGTTCCTATGGATTATGAAATGATACATATTTGTAATTAATTAGGACATGATTAATTTATTTGTTAAGGACATACACTTCTAGTTGCGGAAACACCCCATTTCGAGTGTTTGGAAGGACCCAGGTGGCGTTTAAGGACTTGAATGACCGGGCAATGGAGTTTACTCTTCAAGAGTAAACTCTTACAAGAGTTTTCGGCCTAGAACACCCATTCCCCATGAGTTTACGGCCGTAAACTCATGGTGGGGTGTTTTATGGTGCAAATTTGCTTGAAACACTTAGGGGAAAATTTCTAGGTTTGGTTTAAGGGCTTGGAATGAATTTTAAACACCAATGGACATACTTAAGGGAGTTTACGGCCTTAGCATGGAGCTTACGGCTGTAAACTCCTATGCACCCTTGAATAATTGTTTTAATGCTTCCAAATCAATCACATGTGATTTCTAAAATTGTTCCAAGGCCTTTCATGAAGTTTTATGGGACTTATGGGGTGTTTTTGGAGTTTACGGCCATGGAGCACCTTCTATGGCCGTAAACTCTCAAATGGAGAGTTTTGATGTGTTTAAGGTCCTTAAACTATTTTTGGTTGGTTCTATGATTTATTCCAAGGCTTTTGGTGGTGTTGGATGACTTTCTAACACCTTAGAAGTGAGTTTACACCCATGTTTGAGGAGTTTACGGCCCAAGCACATGCCTTGGCCGTAAACTCATACAAACCCCTCAAAATTCATGTTTGAAGTGTTCTAGGTCCAAAACCAATATTCTAAAAGTCGTATCTAAGTCTTGTTTGAGCCATGGAAGGGTTTAAGGGCTTAAAACCCTTATAATATAATGTTTACGGCCTAGACACCTTCCTGGGCCGTAAACTCATAAACAAGGCTCTAAATTATGCTTCAAGGCATTCTAAACCCATTCCATAAAGTCATCTAGCCATATCTAAGGTCTAATTATGGTTTAGAAGGGTTTTATTGCTCCAAAAACCCCATTTATATGAGTTTACGGCCTAGGACTGTTCTAGGGACGTAAACTCATGGTAATGGTCCTAATCCATAGATTAATCTCGAATTTGAAGGCTAAAGAGGTTACATAACAAGCTAGGGAAGGTACCTTGGTGATTAGGAGCCTTAAACTTGAGATTTGGACCCTTAAACTTGGATTTAGGAGAGAGGTTGGTGTGAAAGTTGTAAAATGGAGCAAAAGATTCAAAATGAAGACTTGGATCACTTTAAATAGTGTCCAAGTTCGGGACACGGTAGAATTCTACCCGATACCGACGTTAGACGGGGCTTTCGGTCACACCCGGCCAATTTGTCGTAACCCGATATGGTTGATTCTAGAAATGTTCCGATCATTAATATGAGACGTTAGAATGAGTTCTAAGGGTATTAAGACACTTATTAAGTCATAAAATAAAATATACATTAATGAATTAATAAATTGTCGGAATCGGAAACGGCGATTGGATGATCGGAACGAGTCGCGAGAAGGGTTACATTTAGGGATATGAATTTTGGGTTGTTACATTATCCCCCCGTTAGAGGGAATTTCGTCCCGAAATTCAAAGATTCGAACACAGATCATGAAGTGAAAAGAGATATGAGAATGAATCTACTGCTTCGAGTCTTCAAGCTCCTAAGTGGAATCGGGTCTCCGCTTGACATTTCAGCAAACCCTCATTGTCAGGATGTGGCTTTGTTATGCATGGTTAACCTCTCAATCCACGATCTCAATTGATTCATCCATGAAGATTCAGATTTTTATTGGTTTTGATCTCCTCAAAGGAATTATTAGGGTTTCGTCAGGTCGGCAAGCCTTACAAATAAATATGCAGAATATCATATGATTGCTACTGAGTCCTGAAGATAGCTCGGAGAGGGCTATGGAATCGATTCCTAACGAGGATCTCGAAGAGTCTAAGGTTCCACAAGTTAAGTTTTCCGCACTTCCCAAGGCATACTATGTCTTTCCAGGGTAAAACCTCCAACAAATGGGTACGCTTTCACATGGCAGAGTAACTAAGGGTCCGATGGTTCTAAGGGAAACTTCTACATGAGTTTACGATTATAGTCGACGGAATCCCAAGAATCGACAGGTTTCCATGGGTGTTCCCGGTGTCGACTAATTCTTTATTGCCTTTGCTTTTGGAAGGGTTTACGAGTATGACTGCTTTGCTTATCTACGGACCAAGAAAATGGTTCGACCGAAGGGCGCCACTACTACCTCGTAGTGATCGTATCATGCCCTGATTGCTGCCTTGCACATATCGTGCTCATTGAGGTTTGGCTACGAGGAAATTCCTGGAATTAGGTCGATGCGAGACTGGATTCCAATTCGAAAAGAATTACCAAGAATTCTTTGGAAATAGTATCGGGGAAGGAATCGTAGACTTCTCGTTTCTCGATGATCAGTCGGACGAGAAATACATGGAAAGACTTTTTAAGCTTTGATGTACAAAGATCATGAAAGTCGAGTCGGAGGAAGGTTGGAACGAATGGCTTTCTCGAAACTAGGAAAGACAGCATGAATGAGGCTCGGTCATTACATGCTAAAGGTAACATCAAAGCATCTCATAAAAAGTTTGCCACTAGGTCGAATGGGAAAAGAATATCGCTCGGATTGAGAATACAATCTACGGATACGACACAAGCGTTCTCGCTCTCACGTGATAACCATCTCGAAGATATACATATTCGGTTACTCGCAAACGACGGGGTTAGAAGATGTTCAAATGGATGGTTAACGAATTTCTTTCGGTGCTAGAATCGAAAAGAATCACAGGCATATAAATTTAACAATGGAAAATATACCTGTGGCAACGGTGGGATTGGCGGCTGTCCTTTCTTGCCCCATAGTTAGGACTCTCCCGGTGTTGCCAGACGTTACTATCTTTGGACAGTTTCGCTTATAGTGCTCGACCTTTCCACAGTTGTAGCAGGTTTGACCAATACCTGCTCCAGAAGCTTGACTAGTTGACGGGGTTGGGGTTTTGCAGGTTCGTGCGAGGTGACCTTCCTGGCCACAACTTCTACAGAACTTTGGACGACAAGGTCCAGGGATGCGATGGTGGTAGTTACATCGGTCACACCACGGGAGGGTACCGACATATCCGGTAACAGGTACTTAAGATGTGGAATTGACAACAGAAACAGCAGCAGGGGTAGTGGCAGCGTGGACTGCCACTATTTGTTGTTTCTTTGAGGGTTCTGGGGAAGACTGACTCTTCTTCTTCTTTCTCCAAAACTTTCTTTTCTCGCCACTCTTTTCTGTTGGCTCAGGAGTGGTGCCTGCTTCCTCTTGATCATCATTGTGTTCGATCAAAGTTTGTGCCAAACACTTGGCGCTGTCATAGGTATCTGGATTTGCTGCTATAACGTTCCCTTTGGTCGGCTGAGTTAATCCCCAGATGAACCTTTCTACCTTTTTGCTCTCCGGGGTAACCATTCCCGGACAGAGAAGTGCCAAGTCGTCAAACCTTGAAGTGTAAGCGGCGATATCGGAACCTTTCATCTTCAGGTTCCATAGCTCATGTTCCAGCTTTTGGATTTCACCCCGAGGGCAATACTCCGCACATAGTAGTTCCTTCATAGCTTCCCATCCCATAGCATTAGCTACAGGTAGAGTCAGGGATTTGACTCGGCCGTTCCACCAAGTCAAAGCCTTATCGGTGAGCGTACAGGCGGCAAATTTCACCTTATCAGATTCCGAACAGGCGCAAATCTCGAAGATAGATTCAATTTTCTCTAACCACCAAGTTAGAGCAATGACACCCCCTGTGCCATCAAAGAATGTGGGTTTTGCATTCATAAAGTCTTTATAGGAACACTCCTTCCGGTGTCCTTGATTACCTTCTTGGTTTTGGTTTTGGGAACCACCTCCCGAACCATTGGGGTTTAGTTGAGGTAGGAGAGCTGATATGGTGGCAAAAATGGTTTCCTGAAGTGTTTCTAGATCGATTTGAAGAGGAGGTGGTGGCGGCGGAGGGTTGTTGGTGTTCTTTGAGCTGGGTCTCTTTCTTTTAGGCATCTTGATCTAAAAAGATCAGGAAAGAGAGGATCATAAGTCCTCTGAATTGAATCAAGAGATATGGATCAGGGAATATCTCATCAATACAGATATAGCACCATATTAAGCGATAAAGCAGGAAAGAGTTATCAAAGCAAATGATTTATCGCTAAGGGAATGATCAAGGAAGAACGCGTATACGAGGATTTCTACAAAGGATCGGCTCGAGAAATACTCCCATAGTATTTCATGGTTCGTTACGACGTTGGTTCGATGTTTGTGGTATTAGGGTAAGTTTTAGGCATGCTGCATACCACAGTCACTCCCAAACACATGTTGGCCGTGTCTCGAATGAATATAGTTGGCCAGGCTATATTGATTCTAGACACGACTACATAACTGCCCAGGTTTAACCGCGGCGTACAACACCCATTTACTTATGTTTTGTTCTACTTGTAGTTACGGATTTCGACAGTCGGTATACTTGCATACTTTTAGAAAATACTTATATTCGTAGAGTATACTTTTAGTTCAGAGCACTTAGGCCCTTTAATGTTTATAGTCTTATACCATGTAAGCTTTGGTATACCAGTTCACTATAAACAAGGGCTCTGATAGCAATCTGTCACACCCCAAAAACCGAAGGCGGAAACATTTTCGGGGTGTGACACTAGGAGTGAAAAAACCTTTCTTGGTTTTGCTTGAAGAGGAGCCTTCAAGGGTCTTACCCTTGGTACCCTTAGAAGGGTTCTTTCTCTTCTTCCCTTTGCCATGCCTGATTGCCAAGACATTGGCCGCAGTTGGAGTAGGAGTAGGAGTAGTAACAACCAAATTACCCTTTAGACCACTTTCCGCGGTCTTCAAGAGTCCCTGAAGTTTGCTGAGGGTGACTTCTTCCTTGTTCATGTGATATGTCATGCGGAATTGATCATAACACAATGGTAAGGAGTGCAAAATGATGTCTATTGCTAACTCCTCGGGGAAGTTCACATTCAACTTCAGTAAACGGTCCACATACTTTTGCATTTTCTGCATGTGGCCCGTGATGGGTTCACCATCCTTCATTCGGGTTGTTATCATGGAGGAGATTATTTCATATTGCTCTTGAAGAGCACTTTGATGGTAACGGTCCATCAAGTGCTGGTGCATCTCAAAAGGATAATAGTCCTCATAGGACTTTTGGAGCTTGACTGTCATGGTGGCCATCATGATGCATGCTACTTTTGTAGCATCTCTTTCATGTACCTCATATTCAGCAAGCTCTTCAGGAGTAGCAGTTGGCTCGGGTACCTTTAGCTCCTTGTCGAGAACATATTCTTTGTTCTCATACCAAGTGACCATCCTGATGTTCCTGATCCAATCAATAAAGTTGGATCCATCGAAGATGACTCTCCCACAAAGATTCATGAGAGAGAAAGAGCTAGTAGGGTTAGAGCCAGAAGCATTGTTATTGGAAGACATCTGAAAAGAAGAGGGAATAGATTAGATTAGATTTAGAGATAGTCCTTAATAAAACACCCAAATGTAGTATTAAGGCTAGGACCCAACACAATATTTTATAACTTAGAAGAGAGATGTCGTAATCTAAGCTATAAGATATTTGAAGGTAAGTGAATGACGCTTCACCAATTTCCACCATGAAAAACGAAATTTTTAATTAGGTTTTTAATTGGTTTAGAAACTCCTAGATTCTTTGAGATTCATTGAACTTTCTTCAATGACATGTTTCAATCTCGAGTGTGCCCTTCAAGTTTTGTGACTGGGATGCCGAGGATCACAAAACAAGGTGTGAAGTAACCATGCAAATTACTTGGTACCCTTAATGTATTACCCCTCAATCGATGTGCTGGTTAACCACACACGCTCCATCGATACTATGATAAACATTAAGTCACCCTTTACCTACCTTGTTAAGTTCAAGTTAGTGTGCCGGTTAACCACACACGCTCCACTAACGACTTAAACAAAGTGTAAAGTGTAATTTCATGGATTAGCACCTTATTCACATTTTCCTAAAATAACTAAGATTGGGAATTCAATAAAGTTTAGTTACTTTAGCATTATCATTATACTTTTAATGAGAATTTATAAGTCCTTGTCCTACCCGTTCGGCTAACGACCCTCCACCGATCAAGGAAGCGGTGGGTGAGAGTGGATACCCATTAAGTTGTCATTTTATAGGCAACAACCTTATACCCCCTTACAGACCGGCTTCGTGAATGAGGCGTACTAGCGGTAAGACGACTTTGATCTTATACATATATATATTATTATTAACTTATAATATTATAAGTATAAGGGTTGAATTTTAACTTTTAAAATTCTAAGGGTTGGAACTAAAGTTTTAATCATGACTTTACTTGTTCCAAAACTTGAGGGCAAGTTTTGTAAACTTTTAAAACTTTTCATTTCTTATAACTTATGAAGTTAATTGAGTATTAAAATGAAGACTATTCATTTTTCTAACTCTTGTGTTCTTTTAATGGTTTTAATTCAAGTGTGACTCTTGGTTTTCGATAACTTGAGGACAAGTTATGGACTCCATTAAAACACATTATGATCAAGAATTAAACTACCAAGTAGGTTACAAACAATTCCTATAATCATCTAATCTTCATAAGTTCAAGAACATGAATATGAACATTTCAAGAATCATAAATTACTCATAAATCTTGTAATTTTTTGATTATAGTCATTATAAATGGATTAGCATAAACATTACACCATCTAAAACAAGTTTTATAACACCAAAACAGTTTAGGGTAATGTTTCTAGTCCATTTCCAGCAACAAAAGTCAAAAATCTGCATTCTGAGGCTCCTGCTCGTCGAGTGCACGAACCTACTCAGCGAGTAGGATGAAGAAACACATGAACTCGGCGAGTCCCCCCATGGACTCGGCGAGTTCATCAGGCAGACATCAAGATTTTGACTTTTTCCAATATTTTGCATCAAGTATCAAACAAACAAGCCTAGGCTCTGATACCACTGATGGGTTTTGAGCATTCTAACACTTCCTAAGTGTACATGCAACCCTAATAAACCTTGGATCTATGTTTGTCTAAGATACATGCAAATAATTATTTTTCAAGGTTCTTATCCTATCTAGCATGGCATGGGGAACTTGAATCAAATAAAGCTAGTAGAATTACTTACCTTGTAGTTGTAGTTGATTGCTTGGAGTTTTAGAGCCTAGCACCAATAGCGTGGATGCCTCAAATGGAAATCACAAATCACCACAAACTTGGATCTTTGAGAGAATAGTCACAATTATCTTGAAATCGGCCGTCTTGCTTTTCTCCCCACAACTAGTATGCTTTCAAGAACCAAAGCCTCCTTTATATAGTGTGGTGGATTAGGGTTACATCCATGTAAACCCTAATACCCATGCCTCTTCATTTCCATGAGATCCATGGGTTAAAGCTCCATGGAGTATCCATGGACTTTCCATGCAAGCCTAGCCCATTCCAAATGAGCATTAACCCACACTATATAAATATAGGAGCCCATATTTAATTAGTAATACTTTTGATCTCTAAATTAATCCTAGATTAATTATAGATCAATACTAATTAAATAATATGATCTTATATTAATATATTAGAACTTATAATATATTAATAAATCATAACTTATACTATTCTCCAAAGATTATCCATAAATTGTTCGGGTGAAGTGCAACCCAAATGGACCATGCTGGGTCGGGTCAAGTACATACCAAATATAGTTATGGACTTAGACACTATATCCAACAGAATAAGCCAAACATTTCTTTTGCAACTTGAGCTGACTTGATACTCCTTCATTGAATGGAGTGCGATGCAACGTAACTGTTGCTGCAATCATGCAGACCGAGGCTACTAAAGAGTGTTGTGCGACACTGATGTCGATAAAGTGTCGAGTCGGGGTAGCTAAGAACCATAACCTC
This sequence comes from Lactuca serriola, assembly GCF_051521515.1. Taxonomy (NCBI): domain Eukaryota; kingdom Viridiplantae; phylum Streptophyta; class Magnoliopsida; order Asterales; family Asteraceae; genus Lactuca; species Lactuca serriola. Next base: position 54,073,567 of record NC_136416.1, read on the forward strand.
GCCATACAGTCTCTAAGACCGTTGTTATGTGCAGATGGAATGTCACCAATAACCATCTACATAGTATGCCTTGCATGAGCACTTATCGTCATGAAGGTGTCTCCAAAGTACACTATACCTAACTGGATTCCCCCCAGTCTGATGTGGGTAGCGTAGGTAGCCGGATCAGACTATGATGAATAAGGCAAGGTTGCTATGTCAATGCACGACAAATTTGTTGGCATAAAAAGTTGCAAAAACTCTTTGTTCGAGATGGATTTTGTCAAACCAATGATCTGTATGGTTGTTGACCGAAATATAAGTAGCAGGGGTTGTAGGTAGGGGATGCGCAGCGGGACTATTGCCGAGAGCCAGACAACAGAGATGTTGAGGGATACATGGCGAGGCTATAGGTAGGGGTTGTGCAACGAGACTAATTCCGAGAGTCAGGTGACAGAGGTGCTAAGGGATATGCGGTGAGGCTACATGCAAGGATTGTGAAGCAAAACTGTCTCCGAGAGCCAGGAAACAGAGATGCTGAAAGGTAGTAGGTAGTAGGGCCGCTGTCGGGATAACCTTCTTGATGGAGAGTAACCTCACTATAGCAGGATGTAATGTGGAAGACGCTTCATCGATCGTTCGATCATAAGAGAACCATGATGACTGTGAGAGAAGAAACATCGAGAGCGTGGTGCTAAGCATGGTATGAACCTATGATGCACGACTTACGGTGCGCGACTTATGTTGTGTAACTTAGAAGAATAGCTTGGGCTTAGCAGCCAACGATCATGGAGATGTTATGTGGGAGAGCATCGCCTGCAGATCAGGTTTAGCAACCAACGATCGTAGGAACATCACGCGGAAGAGCATCGCGTGGAATGGATCGGGCTTACCTCCCCGCGATCGTAGATACATCATGTGGTAGGGCATCGATCAAATCAGTACTTGCTCCTGAGCCGAAACCAGAACTTGAACCCCTTACTAAGTGCTCAACACCATACCGAAAACCACACGCGAATGATCAGAACATACCCAAAAATCCTCATCTCACAGGCTCCACAGATTCTCCAAGACTCTCCCCGATTCGAGTATGGATCCTGTGCTTTTAGTAGTACGGGCCCAATACTACCTTCCACACTTATCCATACTTTTCAACAAGAATCCTCCCGAATCCTATAAGTCACCTTCTCAATCCATACACCAAACACTCTCTAACCAGCGTAACGAAACCCACCGAAGCAAATCCCTAAGCTTTCTTAGGTTCTCGACCTTACCCTGCCATCAGCCGCTGAAGAACTCCATATAATGTAAATTAGCTACCTCATGAACACAATCACATGCAATAAAGCTCAAATAATACTTCGAGTAAAAGACTCATCCCTACAACGGTTAGACTCAAACAAGAGCTACACAATAGGGTCAAATCCATCACTATAAGATTATTCAACCTTTATTACATGTGACTGAACATATTCACTTAATTGCTTACTCACATCACTTAAGAGTCCCAAAAAGCACAAAACAAGCAACATTCATGCAGTAGCACTCCAATCCATAAAATAATCATGAGCATCCAATCCCACATACCACAACTCATACTAGGAGCTCCCACTCCCGCTACTGATTGCCTTACGCATACAAGTTATACCCAATATAGCATCCCATACTTCCTAGGCTACAAGGCATCACATATCAGGCCAACCTATCACTGGCTAATCAGAACTAGTATGCAAGTCTACAAGCTCAAACAATAGGCATACAAAGGTATCTCTCTTAGCATTCTACCATGCGAAAACTGAGCAGATCCTTATCCATAACTAGCATGAGATTCACAAATTCATAAATCAAATCATACCAGATAGCATGTATGGGTATTTTGGGAGAAACTTACTTGAGCTCGGATGATTGCACACACCACACCCTTTCTTATCTTAGAAAACTCTTTTCTTAAAAAGTACTTTTCTTTTTGAAAACTTTACCAAATCCTCAGTTTGAGTTTAGGCACACCCGAGAGTATGTCTGAATCCCTCAAACCAAGGCTCTGATACCAACTTGTAACATCCCATAAGTAATTACATAAAATTTTCGTTTTGAGATTAAAAAAATGTTAATACATATCATTTCCACAAAACCAAGGTAATAAAGATTTATCAAAACATCATCCAATAAGAGTACATCATAGAATGCGAAAACATATGTTGTTTTGCAATCATCCCAAGCTCTTCCATTTGAAAACCGAAATACCTAGAACATAAACTAAAACCTTAAGCACAAAGCTTAGTGAGTTCCCCAAAATACAACATACCATACATAACTAAGCATATAACGGGCCCTGCCCACTGAGATATGGGCCTCGCCTACACTCACATAACGGGCCCGCCCACTGAGATACGGGCCCCACCCACATTCACATAACCATAAAATCATATAAACATTCAAACACATGCGGAAATCACAAACACAATAGCATATTGTACAATCATCGGGCCCCGTCCACATACAAATCGTATATGCGTAACTAGATGCAAAATAACCATCGGGCCCCGCCCAGTAAGCATACAAGCTCGTACACATAAAAGAGTCGTGTAGACATCTAACACCCTACATAGCAAACCATGGGTCGTAATTAGTTCCTTCGACTAATTAAACATAGTGAGGAAACTCACCTCGCACTACTAGATCTCACAGAAAGAACCTCTAGCTGCAGGCTCACAAGAATCCCTGTGTTATCAATCACAAGTTAAACATCCATCAATACTCGGATCCGACCTACACAAAGTGTCCAAACTAGGATAAAAGGCCTTTTACCCTCTTTATAACTTGGCCCTAAAGCCAAGGCCCAAATAAACTGTAACATCCGGAATTTCAGGTATTATATTTATTCATTTTATTTCGAGTTTTGTGGAAGGACTCGACAAGTTGGTGCGTAGACTCGCCGAGTAGAGACACGATTTCTCACCCGGATTAATGACCGGACTCGACGAGTTGCATTGGTGGACTTGGCGAGTCCACGCTGTTTAATGAAACCCTAATTTCTCGGGTTTGGGACCTATTTAAAGGGCCTTATGGCCGTCATTTGTGCTCACCAACCCCTAGAGCAAAACCCTAGTGAGCTTGAGCATTTGGAGTGAGAGAAGGAGCCATTGTCGACCTTGGAGGTGTTGTCTAGCAAGGGAAAGGAAGCTATAGCCAAGAGGAAGCAAGAGGGTTAACTTCCTGAATATCTGAGGTCCAGAACATCACGTTTGAGGTACTGATTTCGAACCATTTTCTGTCGAGGTGGTGTTCATGTTGATTTAGGGCTTATTGAGCCCTTTTGTGACTAGATCTAGTCCTTTAAGCGAGTTAGGTTCTGGATCTGGAGGTTTTCGTTTGGGATCTTTGTGTTTGAGGTTAAAACACCATTTATGAGTCATTAAGCGTGATATGAGCACCAAGACATAAACTTTACGTGATAAATAAGCTTGGAAAGACTGGATCTATGAGTTAGTGGATCAGATCTGACCTCAGAAGGTCGTTTGGGGTTGTGCATGGAATGTACTCGTCGAGTCCATTGGCAAACTCGACGAGTTGGAGCGAGTTGTTCCGTGTTTTCGAACCAGGGGTTGAGTAACCGAGTTGGGTGAGTGACTCGGTGAGTCGAAAGGGGATTCAGAGGAATCGGGTCCCCGTAAGGACTCGGCGAGTCCACGCCAGACTCGGTGAGTTGGGTTGACCGTTGACCAGAGTTGACCGATGTTGACTTGCTAGAGTTAGTCAACCCTAGTTGGGAAAGTGTTAATTAGAGATGTATTTGTGTTATAGGAGGACTATAGCTCGGGAGATCGAGCACTAGTGATTTCAGGGATTTACGAGTTATCGAGATACGCGAGGTGAGTCTTCTCACTATACTTTACCTTGAGTAGGTAACCAGAGTTATGTGACAGAGTATTTGTATGATATGTATGTTATGTGTTATATTGCATTATTTCTATGTGATTTATGATGTGCATGTTTACAGAGTTAGAACCGGAAGGCTCCCAGAGTTAGAACCGGAAGGTTCACAGAGTAGGGTCCACGGACCCACAGAGTTATAGCCTCGAGTGGTTAATATGTGTTATGTGTGGTATTTTGGGGAACTCACTAAGCTTCATGCTTACAGTGTTTCGTGTTATGTGTTTCAGGTTTCTCTCAGGATCACGGGACGGCACCGACTCAATTGTACACACCAGGGAAAGAGTCATGTTTTGAGGATCCTGGTTTATTATGCAAGTGAAAATGGAGTTATGTTTGTAATTTGGTTATGAATGAGATTTTTAGCAAAGTGTTTTAAGAATTAAACGATTATTATTAAATGAAAAATTGTTTTGAAATTTTCGGTGTTACATAAACAATCGAAAATGCCCAAACTTAGCCCAAAACATTCAAAGATTAACCCTGATCAAACTTCTGGTCAAAATCAAAGTCAACAGTCCATGTTGACCAAAAACGTCGTGTTGACTTGCAAACAAGCTATGTTTCGCCATCATCCAAATAATCGGAAACCCCTAGCCAACACATCTTGTTGTCTTGCAAACACGCCGTATTTGCCTGAGTTTCCACAACTTAATACATTAAGTTGCTTTCTCCGATACCAAGAGCTAAAAAACTCAGATCTAGTCCATAATGTGGTCCTTAATACATAAAGTTTCCAACTTTATCCATTGGGACTACCCAAAAGTCTCAAAACTCAATCCATAAAGCTTAATAATGCAAGGGCTTAACCAATAAGCACTTAATCTGTAACACTGTGAATTTCAAAATAATTTTTCGCAATATAAAAAAAACATTTCTCATTTAATTTCATAAAAACATTAAGTTTCAAATTCCAATCTGTATCATACAAAACCCAAGATCACATAAATATATCAAAGTCCCTTGCGTGTGTACAGATCAAGCCGACGCCTTCCCACGGTCATCGCTAGTACCTGAAACAACAACACTAACACTGTAAGCACGAAGCTTAGTGAGTTCCCCAAAATACCACACATAAAACACATATTAGCCACTCGAGGCTATAAATCTATGGGTCCGTGCACCCAACTCTGTGAACCCTCAGGTTCTAACTCTAGGAACCTTCCGGTTCCAACTCTAAAATCATGCACAGCATAAATCACATAGAAATAATGCAGTACAACACATGGCATACACATAACATACATACACTAACACATAGCTCTGATTACCTACTCAAGGTAAAGTATAGTGAGAAGACTCACCTCGCGTGTCTCGGGTTCTCACGAATCCTGGAAATCCCTCGTGCTCGATCCTCCGAGCTCTAATCCTCCTATAACATCACATGACTCTAATTAACACTTTTTATCTCTAAGGTTGACTATCCCTAAGAAGTCAACAAAAAGTCAACGGTCAACGGTCAACTTTAACCGGACTCGGCGAGTGCACACGGCAACTCGGCGAGTCTAGACGTTCTCACCAACTCTCTAGGATTCCCTTTCTACACGTCGAGTACTCCCCCTGACTCGACGAGTTTCACCTGGCAGAAATCGCGGGGCCACCCCGACTCAACTCGCCGAGTCTCAAGAACGACTCGGCGAGTCCCAGCTCGACTCAGTCCACTTGACAACCCTCTCTAACTCGCCCTGACTCACTGAGTCAACCCATGACTCGACTGGACCACTCACTGGCCGGTCCAAGGCAATCTTCAAGCTACTCGCCGAGTCTGCTCATCGGACTCGGCGAGTCCATGCCATGCAATCACTCAAACTTGCTTCTAAGGTCAGATCTATTCCAACAATTCATAAATCTGGCCTTCCTAGACTGATTCACCACGTAAAGCCCCAGACTTGGTGCATAAACAACCTCTATATGACCATATATGAAGAATTTTCAACAAATCTCACTGCTCAAGGTCATAACCTCCATTGTTCTCTATAAAGCTTGATGAATGAGGCTCTCTGGACCTCTATGGATCCAGATCCGAAGTCTCATCACTAGCAAGGGACTATTTGGCCATCCAATCAACTCAACAAGGTCACAAGAAACCCTAAAATCAATTATACTTCACAAAACAGGAGATGAGCCGAAATCATACCTTTAGATTGAAGGGCTAAGCTTCAAATCCGCCGAATAGCAGTCTCCTTTGCCTCCTCTTGGCTAGAACCTCCCTCTTCTTTGCTAAACAACACACAAATGTCAAGAAATGCTTCCTTTCTCTCTCAAATCGCTAAAGCACTCTAGGGTTTCTCTCTATGGACTGTTGGGTGCAAATGACGGCCATAAGGCCCTTTAAATAGGTCCCAAACCCGAGAAATTTAGGGTTTCATTAAACAGCATGGACTCGCCGAGTCCATATCCTGGACTCGCCGAGTCCAGACGAATCCCGCGTCCAGAATCGCGACCCTACTCGGCGAGTCTGAGCTCCAACTCGCCGAGTCCCCTCTCAAAACACCAAAAAAATCAAAACAATAAAATACCTGGAATTCCGGGCTGTTACAACTCTCCCCCACTAGAACTAGACTTCACCCTCGAAGTCTCGCTCTGAAAATAGCTCCGGATGCTGCTCCCGCATCTCGCGCTCCGGCTCCCAGGTCATCTCTGATCCCTTCCGGTGTTGCCACTGAACCAACACCAGAGGCACCTCCTTGTTCCTCAAAACCTTGATCTTCCGATCTCTGATGGCTACTGGTCTCTCGGCATAATTCAGACTCGCATCCACCTGAATATCCTCTAATGGAACTACTGCCGACTCATCGGCAATACATTTCCTCAATTGCGACACATGAAAAGTGTCGTGGATTTGCCCCAACTCTGCTGGCAATTCCAAACGATAGGCTACCCGGCCTACCCTTGCAATCACGCGAAATGGCCCAATATACCGGGGCCCCAACTTGCCCCTCTTCCTGAATCGAATCACTCCTTTCCAAGGAGAGACCTTCAGGAGAACGAAGTCGCCGACCTGAAACTCAAGCTCGGACCGGCGTCTGTCTGCGTAACTCTTCTGTCGGCTCTGGGCGGTCAATAACCTCTGTCTGACCTGCTGAATCTGCTCTGTCGTCTGAAGCACGATCTCTGTACTGCCCATCACTCTCTGCCCAACCTCTCCCCAGCAAATGGGGGTCCGACACCTCCTACCATACAACAGCTCAAAGGGTGGGATACCAATGCTCGAATGATGGCTGTTGTTGTAGGAAAACTCTGCCAAGGGTAAATACGCATCCCAGCTACCCCCGAAATCCAACACACATGCTCGAAGCATGTCCTCAAGCGTCTGAATCGTCCGCTCACTCTGACCGTCTGTCTGGGGATGATATGCGGTACTAAAATGCAATCTAGTACCCAACTCCTCATGAAATTTCTTCCAGAATCTGGAAGTGAAGCGCACATCACGGTCTGAAACAATCGAGATCTGCACCCCATGCCGAGATACCACTTCTCTCACATATAACTCTGCCAACTTCTCCGCTGAAGAACTCTCACTGATGGCAAGGAAGTGAGCGCTCTTCGTCAACCTATCCACAATCACCCAAATTGCATCAACTCCTCTGGCAGTCCTCGACAATTTGGTGATGAAATCCATAGTGATCTGTTCCCACTTCCATTCGGGAACCTCCAATGGCTGCAACTTGCCATGCGGTCTCTGGTGCTCGGCCTTAACCCTACTGCAAGTCAAGCACCTCTCAACGAACCATGCGACGTCCCTCTTCATACAGGGCCACCAATACTCTTTCCTCAAATCCAAATACATCTTTGTAGCCCCCGGATGGATCGAAAATTTCGACCGATGAGCCTCCTCCATCAAGGAAGTGCGCGTACCACCCACAAACGGTACCCAAATCCGACCCTGAAAAGTCATAAGCCCTCGACCATCCGTAACGAACTCTGAAACCAAACCAACGACCCGTTCCCTCTTCTTCATCTCCGGCTGCACAGCCTCGGCCTGTGCCCCACGAATGGCATCCAATACCGGAGCTATCATGGTCAATCTCAAACATACATTTTGCAATGGAGTGCTCTCCGCCCTGCGGCTCAACGCATCGGCCACCACATTGGCCTTGCCCGGGTGGTACAGGATCTCACAATCATAATCCTTGACCACATCTAACCACCTCCTCTGACGCATATTTAGATTGGGCTGATCCATCAAGTACTTCAAGCTCTTGTGGTCCGTGTATATCGTACACCGAACCCCATATAAGTAGTGACGCCAAATCTTGAGGGCGAACACTACTGCCCCCAACTCTAGATCATGCGTGGGATATCTCGTCTCATGAGGCTTCAGCTGCCTCGATGCATATGCTATCACATGACCCCTCTGCATCAATACCGCACCCAACCCCAAAATCGATGCATCACAATATACTACAAAATCCTCCATCCCTTCCGGGAGAGCTAATACCGGGGCTTCACACAACCTCTGGCGAAGTGTCTCAAAGGAGGTCTACTGCTCGGGACCCCATGAGAATGCAACACCCTTCCGGGTCAATCTGGTGAGCGGCACTGCGATCTTGGAGAAATCCTTGATAAATCTCTGATAATACCCTGCTAATCCAAGGAAGCTCCTGATCTCAGAGGGTGACTTTGGCACCTCCCAACTCATCACCGCCTCAACCTTGGCCGGATCGACCAGAATCCCTTCCTGGTTAACGAGATGTCCTAGGAACTGGACCACCCGTAACCAGAAATCACACTTGGAGAACTTTGCATAAAGCTTCTCCGATCTCAGTACCCCAAGGACCTCCCTCAAATGCTCTTCATGCTGCTCTCTCGATCTTGAATACACCAGAATATCATCGATAAATACAATCACCGACCGATCCAACATCGGCCTGCATACCCTGTTCATGAGATCCATGAACACCGCCGGGGCATTGGTGAGCCCAAAAGGCATCACCACAAACTCATAATGCCCATATCGCGTCCTGAATGCTGTCTTCTGGACGTCCTCATCCCGCACTCTCACCTGATGATATCCCGACCTCAAGTCGATTTTGGAAAACCAAGATGCTCCCTGCAACTGATCAAATAAATCGTCGATCCTCGGCAACGGGTAACGGTTCCTGACCGTCAGCTTGTTCAACTCCCGGTAATCAATACACATCCGTTGTGAACCATCCTTCTTCTTGACGAACAGAATAGGTGCTCCCCACGGCGAGCTGCTCGGCCGAATGAATCCCTTCCCCAGCAACTCCTGAAGCTGCGAGGATAACTCTTGCATCTCTGAAGGTGCAAGACGATAAGGTACCTTAGCTATAGGCGCGGCTGTGACATCCCCAATTTCACGGCCAGAAAAGACCGATTTGCTTATGCTTTGTTTTATAAATCAGAGTGATCGTTTAAAGAAAACGGTTGCGGAATTTGTTCCCAAAATAAAATATGATAACCATTTATCAAAACATTTCTCAAAGAGAATGTATTTCCATTAAATAATAAAACCTCGGGATGTCATGTTCCGATACAGACCAAAAGCATAAACAATATAAAATAGACCTTACAATAGTTATTCAACTACTGATCTATAATCCAAAACCTCTCGTCAAGTCCACCAACTTATACTCTTGTGTCATTACCTGTAATGCAAAGAAAACTGAGTGGGTCAGGCTTGGGAGCCTGGTGAGCATATAGGGTTTTCAACCCACAATAATATAATTATTATGTTCAACCATCAAACAATCAACCCAATTACTCATCCCCATTATCTCCTTTATTTCTTAGGATTTTACCCTAAGAATTCAACTACCCGTCATTCATCCATTCCTAGGATTGACCTAAGGAATTAGCACAAAAATCTATTGCTACATAAGGCGCATCTACCAACATCATCCTTTAAGCGCCTCTGCCAGGATTACGTCATACACTATGAGGCGCGACTGCCAAGTTTATGACCTTTTCTTTTAGGCGCATCTGCCGACATTATCTTATAAGCGCATCTGCCAAGATTACCCTATAAGCGCATCTGCTATTATTATGACAATCTCTATTTGGCGCATCTGCCGACATTATCCTATAAGCGCATCTGCCAGGATTACGACATTCACTACTTGGTGCATCTACCGATATTATTCTCCAGCACATCTGCTAGCTTTATGACATTCTTTAATTGGTGCGTCTACCAATATCATTCTTAATTATCTTTCATACCTCATCACATACCAACTATCTCATCTACCCATGTTCTACCCAACATATTTGTAGATATAGAATACACATACAGTTTATCTCTTTTAGAAACTATATAAAACATTCATTCCATACTCATCTCAAATAAACAACAATATATAAACACATAACACGTATTTTATACCAAATACTTCATATTTATGTGTTAGAAGAAAGTAACCATACACTCTCCCAAACATACACTTAATACATTCAAACAATACTTGTATTATACCTGTGTTTATGAAAGGGACTATACACCTACACATATAAACAACCTCATATTATACACGTAGCACGTATTTCATAGAAAATACTTAATAATTATGCGTTAGAAGAAAATAACTACACACTCACTTGATCAGAAGATGATTGGACAGCACTACGACTTGCAGAAGTAGTAATCCTCAGCAGATCTGGAAGATCTCTTCAAACATCGAACTTCTCGCGGGCAGAGCTTCGGCTCGGGAACCGCACTTCTCGGGATCTTCGGGATCTCGGGACTCGCCTCGGGGCTCGAGTATGATACCGGGGCTTTGGGGTATTTCTGGCACGCAAATCGATGCAAAACGGGAGAGAGAAGAGAGGAAATTGGCATTTGGGTCGGCTGCCCTCGCATCCTATTTATAAGAGGCTGGAGCCTCGGAGTACGCGGGGCGTACTGGTCCGAAAAACGTCACTGCGTTCGTCATCCGAAGCCACTTGCTGCGAATGTCGACACTTCGGAGTACGCGGGGCGTACCTCGGATCAGACCGGTGACTCCTTCGGATAATGCTTCCGAATTAAAGATTAAAAATAAATACAAATTATTTAATAATCTTCGGAAATTCATATCTTCTTCATACGAACTCCGTTTTCGACGTCTTTATATCCACGCGAAGGTGAGACTACGATCTACAACTTTCGTTTAGACTCCGTCGGCTAATTTTGACTTTTATTTTTATTATTTATTTTTAATAGGTCGGGACAGAAACTTTCGTTAAAAAGTCATAACTTCTTCGTTTGACGTCCGTTCTCGCCTAACTTTTTATCGCTTCGATACCAACAATGAGATCTTCGATTCTCATTTAGATTGCTTCGGCTAAATACCGCTCTAACATAAATTCACTTTTTACGTTGCATTGTGTCGTGCCGATTCTGTCATGAAACTTCGACGGGTCATAACTTCTTCGTTATAACTCGGATTTTGGCGTTCTTTATATGCTCGAAAACCTTGTGACATATACTACAACTTGGTTAAGATTAATCCTTCTAGATAATCTTCCATCAAAAAGTCATTTTTGACGCCTATCGTCTCTAAATTGACTAGCCCGGATCTACGGGCGTTACAATTATCTCCCCCTTAGGATGATTACGTCCTGGAATCATCAACGAAATAGGACTTGCATAATGATTCCACACTTTATTTATTTATCCTAGGTAATAACCGTAACTTCTATGTTTTCTCGAAAGAGTGTTTAACTCTATGGCTTTCTTGACCGCAAACGAGGCCCAATCTTGCATCTGCTTATCGTACTATGTTGTACTTTCAATCGTAACCTTCAAGTTACCAAATAAGTCCTCATTTTGGACTCCTTCTTTTTCTCAGGATAAATACTTTCCTTTATCTATTGCAACAAACCGATGGGTCATGCTCTATCGACCTCTCATCGCACGATGCGACGCTTAGACTCGGTCTTTAATAAAGTTAAATTCCAGAATGGAATATACCTTCCTTCATATTCTAATGTGATATAATCACATTTCAGCATGTAGCATTTCTACCTACAAACTTCTTTTAACAACGAGAGCGACACTATCAATCGCATTAACTTCAACCTTCCGACTTAAGTCAGATGTTACATCTAACTCGGTCCTCTAGACCACGTACATACTCCTCGCCATCGAACTCAAATTTAAATATGACCACTAGGGTCGGAACAAGAAACATCTTACTAGTCATCACCGAAACAATGGTAACGACATACCAGAATAAAATTGAATCAATCACTAGCTTCTTGGTAACCTTGTGACTTTCCCTGATCCAAGTGCGAGTCCTGTGCTTCCGGTAATATATGCATCTACTACCTTTCACACATACTCATACTCGTCCCAAGTATTGTCTCGTAGTCGACCAAGTCACCATACAAGAAAATCAGACAATCATTCAACACATCAGTTAACAAAACTAGGGTTTATATAAATTCCTTGAAACGATTACACAAAAATTCAAGTTCACCCTATACCATGCCTCTAATAGGCTACATACATGATACTTTTCATATCGCTACTTTATAACTTGATCTTTAGATATAAGATCCTTATTCCTGATTCCTTGCATTGCCATCTGCTTCATCAAGGATCATTTGAAATGCTCTTGCCTTTAGCTTTGGCGGCGCCTCTAGCTTTGCTGCTTGATTTTTCCTTGGGCAGTCTTGCTTGAAGTGCCCCTCTTCTTTACATTCATAACACACCTTTTTATTGAAAATACATTCATCGGCATAGTGCCCATGCTTTCCACACTTGAAACATGTCACCTCCACGCCACATTTTCCTGAGTGCTTCTTTTTGCACTTATCGCACCACCTTGCCTCATCCCTTCCTCCTCCCCCAGACTTTGAGAATTTTCCTTTCTCATTAGAACCTGAAGTTCCTTCCAACTTTCTCTTCTCGCCAACTTCAACCTTACTGTCAGTCCTCCCCTTGATCATATTCTCAACAGACTTGGCAGCCCAAATAGCTGCCTCTAAGGTAGGTGCCTGACGTACTGGCACTGCATACTCCCATGAGAGTCCCTTTGCGTACCGGTCAACCTTTGTCAGCTCATCTGGAACGATGCGCAAAGCAAACTCCATCTTGTCTGTAAAGTTATTAGTGTATTCATCAACTGACATGCTGCCTTTTGTCAATGTCAGAAACTTATTCTCCAATTCCAACAAATTTTGAGCCGAGCAGAACTTGTGCTTGAACTGCGCCAAGAACTCTGCCCATGTCAATTGCAGTGGCTCATTAGGGCTTAAAGTCTTCCCTAGAGTGTTCCACCAACGAACAGCTCCACCTCGGAATTGACGCACTGCATAGATAGTTTGCAACTTGCCTCTGCAGCCATAAGTCATGAAGGCTAACTCCATTTCGGAGATCCAATCCATAACTCCAATCGGATCCTCCTTTCCATTGAAGTTCGATGGTTTGCAAGTTAGAAAGTCCTTGTACTTGCATCCCATTCCATCATTCCTTCCATCATGGTTGTTTTGCCTAACTATCGGTGGGTTGGCTTGACCAATAGACCCACTGAAGTTTCCACCTTCTGAGTGCCCTTCATTTAATTCGGGCTCTTCCACACGAATTGACAGTTCTTCACGATTCTGTTGAAGCAACCGCCTAGTCTCCTCCATTTGACGATCCAACATAGTTTGAATCATCATTTGTACACCAGCCATTGTTATCGGCTCGGGTGCTGCTGCTACGACAGGTATTTGCTCAATCACTGGTGGTTGATTCCTGTTTTCATCAGCATTTCCAACTCCACTTCTGGTTCTTACTGTAACACCCCAAAGTTTGGAAAGTCAAGAAAAGAAAGAAGACCTCAATTTTAAGGGGAGACTCGGCGAGTCCTAGGAGGGACTCGGCGAGTCCGAGCGGGATCCGGGTCGAGGTGTAAGCGACCGACTCGGCGAGTCGGCCAAGGAGACTCGACGAGTTGGGTCTGAACGAGGAAAACCCTAAATCCGGGACTTGGAGCCTATTTAAGCGTCTCATTCTCCTTCCTAGGGTTCCTTTACTGCCTCTCTACCCCAGAACACCAAACCCTAGCCACCATATCCGTTTTTGAGCTAGATCTTGCCTTGAAGAGTGTACTAAAGCTTGGAAAAGGAAGAAAGGCTTTGGAGGTGCAAGAAGGGACTTTAGATCCGGGATTAAGAAGACATTTCAGACCAATTGGAGGTAATAAGCTGTTGCTTGGAATCCCTTTGCACCTAGATCTATTCTCATGTGTGAGTTTTGGACATTTTGGCATGATAAGTAACCATTTCGAGTTAGAGGTCCAGATCTGAGGTTGCTACCTCAGATCCATGTTTGTTTTGGTTTAGAATCCCCTAAAGTATCAGCCCTTGGTATGTTGAAGAAGTATGTTGCCATAAACCCTAGTTTGAATGAGTTTTAAGCCTAGATCTCTTGATCTACACGTAAAGTTTGCCACTTTACGTGGGGGATAGGCCTTAGAAGTATGGATCTATGAGTTGGAAGCCCTGCTTGGCTCGAAAAGCCACTGCATGGATTAAGGACTGAATAGACTCGGCGAGTCCTTCGAGTGGACTCGGCGAGTATCTTGAAGATGAGGAGGAACTCGACGAGTGGGATGAACAGCTCGTCGAGTCGGATGAAGTTAGGCATCAACTCGGCGAGTTGGAAGAACAACTCGATGAGTTGGTTGAAGATTGCCTTGGACTCGGCGAGTCAGGTCGCGAAACCTCAAACCCTTCGAGTTGAGACTCGAATCAGTGAGTCGGGTGGTGACTCAGCGAGTTGGGCAGGACAGGACTTGGAACTAGTTGGACTCGGCGAGTCATAGAATGACTCGGCGAGTCGAGTCGCGAATAGAAAGACCCTGAGCTTATGAACTCGACGAGTCATTAGGAGGACTCGGCGAGTAGGGTTGACCTGGAAGGTTGACTTTGACCAGGATCTTGACTTTGACCAGAGTTGACTTAGTTGGCTGTCAGACTAAGTGTTATATGTATATTGATAGCTCGGAGAGCTAGAGGAGCAGCGGTTCAGGGGATTGTCGAGTAGCAGCCAGAGGTTTATCAGTAGAGCTCAGCAGTCCAGGTGAGTTTCCCTTCAGTAGGAACGGGTCTAAGGCCACAATGCCGGCCCGTTTAGCTAGCAGTCAGCTTCGGACCTCGATCCGATGTAGTAGTTAGTATGTTTGATGCCTTCGTGGCTCAGACAGGATATATGTGTTTATGCCAGTTGATATGTTTATGCGATGTTCAGTCAGCTTCGGATTTCGGTCCGATGTAGGGGACAAGGTCCCAGTCAGCTTCGGATTTCGGTCTGATGTAGTAGTTAGTATGTTTAATGCCTTCGTGGCTCAGTCAGGGTTTATGTGTTTATGCTAGTTGATATGTTTATGCTATGTTCAGTCAGCTTCGGACTTCGGTCCGATGGAGGGGACAATGTCCCAGTCAGCTTCGGATTTCGGTCCGATGTCAGCTTCGGACTTCGGTTCGATGTAGGGGACAAGGTCCCAGTCAGCTTCGGAGTTCGGTTCGATGTAGGGGACAAGGTCTCAGTCAGCTTCGGACTTCGGTCCGATGTCAGCTTCGGACTTCGGCTCGATGTAGGGGACAAGGTCCCATTTAGCTTCGGACTTCGGTCCGATGTAGGGGGCAAGGCCCCAGTTAGTCCGGACTTCGGTCCGATGCAGTGGGCAAGGCCCAATATGTGCTTTATATGTTATTGTGTGGTATGTGGTAGATTGGGGGAGCTCACTAAGCTTCGTGCTTACGGTTTTCAGTTTTGGTTTCAGGTACTCGGTTTTCAAAAGGGGAGCTCGAGAAGATTGCAGAGCACACACCATAGTCAGTTAGCCTGGGAATGTTTGACTCTGATAATGATATTATGTTTTGAATTTAATACTCGATAGTTATGTTTGACTTATGATACGTTTTTATAAATCTAGTTTTAGTAATGTTTTTTAAAAGAAATTTTTAGTCGTGATTTTTGGGTCGTTACAAGTTGGTATCAGAGCCTTGGTTTGAGGGATTCGGGCGCACTTCCGAGTGTGCCTGAACTCAAACTAAGGAAGTGGTATAGAGTTTTCAAAAGAAAAATCGTAGTTACAAAGAATTTTGAGAAAGGAAAACAATTTTAGAAAAAGTGTAAAGAAAAGAGTTTTAGAAAAAGCAAAAAGAGTTTTGAAAAGAGAAAAGGGTGTGGTGCATGCAATCAGCCGAGCTCAAGTAAGTACTCCCAATTTACCCATACAAGTTATGTTATGATTATCAGTTTCAGTATCAATTTCAGTTTCAGTTTCAGTTTCAGCTTTAGTAGAACAGCATGCTAGAATAGGACTAAGGATCTAGGATGATGCCTTATGTGCCTGCTTTATGTGTTCCAGCTTGATGAGAATTGCATGCTAGTATTGAGTAGACAGTAGTAGGATCGCCTGTGTAGGTGATGCCTGATAGTGTGAGCTTAGCATTGTGTGCTAGTGCAGTTTCTTGTTATGAGAATAGTTTTGCCTGAGTATGTTTCCTTTATCCTAATGCTTCTTGCTTTGTGCTTTGTGGGACTCTGAGTGATGGGAGTTAGCCATTAGGTGAATACATCACATCACATGTGATCAGGGTTGGATAATCTCAGAGTGCTGGATTTGGCCCTACTGCGCAGCTCTCGTCTGAGTCTAACCGTTGTAGGGACGAGACTTTTACTCGAAGGATTATCCGAGCCTCATTGCATGTGATGGTATTCAGGTGGTGGCTAATTGGCATTACGAGGAGGCCTTCAGCAGCTGAGGACTGGTTTGGGTAAAGTCAGAGGTTCCCTAGGGCAAGCCTAGGATGGGAGTAGTAGAGATCAGTAGAAGTGATTTGGTGGAGTTAAGGTAACTCTTAAGGAAAGTACGGATAGATGTGGAAGGTAGTAGGGGCTCATACTACTAAAAGCAGAGGATCCGTACTCGATTCAAGAGGGGCCAAGACGAAACCAGGGAATGGTAGAGTGTGTGAGAGGTCCCTCAGCAGTAGTATGTAAATTGATCAGGGATTGTTATCTTTTCAGCATGGTGTCATTGCACGAGATATCAGTTAGCAGTTCAGGCGTAGAGGAGGGATCTGGCTCGGGCTTTAGCGCCGGGTAGCTTGATGATAAGATGAGGGATTTCATTTCCGCAGAGATTGTGCGCAGCATCATTGATCAAACTCCAGTGATTTTTGGTTCAGTTAGAGGGGCCATCGTGGAGCTTATGGACAGTCATCTTGAGGCCTCTAGGGCCGGGATAGTTTCAGGGTAGTTTGGGGCTCGTCTAGAGCCCGGTTCTTATGGAGTTCGGGGATCCATCAGAGAGGGGGATTCCATTTCTGACTTTTGCCATCAGGGGTCAGGAGTGAGTGGGGCACCTTGCCTCCGGGAGGGACCCTTGCATGATTGGGTAGCTAATGAGGTTTCGCTAGTCATTCGTGAGGAGTTACCCAACATCATTGAGCGGGTCACTGGTCGTTTGACCGTTAAGTTCCAGGGACAACCAGCTGCTCTTCATACGGTTGATGGAGTAGTCGGGGTCACTCAGGAGCAGGAGATTGGTTTGGATGGGCAACTCGGAAAAAGGAAGCGAGCATGTGTCGCAGGGAGATTGGGAAGAAGTGTGGAGTCCTACTTAGCTGACTTGGGCGCTGGAGGTCAGGAGGACCTAGAGCTGTGTGGTAAGTGTGGAGGTACTCATGGGTTTTCTTGTCACAAGTTCAGGTGTTTCAAGTGCGGGGAAAGGGGGCATGTGTTTCGGGATTGTAAGCAGGAACAGAGATGTTTTCATTGTCACCAGCCGGGTCATTTCAGGTCTCGCTGTCCCGTCTTGGTGGTGGAGAGAGTTCAGGGTTAGGCGCCCATCGTTCCACGGGAAGTCAAGATCGAGCCGCACTAGATCTCAGGTATGTTGATTGAATTCCTTCCTTTGTAGTAACTCTATGGTTATGGTATTGCATCGATGTTAGTAAGCATGTATCTGTGAGTATTATGCTACCTGCTTGTGAATGAGTTATATGCCATTTGCGTACCTTGGTTTTAGATTGATAGTCAGCGGTTGCCCCCCAATAGAGCGGGTTATCTAGGTTGCGGTAACTGTAGCATGCTTGGGAGGGATTTGGTGTGTCTCGCTAGTTCGGAGTGGCATAGTGTTAGAGATGGATTGGTTAGATCCCTAGCTATGGCAGGCTTGGGTTCCTTAGCAGAATGATTATGGAATGGCAGCAAAGATCGGGATCTCTTTTGAGTATCGAGCAACAAGGGGTAAGCAGGATCGAAGTGGGGGAGAATCCTCCGAGTGTGCCCAGGTAAGAGCACGCATACCCAGAGCGAGTATGTGGCCTCCGAGAAGGAAAAGAAGTAGTCCAGCGTTTGATGGACTAAGGATTCAGGGTTGGGAGTTTGAGAAACTCCCCACCAGTTAGCGCGTGCGAACGAGATGGTTGGAAGCTGGTTGAGAATCCAGGATTGGAGGACCACCTGTAGAGGCTCAAGTGAGTCGGAATGAGGATCCTGAGAGCGGTTAGCAAGAGATGTCTTCGTATTGTAGCCAGTGGCAGAGTCAGCATGCAGGATTGCGTAGATTCAGGAGTTGGGAGTATGGAAACTTCCCAACAATAGCTTCTTGTATCCGAATTAGTAGACGGTTGGTTTGGGAACCAAGCCGAAGAGTTCCTCGACGAAGCGCTAAGTATATCAAGGATATAAGATGTCGAGGATGATGCAGTATTCAAAGACTGAGGGTTGTTTGTGAGAAATCAAGATGAGGAATCACTAGCGGGACTAGGGATCGTCAGGATGTCCTCGAGGTAGTAGTAGTAGTGTTGTAAGTCTGCGGGGGTAGCCGTAGCATTCACTAGCAGTCAGATAGTAGTAGTAGTGATGTAAGTCTGCGGGGGTAGCCGTAGCATTCACTAGCAGTCAGGTAGTAGTAGTAGTGTTGTAAGTCTGCGGGGGTAGCCGTAGCATTCACTAGCAGTCAGATAGTAGTAGTGGTGTTGTAAGTCTGCGGGGGTAGCCGTAGCATTCACTAGTAGCCAGATGGTATTAGAGAGTTGTAAGTCTTCGAGCATAGTCGCAGCCCTTATCAGATTGGTAGGTAGCATGAGCGCGTGTTGGACGCGGGAAAGCAATAGTACCCACCAGTTCGGGTGCAGCAGTGAGGATATGGGAATCCACGGGTTAGATTTCGGATTTCCCAAATGGTTCAGTTATGGCTAAGTCAATAATTTTGGCTATAGATCGTCACATCAGTTATGAGATCAGGGTAGCAGTGGACCGTTGGGGTCCGGGTATGTTAAGGGCTACCGTCAGTCTGGGAGCCATCATGTTGTTAGTCGTGGAATTGATGATGTCAGGATGTGACATATGGACCCGATCGGTTGGATCGGAAGATTGTTAGAGCCGCAGTGACAGGATAGCTAGTGGAAACTAGTCCCAGAGGAAGATTTCGTTCAGAAGTCGTGGAAGCGACTAAGTGAGGAGTCCTTTGACTCCACAGTTGGGTTGGAGTTCAGTGTTTCAGGCAGTTAAGTGTTTCAGCCAGTTCAGTGTTTCAGGCAGCTCAGTGTTTCAGTCAGTTCAGTGTTTCAGGCAGCTCAGTGTTTCAGTCATATCAGTGTTTCAGGCAGCTCAATGTTTCAGCCAGTTCAATGTTTCAGGCAGCTCAGTGTTTCAGTCAGTTCAGTGTTTCAGGCAGCTCAGTGTTTCAGTCAGTTTAGTGTTTCAGGCCGTTCAGCGTTTCAGTCGGTTCAGCGTTTCAGGCAGTTTAGAGTTTCAGGCATGTTCAGTGTTGCAGGCAGTTCAATGTTTGGAAAGTTTCAGAATTTTGGACAGTATTAGTATTTGTGTTGGAATGCAAGTGCTGACGGTATAGTTGGTTGATTTGGAAATGGCAAGTCTCTCTCAGCAGGATCAGTTGAGCCTTTTGCCAAGTGTAAGTGATCTGTAAGGATAGCTAGGCAGGTAGCTTTTCTTTCAGGATGGAAGGCTCGAGATAGTAGGAGTTGAGTAATCAGATGGGATATAAGCAAGCTGGTTCCAGCAGCATCGTTTCAGTATGAGCGGCAGAATGGATAGAACAGTTATAGATAGTCGAAGTATCTCCAGGAGTCGCTGGAAGCGACTAGGAGATTGCGATGGAGTGTAGTGACCGATGGGAGTCCGGTAACTCAGATATTGGTAGATTAATTGGACCAGAGTGGTCTCAGTGCATCCAGTAGGTGGATGAGGGGTACATAATTCTCAGTCGGAGGAAGTAACATTGAGGAAATTAGGGAAAGGAGAAGAATTCAGTATGTACCAACAGTAGTGACCAACACTGTGAGTGGCTGGAGTGATGGACAGAAGGGTGTTAGTTTTCCAGATAGAGAGTTGGAGGCAGTTCGCAGGACAGTTGGTCATAGCAAACTTCGAGGACGAAGTTTAGTTTAAGTGGGGGAGAGTTGTAACACCCCAAAGTTTGGAAAGTCAAGAAAAGAAAGAAGACCTCAATTTTAAGGGGAGAATCGACGAGTCCTAGGAGGGACTCGGCGAGTCCGAGCGGGATCCGGGTCGAGGTGTAAGCGACCGACTCGGCGAGTCGGCCAAGGAGACTCGATGAGTTGGGTCTGAACGAGGAAAACCCTAAATCCGGGACTTGGAGCCTATTTAAGCGTCTCATTCTCCTTCCTAGGGTTCCTTTACTGCCTCTCTACCCCAGAACACCAAACCCTAGCCACCATATCCGTTTTTGAGCTAGATCTTGCCTTGAAGAGTGTACTAAAGCTTGGAAAAGGAAGAAAGGCTTTGGAGGTGCAAGAAGGGACTTTAGATCCGGGATTGAGAAGACATTTCAGACCAATTGGAGGTAATAAGTTGTTGCTTGGAATCCCTTTGCACCTAGATCTATTCTCATGTGTGAGTTTTGGACATTTTGGCATGATAAGTAACCATTTCGAGTTAGAGGTCCAGATCTGAGGTTGCTACCTCAGATCCATGTTTGTTTTGGTTTAGAATCCCCTAAAGTATCAGCCCTTGGTATGTTGAAGAAGTATGTTGCCATAAACCCTAGTTTGAATGTGTTTTAAGCCTAGATCTCTTGATCTACACGTAAAGTTTGCCACTTTACGTGGGGGATAGGCCTTAGAAGTATGGATCTATGAGTTGGAAGCCCTGCTTGGCTCGAAAAGCCACTGCATGGATTAAGGACTGAATAGACTCGGCGAGTCCTTCGAGTGGACTCGGCGAGTATCTTGAAGATGAGGAGGAACTCGACGAGTGGTATGAACAGCTCGTCGAGTCGGATGAAGTTAGGCATTAACTCGGCGAGTTGGAAGAACAACTCGACGAGTTGGTTGAAGATTGCCTTGGACTCGGCGAGTCTATTAGTGGACTCGGCGAGTCAGGTCGCGAAACCTCAAACCCTTCGAGTTGAGACTCGAATCAGTGAGTCGGATGGTGACTCAGCGAGTTGGGCAGGACAGGACTTGGAACTAGTTGGACTCGGCGAGTCATAGAATGACTCGGCGAGTCGAGTCGCAAATAGAAAGACCCTGAGCTTATGAACTCGGCGAGTCATTAGGAGGACTCGGCGAGTAGGGTTGACCTGGAAGGTTGACTTTGACCAGGATCTTGACT
This sequence comes from Lactuca serriola, assembly GCF_051521515.1. NCBI lineage: Eukaryota > Viridiplantae > Streptophyta > Magnoliopsida > Asterales > Asteraceae > Lactuca > Lactuca serriola. The sequence goes on from NC_136416.1 coordinate 54,095,024, forward strand.
TTGACCAGAGTTGACTTAGTTGGCTGTCAGACTAAGTGTTATATGTATATTGATAGCTCGGAGAGCTAGAGGAGCAGCGGTTCAGGGGATTGTCGAGTAGCAGCCAGAGGTTTATCAGTAGAGCTCAGCAGTCCAGGTGAGTTTCCCTTCAGTAGGAACGGGTCTAAGGCCACAATGTCGGCCCGTTTAGCTAGCAGTCAGCTTCGGACCTCGATCCGATGTAGTAGTTAGTATGTTTGATGCCTTCGTGGCTCAGACAGGATATATGTGTTTATGCCAGTTGATATGTTTATGCGATGTTCAGTCAGCTTCGGATTTTGGTTCGATGTAGGGGACAAGGTCCCAGTCAGCTTCGGATTTCGGTCTGATGTAGTAGTTAGTATGTTTAATGCCTTCGTGGCTCAGTCAGGGTTTATGTGTTTATGCTAGTTGATATGTTTATGCTATGTTCAGTCAGCTTCGGACTTCGGTCCGATGGAGGGGACAAGGTCCCAGTCAGCTTCGGATTTCGGTCCGATGTCAGCTTCGGACTTCGGTTCGATGTAGGGGACAAGGTCCCAGTCAGCTTCGGACTTCGGTCCGATGTCAGCTTCGGACTTCGGCTCGATGTAGGGGACAAGGTCCCATTCAGCTTCGGACTTCGGTCCGATGTAGGGGGCAAGGCCCCAGTTAGTCCGGACTTCGGTCCGATGCAGTGGGCAAGGCCCAATATGTGCTTTATATGTTATTGTGTGGTATGTGGTAGATTGGGGGAGCTCACTAAGCTTCGTGCTTACGGTTTTCAGTTTTGGTTTCAGGTACTCGGTTTTCAAAAGGGGAGCTCGAGAAGATTGCAGAGCACACACCATAGTCAGTTAGCCTGGGAATGTTTGACTCTGATAATGATATTATGTTTTGAATTTAATACTCGATAGTTATGTTTGACTTATGATACGTTTTTATAAATCTAGTTTTAGTAATGTTTTTTAAAAGAAATTTTTAGTCGTGATTTTTGGGTCATTACACTTACCATTTTTGATCTACACACCAACTAAGGTGAATTCAGATCCTCAATCACGACAGATAATTAAATCGTCCTTATTACTCCGAAACGTTTACATGCTAGTTCTAATATCGTAGCCATACGCTTAGAATCCTAAACACATAAGGTTTTCAGATCCGGTCGGCAACAGACCATAGATCTGAACAAATAATAGCATCAATATAGCTATCACACAAAACATTTAGCATGTAAAAGCATTTTAGGCATCACTCCTAGAATAAACTAGTGCTTGTGTCAATTTAGGTGTACTACCTAACATAATTTAGACACACTCCTCACAATCATTACTTAGCATTCTAAGTTTAAGTCTAGAAATTTTCCTACAAATTCCTAGTTCGCTTAAACTAATGCTCTGATACCAACTGTGACATCCCCAATTTCACGGCCAGAAAAGACCGATTTGCTTATGCTTTTTTTTATAAATCAGAGTGATCGTTTAAAGAAAACGGTTGCGGAATTTGTTCCCAAAATAAAATATGATAACCATTTATCAAAACATTTCTCAAAGAGAATGTATTTCCATTAAATAATAAAACCTCGGGATGTCATGTTCCGATACAGACCAAAAGCATAAACAATATAAAATAGACCTTACAATAGTTATTCAACTACTGATCTATAATCCAAAACCTCTCGTCAAGTCCACCAACTTATACTCTTGTGTCATTACCTGTAATGCAAAGAAAACTGAGTGGGTCAGGCTTGGGAGCCTGGTGAGCATATAAGGTTTTCAACCCACAATAATATAATTATTATGTTCAACCATCAAACAATCAACCCAATTACTCATCCCCATTATCTCCTTTATTTCTTAGGATTTTACCCTAAGAATTCAACTACCCGTCATTCATCCATTCCTAGGATTGACCTAAGGAATTAGCACAAAAATCTATTGCTACATAAGGCGCATCTACTGTAACGCCCGGGTTTCAGGGCTAAGCATTTTTGTCAATGTAATAGTCTAGGTCAACTCTTGTAACTCTTTTTGAAGTAATAAAGATGAAATATTTGAGTATTATGTGAATTATATGTGTTTATTATTTAATTATAAATGTATAATTAATAAAGAATAAAAATGAGCGTCAAAATTAAAGTGTGAGATAATCCCGATATCTCTACATAAAGTTGTAGAATATGTCTCAAGGTTTCCGTGCATATAAGGAACGTCGAAATCCGAGTTATAACGAAGAAGTTATGACCCGTCGAAGTTTCACGACAGAACCGACACGATACCGGGAAGCGTGAATAGTGAATTTACGATAGAGCGAGATTTAGCCTTAGTGATCTAAACGAAAGTCGTAGAATATGTTAAAATAAGAACATCGATAAAAAGAACGCCCAAATCTGACTTCGTATGAAGAAGTTATGAGATTTTAAACAGACCAATCCTGTCCCGGCTTGTTAAAAAATATAACTTTAAAAATAAAGTCAAAATTAGCCGACGGAGTCTAAACGAAAGTTGTAGAGTACGTCTTCACCTACGCGTGGATATAAAGAACGTCAAAAACGGAGTTCGTATGAACGAGTTACAAATTATAATAGCATATTTACGTATTAAAATAAAGTATAAATCATGTATACGTACACATATATATACATATGTATATATCATTAGAAAGGTATCGACGATGCGGTCATTATAAGACTAATGTTGAGTTCTTTCGACATTATTTTAGTACAAATATCATTAAATCCATTTATAATAGTATTATAGAGGGGTGTTTAGTTGTTTATATAACTAAAAGGTCATTAAGTAATTATGGAGGGTAGTTTTTGAAAATTCAATTAGTATAAATAAGAGCCTTGGGCTCTCATATTTCTTGCACCATTCTCTTGATTCAAGAGTCTTTCTCTCCTTATCCCCCGAGCATTTCGGTCCCTCGTGATTCGACTTCTCTTTCTGTAGTTTAGTATAGTAAGGTGAGCGCTGAAGCGCTGCACGAATCTTTCTTAGAAAGATTCAGCGACGAAGTTCTGCCCCTGCAGAGCCCGACTCCTAGCTAAAACCCCCTTGTAAGTAAGTTATGCTTACCTTATTTTAATATAGCTTATATTTAAAATTAGTATTGTTATTATGAACTTATAATAAATATTTGAGCTATTATTATAACTTATATAAGTGTCGTTATAATATTTTTTTTTAACTACTCGCGGTACGGGGAATCTGGTTTAAAGGGCCGCATAGGGTTGTTGGATTTCAGAAGTGCTATATGCCAAAATGGTCCTGCCCTCCGGTGTTTTATGTCTGGCCCCTGTCTGTACATAGTGGTTGGAAAATATTGTTTAACGCTTATATAATAATAATAATACTAAGACTAATAGTTGGTCACGGTAAATATTAGACTAAAATTTAGCGATAATAATGCTAGGTTTCGTCGAAGGAAAATAGAATCGTTAGAAGCAAGCGCTGCCCGATTTTGGAATCATCACCTTAACAAGTGAGTGCATAGTTACTTTCAGCTTACACATAGATATGAAGTATTTTATATAAATTACGTGCTATATGTGCATATTATCTGAATACTTGTTATCTATGCTAGATGAACATTGTTATACATGTTTTCAATGATTTAAACTGTATATGTATTTTATATCTACGAAAATGTTGGGGTAAAACATGGGTAGATGTAATAGCTGATGTGTGATAAAATGATGAGAGGCCTCGATGTTGATGTTGTTGATTCTGTCATCTAGCGGAGTATGGATGACGACCACGGACTCTTCTAGACAGTCCAGTGGAACACTAGCAGGCTCGCAACCTGTAGGTGTTTGTGAACGATATGTTCATCGGTGTACTCCATCCCCCACATGGTTGCCTTTAGGACATTTATTGCTGAGGAATCCCCTTAGCAGTAGTGTCCGTCCCGGTGATGATCCTTAGGCTAGGTCCCTTATGATAGGTATTTAGGGACGTAAAGTGAGGATAACGGGAACGGGTAATTGGGTTATTGTTGATCGATGAAATTAATAAACTTATTTATTGTGGGTTGAAAACCCTATGTGCTCACCAGGCTCCCAAGCCTGACCCACTCAGTTTTATGTATTACAGGTAGTGGCGCATGAGCATAGGTGTGATGTTTTGGACGAGGGATTACGGATATAGGCCTGTAGATATGAAATAATGTAGTAAGGCTTATATTGTACTGTTTATGCTTTTGATCTGTACGAACATGACATCCCGAGTCTTTTAATGAAATACATTTCTATGGAAATGCTTTTGATAAATCTTTATCATATTTTTGTTTTGGGACAAATTCCGCAATGCTTTCATTTAAAATGTAACTCTGATTTTTAAACAAAGCATAAACAAACCGGTCTTTTCTGGCCGTGATTTTGGGGATGTCACAGTTGGTATCAGAGCATTAGTTTAAGCGAACTAGGAATTTGTAGGATTTCTAGACTTAAACTTAGAATGCTAAGCGATGATTGTGAGGTGTGAGCACTAGCCTATTTTAGGAATTGTGCCTAAAATGCTTTTATGTGCTAAATGCTTTGTGCATAATATGCTGTTAATTGTTCGGATCTATGGTCTGTTGCCGACCGGATCTGGAAACCTTATGTGTTTAGGATTCTAAACGTATGACTACGATATTAGAACTAGCATGTAAATGTTTCGGAGTGATAAGGACGATTTAAAACGTCTATCCTAAATAAAGATCTAAATTCACCTTATTCGGTGTATAGATCAAGATGGCAAGGACCCGTAGCGGAAACGTGAACGCAAATGGAGGTAGGAACCAACCCCCAGTGGTTCAGCAAATACCTGTTGTTGAAGAAGTTGCACCTGAGCCAGTCACCATGGCTAGAGTTCAAGCCATGATTCAGGCTATGCTAGCTGAACAAAGGGAAGAAATGAGACGGATGCTCCACGAAAATAGGGACGAACCTACCATACATGTTGAACCGACGGAGCCAGTTCCCGAGCCATCTGAGGAAGGGAACTATACCCGCCAAGTGAGTCAAGTAGGGACTCAAGGTGAGCAAAAGGATGGCCCAGAAGGGAGAAACAACAAGGATGGGCGGATGTACAAAAATTTCTTGGGTGCGAAACCACCAAGTCTCTCAGGAAGCCCAAAGCCTGTTGAGATTATGGACTGGATCTCCGAGATGGAGATGGTGTTTGAGAGCTGCGACTGCAGCGAGAAGCAGAAGACTGTCTTCGCTGTGAGACAATTGAAAACTGGAGTCTTGAGCTGGTGGAAGCTATTGGCAGATACAATGCCACGGGGAGAAGCTCTGAAAATGTCATGGGATGAGTTCTTGGAACAACTGAAGGCGCAGTACTGTTCAGAGATAGACCTGATTGATCTGAACAATGAGTTCCAAAATTTGAAGAAGGGGAGAATGAGCATCGATGACTATGCTGCTGCATTTACGGAAAAGATGAAGTTGTTTCCATACCTAGTGCCAACCGAACTTTCCAAAATTGAGAAATTCGCAAACGGACTGCCGGTTGACTTTGGCCCAACAGTGAAGATGGCAACCACTCTGAAATCAGCTGTTCGAGCAGCTAAGAACGTGGAGACCCAACAAAAGGAAAGAGGTCTGGAGAGGGCTGAGGTTGGTGCGAAACGGAAGTTCAGTGGATCCTCGAAGTCCAACAAAAAGAGTAGATTCTCGAAGTCTGGTTCGATGGGAGGAGGATCAGAAGCGAAGTGGTGTGACAAGTGCAAGAAGAAGCACTCTGGGAAGTGTGACGGAGGGGTCACTTGTTACAAGTGCGGAAAGCCTGGGCACTACGCCAATGAATGCACCCTCAACCAGAAAGCCTGTTATGGGTGCAATGAAGAAGGGCACATTTTGAAGGACTGCCCGAAGAAGAAAGAGACAGGAAGACCCAACATACCACCGAAGCCGAAGGCGAGAGCCTTCCAGATGACGCTCGAGGCTGCAAAGGAGGCAGCAGACGTCGCTTCAGGTACCTTTCTTGTAAATGGTTTGCCTGCAAATATACTATTTGATTCCGGAGCCAACTACTCCTTTGTGTCGCATAAATTTGGTGGGAAATTAGCATTGCCTGTAGAAAAACTAGATAATGCCCTGATTGTAGAAGTTGCCAGTGGCAAATTCGTACTTGTTAGTAATCGTATTAGGAACATCGTCATTGACCTAAACGGAAACGAATTCCACGAAGAGCTATTACCCATAGAGTTAAACGGTTTCGACATCGTTTTGGGTATGGATTGGCTTAGCACCAACGATGCTGAGATTCAATGCCGAAAGAAGATAGTAAAGGTAAACCCACCCGGAAAAGAATCATTTATGGTGTATGGGGACAAACGCAGAGTGAATTCTGGAATCATCTCCCTGATGAAAGCCAGGAAATGTTTGTCCAAAGGATGTGCATCATACTTGGCATTCGTAATCGATGCCAAGAAGGAGAAGAAAGAGGTGCAGAATATACCGGTTGTGTGTGATTATCCGGAAGTCTTTCCCGAAGATCTTCCCGGATTACCACCTGATAGGCAAGTGGAGTTTCGTATAGACTTGTTACCAGGAACAACACCGATAGCAAAGGCACCTTACCGATTAGCACCGACGGAGATGAAGGAGCTCATGACGCAACTTCAGGAGCTGTTGGACAACGGTTTTATTCGACCTAGTTCATCACCCTGGGGAGCTCCGGTGTTATTCGTGAAGAAGAAGGACGGAAGTATGAGAATGTGTATAGACTACCGAGAGCTGAATAAGGCAACGGTGAAGAACAAGTATCCATTACCGAGGATTGATGACCTATTCGATCAGCTGCAAGGTTCGAGCTACTTCTCAAAGATCGATCTTAGGTCAGGATATCATCAGCTAAAGGTGAGAAAGCAGGATATTGAGAAGACTGCATTCAGAACGAGATATGGACACTACGAGTTATGTCATTCGGGCTAACCAATGCTCCCGCAGCATTCATGGATTTGATGAATAGGGTTTGTAAACCATTCCTCGATAAATCCGTGATAGTGTTCATCGACGACATTCTCATCTACTCGAAAAGCCAAGAGGAGCATGGCAAGCATCTACGGGAAGTATTAGAAGTGTTGAAGAAGGAGAAGCTTTTTGCAAAGTTCTCCAAATGCGACTTTTGGATACGGGAAGTCCAATTCTTGGGTCATGTTGTTAACCAGGAGGGAATAATGGTTGACCCCGCAAAGATCGAGGCTGTAATGAAGTGGGAACGTCCAAAGAGTCCCATGGAGATTCGAAGCTTTCTAGGATTAGCCGGATATTATCGACGATTTATCCAAGGCTTTTCTTCGATAGCTGCTCCATTAACAGCTTTGACTCATAAAGGAGCTACGTATACGTGGAGTGAGAAACACGATGAGGCATTCGAGAAGCTAAAGAAGAAGTTATGTGAAGCACCGATACTTTCTCTACCCGATGGAGTCGAAGATTTCGCGGTTTATAGTGACGCTTCTGGAGTCGGGTTGGGTTGTGTTCTGACCCAAAGAGAAAAGGTGATAGCATACGCATCTCGACAATTGAAAGAGCACGAAAAGAACTACCCCACTCATGATCTAGAGTTGGCAGCGGTAGTTTTTGCCTTAAAGATATGGAGGCATTACCTCTACGGCACGAAGTGCAAGCTCTTCACTGATCATAAGAGTCTCCAGTATCTCTTTAATCAGAAGGAGTTGAACATGAGGCAACGACGCTGGCTAGAACTTCTCAAGGACTACGACTGTGAGATACTTTACCACCCAGGTAAAGCAAATATTGTTGCTGATGCTCTCAGTCGGAAAGTCAATCTGGAAAGGAAAAGGCCAAGAGCGTTAAGAATTGAAGTCGTCTCGATGATTGTTGAAAGTATCAGGAAAGCTCAAGAAGAAGCTTTAGAGAAAAATGACCGAAAGGAAGAACGTTTGGGAAGAACGTTAGTGTTTGGTACAAACAGTCAAGGACTGAAGGTATTCCAAGATCGAATTTGGGTACCTAAGACGGGAGGAATAAGAGATCTTCTGATGGAAGAAGCACACAAGACCATGTACTCGATTCATCCCGGTAGCACTAAAATGTATAGGGACCTAAAACCCTACTACTGGTGGCCGACGATGAAGCTCGATGTTGCGAAGTATGTGGCCGAGTGCGTAACATGTGCGAGGGTTAAGGCACAACATCAGAAACCGTATGGGAGTTTGGAACCTTTACCTGTACCCATGGGTAAATGGGAAGACATCACCATGGATTTTGTGACTAAACTGCCCAGGACGAAGAACGGTCACGACATGATTTGGGTAGTCGTGGATCGTTTCACCAAGAGTGCACACTTCATAGCAGCCAACGAGAAGTGGTCTATGGATAAGCTCGCAAATGCTTACGTGAAGGAAATTGTAAGACTTCACGGTGTCCCTCTTACGATTGTATCAGATCGTGATAGTCGTTTTACGTCAAGGTTTTGGAGGAGTCTACAAGAGGAGTTAGGTACAAAGTTGTGTTTGAGTACTGCTTATCATCCGCAAACTGATGGTCAGAGCGAAAGAACGATTCAGACGCTGGAAGATATGCTGAGAGCATGTACCCTCGAATTCCAAGGGAATTGGGACGAGCACTTACCTCTAGTTGAATTTTCCTACAACAATAGTTTTCACTCGAGCATCAAGATGGCTCCTTATCAAGCCTTGTATGGGCAGAAGTGTCGTACGCCGTCTTGTTGGCTTGAAGCCGGAGAGAAGCAGTTTATGGGCCCCGAGATAGTCCATGAGACTGCTGAGAAGTTGAAGGTGATTAGGGAAAGGATGTTAGCAGCCCAGGATCGTCAGAAGAGCTATGCTGACAAGAAAAGACGACCGATAACTTTCGAAGTTGGGGATTCCGTTTTGCTTAAAGTCTCACCGTGGAAGGGACTTATACGATTTGGGAAACGAGGAAAGTTGAGTCCAAGGTTTATTGGACCGTTCAAAGTTCTTCAGAAGATAGGGAACCAAGCTTACAAGCTGGAATTGCCCGAAGAACTCAATGGTATTCATAACACCTTCCATGTGTGTTATTTGAGGAAATTCACGGGAGATGTTCCCGACATAATTCCAATCTCAAAGTTAAGGATGGATGAAAATAAAAGGTTGATCGAAGAGCCTGAGGCAATTGTTGACCGTAAGACTAAGAAGTTACGACGCAAGATGGTCGACTTGGTGCTAGTCCGATGGAAACATTCGAATGGGCCGAATCTCACTTGGGAAACAGAGGATGACATGATGAGTCGCTATCCACATCTGTTTGCTGATGCATGATTCCGGGACGGAATCATCCTAAGGGGGAGAGAATTGTAACGCCCGGGTTTCAGGGCTAAGCATTTTTGTCAATGTAATAGTCTAGGTCAACTCTTGTAACTCTTTTTGAAGTAATAAAGATGAAATATTTGAGTATTATGTGAATTATATGTGTTTATTATTTAATTATAAATGTATAATTAATAAAGAATAAAAATGAGCGTCAAAATTAAAGTGTGAGATAATCCCGATATCTCTACATAAAGTTGTAGAATATGTCTCAAGGTTTCCGTGCATATAAGGAACGTCGAAATCCGAGTTATAACGAAGAAGTTATGACCCGTCGAAGTTTCACGACAGAACCGACACGATACCGGGAAGCGTGAATAGTGAATTTACGATAGAGCGAGATTTAGCCTTAGTGATCTAAACGAAAGTCGTAGAATATGTTAAAATAAGAACATCGATAAAAAGAACGCCCAAATCTGACTTCGTATGAAGAAGTTATGAGATTTTAAACAGACCAATCCTGTCCCGGCTTGTTAAAAAATATAACTTTAAAAATAAAGTCAAAATTAGCCGACGGAGTCTAAACGAAAGTTGTAGAGTACGTCTTCACCTACGCGTGGATATAAAGAACGTCAAAAACGGAGTTCGTATGAACGAGTTACAAATTATAATAGCATATTTACGTATTAAAATAAAGTATAAATCATGTATACGTACACATATATATACATATGTATATATCATTAGAAAGGTATCGACGATGCGGTCATTATAAGACTAATGTTGAGTTCTTTCGACATTATTTTAGTACAAATATCATTAAATCCATTTATAATAGTATTATAGAGGGGTGTTTAGTTGTTTATATAACTAAAAGGTCATTAAGTAATTATGGAGGGTAGTTTTTGAAAATTCAATTAGTATAAATAAGAGCCTTGGGCTCTCATATTTCTTGCACCATTCTCTTGATTCAAGAGTCTTTCTCTCCTTATCCCCCGAGCATTTCGGTCCCTCGTGATTCGACTTCTCTTTCTGTAGTTTAGTATAGTAAGGTGAGCGCTGAAGCGCTGCACGAATCTTTCTTAGAAAGATTCAGCGACGAAGTTCTGCCCCTGCAGAGCCCGACTCCTAGCTAAAACCCCCTTGTAAGTAAGTTATGCTTACCTTATTTTAATATAGCTTATATTTAAAATTAGTATTGTTATTATGAACTTATAATAAATATTTGAGCTATTATTATAACTTATATAAGTGTCGTTATAATATTTTTTTTTAACTACTCGCGGTACGGGGAATCTGGTTTAAAGGGCCGCATAGGGTTGTTGGATTTCAGAAGTGCTATATGCCAAAATGGTCCTGCCCTCCGGTGTTTTATGTCTGGCCCCTGTCTGTACATAGTGGTTGGAAAATATTGTTTAACGCTTATATAATAATAATAATACTAAGACTAATAGTTGGTCACGGTAAATATTAGACTAAAATTTAGCGATAATAATGCTAGGTTTCGTCGAAGGAAAATAGAATCGTTAGAAGCAAGCGCTGCCCGATTTTGGAATCATCACCTTAACAAGTGAGTGCATAGTTACTTTCAGCTTACACATAGATATGAAGTATTTTATATAAATTACGTGCTATATGTGCATATTATCTGAATACTTGTTATCTATGCTAGATGAACATTGTTATACATGTTTTCAATGATTTAAACTGTATATGTATTTTATATCTACGAAAATGTTGGGGTAAAACATGGGTAGATGTAATAGCTGATGTGTGATAAAATGATGAGAGGCCTCGATGTTGATGTTGTTGATTCTGTCATCTAGCGGAGTATGGATGACGACCACGGACTCTTCTAGACAGTCCAGTGGAACACTAGCAGGCTCGCAACCTGTAGGTGTTTGTGAACGATATGTTCATCGGTGTACTCCATCCCCCACATGGTTGCCTTTAGGACATTTATTGCTGAGGAATCCCCTTAGCAGTAGTGTCCGTCCCGGTGATGATCCTTAGGCTAGGTCCCTTATGATAGGTATTTAGGGACGTAAAGTGAGGATAACGGGAACGGGTAATTGGGTTATTGTTGATCGATGAAATTAATAAACTTATTTATTGTGGGTTGAAAACCCTATGTGCTCACCAGGCTCCCAAGCCTGACCCACTCAGTTTTATGTATTACAGGTAGTGGCGCATGAGCATAGGTGTGATGTTTTGGACGAGGGATTACGGATATAGGCCTGTAGATATGAAATAATGTAGTAAGGCTTATATTGTACTGTTTATGCTTTTGATCTGTACGAACATGACATCCCGAGTCTTTTAATGAAATACATTTCTATGGAAATGCTTTTGATAAATCTTTATCATATTTTTGTTTTGGGACAAATTCCGCAATGCTTTCATTTAAAATGTAACTCTGATTTTTAAACAAAGCATAAACAAACCGGTCTTTTCTGGCCGTGATTTTGGGGATGTCACATCTACCAACATCATCCTTTAAGCGCCTCTGCCAGGATTACGTCATACACTATGAGGCACGACTGCCAAGTTTATGACCTTTTCTTTTAGGCGCATCTGCCGACATTATCTTATAAACGCATCTGCCAAGATTACCCTATAAGAGCATCTGCTATTATTATGACAATCTCTATTTGGCGCATCTGCCGACATTATCCTATAAGCGCATCTGCCAGGATTACGACATTCACTACTTGGTGCATCTACCGATATTATTCTCCAGCACATCTGCTAGCTTTATGACATTCTTTGATTGGTGCGTCTACCAATATCATTCTTAATTATCTTTCATACCTCATCACATACCAACTATCTCATCTACCCATGTTCCACCCAACATATTTGTAGATATAGAATACACATACAGTTTATCTCTTTTAGAAACTATATAAAACATTCATTCCATACTCATCTCAAATAAACAACAATATATAAACACATAGCACGTATTTTATACCAAATACTTCATATTTATGTGTTAGAAGAAAGTAACCATACACTCTCCCAAACATACACTTAATACATTCAAACAATACTTGTATTATACCCGTGTTTATGAAAGGGACTATACACCCACACATATAAACAACCTCATATTATACACGTAGCACGTATTTCATAGAAAATACTTAATAATTATGCGTTAGAAGAAAATAACTACACACTCACTTGATCAGAAGATGATTGGACAGCACTACGACTTGCAGAAGTAGTAATCCTCAGCAGATCTGGAAGATCTCTTCAAACATCGAACTTCTCGCGGGCAGAGCTTCGGCTCGGGAACCGCACTTCTCGGGATCTTCGGGATCTCGGGACTCGCCTCGGGGCTCGAGTATGATACCGGGGCTTTGGGGTATTTCTGGCACGCAAATCGATGCAAAACGGGAGAGAGAAGAGAGGAAATTGGCATTTGGGTCGGCTGCCCTCACATCCTATTTATAGGAGGCTGGAGCCTCGGAGTACGCGGGGCGTACGCCAGTACGCGGGGCGTACTGGTCCGAAAAACGTCACTGCGTTCGTCATCCGAAGCCACTTGCTGCGAATGTCGACACTTCGGAGTACGCGGGGCGTACCTCGGATCAGACCGGTGACTTCTTCGGATAATGCTTCCGAATTAAAGATTAAAAATAAATACAAATTATTTAATAATCTTCGGAAATTCATATCTTCTTCATACGAACTCCGTTTTCGACGTTCTTTATATCCACGCGAAGGTGAGACTACGATCTACAACTTTCGTTTAGACTCCGTCGGCTAATTTTGACTTTTATTTTTATTATTTATTTTTAATAGGCCGGGACAGAAACTTTCGTTAAAAATTCATAACTTCTTCGTTTGACGTCCGTTCTCGCCTAACTTTTTATCGCTTCGATACCAACAATGAGATCTTCGATTCTCATTTAGATTGCTTCGGCTAAATACCGCTCTAACATAAATTCACTTTTTACGTTGCATTGCGTCGTGCCGGTTCTGTCACGAAACTTCGACGGGTCATAACTTCTTCGTTATAACTCGAATTTTGGCGTTCTTTATATGCTCGGAAACCTTGTGACATATACTACAACTTGGTTAAGATTAATCCTTCTAGATAATCTTCCATCAAAAAGTCATTTTTGACGCCTATCGTCTCTAAATTGACTAGCCCGGATCTACGGGCGTTACAGCGGCCCCCGGAACCAAATCAATACCAAACTCCACTTGCCTCACAGGAGGTACTCCCGGCAGCTCCTCGGGAAAGACATCTGGAAACTCACGCACCACCGGTACCTTCTCAACTGAACTCGGTCTCTCGGAAGTCGCCCGCGTATCCAACACATACGCCACAAAACCCTTACAGCCCTGCTGTAGACACTGCCTCGCCCTAGCGGCCGAACAAAAGGCTGATCCCGAACGGGTACCCTCGCCGTACACCGAAAGAACTCCCCCACTAGGGTCTCGTATAGTCACCAGCTGACGCTCACAGTCGATAACCGCGCCGAATCGGCTCAACCAGTCCATGCCCACAATGACACAAACATCACCCATCGCAATAGGAATCAGATCAATCGGAAACTCAACCCCGAAAATATCTAACACACATCCCCGGAAAACCTCCGTGGCACAAATCACTCTATCATCAACTATGGAAACTCTCAGAGGCCGACTCAATGCCTCACGACTAACACTGCTATGCTTACCAAAGGCCAAAGATACAAAAGACCGACTCGCACCCGAGTCAAATAACACTAAAGCAGGTACGGAATTCACAAGAAAGGTACCTACGCATAACATAATATAAGCATAACATCTCAATATCAAAATAAATACACGAAAGGAAACATACCAGCCACAACATCGGGCGCAGCGCGGACCTCCTCCGCAGTCAGCTGGAAAGCTCTCCCTCGAGCTCTCGGCGTCTCGGCCTTCACAGGCCGACTCTCTGTAGCTCTGATGGCGGCAGGAGCAGACCCCTGAGATGCTCCGCGCAACTGCGGACACTCGGCCTTCCGGTGTCCGGTCTGGTTGCAGTGAAAACACACTGCAAACCCCTTGGGGCAGTCCTTGGCCATGTGCCCCTCCTTGCCACATTTGTAGCAAGACCCCGCTCGGCAAACTCCGTCATGACCCTTTCCGCACTTTCCGCAAGTGCGCCCCTTCTGGCTCCCTGGTCTGGGATCAGCAGGCTTGGCCCGCTTGGCGGCCGGCTGCGACTGTGCCGGTCGCCGATCCCTCCCCTGAGACTCCGCCTCCTCCCTGGCCTGAGTCTCAAGCTCAATCTCCCTCTTTCGGGCATTTTCCTGAAGCTCGGCAAATGTCCGGTACGAGGAGTTCGCAGCGAACTCCCGAATATCCCGCCTCAAGATGCTCAAGTAGCGGCTCATACGTGCCTGCTCAGTGGACACGTGCTCAGGGCAGAACATCGCCCTCTCGTGGAACAACCTCGTGATTGTTGTAACAGACTCAGTACCCTGCTTGAGGGTCAGAAACTCCTATGCCAAACGCTCCCTCTCCAACTGGGGAACGTACTCATCCCGAAACATGGTGGTGAACCTCTCCCAGGTCACCGCAAAAAGCTCAGCAGGCGTATAATGCGCCGTCACAAACTTCCACCAGTCCTTCGCTCCCAAGCGAAGCTGGTTCAGCGCGAACCGGACCTTCAAATGCTCAGGAGACGAGCAAGTGAAGAAACACCCCTCAATATCAGATATCCACCTCATAGCTGCCACCGGATCCTGAGTACCATCAAACTCTGGTGGTTTTGTGTTGCTGAACTCACGGAACAGCAACGCATCCCCACCCTGCAGCCTCGCAGCAGCAATCGCTGCGGTAGCCGCTGCAGCAGCAGCCTCAGAAATAGCGGCATAACGCTCATCAAAAGTCTCAATCAATGTGGTCTTTATAGACCCAAACATCTCCGGTATCTTTGCCCTGATGGCCGCAGCCACCTCCTCCTAAATGATCCGGCGGATCTCCTCCTCACTGGTACCACTGCTCTCGGGCATCAAACGTGTCCTCACCATGATCTACCTCTGAAATACAACATACGATAAATTAGAATCCACACGAGTATGCTCACACTCGTCAACTCTTTCCTCCTTGATTCTTGGCATTCCAAAGATTCTGACTTGGGCTGCACACTGCTCCGGTGCTTCCAGTAGTACGGGCCCAATACTATTGTCCGCACCGCACCAGAATACACTCCAAGTCCTTCTCTTTGGATCCCAGGTCTCAAGTACTCTATCATGCATAGACCACTCTCTCTAATAGATCTCTCATAAGTCCCTCGCTGCTACCTACTCATTCTCACGCATCTCATAGCAGCTCACCTCTCCCTAGGCTAAGGCATCACAAATCAGGCCACTCTAGTCCTAATAGCAATACCTAGCCTACTCTAGCATGCGGATACATCATATCAATATCAATATCACATAATATATAAAGGTATTTTGGGAAATCACCGTTCGGGCGCTGACTGATCGTACACACATCTCTTGCTCTGCGTTTTGCAAAAAAATCTTTTACTCTTTTTGAAAATACATCTCAAATCCTCAGTTTGAGTTCAAATACGCCCGAAGGTGTACTCGAATCCCTCAAACCAAAGCTCTGATACCAACTTGTAACACCGTGAATTTCAAAATAATTTTTCGCAATATAAAAAAAAACATTTCTCATTTAATTTCATAAAAACATTAAGTTTCAAATTCCAATCTGTATCATACAAAACCCAAGATCACATAAATATATCAAAGTCCCCTGCGTGTGTACAGATCAAGCCGGCGCCTTCCCACGGTCATCGCTAGTACCTGAAACAACAACACTAACACTGTAAGCACGAAGCTTAGTGAGTTCCCCAAAATACCACACATAAAACACATATTAGCCACTCGAGGCTATAACTCTATGGGTCCGTGCACCCAACTCTGTGAACCCTCAGGTTCTAACTCTAGGAACCTTCCGGTTCCAACTCTGAAATCATGCACAGCATAAATCACATAGAAATAATGCAGTATAACACATGGCATACACATAACATACATACACTAACACATAGCTCTGATTACCTACTCAAGGTAAAGTATAGTGAGAAGACTCACCTCGCGTGTCTCGGTATCTCACGAATCCTGGAAATCCCTCGTGCTCGATCCTCCGAGCTCTAATCCTCCTATAACATCACATGACTCTAATTAACACTTTTTATCTCTAAGGTTGACTATCCCTAAGAAGTCAACACAGGTCAACGGTCAACGGTCAACTTTGACCGGACTCGGCGAGTGCACACGGCAACTCGGCGAGTCTAGACGTTCTCACCAACTCTCTAGGATTCCCTTTCTACACGTCGAGTACTCCCCCTGACTCGACGAGTTTCACCTGGCAGAAATCGCGGGGCCACCCCGACTCAACTCGCCGAGTCTCAAGAACGACTCGGCGAGTCCCAGCTCGACTCAGTCCACTTGACAACCCTCTCTAACTCGCCCTGACTCACTGAGTCAACCCATGACTCGACTGGACCACTCACTGGCCGGTCCAAGGCAATCTTCAAGCTACTCGCCGAGTCTGCTCATCGGACTCGGCGAGTCCATGCCATGCAATCACTCAAACTTGCTTCTAGGTCAGATCTATTCCAACAATTCATAAATCTGGCCTTCCTAGACTGATTCACCACGTAAAGCCCCAGACTTGGTGCATAAACAACCTCTATATGACCATATATGAAGAATTTTCAACAAATCTCACTGCTCAAGGTCATAACCTCCATTGTTCTCTATAAAGCTTGATGAATGAGGCTCTCTGGACCTCTATGGATCCAAATTCGAAGTCTCATCACTAGCAAGGGACTATTTGGCCATCCAATCAACTCAACAAGGTCACAAGAAACCCTAAAATCAATTATACTTCACAAAACAGGAGATGAGCCGAAATCATACCTTTAGATTGAAGGGTTAAGCTTCAAATCCACCGAATAGCAGTCTCCTTTGCCTCCTCTTGGCTAGAACCTCCCTCTTCTTTGCTAAACAACACACAAATGTCAAGAAATGCTTCCTTTCTCTCTCAAATCGCTAAAGCACTCTAGGGTTTCTCTCTATGGACTGTTGGGTGCAAATGACGGCCATAAGGCCCTTTAAATAGGCCCCAAACCCGAGAAATTTAGGGTTTCATTAAACAACGTGGACTCGCCGAGTCCATATCCTGGACTCGCCGAGTCCAGACGAATCCCGCGTCCAGAATCGCGACCCTACTCGGCGAGTCTGAGCTCCAACTCGCCGAGTCCCCTCTCAAAACACCAAAAAAATCAAAACAATAAAATACCTGGAATTCCGGGCTGTTACATAATCCATAAAGACATAGCCCAAAACATAGATCTGAATTCCTTAAGCTGGAAAACCATGTAAAGTTGCCAACTTTACGTTCATGCATGTCTAAATGAAGCTCTTAAGCTTAAAAAGGACTTAATAAGTGACTTAATGCATGCATGTAACCAATTATCTCATAAAGCTTGCACCATTATGCTCAAGGAGTCCAATACAAACTCAGATCTGGAATAACAAGCCCTTAAACGACTTCACTCTCTTATTAACCCAAAAAAGGACCAAAAACACAACAAAGAATAATATGAAGAGATCTAAACATCTATAAGTCAAGGTTCAAACTTGATACCTTAGAAAGCTTGCACAAAAGAAGATGATTCTGGATCCAAAACCTTTCCACCAAGCAAAACAACTTCAAGATCTCCTCTTCCTTCAAAAAGAGCAAAAATAAGCACCAAGAACTACTTACTAGAACAAGAACACCACCAAGAGACTTAAAGATCAATTTTAGGGTTTTAGTGGCAATGGGGCTGGTAAGGAGGCCAGCCATGAGGATTTAAGGCCTTTATATAGGGTGCAACACCCTAAAAATTAGGGTTTTCTCCACCAGCCGCCAGCACATCGTGTAATGGCATAAACACGTCGTGTTGACTTTAATGGAAGCTGCGTTCTTCAAATCTAGACACGTTGTGTTGGTTCCTCCAACACGGCGCGTCCAACCCTCGAAAGGGGACTTATTCCCAACAATTATTCCTCAAGATTTCGAGTGTTACATTAACAGTCTAAGCTTGTGTGAAATAAATAAATTCAAAATTAGCCGACGAATTCTAAATGGAAGTTGTAGATCCCGTCGATCGCTATGCATGGATATAAAAAGCGTCAAAAATAGAGCTCATATGAAGAAGTTATGTAATTTTAAAGTTTGAAATTTGTCACACGCGTCTGTGCCCCGCACACGACCTTCTAGAAGTCGCCGCATAGCACTAGCTGAATTCCAACACGTGGCACCACACCCGGGAAAGCACATCGATCCTTTGCACGACGCACATGGTCGCTGATCAACCTATAAATAAAGGTCTTGAGTTCCTTCTTCCCCACATATCTCCAAATCAACTCTCTCTCCCTCTCTCTCTCTCTCTCTCGATTACTCCCGTTTTGGTCTGAATCTTTCTTAGAGTTTAGGGTATTTTGTCAAGTTTAAAAGTCCCTAGGAGCTCGATATCTAGTACCTATCAACCTGAAGTTCTGCAAGTGTAATTTTCAGACTTTTTTTTTCCAATGAATCGTTGTATGTTAAATTACACTCTTTTTTTATTCTAGTGTAATTTATGTTTAAAATTCATAGTCCTTGTTATAAGATTCATCAATAGTTCCAATTTCACATTACTGATTGATCTACTTACGGGGATAATGTTTAGGCAGGATTTAGTGATGTGTTTAAAGTGGGATTTCCAAACAGTATACTATGTATACCAAACAGACCCTACCTCTGATACGATCCAACCTTCAGTAGACTTTGGAATTAATGATAAATATAGGCTATCTTTATTCATAAATAATGTTAGCCTAAGACTTAGTGTTGATTGAACCTAGGTCACATCAAAGGAAAAGCCAAGTGCTAAAGCGAACTGTTGTCCGAGTTTCGAGTCATCACTAGCAAGTGAGTTCATAGTTACTTTCATCCTACACATATATATTAAGTATTTAAGATAATTACATGTTATGTGTGCCTATTATCTATGTTTCTTGTTATCTATGCTAGTTGAACGATTTTTATACATGCTTTACTTGATTTAAACTGTATAAGTATTTTTATTACCTATAAATACATTGGGTAAAGATGGGTAGATGTAAGATGATATATATGAGAGATGAAAGATGATGAGAGAGCATGACTTAAAGATGATCTAGTCATCTAGTGGAGTATAGATGACGACCACAGACTATTCTAGACAGTTCAGTGGAACGCTAGCAGACTCACAACATGTATGTGTGTTTGAACAAAGTGTTCACCAGGTGTACTACATCTCCCCATGGTTGCCTTATTGACATATATTGCTAAGGCATCCTATGAGCAGTATTGTCTATCCCGAAGATGATTCCTTAGGATAGATCCTCTAAATTAGATGCTTTAGGGACAGAAAGTGAAGACAACGAGAAAGGGTAATCGGGTTGAATGTTTTGATGAAAATATATAATTTAATTATTGTGGGTTGAAAACTTTATGTGCTCACCAAGCCTGCAAGCCTGACCCACTCAGTTTCTTGTATTACAATAGTAGTGGCACGAGAGCATAAGTGTGATGTTATGATGAACGATTTATAGATGCTTATAGGCCAGTAGTTTAGATAAACTAGTGTAAGACCTGCATTATTTTCGTTTATGCTTATGTATTGTATTGTCAATGACATCCCAACATTTTCAATATAAGTAATATACATTTCTTCGGAAATGTTTTGATATTATTATTATCATTTTTAGGAAAAAAATTTCGCAGTATTATTCTTTAAAAATGATAATTTGATTTTAAATAAACATAAATAAATCAGTCTTTTCTGACTGTGAAACTAGGGATGTCACACTCCCTATTAAAATTATCCAACCCATTGTGCAAAATTGGTTCCATTGTTTCCAAATAAATGTGTGATGGAACATAAGGTATATGTTACTATCCAAATCATTCTCCATGGGATCAGTGGGTGTAGGATCATTATCCAAATCTTTGTCTAACTCCACAACATGTTCATTGTCCAACTCCACAACAAGGTCATTGGCCAAATCATTGTCTAACTCATTCTCCAAGGTATCAGAAAGTGCAGGGTTGTTATCTAAATCGTCAAAAGGTCTTTGAAAGTAATATTAAAGCATATTACCTTCTGAAACATACCCTAGTTCTCCTATCATTTCATCAATGTCATGAATGGAGAAGGTATCCATGTATCGTAAATAAAAAATTACTTCACATGGACATACTTCCTTGCTAGAAAGTTTGTGAATTCACCACCATGGTGTAATTGAATTGAAAAGATAATGAGATGTCTAGTTTTTGAGGTTTAGATTTCACTTTAACTTTGATTTTAAACTTTTACAATCAATAACAAGCAACTAAAAGTTGATGAAACATACCATATCCTTCACCATCACCAATTTTTGTCATTTGAGAATGAATGTGTCATGTTACCATTGTAGTTTGTCGACCTTCAAGCCGTTGCACTTAGGATTTTCACGCTAAGATAGTCGTATTTGTGTGTGTGATTGGTATACGACTATGTGTAATGGAGAGAAGGACCTGGCAATAACTTAACTCTCCGATTTCTTAAAACGGTGGTAGTATTTCATGAAAGTGAAAAGACGAAAATACCTCTAACATGCGAGGCACATTGGGGATTTTAACTCTGAAATCAAATGGAAAGTTAAATTGGAAACTAGACGTGTTACAAATTCAAACCTTGAGAATTGATTGGATTAAGAAAAGAATTAGAGACTAGACAATCATGTATTCCCGAACTATATGGACCAGTCTTGTAATTCGTCATTGATTTTAATATCAAAATGAAAACAAAATATATAATAAATAAAAATATCAATAAATATAAAACAATCAATTTATTTCGACTCAAATAGTAAAATCGAAATAAAATAAAACCATAAAAATTACCATAGTAAAATAAAACATAGAAAAATCAAACTAAAGTACTATAGTATAGAAATGATTTAAATGTAATTTACTCTATTTATTATTTCTACTGTAGTCCCACGGACCATTCTGTTCTTTCTTTCTCTCTTTCTAAAATGCTCACACCAAACCAACACCGTCAACAAACACATCGTCTTCACATATTTCATGTATTCCTCGTCACTCATCTCTAGCTTCATCACACATTCTGTTTATCTCTTTCGTTAGGTTAAACTTCAACCTACCTACAATAAACCTTCTCTAATCCATGCCAGTCAACTCTACACTCCACACAATAGGTGAATTCAACGTCTCATGCTCTGCATTTCCGATTCTCGTTTCTTAAACTGATGCAGTATGTATCTACCTTCTTAACTTAACTTAAGTCTAACTTTCATCTTCTTCATCGTAATCGAAATCGCAAACTGCATGTTATTGGAAAACGTGCTTCCGTAAAGGTAATCGAATATAATTAGTATTTCCTAATTGATCGAGTTTTCCCCAAATTGTTACTGAAAATTGCGCCTCATTTCGGTCCAATCGATTCTCTTTGACTCGGTATTCATTTCAGGTTTTCAGTAGACAGTAGTATGATAGGTCTTGGTGGTTGATTTCAAGAGATTGTGGGTCCGATGAATATTAATTACGATTGTGATAGAGATAGTGGCTCAGTATTATGTCAGCTGGTGCCATTCTGTAATAACTACGTCTACGATCATCGTATACATTGTGCAATCATATTATTACCTTATATGAGTGCTAAATCTGAACATTGCTTAACCATATATCCTATTTTGAGGAAATTCTTATTTTGGATGGATGCAGGATTGTGATTCTTATTATATACTACTGTTGTTGCTTTATCAAGCTCCCTCCATGGAAGATTACATGCTCATTAAAAGCCATCTTTCATTGGATTTGGATGATCAACTGATGAATTCCCAAACCTTTGTCATGAAAATGGTGGAAAATGTAGAAGATCCTTATTCTGTGTGCATTGAAAAAGATGTGGATATCGAGAAGGGGAAGTCAGAGACACCTGGAATCAATCAAGAAACTGTTGGTGACTTAAAGAATGAGGAAGGACAGATGGTGAGTCAACAAAATTATATAATATGAATATTCATACTGTTTGTTCAATTTGGTGTATATAAGCATTAATTATCTCCATCTCCATGCAGTTGCTGATGAATCACAACCTGATCTTACCCAAGTTCTCTATTCGAGGTACCTCACCATATTAATTTATATCCATTTTTTAAGTTACCAAATTAGAATTCATGGATCATAAATGGTGGATTTTAGTCTGTTTTATGATTATGGGCTTAATTCATTTGATTCCTTGATGTAGAGGCACCCAGAATGAGGAAATACAAGCGTTCTTCTTCCTTCAATTCAAGAAAAGTCCTTCTTCTGTTCTCAGTATTGTAAGTTGATAATCTACATATTATGCTATTATTTCAACATTCTGTTTATAACTAATAAGACTATAAATCAACAAATGAAAAATGAGAATTTTGTAGCCTTAACATTTTTGTTTTTGTATTTTTCAGGTCAAGCTTGGGAACTATTATACTTATATATCTGACACTGAGAGTTAAACAAATTGGTGATTGGTGATGCCTCTATCCATTCCATATATAAAAACTTAAACTTACTTTATATTCATTCACTTAGAGAATGTTAGTTTAGGGTTGTGTTTTTTCATCTGCTAGGATAGTTTTTGAATGTTTTGAAGCATCTTGTGCTTTCAGATGTAGATAACTTGAGGATAGTGTCATGTATGTATAAATCTAATTAATATAAATGTTGTTTTTGTGTTAAAAATAGTTGTTTTTGAAAAACTATGTGATAGAATGTTTTTTTCTAATGTAAACGGATTTGTATCAAGAAAATATGACCAATGTGTTTCATTAACAAGATTAATGAAAGTGATTTAAAAGGTAAAGATATATGGCTTCTGAAAGTTGAAAAGCAAAGTTATAAATTCACGATAAGAATATAAATGACAACACAATGATTCTAAATGAGTAAGTGATCAGAAAAGGAAAAAGGGATGTAAAAGTAAGCTTGAAACTTCAGCAACACAATTGTTGTCAAGCATTACCAGAGGCAAAAAAAAATAATAATAATAATAAATTATGATGGGTGGGGATTGTTTTTTTAAAATTATTATAGTTTTGGAGGCAATACACATAAAGGACATTCAAGTATGTTAAAACGTATCAATAATGTTTATTCAACTATGAAAATTTCAAATAATGTCGGCTGACTTGACTATGGTATCATTTATATCAGATTCCTCACAAAATAACAAAAGTGCCCTAACTAGAATTTTGTTTATGGTCGAAACGTAAAATTGTAAATTTTGATGGCCAAAAGTTAAAATAACATGTTAATAAAAAAACCTCAACAGAGACAAAGTGGAAGGAAGAGAGAGAAGTTCTCTCGCTCTTCCTTCTCTCCTAGATCTAGCAAAAAATGAGGACGAAAACCCGACACATAATTAGTAGGTTAGGGTCAGAGATTTTGACACATTTATGTAAACGGGTTGACACGACATGCGGTGGCGGACGCAGACTGTTTTAGTAGGGGTGTCTCTCGTACTTCAAGCGGGTGCACCTAATAGAAAAAACCAAAAAAAAAAAAAATTTACACTGCATGCCGGAAATTGAGCAGTGGCCCAGGACCCCAAAGGCCCTACATAGGTCCGCCACTGACGACACAACACGATAATTAAACAGGTAGGGTTAGAGTCAAGACTTTCAATTCAAAGATGACTCGAATATGACCCGTTTAATTATATATTATTTATTAGAAATTTCAGTTTTTTATAAATATATTATATATTATAGACTTGTAGTGGGTCAAACTCAAGAATTAGAAATAATATTTAAATTTTCAAAGTTACTTAATTTACTCATCCTCACCACTTATCCTCTTTGCTCCCCCAACTTCAACTCTTTTCATTTTGCCTTTTAAACTTACTAAAGTTTTTTTCATTCCATCTCCTAACTCCAATGTTTCACTTTTTCATTTTTACATCCATAACTCATGCTTTCCAACATTTAAAATGTTTCAAGCAGACATGACACAACATATTTACAAGGTCTAGACCTTAACTCGAAACCCGACACGAAAATAAATGGGTTGACACGACACGACACGATAATTAAATGAGTCGGGTTATGGGCAACCCCTTTCAACCTGTTTAATGTCTTGACATGACACGAACCCGACACGACACGTCATGTTTGTCAGGTCTATTCCCCCCCCCCCCCCCCCCTCCCCTTTTTTTTGCCTTCTTCCAAGTTACTAGTAGCTTAAAGCTACACAAATAACACTATTTCTTAAAGTTTGTGAGTTGATATTTGGTTGATGTGGCTAGTTCTTACATGTGGTAAGTTGGAGATGCATTATGTGTAGCCTTAAGACTAAAGGGAGTGGGCATGGTTTGCCACAATGACAATGGAGACCGCAAGATGACAGTGGAGAACATCGTCACCATCTTGCGGTCTCCACTACGGTTTGGCCACATGCACAAGTATGGTAAAATTGACATAAAGGCCATGTGACGTCTATGTCGCATATGAGAAAGTGTGGTTCTTGTAGCACCACTCCCTCCAGCCTTATAGAGGAATGATGTTCATCATGCCACATAAGCCATAAGATTATTACTCCACACCCATATTGTATAGTCTTACATGCCGGTGGAAGTTCTTATAATGAAATCTACTCTGGCGGCGTAAGTACTCAATATGAGTGGTTATAATTGTGATTTCTAATTTACGTGTAAGGGTTCGTTTGATAGTTGCTAATTGGGTTAGAAGCTGACTGAGTTAGAAGTTCTAACTGATTTAACTTCTGACTGAAACTTGTTGTTTGATTTTGCATGTGACTGACTGTGCAAATGACTATATTGCCCTCAAACAACATTTTTATAATATATATATATTTTTATATAATTTACCATTTAGTTTATAACATTACATCATGAATATATACAAAGAATTTAAGTGAAAAAAAATTCATTATCACTTCAAAATAGCAACAAAGAATGTATGTGTGCTTGCCATATGGAGTTGTGATATTTGCTTTCAGCTTTTTGTGGTATTAAGATTGTGTTTTCAGTTTGATCTTCTAACTAAATTTGCATTATTGTTTTTGTCATCTTGCCATTTTGTATCTATGTTGATCTTCTAACTAAATTTGCATTATTGTTTTTGTCATCTTGCCTTTTTGTATCTATGCACGTTTTTTCTTTCTTCCAATTATAAAATCTTCTAATGAAACCAATAAACATAAGCCTGAATGTCTACCTTTTTACATAAACTCATATATTCTAAAAAGTTCAAAAAATTGTTGATATGAAGAGTTTAACTCATTACCTCCAAAAAAATATCAATATCAAAAGGTTTAATAAAAACAAAATTCTCAAGAAATTTTTTTTTGAACAATCGGAGTAAATCCATAAGAAATTGAAGTAATTCGATTCAGCAATGGAGTGTTGAACGCAGCTAAATATTGAAATCACGAAAGAGATCATCAAAATCAAAATCAATCGCTAAATATTGAAATCACGAAACCAAATCATCAAAATCAAAATCTAATTCATTGACGAAGACAAATCATTAGGTGGACGGATTCTTCGTCCATTTTTTTAATGATTGGCCACGAGCTGTTCAAGAACAAATCATAACCTAGACGAATTCAGTCACATTAGATGCACCTTTTGACTTCTCTTTGAAATTGTCAGCTGGAAACGATGAAACGGACCACATGGAGAAGAAATCAATGGGGAACGAGAGCATGTCCATTGAAGAAAATGATGGTGGTTGAATAGAGCGAGAACAAATTGGAGCAAGAAATCGAGCAAAAGTGATAGGCGATAGCAATCTATTCAGTGGAGGCATGCCAAAATAATAGGGCAAAATGGGAATCTTTTTTTTTTCCCGTCCATCAATTGGAAAGCAAGGACCGAATTTGATGAATTTATTCCTCATTCTCTACTTGATATCAAACATACCAATTGATTTTTTGGACTAAAATTGGTGTTGTCTGCTTTTTTTTCTTTTTCCCTCGAGTATTGTCAACATAACTTTGATATATATCTAAATGATATTTTTCAAAACATAACGACACTTAAACGGAAAAATGTCATTTTCCAAACTTTTTACATCAAATCTTTTTGAATGACATTTGTGAGGCCTCTAGCAAGTCAAATCGAATAGCACTTAAATACAAAAATAAATGAAACCCACTCTAGAGTATAGACAACACACGACATAATGTTTAGCCAAAAAAACCACTCCATCTTACAACACATTTCCAACTTAAAAACAAACTGTACATGTCCATTCATTTCCCCCATTAAACATTTTTCCAAAACTTTCTCCTAATCACCTCCCAAATACCACCACTATTGCTGCTGCCAGCTGTACGGCTGGCTGCGGTTACCCCCTACATTAGGACCTCTACCCCCACCACCACCACCACCCGCCCCAGACCCACCACCATACGGAACATTCTGCGTATAATTCGGTGGCGCATAACCACCCGAAGAACCCCTGGGCCCACTGACACCCGGTGCACGAGGCTGCGGAGGATACGGCCCACCACTAAACCCAACACCACCTTGACCCGCTGACCGATCCGGATAATACCCGCCACCACCCACGGTCGGGTTAGGGTTTCCACCTGGCGGGTAGCGGTTGGGCCCAGCTGCACGAGGCTTTCCATATTGATGGTGGCTAGGTCCACCTGCGGTCAATGGAGGTTGACCCGTGTTGTTTCCCATCGGGTGGTTGTTATGCCCGCCCGCCCAGTGTTGGGGTTGGGGTTGACCGGATTGTTGGACAGGTGGCAATCGCGTGTGCTGCTGTGGGTGTTGTACTTTCTGTCTTTTTGCCATTTCTTCGTTTTGTCTCTGTTGCTGTCTTTTCTTTTTTGTTTGGAATTCGTGCGAGGATTCATACTTTGGCAGACTGATCATAATATCAACAGCACAAACACACATCACATGATGTCACTTATATGTAAAAGACGAAAATAGCCCTGGTCGACAATACATGGTACATACCTTTTTGGGTCACAAGGCAATGGATCAGTCCAGAAATATTCAGCATCCAATGCATCTTTTGCAGAAATCCTCTAACAAATTAAAAAAAAAAAAAAAAATTATATAAAAATTAGAGTTTGTGGTGGAAATGGAAATTGGAAGAAAGTGTACTTGTGATGGATCGAGAGTCAACATCTTCTCTAGTAACTCAAGGGCATTACGGTCAAAGCTGTGGATGAAAATTGAAAAGAAAGCAGAATAAATTTGGAGTTATTGTTTAATTAAAAATAAAAAGAATAAGGAGAGAGCTCAACTGTCTGAAAACATCCCTGACTCGCCTCTTCATCTGCCTGCTTGGTTTAAACTTGCTGTACCAAGGGGTTCTTGAAACTCCAGGCCAGTTTATCTCATCAGGGGACCCACAAAGTTCATATATCTTGTTCAATTGTTCAGGCTGCAATATATTTATATATTTTAACAACAAAAAAAATAAAAATAAAAAGAAATAATGATTAAAAGTAACCTCGTTTTTGCCAGTTAAGATTGGTTTTCCATGCAGAAGTTCAGCAAAGATACAACCAACTGACCACATATCAACTGATGGACCATATCTTGTAGCTCCAAGTAACAATTCAGGAGGTCTGCTCAAATTCAAATAATTTATAAAATATAACAACCTGCAGATTATATATAATATATAATTTAAGCACGTGAGTTACCTATACCACAAAGTAATAACACGGTTTGTGAGGTTTCCTTTATGATCTGTAGAGTATGAACGAGCTAACCCAAAATCAGCAAGCTTTAAGTTCCCCTCATTATCAATCAGAAGATTAGAACCTGCATAAATGCTTATTAATATTTATCGACACTAGACTCTATAGAATCCATAATTAAAGAATTTATTCTGGAAATAACCTTTTATATCTCTATGAAGTACTTGATTCACATGACAATAGTGAAGCCCTGTGAGCAGTTGTCTCATATAACACTGCAACAAAATACTCTCTCACCATTCAGTAAAACTTTTTTTTTTTTTTTTTTTTTTGTTTTTTTGACACATCACAACAGCTCAAAAACTCCTATAAATAAATTATAGATATATTAATTACCTTGATCTGGGGGATTGTGAATCTAAGTCCAGGGCGATCAGAAAGTCCTGTTAAATCATGATCCATGTATTCAAAAACCATGTATATACTACCCTTGTACTTGTGTCCACCTGTCATTTTCAACAAATTTAGCATACATAACAATTAACAATTTAACATCAACACAAAACTAAGAAAGATATATAATGAAATACAAAAAATGAAGAGAATCAATCACCTGATTTCCCATGTTCATCCACCTCTGGACCTTTAAACACAACAGATATATTGAAAATAATAAGTCAATGGTCATTTGGTCAAAGTATTTGTGAATGAAAAAAAAAATGGAAGTTAAGTACCTGATGAAGTCACAATCTCTTTTAGCTTGATGACATTTTCATGCTGTAGCTTTTTTAAAATTTTAATTTCACGAATTGCAGTGATGGGGAACTGTGGAAAGAAGGGAATAAATAATGAAAAGAAAATTAAAAGAGTAATAATTGTTTTACAAGAAGTGATATCTCATATCTAAGGACTTTTACATAAAAATGGATGGAAATAATGAAAGAAAATATACCCCTTCTTTTTCATTGTCCATACGTATCTTCTTCAATGCAACAATTTCACCTGTTTTTATTTCTCTGGCCATGTATACTTGACTGATAGTAAAATGGAAAAGAAAAATGATAATAATAAGTGAAAAGTATAAACTAAGCCTTAGATCAATATATTTATTAACTGGCGAATTAAGATAAGAAAACATAAGGTAACAGATAATAGAAGGAAAAGATGATAGGAAAATAACTTATAATCTCTTCTTTCAAATATTCATTAAAAAGGCAAAACACCCAGATTTGAAGAAAATCAGGATCCCTTTAAGGCTCTGAAACACTTAGATGCATATTTAATTGGATAAACTATCTTTATTCAAATCATTTAAGAAAGCAAAGAAACTGATTATTATAAAAAACCAAGACACCTTAATTTTTCTAGATTGGCACTTCCAGCACCTAACAAAAGAAACTTTCATTGGCAATGGCATCACAAATGAAAAGGGGAATCATTCAATCTTCCCTTAAAAAGAGCATACAAATATGGAATACACATTTTCTCAAAAACAGTTCCCAAATGACCATTTTTTGTATTTGGATCTATTTTAGGTCTCAAAAAGAATCTGATTCCTACAAATAACTTAAAGAACCCAACTCATTCCCATGTATTTTATTAGTAGTAAGATTCTTAGGGTCAGCATTCCACCATCAACCACTAAATATAGCTACATGTATGCTTCTTTCTAGCCAAAATCGGTGATATACTGCTAATGTGTTGTGCTTTTAATGTTGTTACAGCTCTATGATTATCCGGTGTTTTTGCACAATCTTAAATATGTAGATCTAAATGAAATGAAACAGATAACCTTATATTACTATAAATTTATAAAAGCTCCAAATTGATACATTTATGGTAATGATGCAATTTCAGCAGTCATGTAGATCTTGTTACATCATCTTAATAACTAACCAACAGTTTGCACAAAGTCATCAAGCGTATATACATATATGTATTTTCTTATCTTCCAGTAAAGAAGTTGCAGTTTAATTTGGATGTCAATCTACTCTCTCAAAATGCAGTACTGAAATCAATTTTGTCGCATAGCATCATCAACAATTATTCTATTCTATTCTTTGTTTGTGCGATCTGGTAAATGTACTTTGCATCTTTTCCTTTGGGAATGTCAAATCCACATCGATAATCAAGTTCAAATTAAGCTCTTCACATGTATCCTTTTCCCGAATAAAAAGGGTATACACATAACTATCAAGTTAAATTAAGCAGCAAATACTTCAACACGAGAAATAACTACGCACAATCGGTAAATCGGAACCCTATGTACACAAATAATAGCCTAAAGATAAAAAGATGCATTAATTCAATAGGGGAAAAACGATAGTATCACAAAAGAAGAGAATGCTGTGATTAGGGCAAGAAAATTTCACCCGTAAGTTCCTTCACCAATTTGTTCAAGCTTTTCGAAACACTCTACGCTTCGAGAACCCCATGATGGCGATTCTTCCAGATTAAGCTGACCATATGCCGCACCAGCCATGTCTCCCCTTTCTCTCGTTACAGGAGGAACGATTTTGTAGAAACGGCAGCCTGATGATTTGTGAATTCTTTTATACGTAATCAGTAGTGCGCATTTATATGTAGCAAATGTCCAATCTAGGTCAACCTCAAATAATAATATTTTATGCCTAAAATTGATAAAATCAGTTAAATATATGTAATGGTATTTTATTTTTATGTAGTCTATTTAATTACATGGTTTAAGCTCGTTACATGACACTCACCTACTTCGTCCCATTTATGTCTATCCAGTCTTTCTATCTATATATTTTATATGTCATTTGCTCTCACCTTACCAATCTACATAAGCTCACACAACATACCGGTGCATCTTTCTCATGTGCCTATCACAACATTACCGATGTAAATTGGTCTGGAACCGAAAGAATCTAAAATTGATTAAGGCGTGAACGGGGAACCGAGAACCGGACCGAATATCACTAATCATTTACAACCGGTTTCAGTTCAGTTCTACTAGGAAATATGTTGTCTAAGAAGGTGTTCGGTACTAAAAATGATGAATTGGAGGGACAGACTGAATACCACTAATCGGTTCCAACCGGTTCCAGTTTGGTTTTTCGATTAAAAAGCTCATACATACACAACATCATGACTTATGTTGTCTTGATCAATCCCAATAAAATTATCATCACGTGTCATGATGTATTTGATGAGTCGTTCCTACCTTTGGGGTCTGTAGCAACCATTGTCTTATGATTTTCTTGATTTTTTGATGAGTCAATCCTAGCCTTTTGATCTGAGACTATACCTCAACCCCAATCTCATGATTTTTTTGATGATTTCACATACTCGGCACATGTATGTTGGATTTGGATTAAGTTAAATAAACATTGTATATCGGACTTAATTGTAAGAAAATAATATTTAGAAGCTTAAATTAAGGTTTCCAAGTTGGAAATGTCAATAAATATCATTTTGAAATAAAATGTAAGCTAGAGGCACTACTAAAACTGTTAACTTTGTAAAACTTAGCATTTAACCAAAATTTAACCTAACTAACCTCTTTGAAGACCTTGTTAGAAACATTTCTAAGAAGGGTTAGATATGTAAAAATATGATATGAAGAGACTAGTCAATTAAAATCAAATGTAGGTCGAAGTGAGAAATAGGAAAGTTGAGGGTGTTAATTATCAAGTGCTTAAGAGTTCAAAAGCTAGTCATCATCTTCTCTTCACCATTAGAGCTTCAAAACAAGAAAAAAGAAAGAAAGATAATCCATTGTGATTTCAAACTTTTGAGAAAGACTGAAGCCGTGGTGCTAGACTTGAGTTTGAGGCATTGGAAATGTATAATCCCATCTTCAACCTCTTCATACTTTGAGATAAGATTCGGAGGAAACTCCAAATCTGAAAATCAATCATGTTCGCATTGTTAGATTGAGGTTTCAAGTTAGTTTTTGAGTATTACGTTGCTAATCTTACTTCATTTCTCTTACTCTTAAATTGATTTTGAGCACAAATGAGTTTTTTAAGCTTCAAAGCTACATCAATGGTGGAGTTGACTTTTAAACGTGTTTACATGAAATTAATGATGATTTTTAACTCGGCTTCGATTTTCTAAACTCCATTTGAGCTTTAGAATCCATCAATGGTTGATAATTACACCTACCAAAACAAGAAGCATGCAATCCAAAGTATGCTGCAATTATTTACATGTTAGATAATATCTCCATAAGATTACATAACAAAAAAATCAAAATTGCTATTTTAAACGGCTATGATCTAATTCTTAACGCTCTTTGAAGTAATATCCAGACGTCTATAACCATAGCAATAATTCAATACCAAAGTTTCCAATAGAGGACTACCAGATAATATGTTTTCAATCAAATCTTCATCAATGTGCCCCCAAGAAATACATAATCTCCTAAGATTTGCCCAACTAATTGCCCCGCTTGGATTCAGTTTGCAGCTGTCTAATCTCAGCTTAGTTAAACATGAACTGATGAAAAGATTTTCATCCAACAGAACTTCAATTAAGGATTCCTTATTCCAAAACCTCAAATCAAGCTATTCAACGTCCCGACTTAAAGCATAACGAATCCAATTGTTGACTAGTGATTTAAATCGAATATCATAACTGCTACACACTTGAAATTTCTGTAGCTTCAATTGGCGACATTGAGTTAGGGTTTTATCAACGAATGAAACGAAATCGGACCTTGAGTTGGGGTTTCGGGGGGATTCAGTAAAGATATCATAATAATCAGTATTTGTAAAAATGAGGGTAGGAACCGAAGTCCAAAGATGTTCCCATCGTTTCGAGAGTGTACCTGTTCTAATTGCGTCTTTTGTGGAGGGTAAACGACAGAGGATTTCATGAAGCAAATAATCAGGCAACACACTGATTCGATCGTCTCCCCCCTCCTCAACGATTTCTTCAAGCTTTAGCCGTTTTGGGGAAATTTTAGGTTGATATTGTCCTTCTTCCGCCATTTCTATGGCGGCAAACAGTACAGAGCTGAGAGCTCTCGTCGCTTTCCCCTGAGAAACTTGAAACAGTACAAAAGTTGAATATGA
Organism: Lactuca serriola; assembly: GCF_051521515.1. Lineage (NCBI taxonomy): Eukaryota > Viridiplantae > Streptophyta > Magnoliopsida > Asterales > Asteraceae > Lactuca > Lactuca serriola. Next base: position 54,128,068 of record NC_136416.1, read on the forward strand.
GTCTCTAGACGAATTAGACTAAAGGGGTGGTAAGATGCTTACCACCTCAGAATGCCACATCATATTTTAAGCCACGTTAGCATCCAAAGTGTAAAAAAGTGGGGTTGTAGTTTGTTAATTTAATGGGTTTTGTTTTAGAAAAGAAATTAAAAAAAAAACAAGGAAAAACTTGAATTAACCAATAAGAACACACTATTTATGTTTCTCTCTCCTCTCTCTTCTCGTTAAGCTCATGACAAGCCTTTCTTAGCCAGGCCGATAACATTTTGATAGGGGTGGTGTTAGCACCTCTAGTACTTCCTTGGCGAGCCTCATAGCATGCCCACTCCCACCAGCCTTAGAAGTTTTCTATTTTCTTTCTCAACCTTTGTGCTGAAGGCCAATGGACCCAGGGCGTCCCGAATAGACTGAAGGCCAGTGGGGAATACCAGTCATGCCGAAGGCCTGAAGAACGTTCCAGATAGACTGAAGGCTCGGTGTTGCGCACCGGTCATGTTGTAGGTTCTGTGAGCGTACCAGGTAGATTGTAGGCTGGTGGGGAGTTCCAGTCAGACTGAAGGATCTGTATGCATGTTGTTTATTATTATTATTCGGGTTGATATTTTAGGGTAACTAACTAAGCTTTAGGCTTACAGTTTTGGGTTATGTTTCAGGTACCTCAGATGACCGCGGGAAGGCAAAAGACGTGATCGTGCACCTCCTCATGTTTTGCTTTATGATTTTGGGATAACTCTGATAATAAACATGTGTTGAAAACTATTTTGTAAACAATGGTGGAAACATTCGGGGGCGTAGGACGTCATGCTCAGTATCACAACAAATGTAAAATAGTAAAACAAGCAACAACATCTATTGCATTAATAATATAGTTAATACATGTGTGTTCATTGTACAGTTGTATGACACTAAAAGTACAACAAAATAAAAGACGAGTCTTGAACATGCTTCGTCTTCTCGAAACCTGTGCTAGCATACCTATCTACTGATTCCCTAAGAATACAAGTTATTTTGAAAAAGAGTATCAACATTTAAGTTGGTGAGTTCATAAGTATTTAGTGTCAAATGTTTGTAGTTGTTTCATGAAAATGTTTGTATTTGATCTATGAAAGTGTTAGTTTATGTTCTCCAGAAAATCCTATATTTTCTATAATAAATGAAAAATAGTCTTAAATCCTAAGACTCAAATGTTTGTATGTTTTGTTCTTTGTAACAGTGTAAATGTATGTTTGCTCTCTGTAATTATATAAGGTATGTTTTCCCTAAAAGTAGACCATCTTTACTAGAAAAATAGAATGCTTGTTCATGTATGAACCTTTTTGTGTGTAGATAATGGAAAATAATAACTTGTAGTAGTATTGTTTAAAATAGCACCACTGAAGTAAGTTTGTTTTGTAAACTGACTGTAAGATTACTAATCAGTTGAAGTTATATATATTACTCGTAAATAGGTCGGGATTTTCTCCCCGTGAGTTATCATAACCATACTAACCCTGTCTGCCTGATAACGACGTTTTTGAGGCGTCAAAACCGGTAACAACATTTGTCATCCCAGGTCTGTCGACCTGACTGTAGCTAACAGTCGGGATGTGGTATTGTCAGTCCCAACATAGATCTATACACAATTGTCATCGCTATCCCTACAAGAGACTCTGGTTATAAGCTCGAGACTTTTGCCCATACTTAGATAAGTACACAAGAATGACTCACAAATTGTTTGTTCGCATTACGAGTAATAACTGAGAATCCTTTTTGTTTATAACTTAACCTTGTGAAAATAGTTTTCGTTGTCCCTTAACTATATTCGTTATAAATTGTAAGTCTGTTTTCGTTTTGTTATGAAAACTATTGTGTTCTAACATGTTTGTAAATTGTTTGTAGTTGTAATGTTTCTCTGATCTAGAAAATAGTATGATTTGATTCCCTAAACTATACATATTATAGTTTACTAGTATGTTTGTCTGTACTGTAAATGATTTGAAGAAAATACTCATTTGCCCAATGTATGCAACTGAGTTAAGTATGTACTTTGAAAATGGGGTTTAATATTCATGTATATATTTAGCAAGTATAACTATGATTTAGCTGACAGTCGGACTAATGATCTTACCCTAAGCCCACAACCAAACAATGAACAAGAGTCAAGGTATTTAGCAATAGTCCTAAGTCCGTTAAAGCATACTTATACATAAATATATAAATGAATACGATTTTGATAATAAACAACAATCTAAAATAGTTTAAAAAAGTTTTTGAAATGATTTTAACAACTTATAAAAGCATAAGAAATCCTTTGTTTGTTTGTTTTCACATGTAAATGTTAACACTATATAAATTGTGTTCTACTTGTATTCCCCCTTAAAAGCATTTAAAAGGGTAAATTGTAAGGGTATGAACTCACCTTATGTGAGTGATTCGTTTGAAGGTACGATATAGGATATTATTTCCACGAGTGAAATCTCGTAGCAAAACCGAGTCCTAATTAGTATTTTATGTAATATATATATATATATATATATATACAATTAGTGTATATAAACGTAAGAATGATAAGGAATTGGACTAATTTGTAAGTTTAACTTACAAATAAGAGTGTTAGAAGCAAAATGGAAGGCTGCTGGGAGTTTACGACCAGCCTGGGGGTTCACGACCCAAGAAGATCTTGGTGTTCTTGAGTTTGCGATTGAGTGTTCTTGAAGGAATAGGGTTTACGACCCAATGATCTTGATGAATGAAGAACACTTGAATATCTTAAGCAAGATCCTAAGAAGATTCAAAGGATGAAGGATGATAGTTAAGAGAGAATGAGGGTTTTTGGTTGGTGTTCTTGAGAGTGGGAGGGTGTATTTTCGGCTGGAATTGAAAAAGTGAGGAGTGATTTTGGTTGAACTCTTATATATACACAATAGTTTTCGGCTGTAAACACTTCTCGAGGAGATAAGATCCGAGGGTTTGCGGCTGCGAACCTCGTTTGTGGCTTATACGAGGGTTTGCGGCTGCAAGGGGGTTTACGGTTCGGACAAGGTTCTCGACTTCATGCAATTCCTTCCTAATTCAAGCAACACTTCTAATTTAAAGGTTTTAAACCAAATCTAGAATTTAAATCTACTTGACTAAAATAGATCAAGATAAGAAGTTTGACTTTAGTTTGACTCTTACAATAATGAAAATAACGGGTTGCCACAGATACCCCCCATTCCACACACACACACACACACATAGAGACGACAAAAAACTTGTACCCAATGGGTACCCAATACCATAACCCTAATTGACCGGGTAAATCCCCGAGTTGACCAGGGACGGGGACGGGGATGGGTATTACCCGAATGCAAAAGCGGGGATATGGATGAGGATGGTTCTACTTGTCAGGTATCCATACCAGTACTCGAAACTGGCCCCAATGAGTACCTCTCTCTCTCTCTCTATATATATATATATATATATATATATATATAGTTATAGTTATAGTTATTTATGTTTTTATTTTTTATCAATTCATAAATCAAAATGCATAAGCGAAATCTTAGTAGACAAAATAAGGTTTTTAACAATCAAACATGTAATTTTTTGAAGACTTTTTTTTTTCAAAAAAAAATGGTTTAATTTGTAAACTTGAATGTTATTGTTTGAATATTATTGTTTGTGTTTGAAGACATTGTAATTACAATGCTTTATATTATTTCTATTGGGTTTTGTTTTCTTGGTTAATATATAATTGAGTTATTTTTCATAAAAATTCAAAACTTTGTAGTGGTGAAAAATCTTCGATTACACATTGAGGATCCCCGTTCCCCATTGGAGATAGGGATGGGGATAGATTTTTAATCCCCGATGGGGATGAGGATGATGATTCGGGTATGGGGATGGGGAACATGAAACCTGGTATACTCATACCCGTTGCCATCCCTACACACACACACACACACTCTCTCTCTCTCTCTCTCTCTTTCTCTCTCTCTCTCTCTCTCTCTCTCTCTCTTTCTCTCTCTTTCTTGTTTGACCGACTTTTTTAGTTTTATTTATTTATTTTTATTTTGCAATCGATTGTAATAAAAAAAATCATTTTTCATTTTTTTGATTGTTTACACCTAACAGCCAGAACATTATATATATATATATATATATATATATATATATATATATATATATATATATATATATATATATATATATATATATATATAGGAGTATGATCAAATGAGAACACCAAAAATGTTGAGAACGCGAGAACAAAGTATATTTATTTGTGATTCCATGTATTCATTTATGGAGAAATGATAAATTTTTATGCCTTTAATTTCAATTGAAGAGAAAAAGCATATTCATGTTGATTGTGCGTAAAAAATTATCATTTCTCCACAAATGAATACATGAAATCACAAATGAATATACATGTTCTCGCGTTCTCAACCTTTTAGGTGTTCTCATTTGATCATTTCCCTATATATATATATATATATATATATATATATATATATATATATATATATATATATATATATATATATAACCACTCTATGCATGCTAAACACATCTTTCATATTATTCACACAAATTCCTATACTTTCTCTGAAAAAGTCACTCAACCACAATGCCATCATTGTTATCTAGTTCGTCCGATTCGATGATGCAAGAAGAGACCATATTTGTCTGTTCCGTCATGGCAAAAACAATGACATATTTTCAAAACTAACAAGCTCAAAGTTCATGTTCACGTTTTCAAATGGGAGAGCTCCATTGAAGAAAAGTCACAAAGCCGGACACAATTGTCTTATAGAAGATTATTTTGCAGATGATGTTGTGTACGTTGAAGTGTAAAGGCTGCAACACATAATGTAAATGTGCATCATATTATATAATATGATTTTAGAAGATAAAGAAAGAGCGATATGCTACTACGACAAAAACGAAGTTTTGCCATACGTCAAATGAGTAGCTTTTGGTACGCAAGAGTATACGACAAATAGAAGAGAAACATACGATCGTGATATATATCACTTCCTTCGTCCAGATTTGGTGGAACATATTTATAGGGCTCACGTACAGCCTGAGGCCGAATATTGATACGGTGATTTGTTTGACGAATCAGATGGAGGTTCGAATATGTTCATCGATGACTCGGGCGATGACTCAAATTGCGATGACAACAATTCAAAGTGACGTACTTTTTGAATAATGGTTTTTTATTTTTTTTATGTAATTTTTAATTATGTTTTTTGGGTTTTATTATGTAATTTTTATTTTTATGTAATGAAATATTTCTATTTTAATTAATATTTATATTTATTAATAATTTTTTAATTAATTCTATTATTTTAGTTCTAGACTTAAAAAATTAATTTTATTTTTAAAAAATAAAAATAAAAAATAATGAAATATAACAATTTCTTGATTTTTGATGAATGAATGAAAAATTAAACATGGAGAAAAAAAAATGAGTGGTGAGTATATCCTCCCATCTAATATTTGATTCATAGACCCTAAAATAGTTATTGTGTATCGCTGATGGTATATTTTTTCTCAAAATGTCAAATGTCATAAAATAATGGCACTTTACAAAAACACAAAGTTGATGCTGCAAGATTTTCTTAGACCAATAACGGTTTCCGAAAATTACAAATACTTCCTTACTAACAAATCTTACACCCCGCTCCCGAGTTATAGCAAAGAAAAGAAGAGAAAAGAAAAGAAAATAAGGAGAGAAAAGAAGAGAAAAGAAAGGAAAAAGAAGTTGTCATTTGTGCTCCCGAGTTTGAGAGAAATGGAAGGAAAGATAAATATTTTGTTCCTTTTCAAATCCTTCCAAATCGGGAGGAAAGGTAGGAGGGAAAGTTTTCCTTCCATTTTCTTCCACTTCTTTCCTTTAATGAAATTCGGGAGCACCATTCTCTCTTGCTTTCCTCTCATTTCCTCTCATTTCCTTTCTTTTCTCTCTTTAAGTTGAACTCGGGAGCGGGGTGTTAAAATTATGGTCATCAAATTACAATTCTGCTATTGACCGGATTTGGAAAAAGATGAAAAATGTAAATTGAACATAAAGAAAATAATTTTTGTCGTTTTGTTTATTTTAAAAATTATTATTTTCAATTTTACTGTCCATAATCTTTTATATTTTAGTAGAGTGTAAAATAATAAACCCAATTACTAACTTCTAAAATAAACCTTTACATATCGATGTCAGACCCTTTTTAAAATTAAAAATCTTCAAAAAAAACATATTTTATTTGTAAGTTTGCAAGGATGAAAAAGACAAAATTTGGTGGATAAGCTCTACCCCAATATCATTGAGATTTGAGAGTAAATGAAGCAAGCAAAACTTGTTTTCGTAAAAGCCACTACATCTACATTGAAAACCCCAACCCCACCAAACATTCCTCTTTAATACCACTTCCAGACTCTGTCAATTCTTCTAAATTCGTCTCTTCATCGTTTCTTCACCTAAATTGATTCCTCTCTGTTGCTCCCTGTGTGATTTGATGGCAATTTCTGATATGGTGGTTGGTAATTTGACGATCTTGTACTTGGTGGTGATAGCAGCGATCAAGGTTTACAGCCAACTAAGCGGGCGGTGCTACGGCGGAGCGGCGATGCTGATTCTGTCGACAACAGTCGTTGGATTGTTGTTAGTACTAGCGCTGACGTGGGATGTATCCCGTAAGGTGGTGACGTGTGCGGTGGTTACTCGTGGCCATGATGAGGTGGAGGTGGCACATGAGCTGTGTCGAGGTGGCATATGTTGGCACGGTGTTGCCGTTAAGTATCCGGCGTCACAAGTCCGGTTCAGGCTACCTCAACAGCAAACCATGAACCGGCAATGATATAAATATAATTCAAGCCAAAATAAAAGTAAAATTAAGAAAGAATGTATTTTATAGGTGGATAGTATCATAGTAGATTAATTTTGTTTTCTTGAAAAGTTTTCAATATAATTTCACATAATTTAAAGGAATGGAGTAAAAAATTATATCCAAAATTTCAAAACGCTAACCGGTTGGGCGAATAGTCACACGTCCAGAATGTAAGAGGTTCCCGCTAAATAAGGAAATTTGTTTGTTTCATCTCAAGCCCAAAACATATGGAACCACGTACGCATTGGAATTAGATTTGACCCTCTATCGATGTCTTTTTGGTGTCGTATAGTTCATTACTTTTACCTATTCAAAAATCATTATATAGTCCATCAAGTTCGCCACTATATGCAATTATGCATGATCCTCAAATATGAATTCACTAAATTGAATCTCATTGTTGAGGGAGACAAAGTGGACAGCTGTATAAGACTTAATTTTTTTTGTTATATATTTTTATTTAAAAATAAAAAATTATAATAAAGATAAGGACCATTTTTTCCTTGTTCGTCGTGGACCTTCGAAAATATATAAATTTTCAATTTTTCAGAATCGCCCTTGTTGAATCTGTTACATATTCTAGCTACTCTCACTCATGGTCTTCACATTTGTATGTATTTAGCGGACTATTGGGTGAGATGTTTTGAGAGATGTCGGTTTACATATCTTCATTATCTAAAAGATAAACTGTTCTTTATTCTAGGATCCAAGGTGTCTGACTTTGTAATCTCCTTTTTAAACTTCATTATCTCTTGTTTACGTACCACAATGTTTTTTTTTTTATAATACCAGTTTTGAACATTTTTTCAGTTTATTTCACATAAATTTTTTTATTCTTTACATTAATACAACATTTAATTTTTTTAGTTAATATTAAAAATAGTTTTTGAACAGTGTTTTAGTTTGTTTAACATTAATTTCAATATAAACAATAGCATTTGAACATATAAATTTTACATTTAACACCATATTTAAATGAGTATATTAGATTTTCATGTTGTATATTAGCTAGGTTTGCAGGTGAAAAATTTCCGGTTAAACTAACAAAGACTTTTAAAAAATTTATAAAAAAACTAGATTAACATGTTTCGTCCATATGGTTTGCAAAATATAACATGTTTAGTCAATAAGATTCATTTGCTATAGTTTTTTTTGTCTCTATTTTCATAGTTTTGTTGCACCTTTGGTCGCTTAATCGAGTGACCTTTATATTGTCGTTTTTAAGAACCCTCATTTGCATTGCACATGATGACATTTTGATTATTTCTCATAACATTTATATCTCCACCCCTCTAGAAACATCATGGCCGTTCAATTACTTAAATGTACGATTACACCATCCCTTAGCAAGATTCATCTAATTGAAATAGTATACCTTTGATACTAGTCATCTTCATTTCCTAACTTTTGGAGTATATATGTGAAGTAAATGCTTTAAGTAGACGTCAATTGCATCTATGGTTTGTATTCTTTCTTTTTGGCATTGAATATGTGTTTATATAGCTCCCTTGATTATTATTATTTTGGTTTTTATAGGAGGATATGATAGCTTTTTCAACATAAAGATGCATCATGGTAGGATGTCTATGCCCTTCCCATGAAGAATAAAATAATTATGTACACTATTTCGATGTTATTGACATTAAAGACCTTTAGATGTATAACCTTCAAAATTTCATAAAGGAACTAAGTTATGATCAAAGTACCCTATTTATGAATATTCCCTAGTTATCCACGTTGATTTGTACAACTGCCTTCTAGCCAGGTTATGATCAAAATACCCTATTTATTCGGTCCGGAACCGGCCCATAACAGAATAAGTCTCAAACTAAGAACCGCAAGTTAGACCGAATACCACTATTCGATCCTAACCGGTTCCACTCTTCTATTAAGAAATGTGCTATCTAAGAAGGTGTTTGGAACTGGAACCAGAACCAGAACCGGAAAAACCAATAAATAAATAAGCCTTAAATTAAGAACCGGAAATTGAACTGAATACCTCTATGCGATTTTGGTTTGGTTTTTCGGTTAAAAACTCATCCCTACTTCTAGCCATATTCAATGACAAATATGTCATTGCTTTTTCTAACCTTGTTGCAAACCACATGTAAGTCAAGTTCTACATAGAACATGATTAAACATACTTTTCTAACTATGTTATCGAAGAATTTCATGCTCTTAAAAAATATAACAATTCCAAAATGATTGTTATCTATGGCCATTTTAGTGGTGATGGTATTGTTACTTCTGTCAATGGGTTTGGTATTTATATTGGTGATCAGTTTGTTGAATGGATAAAGAAGATGAAATCAATTTAGGTTGGTGAAGTGTGAAGATTGCTTTTGGTTAAGGAACTTAGATGAATATTGTATTTTGTTACTATCTTTTGTTAAGTAATATCAATAAACAATTCATATTTTGGTTAATGATATGAAAATTATTATTATGGTTTTATAGTATTAACATTGTCATGGTTATAGTTGCTTAGTTCATGTTTTTGCAATTTGGAATTGGTATATGTATGTTATGAATGGTTAGTTTATGAATTGCCGATTGCCATGGTCTTGGTTTACTTAGTTCATGGTTTGGAATTTTGAATTTATATGTGTATTATAAATTCCGGGTTTCATGGTTTTAGCAACTTGGAATTGATCTATGTATCTTATAAATGGTTATGCTTTGTGTATTATTATTATGAATTTACAGCAATTATCTTGGTAAAAAATAATTTTTTTAAAAAATTTTCATGGTTGTATTTGTTCTGTATATAATTAAATTTTAAGAACTTTGGTTTTTTCATATTTTTTTTTTCAAAGAAAAAAAAATTATGACAAATAAAAACGAAGTGAGAGAAAATATCAAACTCTCTCACATACTTACCAGAACGGCCATACCATCCCGCTATTTTGGTGCTAAACAATCACCATTTTGATGTTTGTGGTCGGAGAACTTCTAAGTTTGTGCAAGAAAATTTGAAACAGTTATATATCTATGTGGGTGCTCTAAAATGTGTGTTAGGGGAAGAAGAAAAAGAAGCGAAAGGAAGAGTGATTGAACTATATATAGAAGTGAAAAACAAATACTTCCCAGAAATATTATTCCTTATCAAATAACTGTTGGAACAAAACTATACAATAAGGCTACATCTTTCTAACCTCTTGCCTTCTCATTCAATACAATACATCTTTCTAACCTCTTGCCTTCTCATTCAATACAATAGCATACAATATATATAGAGGAATCAAAACATGTCTACCTAGTCAAAAGCAACAAAATGAGGAGCTAAGTAACTAACCCCTATCTAAACTATTCTAAAAAATATGTTAAACAAACGTGGCCTACATGACCTTTAATTATTCAAACTCTACAAGCTAGAAGGACTAAAATACCCTTAAAGATAATCACGTGATTGACTTAGTTTGGATTAACACAACAATAACCATAATATTATTTTGGGAGAATTTCATATATGCCATTCTTAAACATCAAAATGTTATATTTATCAAACTTAATTTCTAAATATCATATTTATCCTTCATAAAATTTCTAAATATCATAGTTACCCTTTATAAAATTTCAAAATATCATATATGTTCTTTTTAAACATCAAAATATTATATATGCCATTCTTTAATATCAAAATATTGTATATGCACTTTTTAAACATCAAAATATTAATGGTAATATCTAAAATATCTTTATAATAATAATCATCAACAACTAAAACTAAATAATCAAACTATACATTTCATAGAGAGGGTTGAAGATGAATCTTTTTGTTTGTCAAGAGGACGACATTCCAACAATTTAAAAGTTCACATTTCGTTATCATAGACGTAAGGATAATATGGTTAAATTTTTTAATTATTATAATAATTCTAAGGTATAAAAATGATTATAAAATATTAAAAACATTATCAAAAAGGATTTGGGCACATATGATATTTTGAAGGTTTATGAAGAGTAAATATTTTATTAAGAAATAAAATTGGGCAAATATAATATTTTGAAGTTTAAGATGTGCATATATGAAATTCTCTCTATTATTTTGCATCCATAGTTATAAAAAACAAACATTCACACACTCTAGGGAAAATAGATGGACATAATTAAACAACATACTTAAGATCGTAAAAAGTGGAAATCCAACTTCAAACCCTGAAAGGAAAAGATCATCATCATCTTCATTCTTGCATGACTTCAATGGACCTCCACAAAGTCCTGAGTTGTTTGCATAGCTTCAACAGATACTCTATAACCACTACGAAATATGGGTCCTGAGAGTCTATTGTTAGAGACATTAAATACCACAATGCAATAAAGTACAGTTAAATCTTGTGGGATTCGGCCTGTTAGGTGGTTGTTTTGAAGCTTTAGTGAATTCATACACCTACAATTGACAATACTTGATGGAATTGAACCTGATAGACTGTTGTTAGAGAGATCGAGATGTACCATGTATACTAAACTATCACCAAGATCAGAAGGAATGGTAGTTGTTGGAAAGAGATAACGTTCTCATGTTGGTACAGTTTCTTATGCCAATTGGAAATGGTCCTTTGAGTCTAGTACTCTAGTCACTACTACAAAATCAAAAATAAAATTCGGTTGAAAAAGAATTAGAATACAAACATTGAAGCATATTCTAATAGAACCGTGTTTTATTTGAAGAAGCAATAAGAAGATATAATACGGTAAACTATGCATAGACAAACGACATGTAGTGATGAAGTAGCAAGCCAATACGTCACCACGTTATATGCTAACTAGTCAAATGAATATCATGCTTAACTTTCATTGTTTTGACCATTGATTTCAACTTTTTCCCACTTTCTAAGATTTTTACATTCTTATTTATTTTATTTTCTAATGTAAATATTGGGGAATCCAACGTTCCATTTTTATATAGGATTTTTAATGTTTTTTCATTTGAATATTTGAGATTTTTGACCTTGTCAAAAATTATAATTAATGTTCATATAAATGAAAAAAAATTATGGAGGCGTTAAAAAGACATTCTACTTATTTTTCACTTAAAAGTCAAAGACAACTAACATACAACAGCATTGCTTGTAGTTAAAGCAAGGTAGCATGATTAGCATAGGCAACAGCAAACCAGGAATTCTAGTTCATTCCATCTTTAATCTAGTTTTGTAGAAAACTTCTTGAGTCTAAATTTCTTTTGGGTTTCGTTCCGGAGAAATATAGGTAATACACAAAATATATACATGAATAATAAAATACATCTAGTCTAACAAAATCTAGATTGTTACATACGATCTCAAGTTACTTACACATAATTAGTCTAGGGGAAATAGAAAAACATAAACAAAATACTTAAGATCGTAAATAGTGGAAATCCAACTGCAAACCCCGAAAGAAAAAAGCCTTCATCATCATGTTTATTATCATCCTTACAAGCCTTCAAGGGACCCCCGCAAAGTTCTAGGTTGTTTCCATAGCTTTCTGCAGAGAAATCACCATTTGAAAATATGGGAACAGGTCCTGATAATCTATTGTTGGTGACATTAAACACCTTGATTCGATCAAGTGCAGTTAAATCTGAAGGGATCTGGCCTGTTAGGTTATTGTTGTCAAGCCTCAAAACATTGATATACCTCCAATTCACAATACTACGTGGAATTGGGCCTGAGAGACTGTTGTTGGAGAGATTGAGATCTACTATGAAATCTAAACCATCACCAAGATCAGAAGGAATGGGTCCCGAGATGTAGTTGCTGGAAAGATCTAAAGTCGCCATGTTGGTGCAGTTTTTTATACCAACTGGAAACGATCCTCTTAGTTTCTTGCCTGCTAGATGAATGCTAATAACTATGTTATCATCATGCCAACATTCAACACCAGCAAAAGTGCAGATGAAACCTTCGTACATATAGTTAAAATCCCAGCTAGAAAATATATGTGAAGGGTCTTCTAGCGATTCCTTGATAGATCTTAGGCAACTGATGTCTGCTTCAGTGGCTTTGATTGTAGCAAAGCAAGCTAGCATGATTAGCATCCTTAAACGCACCCTAAGAATACTATTTCTTTCCATTTTTGATCTGTCGTGTCTACACAGAGTATAAATCTCTTGTATGACTCGTATTCATAGGAAAAAAAGGGTGAAGGAACTCTATATGAAGTCAAAGGCTATGAAAGATTATAAAATTAAATTGATGCTGGTCTTGAGAGGATCACCCAAAAGAAAAATTAATTAATTTAGTGTGATATGCTTTCAGCACAATCCATGTGCACGAAATTTTTTTATACCTTAAATGCACATGCCAATCGTGGTTGAATAAATATATACTATGAGATAAACGTATAAGCATAAAAATCAACATTGTTTCCGTTAAAAAAAATTAAAATATCAAAACTCGTATATTTTTTTTCCTACAAATAAAATATAACATTGCCATATTTTAACATTTCATTTTAATGTCATTTGATTTCGTATATATGGATCATCTCGTATATCTAAATATCATTTTTGAATTATTTTTTTTCAATATTATTGGTACTTTTAATAAGGACTAATAAAGAAGGGGCCATCTACTAAGTAAATTAGGGATGAACGTTGGAACTGGATAGGGACAGGAATCGAGCGGTTCGGAACCGGAAGCGATATTGCGGTATTATAAGAACCGGGAACCAGACCGCTGGTTTCGGTGCCAGTTCCGGTCTCGGGTTTTCAGTTATTTTTTTCAAAACAAGAACCCGTTATAAATAAAGTGAAACTAATGATGATGCAATTCATAATACATACATGTAGTTTAGTTGGCTTCCAAAAAATAAAAAGGCAATTAAACTTTCATATTAAAAAAATGAAAAAACGCTGCATTGATATGCTGTCTTTCCAGACTTGTATCAGATTCAATATTTAACTAAACTATGACTTTTTACATTCTAAAATGAAGTACAAACACTAAATTACATGTTGGAAAAAAAATCAATTAATTCTGACTTCATATGAGTGAGTTACAACATTTTAAAAACCGGGACAAAAAAAAACATGCTGAAAAAAAACGCAGCGTTGATATGTTGTCCTCCAGGGCTTGTATATGATTCAATATTTAACCAAAATATATTTTTTACAGTCTAAATGAAGTAAAAACATTAAATTACATGTTAAAAAAATCAAATAATTCTAACTTCATATGAGTGAGTTACGACGTTTTAAAAACCGAAACATAATTAAAAAACGTGCTGAAACAGAAAAAATGCAACATTTATATGTTGTCTTCTGGGGATTGTATATGATTCGATATTTAACCAAAATATGATTTGTTATAACCTAAAATTAAGTACAAACACTAAATTACATGTTGGAAAAAAACCAAGTAATTCTGACTGTTACTGTATTTTAAAAACCGAGACAGAATAAAAAAACATAGCATTGATATGCTGTTTTCCGGGGATTGTATATGATTCAATATTTAACCAAAATATGTTTTTTTTTATAGTCTAAAATTAAGTAAAAACATTGAATTACATTAACGAAAAATAATCAAGTAATTCCGACTTCATATAAATGAGTTACGGGATCGGTTTTGCTATAAGTAGAGAACCGCTAACCAAACCGTTTTATTAAATCCGGTTTCGGTTCCGGTTCCGGTCCGGTTCCAGGCCAGTTTCGATGGTTCTAATGCTCATCCCTAAAGTAAATAGGTTAAATAATTTTTAATTTAATAAAGTTTAATCATAAACTATAATCTATTTAATAAAAAGTTGTATTTGGGATGTACATGTGGAATGGTGAGAAATTATTATTATTTTTTTGGTGATAAATTATTATTATTTTTTTTAGTGAAAAGTTGGGTTGAATTGGTTTATTTATGGAAGTAGTCTTATAACATTCTATTTTTATTTTTTTCTATTAAAAAAAATTCTATTATTACGTCGCGCTGTGTTGTGCCGGTTCTGTTGCGAAACTTCGACAGTCATAACTTATTCGTTATAACTCGGATTTTGGCGTTCTTTATATGCACGAAAACCTTGTGACATATACTACAACTTGGTTATGATTATTTATTCTAAACACTCTTCTATCAAAAAGTCACTTTTTGATGCTTATTGTCTCTAAATTGACTAGCCTGGAACTATGGGCGTTACAATTATCTCCCCTTTAGGATGATTACGTCCCAGAATCATCAACGAAAATAAGACTTGTATAATGATTCCATACGTTATATCTTTTCATCCTAGGTAATAATCGTAACTTCTATGTTTCTTCGAATGAGTATCTAACTCTTGGACTTCTTGACCGCATGCGATGCTCAATCTTGCACCTGCTCTTCGTACTATGTTGGACTTTCAATCGTAACCTACAAGTTACAAAATAAATCCTTATTGAGGACTCCTTCTTCTTCTTAGGATAAATACTTTCTTTTAACTATTGTAACAGACCGATGGGTCGTGCTCTAATGACCTCTCATCCTATGATGCAACGCTTAGACTCAAGTCTTTTAGAGTCAAATTCCAGAATAGAATATACATTCCTTCATATTCTAATGTGATATGATCACATTTTTGCATGTAGCATTTCTAGCTACAAGCTTCCTTAACAACGAGCGCGATACTATCGATCACATTGATTTCAATCTTCTGGCTTAGGTTAGATGTTACATCGAACTCGATTCTCGGAACCACGTAACAAACCTATCGTAGTCAGACTCAATTTGATATGACCACTAGGGTCGGAATAACAACCATCTTACTAGTCATTACCGAAAAAATGGTAATGACATACTTTGAACAAAACGGAATCAATTACTAGCTTCTTGGTAACCTTGTGACTTTCCTTGATCCAAGACATCCTTGTGACTTTCCTTGCACCAAATTTTAACAGAGGGATCGCGAGCGCGGTCTTCTATCTATTGCTGCATTCACAACTTTCAAACATTGTCTCCATCTCGGAGATCCAGTCCATAACTTGCACCGGTGTCGGGCTCCCAGAAAGACACGGTGGCTTGGATGCCATAAAATCCTTGTACTTGCATCCACGTCCATCATTTCCTCCATCTTGGTTGTTTTTCCTAAAAATTAGTGGGTTAGCTTGACCAACAATCCCACTGAGGTTTCCTCCTTCCGACTGCCCTTCATTCAATTTGGGTTGTTCAATCGGCATTGAAAGTCCTTCACGATTCTGTTGAAGCGGACATTTAGTTTCCTCCATCTGACGATCCAACATCATTTGAATCATCTCTCGTACCCCAACCATTGTCATTGGCTCAGGTACTGCTGCTACCACAGCTACTTGCTCAACCACAGGCGGTCGATTCCTATTTTCGTTCACGTTTCCAGCTCCACTTCTGGTTCTTGCCATTTTTGATCTATACACCGAATAAGGTGAATTTAGATCTCTATTTTGATAGACGTTCAAATCATCCTTATCACTCAAAAACGTTTACTTGCTATTTCTAATATCGTAGTCGTACGCTTAGAATCCTAAACACATAAGGTTTCCAGATCTGGTCGACAACAGACCATAGATGCGAACAAACAATTCCATATATGACAAACATATAGCATTTAACACATAAAAGCATTTTAGGCATCTTTCCTAAAATATACTAGTGCTCGTGTCTAAAATATGGTAGACACTCATCTCAAAATCATCGCTTAGCATTCTAAGTTTAAGTCTAAATCCTACAAATTCCTAGTTCGCTTAAACTGATGCTCTGATACCAACTGTGACATCCCCAATTTCATGACCAGAAAGACCGATTTGTTTATGCTTTATTTTATAAAATCATAGTAATCCTTTGATTAAAAGAGTTGCGGAATTTGTTCCCAGAAAACATGTTAAGTACTTTATCAAAGCATTTCCAAAGAAATGCATTTTATTCGTTTTAAAACATTTGGGATGTCATGGTCAATACAGACACATAAGCAAAAAACATAACTTACATTCATTTACACTAATGATTTACATCTCCTTTAATCTGTCAGTGAAATATGTCTTCGTATTGATACCTGTGATACAAAGAAACTGAGTGGGTTAGGCTTGGGAGCCTGGTGAGCATGTAGGGTTTTCAACCCACAATAATACAATTATTATATTCAATCATCCCAAAATCAACCCAATTACCCATCCCCATTATCTCCTTTATTTCTTAAGGATTTACCCTAATAATCAACTATCCTTCATTCATTCATTCCTAAGGATTGACCTAAGGAATTTATCCAAAGTCTATGGCTACCAAGGTTCATACAACAGGCACTACGTCACATAGTCGCCAGGGTTTATACGATAGACACTACGTTGCATAGTCTCCAGGGTTTATACTATAGGCACTACGTCGCATAGTCGCCAGGGTTTATACTATAGGCACCACGTCTCATAGTCGCCAGAGTTTATACAATAGGCACTACGTCTCATAGTTGCCAGGGTTCACTTATAACATATTTCATCTCATACCAACTACTTAATCTACCCATGTTCTACCCAACATTTATCTTGTAGATATAAAATACACATACAGTTTTAATCATTTTAAACCTGTATAAAACATCAAATCCATACCCATCTCAAATAAACAAACAATATATAACACATAGCACGAATTTCATAGTAGACACTTCATATTTATGTGTTAGAAGAAAGTAACTACACACTCACTTAATAATACGATGATCGGACAACACTACGACTCTAAATGTAGTATTCTTCGGTGAAACTGGGATATCTTCTCAAAACCGGGCTTCATGCGGGTAGAGTTTCGGCTCGAAACTCTTTTCTTCTCGGGATCGGGGCTTCGGAACTCTTTTCGGGTCTCGGGATGATACCAGGGCTTTGGGGGTATAACTTGCATGTAAAACGAGGCAATATGGAGTGAGAGGAAAGAAATTGAGCAACCAAATCGGCTGGACTCGACTTCTATTTATAGGAGGGGTCTGGCCCTCGAACGCAGGGCATTCCTCAGGGTAACGCATGGCGTTCCCTTCGAACGTGGCGCGTAGGAGTGGGGTTCCAGTCTTATCTCTTATCTGGTTAAGTCAGCATCGACGTGGCTAATCCGGGGCCAAGCTATGAACGCGGGGCGTTCCCCCTTTGGGATGCGTTCCTTGAACTTCAGAAAATCATAACTCTTGCATACAAGCTCCGTTTTTGACGTTCTTCATATCCATGCGTAGGTGAGATTATGTTCTACAACTCTCGTTTAGATTCTGTCGGCTAATTTTGAATTAATTTTTTATTATATTATTTTTAGTAGGCCCGGACTAGGAAAACTCCGTTAGAAATTCATAACTTCTTCATCTGACGTCCGTTTTCATCTGTCTTTTTACCGTTGAACTACTATCGACGAGATCTTTGATTCTCGTTTAGATTGTTTCGGCTAGAAATCACTCGATCTCAAATCCAGACTTCGGGCTGCAAATTGCTAAGCTGAAACTTTGGAAATTCATAACTTCCTTATACGAAGTCGGATTTAGACATTCTTTTTATGTATGTTCTCGGTTTAACGTATTCTACGAGTTATTCCAAGATGAACCTTTTCTCTCAAGTTATTCCAAGATGTTGGTGATGTTGTGTGAACCATTTGAGGTGTCACACTTGAGGTACTTGGCTCTTAAGCTCCATGGAATCAAGCTACAAACAAAGAGGTATGTAATTCTACTAGAATTTATATTATATGTACTTCATATCATGCTAGTTAGAACAATACCTTGGAAAATTGATATTTGCATGCATAATAGAGAAAACATAGATCCAATGTATTTAGGGTTGCATGTACACCTTAGGAGTGTTACAATGCTCAAAACCTTTTAGTGGTATCAGAGCCTAGGGTTGTTTTCTTTTATACTTAATGCAAATTGCTGAAAAATTCGATTTTCTGTTGTTCTGGACAGTGGACTCGCCGACTCCACTGATGGACTCGCCGAGTCCATGCATAAAATCATCCAACTCGTCGAGTTGGTTCCTGCACTCAATGAGTTGGACCCCCAGACAACAGATTTCCGAGGTTTTTGGCTGAAATTGGACTAGGAACATTACTTTAAGCTGTTTTTTGAACTAGTAAACCTGTTTTTGATGTGGTAATGTTCATGCTAATGCAATTTCATAAATAATTGTCAATAGATTCATGTTTTGTATTACTTTAATGATTAGGCTAATTACATGAAAATTGATTGATTTGAATTATCTTGTTCTTATGAGTTGATTTAGATTAATAAAAAAGTTATGTGATAATATGTTTTCAATCCAAATTGATCTAAAAGTTGTTCATAATTTGTGTTTTTGTAACTTGTCCTCAAGTTATATGAAAAGCCACATTTATGATTCTTAAAACTCATAAGATTTCCATAGTTATGAAAAATGGAGAGTCTCATTTTTAAATGTTTTAAAGTCTTCCATAACTTGTCCTCAAGTTATGGAACTTGAAGAGTTTTTCATTAAAACTACTTTAAACACATAAGTTATGGAATTGAAAAGTTTTTGAATAGTTCAAAACTTGCCCTCAAGTTTTGGATTTTGTAAGGTTTCCCCTCATGAACACTTTAATTCCAAGTTAAGCCCTTAGAATTTTAAAAGTTAAGATTCAACCCTTATACTTTATAATATTATAAGTTAATAATATATATATATATATATATATATATATATATATATATATATATATATATATATATATATATATATATGTATGTATAAGATCAAGTCAGTCTTACTGTTAGTAGGCCTCATGCACGAAACCGTTCTATAAGGGGAGTATAAGGTTACTGCCTATAAAATGGTAGTTTAATTGGTGTCCACTCTCATCCACCGCTTCCTTGACTGGTGGAGGCTCGTTAGCCGAACGGGTAGGACAAGGACTAAAATTCTCCCTTCATTAAAAGTAGTAATCATAAATACTAAGTAACTAAACTTTTATAAATTCCCAATCTTAGTTACTTTAGGAAAATGTGAATTTGATGCTAAACCATGAAATTACACTCTGCACTTTGCTTAAGTTGGTTAGTATCATGTTTTGTGATCATCTTGATGATTAAGAAACCATTTTACAATTGGTCCTCTAAGGACATCTTAGTGCATTCTTATGGCTAAGAAGAGGAGTTAATAATTGTTAAAATGATTGAATCAAGAAGATGAGTCATACTTCATTCCAAACAATTCTTAGAGTAATACTCCAAGATTGTAACTTGAGTGACATATCTTAAAGAAAGGTTTATTAACACTAGTCAAATGTAAGAGTAAAGTGTGTCCTACTCTTGTACATTTGAAATTGGTAAGTTGTGACGTTTTGGATAAAACAAAGACCAATTAAGGCCAATTCTGTGTAGTGTTTGTCTTGATAAAGAATCTGCACTATCTCTTGAATATTTGGAAATTGAGTCCTACATGTCAAGAGGACAGTGGGAGTCTTAAAGATCTTGAAAAAGCTTCAAGATCTAATCAAGAATAAAAACCTGTAATGTATCACTAGCACACGACGTGAGGTTTATAACCTATCGTGTTGACATATTCCTATTTCTGTGCCCATTCCAGTTAAAGTTGGTTTTGCATATGAGCTCTGAGAGTTCTCAATTGGTTGCTTAACATCTTGGAACCAATGGAAAAACCTTGTGCTTCCAGGTGGCAAGTAGTTAAGACTGCACAAGTTCAATCCATATGAGTTTAGAATTGTCACTAACCTTGTCTTGAGATTATGGTTTTGACAAATTCACATGGATAGGAACACATACACCATAAAATCTAAGTGTCATAAGGTTTCTCTCCGATTTATGAAAATGATGGTGAGGAAACGCTTTCACTAAGTAGATTTTAGGTAGATAGCAATTGTGATATTTGCATCCTCAAAGTCATTAGTGGAGCGTGTGTTGTTAACCGACACACTAACATGGACTTGTAAGGAATGGGAACAGTCTAAACAATTGAGACTATGATTACAACATCCCTTTTCACAGTTTTGAAATTGTTTAGACACACATGTGTGCTATCTAAGGAAAGGTGTATGATCTTGATAAAGTTTTATCAAAGCATCTCATATCAGAAATTTGAACTTTGGTAAGAAAGTCAATAAAGTATTGATTTCTAGAAGTCCAACTGATTTTTGAATACATGTCAAAGCTAGTGGGAACATAAGTGTTATGCTAATAATCATCATGTTAGTGGTAGCATGATAATTATGATAAGTGTTGCAAGTTAGCAATATTAATTATAGAAAACAAAAGTTTCAATTGGGAAAAGTTGTTTTGCTATAATTAAGGGAGAGGAAATTATACTTCATTTCAATTTAGATTGAGGTCTTAATCATCTTTAGTCAAGGATATATATATATATATATATATATATATATATATATATATATATATATATATATATATATATATATATATATATATATTAATTTTATGTTGGAATGGCTCAACATAAGGAAATTCTATATATGGGTCCATTATTTGCGTTCTAAAATTCGATTATGATTACGGCATCCCTTTTCATAATTTGAATTATGAGAACTTGGCAAATAGTAATAGAAATATTATAGCAAAAAGACTGGTCTTGTATCATGTCTTGATGTGAGACATCATGAATCGTGTCCCATATGCTTCGGATATAGGATCGATTGCATGTGCTATAATATTCATCTGTTCTAAATTTTTCCAAATGCCTAGATCATTAAGAGGGAAAAAGTACTAGAACTAGATATGAATAATTTGATTAAGCAATTGTCGAGGACAATCTAAGGTTTACCAAAGATTGGTTGCTCAGGGATAGTTGGAAGTATAGTGTTAATTTTGGAAGGACCATATTGACATATTCTGAAAAGAGGCAGATCTTGTTCAAAAGTGATAGTCAAAATAGGACTATAAAGTTGTCTCCATAGGTGGAAGTTATTTAATCTGTATAAGATCAGAAAAATTAATAAAAGAAGGATGTTCAAAGTAATGTACTTTGAATATGAGACTTCGTTTCCATGGAATTGATCTCCATTGGAATACTCTGTAATGTCTGTTGATAAGTCTTTGTGACTTTGTGCATAATCATTACAAGATGATCAATGCATATAAGTTTAGAATCTAACAAATTTAGGTAAATGGCAGGAATTTGGAATTCTTGCATTTGCAGTAAGGATTTGGGATTGTGAAATGAGAATCATTGGAATTATGTTCAATCGATCTATTTCACAAAGTAAAGATCATAGACAAACTTAGTGTGCATACTTGGTGTATGACATAACTAATGTTTTGAAAAACATAGTGTGCATACTTGGTGTATGGCATGACTAGTGTTTAGAAAACATAGTGTACATGCTCGGAGCATGGGACAGCTATTGTTTTAATTCAAGTATAAAGTTGATAGTTTGAAACAATATGCAATGAATAATGTGTAATCAATAAGATGATAAATAAAAGGTGTTCTATTTATATTCATAAGTTCTGAGACCATATTGGATTCGATTATTCATGTGTTTCAATTTGCATGTTTTGACTTCCAAAATAACTAGGTCATTCTTCCTGAATGACTAAGTTATTCAAACCATCCATAGTCGGTTATATGTTAGAAGTAGATATGAATCAAGATTGTCATGAAGCTGGTTTGTAGATGTCCAAGGTAGTGGACATAGCAAGAGTTGCTACAACATTCATGAGTGCTCATAAGTTCTGAGTATTAGATTAAACCCACGCTTATTTGACTCACTTCATGGATCTTATCACGAGTGATCATGAGACGATAATATCTTATATTCTTCAAACCTAGAGATATGAGTTATTGCCTATGAGTCGGTTATACATTGATTGTACAAATTGGTAACTCGATGTTATAAAATGTGCCTTTGTGTATGATTCAACAAGTAGTAGAACAAGCATATGAGTCGAATTTTATCCATTCCTTTTACCCTTGAAGGGATAAAAGCGATATCTGTGGGCCCCTCGATGATTTAGTGATGACACCCCGAAGTGCTTGGCCAAGCCATGACTGATTTGATTTGTTCAATTAGTCGGTCGTCATATATCGGAAATCGAGAAACAACAAATGGACAGAGAGAATGATTATTATCCATGTCTCAGTCCATATGATATCTAGAATGGAGGAATGTATGATCCCTTATCTAATGGACGCGTCATTGATTTGTTCAGAGTTCGACAGCAGCTTTCAAGAGCTATGATTGCTAGTCGGTTTTTGAAGTCATACGCAATAATAATTTTAGACGTATCCAAGTGGGAGACTATTGGATTAGTGTCTAAGTCCATAACTATAATTGGTATGTACTTGACCCGATTGGCATGGTCCATTTAGGTTGCATGGCATCGGAACAATTTGGATAGACTTTTGTGAGAAAAGGAAAATTATGATTTGTTAATATATTATATGTTCTAATATATTAATATGGAATCATATTATTTAATTAGTATTGATCAAGAATTAATTTGGAATTAATATTGTGATCAAAAGGAGACTAATTAAATATATCGGCATTGATTGTGTAAATCATTCATTCTTATATATGTGGGCTTATGATCCATAGTTCTTCATGTTGGGCTAAACCCATGGAGTAACCCATGGATACACCATGGAGGTTTTAATCCATGGAGCATGAAGAATATGGAAAGACATGAGTTACATGGTGTAACCCTAATAGCCACCATATATAAGGACCCCATGGCTCAAGAAATTGGCACTAATGTGTGTACACATGAGGGTTAGCCGATTTGAGCATATGAACCTTTTCTCTCAAGTTATTCCAAGATGTTGGTGATGTTGTGTAAACCATTTGAGGTGTCACACTTGAGGCACTAGGCTCTTAAGCTCCATGGAATCAAGCTACAACAAAGTGATATGTAATTCTACTAGAATTTATATTATATGTACTTCATATTATACTAGTTAGAATAATACCTTGGAAAATTGATATTTGCATGTATAATAGAGAAAACATAGATCCAAGATATTTAGGGTTGCATGTACACCTTAGGAGTGTTAGAATGCTCAAAACCCTTTGGTGAACCCCAATTTTTCCGCCTCGAGGAAAAAGCTTGTGCACTGGGGTTCTCCATGTCAACAACCCAACGACGACCAGCGATGGGGTCCTTAACCCCAAACAACTCAGGTGCACCACACACCTTGAACTCCCGGAGTGAGGGAGTTCGAGTCCCAATCTGACCCACAACAATATCAACTTAAAAAGACCTGAGCCACTGCTCCTTAATCTCCATGATCCCCTGCTTGACGGTACCAAAGATCACCGGGGTAGCGTCAAGGATGCCACGATTACCTCAAATGCGATAAGCTCGCGCAGCCTCTCATAGATTGGCTCTACACCATAGCCTGAATCTGATCCTGAGCCTGAACCCAAATCTCCTCGCGTAATCATCACCATACTCAACTAAAAAATACAACATAAAGAGTAATTGATAAGGAAGTTTGAAGGGATTACTCCTCACCAGACTCCTTACAGCTTCTAGCTTTGTCCTTGTTTCGGGTACATGTCCTATGCTTTTAGTAGTATGGGCCCAATACTACATTCCACACCTACCTGTGCCTCCCCCTAAGGCCATACATGATACTTTTAATGCACCCAACCACATATAACTTGACCCACATAACAAACTCAGATCCTAGAGTATTCTAGGATTTCTCTATCCTCACCGAATCATAAACCTAAATCAATCATTGTAGGTTGCCCTATGCATGCATGCTATACACAGATAGAATCACATAAACTATCAAATAAAGCTTCTATCCTAAAACAACAACCAAACAAGGAACAGGAAATAAGGTAGAATTCATCATTCTAGGGCTATGAAATCCTAGACATGTATAACTTTGAAAGTAGGGGTGTAAGTGAGCCGAGCTACTCGTGAGCTACTCGGGATCGGCTTGTTAAAAGCTCGACTCGAGATCGAATTAAACGAGCCTGAGCCGAGCTCGAGCCTAAACATGAGGCTTGTTTATTAAACGAGATCGAGCCGAGCTTCTATCAACGGGATCGCGAGCCTAAACGAGCTTAAACGAGCCTATATACATACATACATACATACATACATACATACATACATACATACACACACACACACATACACACACACACACATAGAGGCTCGTTTAGGCTCGCGAGCCCACTAAATTGTTCACAAGTCGAGCTCAAACTTCATTTTAAGGCTCGAATCGAGCTCGAGCTTCCTCAAAATTAAACGAGCCGAGCTCGAGCTTGGTCAGGCTCGGGCTCAGCTCATTTATACCCCTATTTGAAAGCATACACTTCGCAAATAACCAAATCAATCATATGTTTCTAACATGGCTAATACATTGGGAACACTTACTTGAGCTCGACCGATTTCGCGCATTGTACTCTCCTCTTTACTTAAGAAAACCATTTTCAGAAAAATTTAACTTTTGTTTCTTTTGAAAAAGGTTTACCATTTCCTCAGTTTGAGTTCTGACACACCCGACAGTATGCCTGAATCCCTGAAACCAATACCAACTTTGAACAACCCAAAATTCAGATAAAAATTTTCATTTAATATCTAGAAATTACAACCATGTTTTGTTTCCCAAAAATTCCATTACATCAAATCATATCCAAAATATTTGAGTATCCAAAACAATAATGCGGACATACTGGAGAGTGAATGTTGCGCCATCAAGCCAAGCCCTTTCCCTTAGAACCAGAGGTACCTGAAACACCCAAAAAACTGTAAATAAACGTTTAGTGAGTTCCCAAAATACACAAACATACAACCACATAATACCATGCAACATATATTAATAGAATTTTCATGGACTCCCTCCATGGTCTTCACTTGGAATGCCATGGGCTCCCGCATGGTCTGATAACCAAGTGCCATGGGTTCCCCCATGGTCTGATAAACAAGTGTCATGCCCCCCCCAATGGTCTTCACATAAGTCATTACATGCCAACTAATAAACCATTGCATAACAACTATTAATACCTCATATCAAGTAATGGTCCGACATTTATGCCTTCAACCCATCTTTATAATGAGAAAACTCACCTTAGTCCGTTGAAAACAATAGTTGCTCGACTACCAATCCAAAATCTCACACTGTATAAATATAAAAATAACCCTAATTAGGATTATGACACAACCTAGTCAAGGGCTCAAAATCCTAAATCTGAATCCCTTCATTATATCCCTAAAGTCTCTCCTTCACTCATGGGCCTAGCATCCAAGTCCAAACTATAATGGGCCACAAGGCCCAAAAGGTCCAAAAGAAGTTTCCTTATAATGGCCCCAACCAAGCTTTGCCCATTTACACTAATGGGTCTAAGGCCTAAAAGGCCCAACTCATGACCCTAAAGGCCCACAATGGAAATTTACCCACCTAACGTAACCAAGTCACAACCCACGATGCAACCTTAAGCTCCTAAGTCTATATGTGAAGCCCATACCGAAGGCCCAATATACTGAAACCCTTTTTTGAGTATGCAGAGCATACTTGTAACACCCATAAAATCATGCCAAATTTAAACTTTTTAAAACATTCAAAAACCAACAATTATTACAAAACTTTTTTTCAAAATAGTTTAGTGTCAGAGTATCCCATAATCAATCATGAAAACATAAGGAGGTGTACAATCACGCCTTCGCCTTCCTGCGATCATCAGAAGTACCTGAAACAAAATCAACAACTGTAAGCCCGAAGCTTAGTGAGTTCCCCCAAAATACCCACGCTATACAATCATAATCATATCATATAAACAAACAACATGCATAATGAGCCATCAACCTGACTGGACCGCCTTGCAGGCCGTCAATATATCTGGACTGCTCTCTGAGCCTTCGACACGTCTGGACCGCCTCTCAGGGCCTTCAACTTATTCGGACCGCTCGCTTGGCCTTCAATCTGACTAGTATGCCCTCCCAGGTCTGCAGTCTATCCGGTCCGCCCTGCGTATGTTGGCCTAAGCACAAAGCATGTACGCCTCAACCCAACCGTCAATCAAAAAAACATATGCACATGAATATCATGCGCTAACTAGCATGTATAGATAGTCATACAGATCTAACATATCACTAACATGGCAACCATCCTATAACCAGGATACCGATCTAATTGATCACAAACATAGCAACCATCCTATAACCAGGATACCGATCTAACATATCGCTAACATAGCATA
Source organism: Lactuca serriola (assembly GCF_051521515.1). Classification (NCBI taxonomy): domain Eukaryota; kingdom Viridiplantae; phylum Streptophyta; class Magnoliopsida; order Asterales; family Asteraceae; genus Lactuca; species Lactuca serriola. The sequence continues at coordinate 54,155,009 of NC_136416.1, forward strand.
ATCCTATAACCAGGATACCGATCTAACAGATCACTAACATAGAATAATCCTATAACTAGGATACCAATCTAACAGATCACTAACATAGCAACCATCCTATAACCAGGATACAAATCATAAAGCATATCGTGCAATAAACCCGGATACAAATCCGAAAAGGGTCGAGATTGGTGCCTTAGACCCTGTTGGTATAGTGAGGAGAACTCACCTCACAAGTAGCTCGGAGTGATAATGTCAAAATACTCTAAATACAGCTCCAACTCCAACACCTACATCCACAAATGATCCACTTCCATAAATTCCCAAATTACTAAAATACTCCCAAAAGTCAAACTGGTCAACCGTTGGTCAGAGTCAAAGTCAACGGTCAAGGTCAACAGTCCATGTTGACTCAACTCGTTGAGTGTAGCTCATTGACTCGTCGAGTCCTTCCAGAACTCGAGAAATCGTGAAAACCCTAGTTGACTCGCCGAGTTTCCATACAACTCGTCGAGTCCATGTGTGTCCAAATGTCGGGAAAACCCTAATTGGCTCGTCGAATCCATGCAGAAACCCACCACGACCAATCTTCATCCGACTCATCGAGTCCCTTCAGCACATTTCTCATTCAGACAATTTTAAGCTTCCTAAAGCTCCAAATTGCAGATCTAACCTCCTAGGTCATGGTTTCCACGTAAAATTGTAAACTTTATGTACATGCATGGTCCTAAATGCCAAAACCAAGCTAAGGGAAAGGTTTAACCCAAAGAGAAAGGCCAAAGCTTGCTAAATATGATAACCTTATGACTATAGGGACTTAGAGGAGTCCAGATCTAAAGTTACAACTTCAGATCATTCCCCATACCCGAAATAATCCACAACCAACTAGAAAGTGGCCCTAAACCTTTACATGAAGACATCTAGCTAGATATTATTCAAGGTAACGAATCTTTACCTTCAAAATGATGCCAAGATGAAGTAGGGTCAGATCCACAAGCTTCTCTTTTCTCCAAGCTTCTTAGACTTCAATCCTTCTTAACAAAATCCACCTTCCAAGCTTCTTTACACACAAAAATAGAGAGTAGGCTAGATTAGGGTTTTTCTGAGCTCAAGAGCGACGGTAAGGGAGGCTGGGGGGGGGGGGGCTAATGACCCTTTAAATAGGGTGTAAGACCCTAGAAATTAGGGTTTCATCTTCCAGCTCCTACTTGTCGAGTCGGGGTCCTCCGACTCGCCGAGTAGACCACATAAATCACGCGAGCTGACTAAAACTCTACACGACGAGTTAGGGCCTCCAACTCGTCGAATAAACTTCCTTAATTTCATGAAATCCCTAAATTTCATTCTCAAAAATCGGGATGTTACAATACTCATCTTGTATTCTAAGCGTACATGCTTAAGGGCCTGTACGCTGCGCATACGAGCTTGTACACCGAGTATACTCTTTTGATTTGCCAACTATGCCATTAAGCTCTTATTTGGTTTAGAGACTTGCTCCAATACTCAAATTTGACCTCTTTGAGGTGGGAAATCACATAAACTTTCCAACTTTACGTGCATGCATGGCTTAAAGAAGCCCAAAAGCCCAAAAGAACTTAATAAACGTCTCAATGCTTGCATGGAGGTCACAAACACCATACAGTTTGCACCTTTAAGCTATAAGAGTCCACTAAACGTCTAGATCTATAGCCTTGGCATCATAAATGGTCTTGGCACATCAAGACCTTCAAAAAGGAGCCAAAAAGACCAAAATAAGTCCAAAAAGGAGATCTAAACAATAGATGAGCAAGGTGTAAACTTTATACCTCCAAAATTTCCCTAAGATGAAGGAAATGCTGGATCTAGAAGCTTCACCATGATGAAGAGTTGTACCACAAGCTCTTCTCCTTTCAAACACACCAAAAAATGGCTTCCTTTTGACACTCCAAGCTCAAACTCACTTCTAATGCTATTAGGGTTTCCAGGGACGATGAGAGGCAAATGAGGCTGAAAGAAATGAGGTCCAAAGGTTATAAGCTGGTTTAAATAGGGTACAAGTCTAATAATTAGGGTTTTAGACCTCGACCTCGTACGCCCCGCATATGAGCCTAAGCCACCCGATGCATCTGCTGGTGTACGCTAAGTGTACACACATATATGCCCAACGTACAGAGGGTCCACATATATGAGAATAATATATTAATTAGAAATTATGGTATTTAATTAATAATTAATCAAAAATTAATTAGAATTAATTTTGGGATTAATTAGATTAATTTAAAGTGTAGGGTTTATTTGGCTATTTATTGATAGTTGAGGAAAAAGGCTCTAGAACCTCCTTGTAAGAGGTTGGACGAAAACCTCTAGGAAGGGGCTAGAATTTTCATCCAAAGGCTCTTGGATGGAGGCTCATGGGTTGCTTGGTCACCAAGCAAAGGGATTTAGGTTTCCTCCTTAAACCCTAGCTTTGGCTCTAAGCTACCTCACCTATATAAACGGATTTACCCTTCACAAATTTTGCACTCATAACCATAGAAGAGATCTTGCCGAAATCTCCTTCTCCCTCTCCATAATCCTTAGTTAAGGCACTACACTTGTGGTGCTAGCTGCCAAAGGTTTTGAAGAAGAATGATTCAATATTGTTTACAATAACAATCTAAAGGTTAGTTTTTTTTTTCTTGTCTTATGGATCAGTTTGTTCATAGGAAAGTTTTCTAGGTTAGTGTTCATAGTATGTTGCTAATATGTGAAAGACATAGATCAAACTAGGTTGCATGTGCCTTAATAAATTGAATTGTTTGATTGTTTTTTCCGCTTAATGCATTGTAGTTGTAACCTCTATTTCCCATTAGTACATTGTATCAGAACCTAAGGCTTTCTTTCATGTGTTTGCACATTGGTGAATCGAAAAAGAAACTTGGTTTTGCTTTAGTCGGAGCTCACGGCGTGAGCATATGAGGCTCATGATGTGAGCTTGACCAGATCTAAAATTGACCTAATCTGCCTTAACAACTTTCATGTGATAAATACTTACTCTATTTTATCCCCAAATCCGATTTTGGTGTATCTATGATGTTAAAATAGAAGCGTAGAAGTTAGGATATTAGTATTTGACTCGATTAATTGTTTTGTGATTAATATGATTATTTTTTTAAATGTTTAAATAATTAATTTGAATGTTAATGGAACTTTATAATTAATGTCAAATAATATTTGGTTTATCTTAAACTAAATTGTTTTAATTTTGTAATTTATTATAAACCCTAGTATTTTGAAAAGTTTAAAATACACCCTTATAATATATGTAACATTAAAAGTCTAATATTTTTATATGTATAAGACTAAGTCAGTCCAACCGCTAGTACACCTCATTCACAAAGCCGTGCTATAAGGGGAGTTTAAGGAAGCGGTCTATAAAATGATTGCCATTGGGTATCCACTCTTACCCACCGCTCCCTTGTATGGTGGAGGGTCGTTAGCCTAACGAGTTTGATAGGAAAATTAATTCTCATTAATAAGTATAATGAATTAAAAAGTAACTAAACATTTTATTAGAATTTCCAATCTTAGTTACTTTAGGAAAAATGTGAACTTGTATTCTAAACCATGAAATAGCGCATTGCACTTTATAAGTCGTTAGTGTGTGGTTAACCAACACACTTATAGGGACTAATAAAGAGTGGCAATGGGTGTCTCGAAAATTATCATTGATTAATGAAGCACGTATGGTTAACCAACACCTTAAAATGAGATGAAAAATGGCATCGAGAGTACCAAGCTAATTTGCATGGTTATTCACATCTTGTTTGTGATCCTCGGTATCCCAATCACAAATGGAAGAGCATAATCGAGATTAAACATTCCATTGAAGAGTTTCAATGAATCTAAAAAGATCTAGGAATTTCATTAAAAACCTAATTCGTTTAAATTTCGTTTTCTTGTGGTGCAATTGGTAAATCGTCATTTACCTACCTTTATATAATTTACAATTAGATTACAACACCCCTTTTCTAAGTTGTGAATTATATACTTGGATCCTAGCCTTGATATTTCATTTTGGGTGTTATATTGAGGATTATTCTTGTCTAACTAAAAACTATCTTTCTTTTTTAGATGTTTACTCTAACTGATGCTTCTGGTTCCTCCGTCTCTACCAACAACAACTTCTCGTTGTTGAACATCTGCTCCAAGGTGCAATTACATGGCACCAACTACAATGATTGGACGCACACCATAAAAATGGCCCTTCGTTTATAGGACAAGGAGAAAAAGGCCACTCCTGAAGAAATGGTCGCCTACAAGAATCACTATAATGATGCAACAAAAGTTGCTTGCATCATGATGGCCACAATGACTCCAGAATTGCAGAAACACTATGAGGATTAATGGTCATACGAGATGAACAAGGACCTTATGGAGAAATACCATAAGTGAGCTCGTCAGGAAAAGTACAAGGTGGTAAAGTCCTTCATTGCTAGCAAGATGAAGTAGGGAGGGTCTGTTAGCAACCACGTTTAGAGAATGCAACGATATGTGGACAGGCTTATCAAACTTAATGTAAATTTCGATGAAGATTTGGTAATTTACATAGTGTTGAACTCTTTGCCAAGTTGTTATGATTAGTTAATACTGACCTATCATTTGAACAACAATGAAACTACTTTGTATCAATTGCACAACCTCCTGTGAATAGTTGAAGTAGGAATGATAGGAAAAAAGTGTTGCCTCCACTCCTGCTAGTGCTCCTGTTCTGGCCATTGGTCAGGGGAAAGGGAAGGAGAGAAAAGGTCCTCCCAAGAAAAACTGGAAGGGAAAGTCCCAAGATTGGTAGTCAAGAAATGGACCCAAAGGAAAATCCAGTATTGATGCCCCCTGTCTCTGGCCCCAAAGAGGCCACTTGCTTCTACTGCACTGACAAGGGGCATTGGAAACAAAGCTGCCCAGAGTACTTGTAGGATATCATGGATGCAAGGTGAAGCCAACCTCGGTAGGTATTTACACTATCTTATCTAATAGCTCATCATATTCTCGTTCTTGGTTCCTTGATATAGGATGTGGATTTCACATCTGTTCTGATTTGAATGGGCTAAAAAGAAGTGAGGATGTGGAGCATGGAAGGATGAACTTAATCATGGGGAATAGGCGATCTTCACCTGTCACCAAGATTGGAGTTTATGGCTTTGTTCTTAGTAGTGGGTTAGGATTAGAATTAATAAATTGCTGCCACTCGTCAGAAATGACACGAAACATAATTTCTTTTCATGCATTGTTTAAACACGGTTTTAGATATTTTTTAATGATAAGAATGGTTCTATAATGTTGCTTAGAATAATGGTGTGTTTTATTTTGAAGCTTTACCATGTGATGGTGTGTATGAAATTATGATGATTGTAGACAAGTTAGGTAATAGTGTTTTTCAAATTGATGCGTCTAATGGTATAAACAACCCATACTTTTGGCATTGTCGTCTTCGACATGTTAACAAGAAACGCATCGACCAAATCCAAAAGGATGGAGTGTTGGAATCATTTAACTTAAGGTCAGATGACACATGTGAATCTTGTATATTTTGTAAGATGACAAAATCACCTTTCATTGGATCTTGTGAAAGAGGTGAAGGAATGTTGGATCTCATACACACAGATGTGCATGTGCCCTTCAGATCTACCACAAGGGATGCTAATCAATTCTATGTAACTTTAACTGATGATTTTAGCTGATATTCTTAATTTACTTAATCATGTATAAGTTACAAACTTTTTAAAAGTTCAAGGAGTTTAGAAAGAAGTCGAGAATCAATTGGGTAGGAAGATAAAGATGCTTAGATCTGATAGAGGCGGTGAGTATCTTAGTATCATTTTCCACGGCTACCTCAAGGAATGTGGAATACGTTCACAATTGACACCTCCTAGGATACCACAACTTAATGGTGTGGTTGACAGGCACAATCGAACCTTGTTCGACATGCTTCGTTCCATGATGAGTTAAGCTTCTCTTCCAATTTCATTCTGGGGGTATGCCGTAGAGACTGCTGCCCACATTCTTAATCTTTTCCCAACAAAGAAGGTTGCCAAAACACCTCACGAGATGTGGAAAGGGAAGGTTCCCTAATTAGCACATATCAAGGTTTGGGGTTGTGAAGCTTTCGTTAGACGAGAGACTCACGACAGTCTTGAACCTCATAGTGAGAGATGTATTTTCATCGAGTATCCATAGAAGTCCTTTGGATATTTGTTCTACAGACCTAGTGAAAACATGGTATTTGTAGCACAAAGGGGAGTCTTTCGCGAGAAAGAGCTCATATGAAAAGAGGATAGTGGGAGTACCATTGATCTTGAAGAGATTCAAGAGTCAAACGATGAAAGAAGCTCTAAAGACGCTAGGGCTCAATCTGAGGATGAAATTCCAGTTGAGCCAATTGACGAATCATTACCTCTTAGGCGTTCCAGTATAGTGACAATACCACATGAGTTCTATGGTTTTCATATTACTAAAGATGGTGATACGTTTATCAGTGATAGTACAATAGTAGATTTGGATGAACCTTCTAACTAGAAGGAAGCAATGGTAGTCCCTGAGGCAACCACATGGAAAGAGGAAATGGACAATGAGATCAAGTCCATGTATGACAATCATGTTTAGAACTTGGTTGACAATGTACCAGGTCATAAGACAGTTGGTTGAAAATGGATCTTCAAGAAGAAGACCGACATAGATGAAAAGATACACACTTTCAAGGATCAACTGGTTGTAAAGGGCTTTACTCAAACCCTATGGGTTGACTATGATGAGACCTTCTCACCAGTAGCTAAGATTAAATATATTAGGGTAATGCTATCCATAGTTGCGTTTCATGACTATGAAATTTGGCAGATGGATGTCAAAACCGCTTTCCTTAATGTGAAGTTGGCTGAGGATGTTTACATGATCCAACCAGAGGGTTCTGTGGATGCAAAGTATCCAAATAGAGTGTGTAAGCTTGAGAAATCAATCTATGGATTGAAACAAGATTCTTACAGATGGAATCTTTGCTTTGACGAGAAGGTCAAAGAGTTTGGATTTTCTAGAAGTGAAGATGAATCTTGTGTATGTGTCAAAGTTAGTGGGAGTATAGTAACCTTCCTGGTATTTTATGTTGATGACATACTTCTTATAGGAAACGACATTCTAACTTTACAAGAAGTTAAGTCTTGTCTTGGAAAGTCTTTCTCTATGAAGGATTTGGGAGAGGCTGCTTATATTATGGGGTTAAGGATTCTGAGAGATAGGAGTAAAAGACTAATTGGGCTTAGTCAAAGTACATACTTGGAAAAGGTACTAAAACGTTTTAGTATGGAAAATTCCAAGAAAGGAGAACTGCCTATACAGAGTAATACCAAACCGAGTAAGACTCGGAGCTCGATTACCGATACAGAGATAACATAAGTGAGTAGAGTTCTATATGTTTCTGCCATTGGATCTATCTTGTATGATATGACATGTACTCATCCTGATATGGCTTTTGCTTTGAACATGGTTAGTCATTATCAGGGAAATCCATGTAGAGCTCACTGGATAGCAGTTAAGAATATTCTCTCAAGTATTTGAAAAGAACTTAGGACTGGGTCCTTGTGCTTGGTGGCACTGATACGTTAAGAGTAATTGGGTATAATGATGCCAGCTTTCAAACAGACAGAGACAACTTCCGTTCTCAGTATGGCTGGGTGTTTACCATAAATGGAGGAGAGGTAACCTAGAAAAGTTCCAAACAGGAAGCGGTGGCTGATTCAAGCTGTGAATCAGAATACATAGCAACGAGTGAAGCATCAAATGAGTTTATTTGGTTGAAGAACTTCATCAGAGAGCTTAGGGTTGTTCCAGACATCAAGGAGCCAATGGATATTTTCTGAGATAGTGAAGGGACGGTTGTCTTACGAAAGGAACCACAAGATCATGGCAGATCAAGACATATTGACAAAAAATACCCTTTCATCGGACATAGCGTAGAAGAAGGTCACCTCGTCGTGAAAGGGGTATCATCAGAATAGAATCCTGCAGATCCCCTCATAAAGGGTATGAGTAGGGTCAAGCATGTTTAGCATGCTAGGAACATTGCTCTGAGAGATGATATTAGTTTTAGTAGTTAGATAGTTAGTTTTGAAACATGTAACAAAATAAATGTAATTGACTTTTGGTGATTAAATAATATTGATTTATTTATGAGTTGGATTACTACCTTTTGTCTATTGTTTATTTTGTGTTTCACTTTGCATTTTTTACTTTCATAATAATTGGATTATTCAAACTCCATAGTCGATCGTACTTTTGGAAGTAAGTAGTGAATTAAGACTGTCATGAATTGTAATGTAGATTATCTAAACGTTTAGACATAGCAATAGTCTGCTGCAGTGTTCATGAGTACTTTGAAATGAAGATTTAAGTATTGGATTAAACCACGCTCAAAGAATTACTTCATGGAATTTATCACAAGTAATTTTGAGACGATAATATCTTATAATCTTGAAACAGAGATATATGAGTTGTAATTTACGAATCAGTTGTGTGTTGATGATACAAAAACGCATCAGTAACTTGGTGTTATAAAATGTATTGTAGTGCATGATTTGATAAGTAAATGGTGCAAGCATATAATTCAAAGTTTATCTATTCCTTTTTCCTTAACGGGAAAAGCGATATCTTTGGGCCCCTCGGTGATTTGGTGTTAACTTATAGTGTTGGGCCCGACCAAGACTAAATTGATGTGTTCAATTAGTAGTTCTTCGTCATTACAAATCGGAAATCGAGAAAAAAATTATTGGACAATGAGATTGATTCTATTCCATGTCTCATATGATATCTCCCAGAATGAAGGATTATATGATCACTTATCTTAGGATATGTTATTAACTAGGCCAGAGTTCGACATCAACTTTTGGTATCTACAATTTGTTGATCAATTTGGAAGTTATACTAGTAATCTTAGTTACGGACTTATCTAAGTGGGAGACTATTGGATTAAGTGTCTAAGCCGATAACTATAATTATTATAAGCTTGAATTGATGGTAGCACGGTCCTTTTGAGTTACCCTCAAACCTAGCAACTGGACAAGATTAGTTTGGAGAGAGAGATATTGATTTATTATTTGATTAATAAATTAGAATAAGTAATTTGTTAATATATTATGAGAATAATATATTAATTAGAAATTATGATATTTAATTAATAATTAATCAGTAATTAATTAGAATTAATTTTGGGATTAATTGGATTATTCTAAATATAGTCCTTTTGGGTTGCCCTCACATAAAATCATGACTTATAGTGAAATGATATGTTATTTTGACTAGTTGTAACATGTTAAACAACCATAACATATATGTATGAAGTTTATCACTAGTTTATTTGTAAATAAAATGTTACTTAACAAAATAGCATTTCTAAACTAGATATGAGTTTTTCACATGAAATGATAACTTATTGTAGTATGTTTTGCATAAAAGAATATGTGAGCACATGTATCCTCCCCCCTAAGGAAATGTGTAAAACTTTAAAAGGGCCGTAAGCACTCACCTTGATGCATAACTTTTGGTCTAGACTTGGTAATGTGATCATGTTCGGGAAGCATCGCGAGATAACACCACTTAGCAACAAACTTTTATCTTGGGTTTGGACTTGAAATAACAATATAAACTCAAGACTTGGACTTGGAATTATCACAAAAAATGGCAGCACAAGATGGAAATAAAGGTGGTGGTAGAATGGTGGGTTAATGTCGACAACAAGGTGGTGAGGGGGCTGTTTCAACATCCTTCCTCGACTGTTTTCTTGTCGCCGGAAGCAGGTGTGAAGGGAAGGGAATGGGAAATAGGTGGTGGTGGTTGGAGTGAGGTTTGGGTGGTGGCTGGTCGGCTTAATAGTGGGTAGAAAAAAAGTGGATGGTTGTGGTGGTTCTTGGTGGTTGAGGGCCAACTCCGGTGGAGATTTTTAGACCGAGAAAAAGAAAGGGAGAGAGAAGAGTGTAACACCCAGATTTTCAAAATAATTTCTCATATTTTATAAAACATATTTTCATTCATAATTGTTACAAAAACACCATTGTATCACATATTCAAACATAACATCACATCCCAAGATCAAAATATAAAAACTCCTCGTGTGTGTAACGATCAAGCTTGCGTCTTCCCGTGATCCTCATTGGTACCTGAAACACATAACACAACACTGTAAGCATAAATGCTTAGTGAGTTCCCCAAAATACCACACACAACACATATTAGCCACTCGAGGCTATAACTCTGTTTGACCCTCTGGTCAAAGTGTCTCAGTGGGACCCTCCGGTCCCATAACTCTGTGGGCCCTCTGGCCCTAACTATGTGGACCTTCCCGTCCTAACTCTGTAAACTTTGTAACATACATAACATAAAGCACATAGAAATCACATCATGCAAGAACATACAAATACTCTCTCTCATAACTCTAATTACCACTCTAGGTATAGTATAGTGAGAAGACTCACCTCGGGTAACTCGATAAACCGCGAACTATGAAATACTACACTAGCCTTCGCCTATTCACAAAATAGTTACTCTAATTAATACAACTTCTAAAGGATAGGCCAGCCCCTCTTTATAAATCCTCTAAGAAGGGTAAAAGACCATCTTACCCTGTTAGTGACTCATAAGTTCAACCACTGACTAAACCCTAATAGTCAACAAAGTCAACGGTCAGCATTGACCGGACTAGCCGAGTGCACTAGGTTGACTCGGTGAGTATACACCTGCCCTCTTCGCCCTTGGTCCCCTCTTGACTCACTGAGTGAACCCTATACTCCTCGGGTCGTCATAGGCCGCGAGTCTTGGGGTAACCCGACTCGACTCGTCGAGTCTCTTATGGACTCAACGAGTTTCTCCTATGAAAACTCTCAAAAGATCTCTTGAGGCTAGATCTGCTTCACCAAACAGTAGATCCATCCTTCTAACACTCAAAAGTCACGTAAAGGTGCAACCTTTACGTGCATGCAACCCATATCAAGCCTCAAATGGAGAAATAACTCTAGAAATGGCAACCTAGTCTCCAATTGCTTACTTGCTTGCAAAAAATGCTAGAGGGTAGTGACTCTATGGACCTCTCAAGGTCCATATCTGATATCATCAACACAAAGGAGACCTCATACTCCCTAGATCTCATAATAATGGGAGATAAAAACCCTAAAATCATGGAATCTATCATATCAACACGAAATAGAAGGAAATATACCTCCAAAGGTGAACTCTCAAGATGAATAGCTCCAATCCAAGCTCCTTTCTTGCTTTAGATGGATCCTCTCTTCTTTCTCTAGCAAAATCACCCCAAAATGAAGATTATAAGCCCTTTCTTGCACTCAAGCCTTTCCTCTCTCTCTAGGGTTTCTCTGGAACAAGATGGTCGCAAATGACAGCCATAAGGGCCTTTAAATAGGGCACAAGCCCGAAAAATTAGGGCTTAATTAAACAGCGCAGACTCGCTGAGTCCACTCATTAATCCAGGCTGGCAATGCGCGATTCCACTCGGCGAGTCTGAGCGCCTACTTGTCGAGTCCCTCTATAAAATTTTAACGAAAATACTTAAATCAAGATACCTGGGGATCCGGATGTTACAATTCTCCCACACTAGAATTAGACTTCGCCCTCGAAGTCCTGCTCGATAACAATCCCAAATGCTGCTCCCACATCTCCGACTCCGGTTCCCAAGTCAGCTCGGACCCCTTCCTGTGCTGCCACTGGACCTGAACCAGTGACACCTCCTTGTTCCTCAGAATCTTGACCTTCCGGTCCAAGATCGCGATCAGCCTCTCAATATAATTTAGACCCACATCCACCTGGATATCCTCCAATGGTACCACTGCCGACTCGTCGGCTATGCACTTCCTCAGCCGAGACACGTGGAAGGTATCATGAATCTGGATCAACTCCGCAGGTAGCTCCAATCGATATGCTACCCTGCCCACCCTCGCAGTAACCCTGAACGGTCCAATGTACCGGGGCCCCAACTTGCCCCTTTTCCTGAATCGGATCACTCCTTTCCAAGGAGACACTTTCAGGAGTACAAAATCTCCAACCTGGAACTCGAGCTCGGATCGACGCCTATCCGCGTAACTCTTCTGGAGACTCTGGGCCGTCAACAATCTCTGTCTCACCTGTTGTATCTTCTCTAATGTCTGGAGCGCTATCTCAGTGCTGCCCATCACTCGCTGCCCTACCTCTCCCCAACAAATGGGAGTCCGACACCTCCTCCCATATAATAACTCAAAGGGAGGCATACCAATGCTCGAATGGTGGCTGTTGTTATATGAAAACTCGGCCAAAGGCAGATACGTATCCCAACTCCCTCCGAAGTCCAACACAAATGCTCGAAGCATGTCCTCGAGCGTCTGAATCGTCCGCTCACTCTGACCGTCTGTCTGCGGGTGGTATGCGGTACTGAAATGCAGCCTAGTACCCAACTCCTCATGGAATTTCTTCCAAAACCTGGAAGTGAAACGCACATCTCGATCCGACGCAATCGAGATCGGCACACCATGCCTCGATACCACCTCTCTCACATACACTTCTGCCAGCCTCTCTGCGGAAGAGCTCTCACTGATAGCAAGAAAATGAGCGCTCTTCGTCACCCGTTCGACTATCACCCAAATTGCATCGACGCCTCTTGCGGTTCTCGGTAGTTTAGTGATAAAATCCATGGAAATCTGTTCCCACTTCCATTAGGGAACCTCAAGCGGCTGCAACTTGCCATGCAGACATTGGTGCTCAGCTTTAACCTTGCGACAGGTCAAGCACCTCTCTAAAAACCAAGCCACATTCCTCTTCATACAGGGTCACCAATAATCTCTTTTCAGGTCCAAATACATCTTAGTGGCCCCGGATGGATCGAAAACTTCGACCTGTGTGCCTCCTCCATCAAAATAGCACGTGCCCCAACCTCAAATGGCACCCAAATCCGGCCCTGGAAGGTCATAAGCCCCCGACTATCGGCAATGAACTCTGATATCTGCCCAATCACCCGCTTTCGCTTGCGGTTCTCCGGTCTCATGGCCTGCACCTGGGCCTCCCTAATGGTCTGCAACACCGAAGTCATCACTGTCAACCTCATACATGCATCTCGCAAAGGGGCACTCTCTGCCCTGCGACTCAAAGCATCGGCTACTACGTTAGCCTTACCCGGGTGGTACAAGATCTCGCACTCATAATCCTTTACCACGTCCAACCATCTCCTCTGACGCATGTTCAGGTTGGGCTGGTCCATCAGATACTTCAAGCTCTTGTGGTCCATGTATATGGTACACCAAACCCTATACAAATAGTGATGCCAGATCTTGAGGGCGAACACCACAACCCCCAACTCCAGATCGTGCGTAGGATACCTCGTCTCATGAGGCTTCAGCTGCCACGATGTGTATGCTATCACATGCCCCCTATGCATCAGCACCGTACCCAGTCCCGATATCGACGCGTCACAATATACCATAATGTCCTCCATTTCTTCCAGAAGGGCCAACACTGGTGCTTCGCACAATCTCTGGCGAAGTGTCTCGAACGAGGTCTGCTGCTCTAGGCCCCAACTGAAAGCCACACCCTTCCGGGTTAGCCTGGTGAGAGGAACCGCAATCCTGGAGAAATCCTGAATGAATCTCCGATAATATCCGACCAATCCCAGGAAACTCCTGATCTCCGAAAGGGATCTCGGCACTTCCCAACTCATCACTGCCTCAATTTTGGCCGGATCGACGAATATCCCATTCTGGTTGACGAGGTGCCCTAGATACTGGACCTCTCGTAACCAGAAATCACACTTGGAGAATTTGGCGTAAAGCCTCTCCGATCTCAGAACTCCGAGGATCTCCCTCAAATGCTTCTCGTGCTGCTCTCTGGACGTCGAATACACCAATATATCATCAATGAACACGATCACTGAAAGATCCAACATCGGCTTGCACACCCTGTTCATGAGATCCATGAACGCCGCCGGTGCATTGGTGACCCTGAAAGGCATCACCACGATCTCGTAATGCGCAGAACGAGTCCTGAACGATGTCTTCTGGATATCCTCATCACGCACCCTCATCTGATGATATCCAACCCTCAAATGAATCTTGGAGAACCAAGACACTCCCTGTAACTGATCGAACAAATCGTCGATCCTCGGTAAGGGATAACGGTTCTTAACCGTCAGCTTGTTCAACTCCCGATAATCAATGCACATCCGGTGTGAACCATCCTTTTTCTTGACAAAAAGGATCGGTGCTCCCCACGGCGAGCTACTCGGCCGTATAAACCCCTTTCCCAGCAGCTCCTGGAGCTGCAAGGATAACTCCTGCATCTCTGGAGGTGCAAGGCGATAGGGCTCCTTGACGATAGGCGCCGCCCCTGGAACCAAATCGATACGGAATTCCACTTGCCTCTCGGGAGGCACACCTGGCAACTCCTCGGGGAAAACATCCGGGAACTCACGCACTATCGGGACCTCATCGACCGACCTTGGTCTCTCCGCACCTACCATCGTATCCATCACATAAGCTACATACCCACTACAACCCTGCTGTAGACTCTGCCTCGCCCTCGCGGCTGAACAAAACGGCGATCCAAGACAGGTACCCTCGCCATAAATTGTAAGAACTCCCCCACTAGGGTCTCGTATGGTCACCAGCTGCCGCTCGCAGTCGATAACCGCTCCAAATCTACTCAACCAGTCCATGCCCACAATGTCACAGACATCTCCCATAGCAATCGGGACCAAATCAATCGGAAACCCCACGCCGAAAATCTCGAGTACACACCCTCGAATCACATCAGTGGCATACACTGCTCTCTCGTCAGCTATGGAAACTCGCAAAGGCGACTCAACGTCTCACGAAAAATACTGATGTGCTGACTAAAGGCTAGCGACACAAAAGACCGACTCGCACCCGAGTCAAATAACACCAAAGCAGGCACAGAACACACAGGAAACGTACCTACGCATAACACAATATATGCATAACACCACAAAGTCAATATAAACATAAGAAAGAATACATACTGGCCACAACATCGGGTGCTACGCGGACCTCCTCCGCTGTCAACTAGAAGGCTCTCCTGCGAGCCTTCGGCGCCTCGACCTTCACCGGTCGACTTTCTGTAGCTCAAACAGCAGCAGGGACAGACCCCTGAGAAACTCCCTGAGCCGACCCTCGCAACTGCGGACACTCGGTCTTCCGGTGTCCAGTCTGGTTGCAGTGAAAACACACTGCAAACCCCTTGGGTCAATCTTTGGCCATATGCCCCTCCATGCCACACTTGTAGCAAGACCCTGCCCTGCACACCCCCTCATGACTCTTGCCGCACTTGCCACAAGTGCAGCCTTTCTGGTTCCCATATCTCGAATCGGCGGGCTTAGCCCGCTTGGCGGCCGGCTAGGACTGCGTCGGTCGCCGATCCTTCCCTTGAGACTCCGCCTCCTCCCTGGCATGAGTCTCTAGCTCAATCTCCCTCTTCCGGGCATTTTCCTGAAGCTCGGCAAATGTCCGGTACGTCGAGTTCGCCACGAACTCGCAAATATCTCTCCTCAAAATGCTTAAATACTGGCTCATACGTGCCTACTCAGAAGACACGTGCTCAGGGAAGAACATCGCCCTCTCATGAAACATCCTGGTGATCACAGTAACAGACTCTGTACCCTGCTTGAGGGTCAAGAACTCCTGAGCCAATCGCTCCCTTTCCACCGGAGGAACGTACTCATCACGAAACATAGCGGTGAGCCTCTCCCAAGTCACCGCAACAAGCTCTGCAGAAGAATAGTGCGCTGTCACAAACTTCCACCAGTCCTTCGTCCCCAAGCGAAGCTGGTTCAACGCGAGCCAAACCCTCAGATGCTCTGGACATGAACATGTGTAGAAGCACCCCTCAATGTCAGAGATCCACCTCATCGTAGTTATCAGATCCTGAGTCCCATCAAACTCTGGTGGCTTCGTGTTGCTGAACTCCCGGTACAGTAACGCTACACCCCCTGCGGCCTGGCAGCAGCAATGGCCGCAGTGGCTGCAACAATAGCAGCATCAGTAAGAGCAGCATAACACTCATCAAAAGTCTCGATCAGGGTGGTCTTGATAGACCCGAACATCTCTGGAATCTCAGCACGGATGGCATCAGCCACCTCATCATGAATCATCTGGCGGAGCTCCTCATCGTTCACACCCCCTCACTAGACCCTGGTCTGTGGCGTGTCCCCACCATGATGTCTCTCTGAAATACAACACAAAATATCAGAGACTCGCTCGAGTGTACACACACTCGATATCCCAATCCTACTTGATCCCTGGTACCCTAAGGATTCTTACTCGAGCTGCGCACTGATCCGGTGCTTTCGGTAGTACGGGCCCAATACTACCGTCCACACCGCATCAATATTCACCCAAGTTCTCCTCCTAGGATCCTGAATCCAAAGTATTCTACTCTCTCTCTCTCTCTCTCTCTATGCACAGTCTCCTCTCAAGCAGATCTCTCATAAGCCCCCTCGCTGCTATCTATTCACTCTCAAGCATCTCCTAGCAGCAAAATCCTTAGGCTAAGGCATCACAAATCAAGCCACTCTAGTCCTAATAAAAATACCTAGCCTACTCTAGCATGCATATCATATCATAACGTATCTCACAACTCATAATGTAAGGGTATTTTGGGAAATCACCGTTCGGGCGCTGGCTGATCATACACACTGCTCTGCTCTGCTCTTTCAAAAACTTTTTACTCTTGAGAAAATTTTGTAAATTTTATTTTGAAAATCTCCCAAATCCTCATTTTGAGTTCAGATACGCCCGAAGGTGTACCCGAATCCCTCAAACCAAGGCTCTGATACCAACTTGTAACACCTAGATTTTCAAAATAATTTTTCATATTTTATAAAACACATTTTCATTCATAATTGTTATAAAAACACCATTGTATCACATATTCAAACATACCATCACATCCCAAGATCAAAATATAAAAACTCCTCGTGTGTGTAACGATCAAGCTGGCGCCTTCCTGTGATCCTCACTGGTACCTAAAACACATAACACAACACTGTAAGCATAAATGCTTAGTGAGTTCCCCAAAATACCACACACAACACATATTAGCCACTCGAGGCTATAACTCTGTTTGACCCTCTGGTCAAAATGTCTCAGTGGGACCCTCCAGTCCCATAACTCTGTGGGCCCTATGGCCCTAACTCTGTGGACCTTTCGGTCTTAACTCTGTAAACTCTGTAACATACATAACATAAAGCACATAGAAATCACATCATGCAATAATATACAAATACTCTATCTCATAACTCTAATTACCACTCTAGGTAAAGTATAGTGAGAAGACTCACCTCGGGTAACTCGGTAAACCGCGAACTCTGAAATACTACACTAGCCTTCGCCTATTCACAAAATAGCTATTATAATTAATACAACTTCTAAAGGCTAGGCCAGCCCCTCTGTATAAATCCTCTAAGAAGGGTAAAAGATCATTTTACCTCGTTAGTGACTCATAAGTCCAACCACTGACTAAACCCTAATAGTCAACAAAGTCAACGGTCAGCATTGACCGGACTAGCCGAGTGCACTAGGTTGACTCGGTGAGTATACACCTGCCCTCTTCGCCCTTGGTCCCCTCTTGACTCACTGAGTGAACCCTATACTCCCCGGGTCGTCATAGGCCGCGAGTCTCGGGGTAACCCGACTCGACTCGTCGAGTCTCTTATGGACTCAACGAGTTTCTCCTATGAAAACTCTCAAAAGATCTCTTGAGGCTAGATCTTCTTCACCAAACAGTAGATCCATCCTTCTAACACTCAAAAGTCACATAAAGGTGCAACCTTTACGTGCATGCAACCCATATCAAGCCTCAAATGGAGAAATAACTCTAGAAATGGCAACCTAGTCTCCAATTGCTTACTTGCTTGCAAAAAGCTAGAGGGTAGTGACTCTATGGACCTCTCAAGGTCCAGATCTGATATCATCAACACAAAGGAGACCTCATACTCCTTAGATCTCATAATAATGGGAGATAAAAACCCTAAAATCATGGAATCTATCATATCAACACGAAATAGAAGGAAATATACCTCCAAAGGTGAACTCTCAAGATGAACAGCTCCAATCCAAGCTCCCTTCTCGCTTTAGATGGATCCTGTCTTCTTTCTCTAGCAAAATCACCCCAAAATGAAGATTATAAGCCCTTTCTTGCACTCAAGCCTTTCCTCTCTCTCTCTCTCTCTCTCTCTCTCTAGGGTTTCTCTGGAACAAGATGGCCGCAAATGACGACCATAAGGGCCTTTAAATAGGGTACAAGCCCCCGAAAATTAGGGCTTCATTAAACAGCACGGAATCGCCGAGTCCACGCATGGACTCATCGATTCCACTCATTAATCCAGGCTGGCAATGCGCGATTCCACTCGGCGAGTCTGAGCGCCTAGTCGCCGAGTCCTTCTATAAAATTTTAACGAAAATACTTAAAACAAGATACCTGGGGATCCGGATGTTACGAAGAGAGTGATGGATGATGTGTGGCTGATTTGTGTGATGAAATGGGAAGCAAAGGATTCAATTTATAGTCCTCATGCAAGCTTGCAAGGCCATGCAAGCCTTACCCCTTTTGTTAGTCAAATACTCTAATAACAATGCCTTGTATTTTAGAAGAAGAGTGCACTCAAATGGGTAAGGGGGTGATGGAGGGGAGGTTATGGACGTGTGCAAGGGGAAAAGAAGGAAGAATGGTTGATTTTTCACTATTCCAAGCATGCATGGAAGTGCATGGTGATGCCATCAACCTCAAAAAGTCCCTAAAACTCTTCTAGATTTACATGTCAAAATCCCGACATCTAGTATTTTTTTTTCCGAATTATAGGATCGAGTGCACTAATTCCAGAAACTCGAACAAATTAATTTTTCGAGTTGTAGAGCTCTGGGAAATCGCGTTTACAGATTCACATTTAATTGACCCGAAACATCCGATTTTTCAAAATTTACAAATATTTTTGCTAGAAATATTTTGAGTATGGAATTAAATAATAGACCATAGTCAGAGTCTAAAAACTTTTTCGGAATTTCCATCAGAAGTGTGCAAGCACCTCAATAGACCGAAAGGGATTTTGCAGTTTAAATAAAATAAGTATTGTACTGGTTTGGTTTCTTATAACAGTCATATACTTTGCATATGAGCTCCGTTTTGGACGTTCTTGATATTGACCGGACTCAGGTGAACATGTACTACGAGACCAGAGTGTTTGCTTTGTTCACAATTGCTTAATATGAAATTTTAGTTTTTTCAGACATATTAACTAGGGTTATAGTTTGTGCTGCATGATTCATTTGAGATTTTCCACAATTGGAAGTAAGATAACATCTCATATCTTATTTTAATTGTAATGATATTATTTAGATTCCAAAATATGCATTAAATCCTAATGGATCAGATTACAAAGAGGTTCTTTGTGAATTGACTGTCTATAGTTTTAGACTTAAATTTTGGGATGTTACACAAACCATCAGAAAACACTCGAAGAATCCCACACCCTGCAAATTTCCTTAGTATCCTCATGACCCCCCTTGAATCGAGTACATATCCTGTGCTTTAAGTAGTACATGCCCAATACTGATAGTTTTTACATGTATTAACGTGGATAAATCCTTAACACTTAAGGGTACATGCAAACAAAGATCTAAGTCATAACACTATTGAAGTAACATTCTACTGAACGATAAAACCTATAAAACCCTAGGCATTTCAAAATTCAATAAACAAGTTTAGGGCTTACATACCTTGTTGATTGTTGTAATAAACTATCAAGAATCCTTTATTCTTTGATTTGGAAGCTAGCACCACAAGTGTTGTGCCTCTGATGCTTCACACCCAAACCCTAGAAACTAGGGAAACTTGAAGATAAAGGAGAGGGGAGGTATTTTTCAGTTATGCTCTTGAGAGAAAACAGTTGCTGAAAATATGAAGTGTGAAGGCCTATTTATAGTTGATAGGAAAGCCCTAGATAACCTTTACATGAATAATATAATGATATCTTAAATCAGGTAATTATCTGGTTTCCTAATTATCTCCAAAGGATATTTTAGAAACCCTAAAATCACTCCAAAAACCATCCACCTCTCATGGGGAAGGTTTTGGAACCCTTTTGTTTAAATATTGAACAATTACAACTTAGGTCTTTGCACTTTTAATTAATCCAATTAATCTTAAAATTAATTCTAATTAATTTCTGATTAAGTCTTAATTAGATAATAATATTTCTAATTAATATATTATTCTCATAATATATTAACAAATCATTTATTTTTATTTCTAATTAATTTATTAATCATATAATAAATTAATAAATTAGTCCCTCTCTCTAAAAGTTAACATATTCAATTACTAGATTTGAGGGCAACCGAAAAGGACTTTGTTAATAATTCAAGTATATACCAATTTAGTTATTGGCTTAGACACCTAATCCAACAAATACTACATTCCACACCTATTCGTACTCTCCTCAAGTGCCATTTTGATTCCCATAAGTAATTCACTTACTAACAAACATTCGCCCTTTCCACTAATAGTGCATCTGACAAACTACATACTTCCTAGGTTTTCCTAGGATTTCCATTCCTAACACTCTCCGCAATCAGCTACAGAAGAGACCCCTACTAACACCCGCTAACTACTTTATGAATATAGTTACATACAACAAACATTTAATAATTCTTTGACTGAAAGGTCTCACACTACAACGGCTGGACTCAAACAAGATCTGCACAATAGAGTTAAACGTAACATTCTAAAATTATCCAATTTATGTAACATGTAACTTAGCAAATTAACTTGATAGTTAATAGATATTAACAGTGGTTCTTAAAAGCATAAAGCAAGCATCATTCGCACATTGAGTTCTAACCAGAGCACTGCCTAACAGGCTATCCTATCATATCATCTGTAATCCATACTAGCATGCAGTTCTAGAGGCTCATACAATAGGCATACAAAGGCATCTCTCCTAACATACAATTCTAAGCAAATCCTTGGCCCAAATCTAACATGTTATTCACATATTCACATACTGAATCAAATAAACATGTATGGGTATTTTAGGAATACTTACTTGAGATCGGCTGATTGCACACATCATACCCTAATTATTATAAAACTTTTTTAGAAAAATCTTTTTTTACCAATTCCCCAGTTTGAGTTCAGACACACCTGAGAGTGTGCCTGAATCGCTCAAACCAAGGCTTTGATACCAACTTGTAACATCCTAAAATAAAGGATAAAATTTGCATTTTTAATAATAAAATCAACAATTCATTTCATTTTTTCCAAAAGATCATCATAGTATAAAATGTATATCCTCGAATAACAATAACGAATCAGAGTAATCATGTAGAAAATCATCGGTGGCTACGATGCAATCAGCCCGAGCTCTTCCCCTTGGAATCAGATGTACCTGAAACATGACATGAAACCGTAAGCACAAAGCTTAGTGAGTTACTCAAAATACCACTTACCATACATACATATTAGCCTAAAAACTATAGCAGGTCTATTTCACGCTTGAGTTCCTTCCAAATGTTTGAGTCCCTTCGGACTCCCAGAGTCCCTTCCGACCCCCTCGGTATCTTTCAATCGATACGGGTCTATTTCGTCCCTTACAACTAAGCATACAATCATATAATCAAGAGTCACAAAGACAACGAGCACCTACATGCATATCAATAAATGTCACAAAGACAACTATCATCCTACAAACATAATCTAGTGGGTCGACATTGGCGCCTTCGACCCACAAGTACAGTGAGGAGACTCATATCAATCTGATGATAACCAAATTGCACACTCAAGCTGCTGCTACCACGACTCCTCACACTGAAGATTTCCAAAATCAACCTTAATTAATAAACAAGGTAATAACCTATAATTTATGGTCCAAATCATATTCTATCTTACCAAGGATAACATAACATTTTACCCTTCCTATACTTGACCCAACTATTCATAGTCCAAAACACGTAATGGCTCAAGGCCTAAAAATGACCCAAAAGGAGTTATGGGAGTACGTTATGCATACCTCCCCATTATGCCCTGTGTACTAGGTTTAAACAGAAAGGGAAACGGGGCAAATCTCGCTACGTCGTGCATACCCCAGAGTTACGCCCAACGTCTACCCTGATGCTAAAGATCCATTTTAAGCACTTAATACCTAAATTTTAGTTGTCTAATTCACATATCAAACTCTAGGGAAAGTCTTAACTGATAAAGTAGGCAACTTTAAGCTTTTTCATGGCTTAATAGAGCCTAAAACCAAACCCTAACTCCTTAAGTTCATAAAATGGTCAAAAACTCATGCATGGTTGAAATATACCCAACAAGATTCGATTTTTATGCAATAAGGACCTCAGAAACATCAAGAAATGCTAACCTAAGCTCTAAAGTAGCTTTTACTCAAAGGAGCCAAAACCATGGGAGCAAAACATGCAAAAACATAACCTAAATCTAGATCTAAGCCAAGGAGCCATAAAGTTTAGAGCATTATACCTCCAGAAGATGCTAGATTAAAAACCAAGTCTTGATCTACAAGCTTCAAGCTTCCTAACACCTCTCTAATGGACCTATTCTTCTTCAATATGCACCAAAACACACATGCATCACTCTAAGATCTCAAGAACCTCACAAGGGGGTAGGGTTTCGAAATGATGCTTTGGGACAGTGGATCGAGGATGGTAATGAGGGAGGCTTAAAGGACTAATGGTCCTTTAAATAGGGTCCAAAACCTCAAAATTAGGGTTTAATGAGTATGCCCTACGTACCGCTTGAGTACGCCATACGTACTCAAAAGAACCCCACCAACTTTAATGAAGTACGCCGAGCATACTTATGGAGTACGCCCCGTGTAAGGACCACAAATGCAAACTTTTTAATAATTTAAGCCATAAATGAAAATACCTGGAGCACAGGTGTTGCACAACTGTTTTTCTTACCATCATCATCTTTACCATGCTACAATCATGACCAGGGGAAAGGAAATAGATGCAAAAGAGAGAGTCAGAGAGGGTGAGAAGACTTGTAAAGCTTTCTTATTGGTTCGTCACCAAATCTTGAACTGAAAAGATTGGACAGATTGTACAAACACAAACAACATACACCTAATCAAAAGGGTGTGAATGTGGAGAAGGGGTTAGAAGGTCGGTTTTGTCTTTTTCGGTTTCTTAGTTTTCTATTTTTAGGACCGCAAAAGCTAACACAATCCTGGTTCTTTCTTTCTTTCTTGATTATCTCTAATTTTTTCAATGCAAGTTTGTTGAAATTAAAAAAACTATTTACCAAGAAACAAACATTAAGGTTTTCAAAAGAATCTACCCGACCCAAACAAGTTCTAATAACTTTTATGCTTAAAGAATATCATACCATTAAATTTCTAATAAAAAAGGGATATATATACTAAACTTCCAATATTTTCAACGATTTGATAATAAAGTCATAAACTTTATTTTTTTGACAGTAAAATTTCTATTCACGATTTGATAAGAAAGTTTAAATTTCTAATAAAAAAGGGATATATATACTAAACTTCCAATATTTTCAACGATTTGATAATAAAGTCATAAACTTTATTTTTTTGACAGTAAAATTTCTATTCATGATTTGATAAGAAAGTTCTGAACTTTTTTTTTTTTTTTTTTACAGTAAAATCCTAATTACCGGCTAACTGAAAAAAAAGGCAAGTGCGGCAATAACTACCAGTAGTTAGAACTTTTTGTCAAAAAAATAAAGTTTATGAATTTTTTTGTCAAATCATAATTTTCACGAGTTACAAACTAGTTTTAGTATAAATTCTAGTATAAATAAACATCTTAAAATATTATGATGAAGCAGATTATTTTCCTCACGGGATTTCCTTTGGACCGGATCAAACTTGGCTTTAGGTTATGGGAAATCTAAATCTCTGTAGTTAGTAATTATCAATTTATTTATGTTCGGCACATTAGTTTTTCCTTGTATGACCGTTTATTTTTAAATAAATTAGATCCTTGGTTGCATTAAACCTTGAGCTGAGTGGAAATATAGAACAATCTTTACATTCATGATATATAAATAAATTAATCAATACCCTATTTGGCTTCCAAAAACTCTACATTCTTGAATGAATAGTTAATTTATAGGTTCGAATTAGATTGCAACTCGGCTCGTATTGATAATAGAGAATAGTTGTTGGTAGCTTGAACTTGAACTTTTGTTGCTAGCGTCTGGTCCATTGATAAATCTTTATATCCGAATTTGGAGTTTTAAGTCTAAAAATATAATAATTATTTTATATCTTTTAACTTTTTAAAATCTGGTCAACATGAAGCATATGGCTTGTAGTTGTTTTTGTTCCTATGGAATCAAAAGAAAATGCACCCCCTTTGGTTTGTTGGTTTACTTGTACACAAACATCCATAAAGCTTCCACAACCGTTCACCGAAAGGCCATGTCTTCCATCGTTTCACATCAACATGAGGTTTCCTCAAATCACCATCTGACGTACTTTGAGAAACCTTATGTTTCTTTGGGCCAAATGAACCAGGGACGAAAGTCTTGAGAAGAAAAACTCCAGTATCAAGGCTCACACTCCTTGAAATTTGACTCTTTTTCGTACCTTTTCTCTTTTTCTCCAAATCGAGCTTCATATCAACCCTCTCTTCCATCATCGATACCGAGTTACTCCGATCCTTCAACACTATGTCTTCAAAGGACAACTCATAACACGATTCAGGCAAGTTACTGTTGATCATTTCCATGAGCTCTTTCCTTCCCTCCGCAATGGACTTCGTGGGAGATGATGGACAAGTGTAACTAGAAGGAACATTTTTCGACCAAAGCGGTGATGAAAAACACAAAGGATTTTCATTTCCATCTTGTTTTTGATGATATTTTCCTTCTCGGGTGTCGCAGAATGTAAAATCATTTGGGTTTGTAATGCAATGGAGTTCTGATTCAGAAATCGACATGTTGTGTTACCATGCAGTTCATTAAATGGCAAGCATGGTAATTTAATTTCGTGTGGTGGTATGGTGGATACTTATAGAAGATGTATTTTAACAACAAACAACAGACCATATATAGGCAGATAGGTTTAACAATTAACACTTGGACGTAGTTATTTCTGTGAAACAAAACATGTCATTTTTAGCTTGCGATATTGAAAGCGAGGTTGCCGTCTAAGATGAACGACAACACAAAGAAGACACGCTACTGCACTTTTTATATTTTTATTTAATCATGTATTTAAGTAAAAGGACGTATATATACTGCTTATTACATATATATATATATATATATATATATATATATATATATATATATATATATATATATATATATATATATATATAGAGAGAGAGAGAGAGAGAGAGAGAGAGAGAGAGAGAGAGAGAGAGAGAATAGTTGAAATAAAAACAATAAATAGTATGAGAATGTAAAAACACTATTTTTATGTTATTATTCTGCAATGAATTTTGTATCCACAGTTTTATGTCATTATTCAACAATGAATAAATGAATAGTCATAGGTTAAAACAAAAATTATAATTTACTACAAAAATGCACATACACAAATTTATAATAAAATAATAACATTCTAATGAATATATGAATAATCAAACGTTAATATTTATATTAGAATTACTTCAACAATATACATATACAACATTCATTACATAATAATAACATAAACATAATGTTTTTGCGTTCTCACACTATTTACTGTTTTTATTTGAACTTATTTCTATATATATTTACTATATTATTAAACATATTGCCTCTTTCTTGAAATTTAAGAGGTATACTTATTACAACATAATGTACAATCTTATAAAGCGTACGTTTATCTTACGTTGTAAACACTAAACCCTAGCCTCCTCGACACATCATTTGACGCCGTCAAACCCACCCCCTCTATCACCTCTCTTCTAACTCACTTCAGTTTCCGGTGTACCTCTGGTATCACAATCGTCGCTCACTAAAATGCTCGACCTCCTAAACTGGATGATTCCTTCTAACCTGGATGATCGATGCCCTGCAACTCTACTTTTCTTTACATTTGTTTCTCTTCTCAAAACCCCAATCGCACATGTGTCTAATGAAGATCCAACTTTTGAAACCCTATCTAGCCACTGCCATTGCCACCCCTTCTCTTGCCCCTCTTCTACGTTTTGTTATGACGAGAAACCCTAACAGTCTCCACAACTCTAATAGTCACCACCAACGAAGAGGTGAGGACAAGGAAAATGTTAAGCCATCAATTTTTGATTCATCTCACTCCTTCATTCCTCAGTTGTTATCGACATTTACCTGGTATGTTTTTCCAATCTTTTTTCTATTTGACCTAATTCTCACATACTGAGACCTGTAACACAACGAAAAAGAAGATTGTAATTTAGCTTCATTAAAAATGATGCATTTATATATTTATATGTTTGAAATGATTCAAATATATCGACATACCTGATCTCAAACAATAATCTGTAGCAAATGCTTTAAAATCCCTGCTTCTTAGACCCTTTGGTGTCAAACTGGTAATTTTTGTTGTCCATCTTGTAATTTTTTGTTGTCAAATTAGTCTAAAAGTGGTCCAGTTAAATATTCAATTTTTGTCAAATTAGTAAGAAAGTGATCAAGTTATATGTTCAATTTTATGTCAAAATAATTATTCTTTATTGTCAAAAAGCTAAATGTTTTTTTATAGTGGTATTATAAACAAATGAAACTTTATACCATAAAATTTTAGCAAATATAACACAGACTGTCCAAACCTTGTTATTGATGGGTTTTATACAAACAATCCTATGTGTACATGCAACCCTAGCATTGGATCTATGTTTTCACTATTAGATACACAACATTATGAACACATAATAAAACCCTAATTCTAGCATATAAGTAATCATATTAACATAAGAATAGGTTTATAATATCACCTTGATTGTTATGTAGCAATAACAATCCCAAATCTCCTTGTATTGACTTTGGTAGGCTTAGAGTCAAAAGTGTCACTCCTCTAATGGTTCACAAACACCAAGAGCAAATGGAGAAGGTATAAAGAGAGAGGAGAGAGGTAGAAATTTGTCCTTAGATGCTCTAGGGATCAAGTGCACGAAATCCTAAGACCTTAGGGGTCTTTATATAGGGTTGGGATTAGGGTTTCAGTCCTTATCTTTATCTAGTTACTTGCCCATCAAGCAACCATAAGATAAGCCTTGAAAATCCCTATCTCTTGGACCTTGGACGATTTTAAGGATATCCTTATCCTTGAATTCGTCCATCCTTTAACAAGGATAACCATTGCCCTATTTTGCAACTATCACATAATTACAATTCAGCCCCTCTAGTTTAATTAATTACATTTGATCACAAAATTAATTCTTAATTAATTATTGACCAATATTAATTAAACAAATATGATTTCTCCTTTAATATATTATTCTTATAACATATTAATAAATCATAATAACCTCTCTCTTTATTTATTTCTCCAATCAAGTTGCTTTGGTGAAGGCAACCCAAAAGGACCATGCACCATCGGGTCAAGTATATACCAAAATAGTTATGGACTTAGACACTAATTGAACAAATCAAATTAGCCCTAGCCCGGCCGAGCATTTACGTTTGTCATCACAAAATCATCGAGGGGACCAAAGATATCGCTTTTATCCTTCTTTGGATAAAAGGAACGGATAAACTTTGATACAATGCTCGCTTGCACTCACTCACCAAATCACACACAACAATATGTTTTATAACACCAAGTTACTAGTGCGTTTACATATTATCAATGTGCAACCGATTTGCAAGATATAACTCACACATCTCGGTTTCAAGAATATAAGATGTTATCGTCTCACCAATCACTCGTGATACAATCCATGAAGTGATCCAAGTGAGCGTGGGTTTAATCCAATGCTCAAATTCATATTCATAAGCACTCATGAACGTTGCAGTAAACATTTGCTTATGTCTAATACTCTTTTAGACAATCCACACACCAATTCACGACAATCTTCATTCATATCTACTTCCAACATATGAACGACTGTGGCCCGTTCGAATAATTCGATTATTCTTAATAAACTCAATTATTCTGGAAGTCAAAACATGCAAATGTGAAACACAAGAATAATACTAAGCCCATATGGTCTCAACCTTTGAGTATAAATAAAACGTCTTTTATTTATCACCATATTGATTACTCATTATTTGTCGTTTCGGGTAATCAACTTCTTTCTTGAATTATTACACTTGTCCCATGCTCCTAGCATGCACACAATGTTTACCTATGGTTCTTACTTTGTGAAATAGACAAATTGAGCACATTTCTAATCATTCTCATTTCACAACTCCAAATCCTTTTTCATAAGTGTAAGAATACCAAATTCTTGCTACTTATAGAATATGCTATATTCTAACACTTTATGCAATGATCCTTTCGTAATATCACTGCACCAAAGTCACAAAGTCTATTGCCAATGATATTACAAAGTTTTCTAACGGAGATTGTTACAAGACAATTCCTTAGATATGATGTCTCTCACTCAAAGTACATTCCTTTGAACATCCTTTTGCATAAAAGTTTCTAATCTAGACATAGATTTTCAATATTCAATTCCCAATATGGATACATTTCCATATTTTCCATATGACAACTTATTCTTAATAGAATCTTGTCTATTCATAATAATGTCGATCTGGTCCATCCAATATGGAAACATTTCCATATTTTCCAATACTATACTTCCAACTACTCACAAGCGACCAATCTTCGTCGAACTTTGGATTATCCTTTGATAGTTGTTTAATTATTTTAGTCAAAACCGATTCTAGTCCTTTTTCCCTATAAATGCGCTAGACATTTGGAAAATTTTAGAATGGTCAAACATTAAAGCATTTGCAATCGATCCTATACCCGAAGCGTATGGGACACGACGCATAATGTTTTATTTGCTATGTTCTCAAAATTCGAATTGTGAAGAGGAATGCCGTAATCATAATCGAAATTTTAAGAACACACTATGTACCCTTGACTAAATTTATTAACATTTCTCAACCTAAACCTTTAGATTTGAAATGAAGCATAATATTCTCTCCCTTAATTATAGCAAAACAACTATTCCATCTTTACAACTTTGCAAAGAATGACTCTTGTTTTCTATAATTAATATTGCCAACTTGCAATACTTTCCTTAATAATCATACAATCATAACATTTATGCTCCCACTATCATGATGATTATTATAAAACATAACACTTATGCTCCCACTAGCTTCGACATGTATTCATAAACATCTTAACTTTCAGAAAAACAATACCTATTGAATTTCTTAAGTCCATGTTTCTAATACTTAGTGCTTTGATAATCTTTTATCAAGGCTTCTTAAACTTATACACCTTTGCCTTAGATAGCTTATATGTGTGTCTAAACAATTAAGACTAATTGCTAAACCTCACAATTCAAATCATGGAAAGGGATACCGTAACCATAATCGAATTCGAGAATGCAATTTTACAATCACTATCTTCTTAAAATCTTTCTTAGTGAAAGCATTTCCTCACAATCATTTTCATGAAGGAGGAAATCTTATGACACTTAGATTTAAACGGTGTATGTGTTCCTATCCATGTGAATTTGTCAAAACCAAAGTTTACGACAAATTCAAACTCATATGGATCGAACTTTCTTAATCTCGATTTCTTGCCTTATGGTAACACAGCTGCCCACCATGTCTTCCAAGTAGTTAAGCAGCTCACCCTTTCTTATCAATGTACCTTTCATTGATTAAGGTGCTTTGCCTTTTATGCATTCAAAATGAGAACTCATAGAACTCACATGCATAATTAACTCAATTGGAACAACACAGAAACAAAATAATGTCAACACGATAGGTTGTAAACCTCAACTCGTGCGCTAGTGATGATCGATAAGGTCTATTTGATTTGTTCTTGAAACTTTTCAAGACCATTAAGACTCCCACTGACTCCTTTACATATAAGATCCTTTTGTCAATAAACATTTCTTGACAAACAAATATTCAAGAGTTAGTGTAGCTTTTATCAAAACACTTCATAAATTGGTTCTAGTTGGTTTTTGTCTTATCCAAGACATCACAACTTTCCACAATTGATGAATGTTATAAACCTTACTATTTCACTCGATATCACAATCTTAACTTTAAGACTTGTTTTGGAACGAAGTATGATCGACTTCTTGATTTAACCATTTCTTCAATTCTTGATTCCTCTTCTTAGACATACAATTGTACTAAGACTCATTTAGAGGATCAATTGAGATATGGTTCTTAATCATTAAGACCTATCATAAAGCATAAAAGGTACTCTCCCATTTTCTTAGAATGGAGAAACTTTTATCTTTCTGCCTACTTGATTCTTCTTATTCGTTCTGCTATTGATCTAAACCCTTTAATCAATTCAGAATTACACTTAATCTTGTAAGTATAATCATATTTACTAAACCTTTAGTAAATCTTGACGAATATCTTTGTTACTCTTATGGTGGACTTGATCAACACGCAACTTTGTGTGCTTGATCTCCTAGTCCTTCACTTGACACTTTGTCAATGAATTAGTCTAATATCCAAATATGAAAATTTTCATTCATCATGCAACCAAGTTGCGTGATTCCAAATTTCTGTCCAATTGAAACTTGGGCGATGAGAAACTCTCCCTATTTGGTAAATTCTCGACTTTCCATAAATAAGAACCAAATCCATTATTGCTAATAACAGAAACATTCAGACATCAATTTTTCATATACGCCATTGCAAGGATAAATAAATAATATAAAATCAAAATTTATTTTATTGCGGAAAAATTTGTCCTTACAATGCAATTCTTTGAAAAACTATGCTAATACATCTTTCTTAGCAATGTTATTCTAACTCTAAGTAGTAGCTTAAGAATCTAATCTTCAAGTCCATGCAATTAAGATCCATTTCTTCACGGTTAGATTTTGCTCACTACTTCCCTTAAGCTTCCTTTATTTACTTCGATCCTACAAACATCAATTGTAATCTTATCACATTATGTATTAAGAATCTAGAATAGAAGCTTAAAAGAGTTAGTCAATGGATTTTACCTATATTAGAGCCATACGTTTCGACTCTCCCATCTCTTAGATCTCTTAGGTAAATGGGGCAGCTTTGTCTCCAATGCCCTTTCTCTTGGCAATAAAAGCAAATTGACTCTTTTGGAACATGACATGGAACTACTTCAGACATTGCCTTTCTCTTATGATCAAACTTTTCGATCATAACATGTCTTTCGTTGCCATTGTCTATATCCATAGAGGTCTTGAAGGTAGATTCACCAATCAACTTTGCTTTTCTATTGCGCCAAACCATTGCTGATTCAGCAGCAATAAGCATATAGGTGAGATCTAAAAGGGTCACGTCGCGGTTCATCATATAGTACTCTCTTACGAACTCACTATACGAGTTAGGAAGTGACTGAAGAACCCAATCAACAGCCATTTCCTCACAGACAACGGATCCCAACATCCTTAACCTATCAATGTGTGACTTCATCCCTAGGACGTGTGCACACACCGACTTTTCTTCTTTATGTTTACTTGCCAAAAGGGCTTGAGTGATCTTGAACTTTTCAAGCCTTCGAACTTGTGGGTTAGGGAGAATAATCGGAGGAGGAGGAGAAAGTGAAGTATGATCTCTTGTTCCTCGATCGAATCGTGGAATATCATCTTCATGTGGAAAGCTTGTTCCACGGGATTTGGGAAGACCATAGTTGTCGAACTTTGACATCTACAAAACGGGAGAAAACGAATTCAAGTTAGTTGATTGATTGAGGCCTTAGTAAATCACCCAAATGAGTTACTAAGGCTAGGACCCAACACAATATTCTACAACTCGGGAGAGGGATGCCGTAACCCTAATTGCAGAATATTTGAAGGTAAGTGAATGACGATTCACTAATTTCCACCATGAAAAACGAAAAAGAAATTTAAGTTTTAAATCTATGAAAACTCCTAGATCCTTTGAGATTCATTGAACTTTCAATGGCATGTTTAAATCTCGATATGCCCCTCTTGTTTGTGACTGGGATGCCGAGGATCACAAGGCGGGTGTGAATAACCATGCAAACTTACGTGGTGCCCTCACATGTTAGAGTCACCTATTCGATGTGCCGGTAAACCACACACGCTCCACCGAACTATGACAAACATTGAGTCACCCTTTGCTACCTTTGCTTAGAAGCATTTAGTGTGCCGGTAAACCACACACGCTCCACTAACATCTTTGCAAGGGCACAAAGTGTAATTTCATGGAGTTGCATCAATTCATTTTTGCCTAAGTAACTAAGACTGGGAATTTGAAAAACATTTAGTTACTTTTGTTTATTATACTTATAATGGAAGGTTTGTCCTATCCTACCCGTTCGGCTAACGACCCTCCACTAGTCAAGAGTGCGGTGGGTAAGAGTGGATACCCATTCAATCACCATTTTATAGGCAATTTCCTTAAACACCCCTTATAGACCGGCTTCGTGAATGAGGCCTACTAACGGTAAGACTGACTTTTACTTATACATATATAATGTTAGACTTTTAATGTTATATATAGTATAGGGTGTGTTTTACACTTTAAAAATACTAGGTGGTCAAATATAACAATTATACTTTTAATTGTAAACCAAAAATTTTATGGATTTATTAAACTTCTTTTAATTATACACCTTAATTAATTAATAAAACCATAAGGGTGTGATTTGAGCTTTTCAAAACAATACTAGGGTTTTAGAATTTAACATTCCTAAATTAAACTTTTAATCAACTTTTAAATTCCAAAACTTAAGGGCAAGTTTTGAAACATTTCAAAACATTAGGGTTTAGAATTTAAATATGCATCAAAATTAAACTTTTAATCAAAATTTAAATTCCAAAACTTGAGGGCAAGTTTTGAAACTTTTCAAAACAATTTAGTTTTAATTTCTCTTAAATTTTTTTTTCGAATTTATGACATGTAAATTAAAATTTTAAATATTAAAACTCTTGATTTAATAATTATCTTGAATTAGACTATTAATTTAATTATTAAATCATAAGGGATTATCTAAATCATGAGGATAATTACCATTTATACATTTAAGATATCCTAATCCCTTAATTATCTCTCTAGAATTCGAAAATATGGATAGGATAATGCAAAATCTATAATTACCATATATAACAATTAGAGGATAATTACAAGATATGGGATAATCCAAATCCCTAAAATTTAGGATCTTATCTTGGGGAGGAGGCTAATTTCGAAAATTAAGGGATTAAAACAAACCCTAGATTTCGAAATTTAAGGGTTTAAGGAAAGGATTTGAAGATTTTATTCAAACTCTTGCAAATTAGGGTTTGCAAACCCTAATCTCGAAAAAACCTTAGCCTCCTAGGGTTTATTGGCAATAAACCCTAATGTGTTAAGTTCATACAATTGAATAAACTAATTGAAAACAAGTTAACCAAAGGCTCTGATACCACTGATGGGTTTTATACAAACAATCCTATGTGTACATGCAACCCTAGCATTGGATCTATGTTTTCACTATTAGATACACAACATTATGAACACATAATAAAACCCTAATTCTAGCATATAAGTAATCATATTAACATAAGAATAGGTTTATAATATTACCTTGATTGTTATGTATTAATAACAATCCCAAATCTCCTTGTATTGACTTTGGTAGGCTTAGAGTCATAAGTGTCACTCCTCTAATGGTTCACAAACACCAAGAGCAAATGGAGAAGGTATAAAGAGAGAGGAGAGAGGTAGAAATTCGTCCTTAGATGCTCTAGGGATCAAGTGCACGAAATCCTAAGACCTTAGGGGTCTTTATATAGGGTTGGGATTAGGGTTTCAGTCCTTATCCTTATCTAGTTACTTGCCCATCAAGCAACCATAAGATAAGCCTTGAAAATCCCTATCTCTTGGACCTTGGACGATTTTAAGGATATCCTTATCCTTGAATTCGTCCATCCTTTAACAAGGATAACCATTGCCCTATTTTGCAACTATCACATAATTACAATTCAGCCCCTCTAGTTTAATTAATTACATTTGATCACAAAATTAATTCTTAATTAATTATTGACCAATATTAATTAAAAAAATATGATTTCTCCTTTAATATATTATTCTTATAACATATTAATAAATCAGAATAACCTCTCTCTTTATTTATTTCTCCAATCAAGTTGCTTTGGTGAAGGCAACCCAAAAGGACCATGCACCATCGGGTCAAGTATATACCAAAATAGTTATGGACTTAGACACTAATCCAACAGTTATAATATGAGTGTCCAAGGTTATTTCAAGAATGTGCCCTTGTTAAGCTAGAAGTGTACATTCAAACCATTTTTTTAATCAACAAACAAAAAAATCCAAAACGGTTTTTGAGAACAGGTTTTTCCAAAACATGTTAGTTTATAACCAAACCACTGTAATAGGTTTGAATATATATATATATATATATATATATATATATATATATATATATATATATATATATATATATATATATATATATAAACAGTTTTTAGTTTTTATACTATAACCAAACTGAAGCATTTTTTAATCAAAAAACCGGTTTTTAAATCAGTTTCACTTAAAAAAAAAACACAAAAACCAAAACCAATCTAGAAAAAGCATGTTAGAAAATCGAATCGATTTTAAAAAAAGAAAAACCAAAACCGATAAATGTGCATCTCTAGTTGCAGCAAGGACCATTTCAGTAAATAAGGGTTGAATTACTATTCTATATGATCAGGTATCATTACAACTCGTATTCGGTAGAAAAAAACACATAAAGGACATACAAGTAATTAAGTCATATTTGATAGTTTTATGTATAATATTATTAACCAGATAAAAGAGTAATACATTATGATGCACAAAGTCTAAGCTTTTGTTTCTTTTCAATTGCTCCTGTAATTGTAATACACGTAGCTAAAAGAAAGATATACAATGTATTAAAAAATTTATAATTTTTCTTCTATCAACTAACAGGTATGACACCCAACGATCAATTTGTTGCTGATTTTCGTAAAACTTTTCAATTTACAGTCAATTATACGTAGGTCAATATGAAAATTGTTGATCATACATACATATATTAGACTTATATAGACAGACTGGATAACACAAACTCCAATATTGGATTTGGGCCAATTTACTATAATTTGGTTGAGATTTTGAAGTAAAACGCTATAATAGGAAGAAACAAAAAGCATGGTGCTAAAATATATAAACAAATAAATGTAAATTGTTATATCTTGTAATTAAACCTTTTTATTTAAAAAAAGAAGGTAAAAAACGAAATTACAATGCTACAATTGGTACTTCCTCAACTAAATGTACCATATCTTCAATATAATGCTTGAAAATCATACTTTTTTCCCAACTAAAAATCAAGTGATTTTAAAACACACCTTTACCTATATGGTTTTACAATTTTACCTTCAACTCAATTCTTCCTTATAAACTGGTTCATGCCACCACTCATTCTACACTCCTCAAAACTCATACGTGCATACAAAAACATAAATTAATACCAATTTGAGTAAAATTTTAGTGATATGTCTCATGGAAATGTGCAAATAAATGATTGTACATAGAATATTTAAAGAGAAAAAATTACCACACCAATAGTATCCCAAACTGGAACTTTTACAGACCAAAAAGTGTAAATGAGATGTGGGTTCGGGTCAATTTAGCTATAGGCTAAGAACAGAGCCAGGTTGCCAGATCAGGAAGGATCAAATACCCTTATATTGTCTATTGTCGAGGTCTTTTCCTATCATTAGCAATACATGTCAATAATGGATGCTTTAAACACACATATGGAACATTTGGGAAGTATGTTGATTAATTTTAGCAATAAAAAATGAAAGAATAATGCATGGTCAGTTGTGATTAAGAATCCAATGCTGGAAGGAAAAACTTGTTTTAGAATCAAAAGAAGAAAAATTGAAACGAAAAACATTCAACTGAGTTAATCAAAAGGTAATAGACATCTGAATGTCAAACAACCTGCAAAAATTAGAAAAAAAATATTAATTCGGGTCAAAGAGAGATTAGGCATTCTAGGAGTTGTGGTATTTCCACCTTGCATATTAGTTATAGGGTTGAAATTGGCATTATTTTGCAAGAAATCTTAGACATGCTCTCAACATCTATCATTCTATCATACATCATGCAAAATTTGGATACATTTTTCAAAGTACAATGCTAAAGTAAGATAAAAATTGAAAATAAATGCTATAACTTAGTAAATTTTACAAAGTATGCCGTAACATCAAGGCTGGACCCTCATCAAAATATCTTGTAATTAACCCTTTTCATGCCTGCCTAGATGGCAATCCGAATCCAAATGCTTAGCAACATACATTCTTCAAATCTTTTCTCAAAGTACCAGATGTGGAACATAGATTTCACTAAAAAGCAAAAACCCTTAGAAAAAAAAGAAAAAACACTTATATGAAAGTTATAGTTCTCCTGCAAAATCCTTTAAATCATTGTTCATTCATCCCAACCAAAATTTCTAAACGGAGGATGATTTAAAAGAAATTACAGAAAAAAGATAAGAAATGATCAAGGTTTGAGTTATGGGTTACCAACACATCTCCGGAAAGCTATAGTAAATTAATATTTTCTCATGGAAACATCATAAACTTGAGTTATACTTGATCATCGTTATCTCTCTATAAAACCAAACCATATATAACCTAAAAATGAAAAAAGAAATAATAAAAATAGAACACTAACATGAATCGATCAATCCAAAGAGAGATGGGATAAAGATGAACGATTTTGAAGTTTATCTCTTCTAGACTTACCTTAAACTTCGAACAAATAGCGAAGAATCAACCCCATCCTGGTGAAGAAAATAAAAGGAAAGAAGGTGTTGAAAGCTTATCTGAAATCATACCTGGATGGTCGTGGATGGTCGGGACTGGAACAAATTAAGGGTGGTGATGGCGGTAATGGTGGTGCAGACTTCATCGGAGACCTGGAAATCCAAATAAAACATAGATTAGAAAAATATGTAACCAAGAAAATCAAGATGTTGGTGTGTGGTGTTGAAGGTGTCGATTATAGAATAGAAGGAGGAGAGTGGTGGTAGTACTGGTTGTGTTAGCGATGAAGATGGTGATAATGGCTTTGATTAGGGTTTGTGGATAGAAAGATGAGAGAAATATGTATGTGTGTGTAGAGATTGACGATGGTGTTAAGCACCACCTCCATAACCTGCAACTAAAAAAACCATAGAGATTTTAAGCAACAAAAACAAAAAACTTGAGTTGGGAAAAAAGATTAGAAGTGAAGAGATAGAGTTTCGAAGAAACTCATGTCAAGAGTAATGTTGATAACAATGTTTGTAGAGAGAATATATATATATATATATATATATATATATATATATATATATATATATATATATATATATATTTAAATTCAAGTAACAATGTCTATTTTAAATTGAAAATCGGATGAAGGGAAAGGAAGGGTGGCTATAATTAACTGAGAATAAGGTGATATAATGGGGAGTTTGTTGGACCTATTCGGTTGGATATGAGAACCACTTGGTCAAAACTTTTACTCATTCAAAATCTTATCAATTTGACTCATTCAAAATCTTATCACTTGGTAAAAACTTTGACTCATTCAAAATCTTATCACTTTGACTCATTCAAAGTCTTATCACTTGATCAAAACTTTGACTCATTCAAAATCTTATCACTTTGACTCATTCAAAATCTTATCACTTTTTCAATGGATCTTATTTTTCTAGAATGCATAAAGTTTGACTCATTAAAAATCTTATCACTTTGACTCATTAAAAATCTTATCACTTGATAAAAACTTTGACTCATTCAAAATCTTATCACTTTGACTCATTCAAAATCTTATCACTTTTTCAATGGATCTTATTTTTTTAGAATGCATAAACTTTGACTCATTCAAAATCTTATCACTTTGACTCATTCAAAATCTTATCACTTGATCAAAACGTTGACTCATTCAAAATCTTATCACTTTGACTAATTCAAAATCTTATCACTTTTTCAATGGATCTTATTTTTCTAGAATGCATAAACTTTGACTCATTCAAAATCTTATCACTTTGACTCATTCAAAATCTTATCACTTGATCAAAACTTTGACTCATTCCAAATCTTATCATTTGACTCATTTAAAAATCTTATCACTTTTTCAATGGATCTTATTTTTCTGGAATGCACAAAGTTGTTGTATAT
This sequence comes from Lactuca serriola, assembly GCF_051521515.1. Taxonomy (NCBI): domain Eukaryota; kingdom Viridiplantae; phylum Streptophyta; class Magnoliopsida; order Asterales; family Asteraceae; genus Lactuca; species Lactuca serriola. Next base: position 54,193,291 of record NC_136416.1, read on the forward strand.
GATGTATTAAGGATTGTACCTCTTAAAATTCAGCATTTGTGGCTAAATGCTTATTAAGATATATATATATATATATATATATATATATATATATATATATATATATATATATATATATATATATATATATATATATATATATATATAAGAGTTAATTTGAGAGAATGTAATTTTGTGAGACCGTGAGACCAAATTTTTTAATGAAATATTTTAATATTCTAATGTTCGTAAAAATAGAATATGCAATATATTCTAACATTATATGGTTTAGAATATTTCAGTGTAAAATATATTAAAATTATTGTTTTAAAATATTAGAATATGACACATATTTAATTTTTATAAACACTAGAATATTAAAATATTTCACTATAAAAAAGTGGTATCACAGTCTCACAAAATTAGACTGTCTCATATGAACCTAACTCTCTCTCTCTCTCTCTCTCTCTCTGTCTCTCTCTATAAACGAATGGATCTACAAGACAGAACGTTAGAAACAAACGCAGTGGCTGAGGCTCAAGTTGGACTTGATTCCCTTAAAGATATTCGCCTTGTGTTCCTAGGGTACAACAACCGTAACATTCGGTACTGTCGGATATGGCTACTTGCCTGAAAAAGTTGTCGGAAATAGTTGCAGAGAGAAGGAGAAAGAAGATAAGTATTTGCATCTATGTATCGAATGAGGTATAGTAGTTCGTTTTTATACCGGTTTGTGATGACAAGAAATCAATTCGTCATTAAGAAATTGATTGTGCCAATTAATGCTATTAATTGCATAATTAAGACGCACTAAAATTTAAACCAAGTATAAGGATGTCAATGGGAGCGGAAATAGCTGCCCCTGCCCTCGCTCCCAAATTCTGATGTTGTGTAACATCCCAAAAATTGAGGCCAAAAATTTCATTTTAAATTAAGTAATTCATAACATAATTTCCCAAACATTGCCAATGTTATATCAATTTATAAAAACCATAACAGCATGTCTGAAAACCATATCATCGAAAATAATAATAATCAGAGTACAATCGCTGAAAACTCCATGCGTAAATCATGTGTGTGATGCGCTGCTACACTGCCGGCTCCTTCCCCTTTGACGAAGAGGTACCTGAAACCACAACCAAAAACTGTAAGCACAAAGCTTAGTGAGTCCCCCCATCATACCGCATACTATATAATATTGTCGGTATCTTTCAACTGGTAACTACCATCGGTATCTTTCAACCGGTAACTATCGTTGGTATCTTTCAACCGGTATCTGTCATCGGTGTCTTACCCTGTCATCGGTATCTTTCAACCGGTAACTACCATCGGTATCTTTCAACCGCTAACTACCATCAGTATCTTTCAACCGGTAACTAGGGACTATTTCACCCCTACCACTAGCATACAATAGCCAGATATAAACATACAGTCAGGCATATCGGGGTACTGACCTACTCATTGGTCCTAATGACCTATGCTAGGGAAAGACTATTCCCTGTCACTACCACTAACACAAAGTTCATATTATGCAAGCATATCTTATGACTAAGTCACATAACCAAACCAAGATAATTATCACAAAGACAATTACCTACTAAATATCCCTGTTGGTGGGTCGGTATTGTGGCCTTAAACCTACCCCTACTGTAAGGTAACGCACCTCGATGTCATGTAGCGTCTGAACTGCCCCCGACGTGAAGGCTGGCTCCCCTCGACTCCTCAATCCCTACACGACAAGCCTCAAGTCATCAAACAAAACATATGACCCTAACCAGGGTCAATACCATAACTAGACAAAGTCAACCTTGGTCAAAGTCAACATCCAGTTGACCTGACTTGCCGAGTTGGCCCGCCAACTCGCCGAGTCCACACTCTACTAATCAAATACAACCTCAACTACGCTCGTCGAGTATAGCAAGAACTTGATGGGTTCTTCTTCCTTCAACTATCAGGGCTATCTTCATCCGACTCGTTGAGTTCTTCCTTCAACTCGGCGAGTTCATCTCCCTCATAAGAACATGTCCGGACTATGACTCGCCGAGTTGTAGAACAACTCGTCGAGTCCATCTTCAAAGGTTAGGAGATTGCCTTGGACTTGCCGAGTCTGTTCATACACTCGTCGAGTCTGATGATTCCCAGGTCCTTTTTCGAGTCTAAAAATCTACGGGACTTCCTTCCTAACAACTGGTCCATTCGCAAAATGGATTTGGTGGTCATTACACATCGACTCACCGAGTCCCAAGAACAACTCCGAGAGTCACTCCTACATTACTATGCAGTCGATTTAAATGGGTCTTAACACACCAAAACCATAGATTTGGCCTCTTAATGTCCATTTTATACGTAAAGTTCCAAACTTGGTGCACATGCATGGGGTTTTAGCTCAAAAATCCATAACAAGTGCTTTACAATGTGCATGGGGCTCTTATGGCCATAGAGTTTGCACCTTTATGCCAAGAGACCCCTCCAATAACTCAGATCTGAAAGTAGAACTCCATGAATCACTTCACAAATCCAGAAATGGCTTAGAAAGCCCTAAATGCATCGAAGATCTAAGCCCTAAAGATGAACAACCAAAAGAAAGACCAAAACAGGAGGCATTTACCTTTATTGAGTTGAAGATGGAATAAGATCTCTGGATCTACAAGCCCCAACTCAAATTCCCAAGCTTCCCCCTCCCTTCCAAGCTTCACAACCACCCAAAAGCACCAAAAATGGCCTTAGATCACTCAAAGCGGCTAGGATTTCGATAAGAGGTGTTCTGAGAGCATAACGGACAATGGAGGTTGCAATAAGGCATTTAAATAGGGTGAAAACCCTCGGATTTACGGTTTCCCCCAAACAGCACCTACTCGCCGAGTCAGTCTCCCGACTCGTCGAGTAAGTCACTTAAAATGCCTGTGGATCACGACCCTGCTCGATGAGTTGGGCCTCTAACTCGTCGAGTCCTAGAGAAAATACAGAAATGCTTTAAATTAAATGCGTACCGGGAATCGGGTGTTATCAATCTCCCCCACTTATTCTAGACTTCATCGTCGAAGTCTGCTGCTTGATCCTGAAAAAGCTCGGGGTAATGCTCCATCATCTCATCCTCCAGCTCCTAGATCCATTTCGAGCCCTTGCGGTGCTGCCACTGCACCTTTACCACTTCCACCCTCTTGTTCCTCAGATCCCTTGACTTCTGGTCAAGGATTGCCACTGGCCGCTCGATGTAGTTCAGGCTGTCATCAACCTGAATATCCTCTAAAGGCACCACTGCTGAATCATCCACCAAACATTTCTATAAATGGGAGAGATGAAATGTGCTATGAATCTGACTGAGTTCGGCTGGCAGGTCCAGCCTATATGCTACCCTGCCCACCCGGGCTATAACCATGAAGGGTCTAATATACCTGGGGCCCAACTTGCCCCGTTTCCTGAACCGAATGACGCCCTTCCATGGCGACACCTTCAGGAGCACCATATCCCCGACATGGAATTCCAGGTCTGACCGAAGCTTGTCGGCATAACTTTTCTGCCGACTCTGAGCAGTCTGAAGCCTGCTTCGAACCTGCTGGATCCTCTTCGTAGTCTTGAGTACCACTTCGGTACTCCCCATGACTCTCTGCCCATTTCTCCTCAGCATATCGGGATCCTGCACTTCCTCCCATACAACATCTCGAAAGGAGGACAATCGATACTCGCATGATAGCTATTGTTGTAGGAGAACTCTGCCAACGGGAGGTGAGTATCCCAACTACCTCCGAAGTCTAAAACACACTCCCACAGCATTTCCTCCAGAGTCTGGATGGTCCGCTCACTCTGACCATCCGTCTGTGGGTGAAAGGCGGTGCTAAAATGCAGTCGAGTACCCAACTCGTCATGAAACTTCTTCCAAAACCTGGAAGAGAATCGCACGTCCCTGTCTGAAATCACCGAAACTGGCACCTCGTGTCGCGCCACTACCTCCTAGATGTAGATGTCGGCCAACCTTTCAACCGAAATACTTTCCTGAATCAGGATAAAATGGGCGCTCTTGGTCAATTGATCAACGATGACCCAAATCAAATCCACCCCTCGCGCGGTCCTGGGAAGCTTCGTAATGAAGTCCATAGTAATATCCTCCCACTTCCTTAGAGGGATATCCAATGATTGGACCTTGTCGTGAGGTCTTTGGTGCTCAGTCTTGACCTTCCTGCAGGTCAAGCACCTCTCCACAAACCAATCTATGTCCCTCTTCATGCAGGGCCACCAATAATCGAGTCGAAGATCCCTATACATCTTCATCACCCCAAGATGGATGGAGAACCTAGATTTGTGCGCCTTTGCCATCAGTACCTGGCGCACACCTCCATGATACGAGAACTACTATTAGATAAGATGTCTAAGTCCATAACTATTTCTGGTATGTACTTGACCTGACCCGGCATGGTCCATTTGGGTTGCATGGCATCATGCATTTGGATAGACTAAATGTGAGAAATAACACTTGTGGTTTATTAATATATTATAAGTTCTAATATATTAATAGTATTATTTAATTAGTATTGATCAAGAATTAATTTGGAATTAATTAAGTGATCAAAAGATAACTAATTAAATATATGGTTTGATTATGTAAATCATCCACAACTTGTATAGTGGGCTAAAAGGCTCCATGGATTATCAAGTTGGATTAAACCCATAGGATGCTCCATAGGAGTTACAAACCCATGGGTCATGGAAATGAAGATCCATGACACATTAGGGTTTACATGGTGTAACCCTAGATGTGTCACACTATATAAGGATCATCTCCTCCACCAAAATCAGCTACACAAAGAGAAGTGAGGGCTAGGCCGATTTTTAGAGTGTTTGTATTCTCTCAAAAGTCACTCCAAAAGCATTTGGTGTTGTGTGAAGCATTTGAGGCATCACACTTGGGGTGCTAGGCTCACAAGGTTTCAAGGAATCAAAATCAACTACAAGGTATGTAATTCTAGCCATCCTTTTAGGATTAAAGTTCCCCATGTATGCTAGATAGGATTATGAACCTTGGAAACCACATTTTGCATGTATTTAGACAAACATAGATCCAAGGTTTATTAGGGTTGCGTGTACACTTAGGAAGTGTTAGAATGCTCAAATCCCATCACCCATAGGGGCGTTCACGGGGCGGTTCGGTTCGGATAGTAATAAAATTGTGAACCGTAACCACGGGGTGAGTACCTGATGCGCACTAACCGAAACTGAACCATATTAACAAAAAAACCGAACCGAACCGAACCGTATGAAAGCGGGTAACCACGGTTCGGTTCACTGGTACCCGGTAAAGTATAAAAAATTAAATTAAATTAAAACTACAAACTCCATTTTAGTTATATCTTTCTTAAAATTAGTAAGTCAAAGAGTTAAAAAAAACATAATGAAGTTTAAATATCATATCTTATAATTTATAAGATAAATACAATAATAAAAATAACAAGAAAATCAAATGAATTTAGAATTATAAAATTGAAGTTGTCGATATGGATTTTTATTTAGGTTATTGAACTGGTAGATCAATCAAAACAATACTAATTAAATAATATATTTTTTACTTTATATATATATATATATATATATATATATATATATATATATATATATATATATATATATATATATATATATATATATATATATATATATATATATATATATTAGCAAACGGTTCGGTTCGGGTATCCGCGGATACCTAAATATGAAAACCAAAAACCGACCCGTTGATATCCGGTTTTTTCAGTTTCGGTTTTTTTCGGTTACGGTTTTTTTCGGTTTCGGTTTTTTCGGTTTCGGATTGGCCGGTTCGGCTTGGTTATTCAGTTTTGCAGTTTTTTTGCACACCCCTAATCACCCACACCCTACGGTGAAGAGTCAACAATCCCCGACTATCATAGTCGAAGGAGGAAGCAGGCCCACAATTCGCTCGCTCTTCCGATGTTCCTCCTTTATGGCCTCCTGCTGGGCCTCCCAGATCAGCTCCAACAACGGAGTCACAACTGTCATCCTTAGGCAGATATCCTTGATCGGCGCCGCCTTACGGCTAAGCGCATGAGTATGACATCCCTAAAATCTCGGCCAGAAAAGACCGGTTTCATTTATGTTTTTTAAACATTTTCAGAGTAAATCCTTTTGATTTGAAAGAGTTGCGGAATTTGTTCCCAAAAACAAAGTATGATAAAATAATATTTACCAAAGCATTTCATCAAGAAATGTATTTTCATTATATAATCAAAACTCGGGATGTCATGTTCCGATACAGACCATAAAGCATAAACGATAACATTACAAGTCATTCAAAATATATATATATATATATATATATATATATATATATAGACTTGTAAACAAAACAACTTGATGATTCATCCATCTTATGCCCTTGCGCCACTTCCTGTAATACAAATAAACTGAGTGAGTCAGGCTTGGGAGCCTGGTGAGCATATAGGGTTTTCAACCCACAATAAATAATTATATTTAATTCCACCAACCAACAATAACCCAATTACCCATTCCCGTTATTCTCACTTTACGTCCCTAAGACAACTAACATAAGGGACCTAGTCTAAGAATATTTCATCGGGGCGACAGCACATGCTTCGGGGGTTCCTCAGCAATATAAGTCAAATAAGGCAACCATGAGGGGGATGGAGTGCAGCGAATGAACACCCAAGTTCATTAACACCTACAGGTGGCGAGCCTGCTAGCGTTCCACAGGACTGTCTAGAAAAGTCTGTGGTCATCATCTAAACTCCGCTAGATGATTGAATCAAAAACAACATCGAGGCCTCTCATCTGTTTATCACACGTCAACTATCTACCCATGTTCTACCCAACATATTAGTAGATAAAATATATATATTTTTATACATAGTTTAAAACCTGTATAGCATTCTCATTCAATACATATTCCACATAACAGATGAGGCACACCCACATAACACGTATTTCATAGAGAATAAATCAGATCTATGAGATAGAAGAAAGTGAATATACATTTACACATATAACAACAAAATATACACATAACACGTATTTTATATATAATACTTCATAATTATGCATCAGAAGAAAGTAACTACACACTCACTTGATCAGAAGATGATCAGACAACACTACGGCTTGTAGAAGTAGTATTCTTCGGCAGATCTGGAAGATCTTCACAAAAATCAAACTCCTCGCGGGCAGAGCTTCGGCTCGGGAATCGCACTTCTCGGGATCTCAGGAGCGTAAAACTTCCTTTTTAACTTGGATATGAGATCCGGGGTGTCGGGATGGCTTCGGGGGTTTACACGCAGAGCTTCGGCACGAAAAAGAGAAGAAATGAGCAAGAATGCCCGGAACCCTCGCATCCTATTTATAGGAGGCTGAGGCCTCGCAGTACGCTGGGCGTACAGCCTTACGCGGGGTGTAAGCCTCCGAAATCGTCACTGCATGCGTCATCCGAAGAAATCGAGTGCGAGTGTGTCATGCTTCGCTGTACGCTGGGCGTACTTCGGATAAGTCCGGTGACTCCTCTTCGAATAATATCGGACATAATAAATAAATTTAAATATTAATTATTTAACAAACTTTGAAAATTAATATCTTCGTCATACGAACTCCGTTTTCGACGTTCTTTATATCCACGCGTAGGTGAGACTACGCTCTACAACTTTCGTTTAGACTTCGTCGGCTAATTTTGACTTTATTTTTTAGTAGGCACAGACAGGAAAACTTCATTATAAATTCATAACTTCTTCGTCCGACATCCGTTCTCGCCTAACTTTTCATCGTTTCGCTACTAACAACGAGATCTTCGATTCTCGTTTAGATTGTTTCGGCTATAAACCGCTCGATCTCAAATCGAGTATTTCGGGCTGCATACCGCTAAGTCGAAACTTCAGAAATTCATAACTTCCTCATACGAAGTCAGATTTGGGCGTTCTATATATATTCGGAAACCTCGTTTCGACCACTACATCTTTATGTAAAGATATTGGGATTATCTCATACTTTAATTTTGACGCTTATTTTATTCTTAATTCATTAAATTATAATAATTAAGTAAATAAACACATAATTCACATCATTCACATAATACTCAAATATTTCATCATTAATACTTCAAAAAGAGTTACAAGGCTTAACCTAGACTATTACATCAACGAAAATGCCTAGCCTGGAAACGCGGGCGTTACAATTCTCTCCTCCTTAGGATGATTCCGTCCCCGGAATCACACATCAACAAACAAATGCGGATAGCGACTCAACATGTCACTCTCCGTTTCCCAAGTGAGATTTGGCCCATTCGAATGTTTCCAACGAACAGGCACTAATTCGACCATCTTGTGTCGAAGCTTCTTAGTCTTTCGGTCAACAATCGCCTCAGGTTCTTCAATTAACCTCTTGTTTTCATCAATTCTCAATTCAGAAATTGGAATTATGTCAGGAACTTCTCCCGTGAACTTCCTCAAATAACACACATGAAAAGTGTTATGAATTCCATTCAGTTCTTTGGGTAATTCGAGCTTGTAAGCTTGGTTTCCAATCCTCTGAAGAACTTTAAACGGTCCAATAAACCTTGGACTCAACTTTCCCCTTTTACCAAATCTTATAAGTCCATTCCACGGCGAGACTTTAAGCAAAACCGAATCTCCAACTTCAAAAGTCATTGGCCTTCGCTTCTTGTCAGCATAGCTCTTTTGACGATCCTGAGCTGCTAACATTCTTTTCCTGATCACTTTCAACTTCTCAGTAGTCTGATGGACCATCTCGGGTCCCATAAACTACTTTTCCCCAGCCTCAAGCCAATAGGACGACGTACGACACTTCTGTACGTACAAAGCTTGATAAGGTGCCATCTTTATGCTCGAGTGGAAACTATTATTGTAGGAAAATTCTACCAAAGGTAAATGTTCATCCCAGTTACTTAGGAATTCTAGGGGGTACATGCTCTCAGCATATCTTCAAGTGTTTGTATCGTTCTTTCACTCTGACCATCAGTCTGTGGATGGTAAGTTGTACTTAAACATAACTTGGTACCCATTTCCTCTTGTAGACTTTTCCAAAACCTTGAGGTGAAACGGCTGTCACGATCTGACACGATCATTAACGGGACACCGTGAAGCCTCACAATTTCCTTCACATAAGAATTCGCAAGCTTATCCATAGACCATTTCTCTTTGGCTGCTATGAAATGCGCACTCTTAGTGAATCGATCAACGACCACCCAAATCATGCCGTGACCATTCTTTGTTCGGGGTAGTTTAGTGACAAAATCCATAGCAATGTCTTCCCACTTACCCATAGGCACAGGTAAAGGTTCTAAACTCCCATATGGTTTCTGATGTTGTGTCTTGACTCTTGCACAAGTCACACACTCATCCACATACTTTGCGACATCAAGCTTCATTGTCGGCCACCAGTAGTAGGGTTTCAGGTCCCTATACATTTTAGTGCTGCCAGGATGAATTGAGTACATGGTTTTGTGAGCTTCTTCCATCAGAAGATCTCTTATTCCTCCTGACCCAGGTACCCAAATACGATCTTGGAATACCTTCAGTCCATGACCGTTTGTACCAAACACCAACGTTTTGCCCAAACGTTCCTCCTTCTGGTCATTCCTTTCAGAAGCTTCTTCTTGAGCTTTCTTTATACTCTCCACAATTGTAGAGACAACTTCTATTCTCAACGCTCTTGGCCTTTTTCTCTCAACATTGACTTTCCGACTGAGAGCATCAGCAACAACATTAGCTTTACCAGGATGGTAAAGTATCTCACAGTCGTAGTCCTTGAGTAACTCTAGCCAGCGTCGTTGCCTCATATTTAACTCTTTCTGATTAAAGAGATATTGGAGACTCTTATGATCAGTGAAAAGTTTACACTTCGTGCCATAGAGGTAATGCCTCCATATTTTCAGAGCGAAAACTACGGCTGCCAACTCCAAATCGTGAGTAGGGTAGTTCTTTTCATGCTCCTTCAACTGTCGAGACGCATATGTGATCACCTTTTCTCTTTGGGTCAAGAAACAACCCAATCCAACACCAGACACATCGCTATAGACAGCGAAGTCTTCAACTCCATCGAGTAGAGATAAAATCGGTGCCTCGCATAGCTTCTTTTTTAGCTTCTCGAATGCTTCTTTATGCTTATCACTCCAAACATAAGTAGCTCCTGTGTGGGTCAAAGCTATTAATGGGCTAGCGATCGAAGAAAAGCCTTGGATAAACCTTCGGTAATATCCGGCTAATCCTAAAAAGCTTTGGATCTCCGTGGGACTTTTCGGTTGTTCCCACCTCTTTATAGCCTCAATCTTTGCTGGATCAACCATTATCCCTTCTTGGTTGACCACGTGACCCAAGAACCCAAGAATTGGACTTCTCGAATCCAAAAATCACATTTGGAGAACTTTGCATACAACTTCTCCTTCTTCAAGACTTCCAACACTTCTCGCAAGTGTCTGCCATGCTCCTCTTGGCTTTCGAGTAAATCAGAATGTCGTCTATGAATACTATCATAGATTTATCAAGGAACAGATTACAAACCCTATTCATCAAATCCATGAATGCTGCTGGATCATTGGTTAGTCCAAACGACATAACCAAGAACTCGTAGTGTCCATATCTAGTTCTAAATGCAGTCTTCTCTATATCTTGCTCTCTTACTTTTAGCTGATGATATCCTGACCTTAGATCGATCTTTGAGAAATAGCTCGAACCTTGCAATTGATCAAATAGGTCATCAATCCTCGACAACGGGTATCTATTCTTAATTGTTGCCTTGTTCAGCTCTCTGTAATCGATGCACATTCTCATACTTCTATCTTTCTTCTTCACGAATAACACCGGAGCTCCCCAGGGTGATGAACTAGGTCTAATGAAACCTTTATCCAATAACTCCTGAAGTTGCATCATCAGCTCCTTCATCTCCGTCGGTGCTAATCGGTACGGTGCTTTTGCAATTGGCGTGGTTCCTGGTAACAAGTCTATTCTGAACTCCACTTGTCTATCAGGTGGTAATCCAGGAAGATCTTTGGGAAATACTTCCGGATAATCACACACCACTGGAATACTTTGCATCACCTTCTTTTCCTTCTTAGCATCGATCACGAATGCTAAATATGATGTACATCCCTTGGTCAAACACTTTTTGGCTTTCATTAGAGAAATAATTCCAGAATTTACTCCGCGTTTGTCCCCATACACCATAAATGAATCTTTCGCAGGCAGGTTTATTTTAACTATCTTCTTCTTGCATAAAATTTCGGCATCATTGGCGCTAAGCCAATCCATTCCCAGAACGATGTCGAAACCATTAAGTTTGATAGGCAATAATTCCTCGTGAAACTTATTCCCATTAAGGTCGATTAAGATGTTTTTCATACGATGGCTAACAGGTACAAACTTGCCACTAGCAACTTCGACTAATAAAGCATCATCTAGTCTATCAATAGGCAAAGCTAGTTTTCTACGAAACTCATGCGAAATAAAGGAGTAGTTGGCTCTAAAATGAAACAAAATTTGAGCAGGTAATTCGTTTACGAGATAGGTACCTGAAGTGACATCAACTTCATCTTTCGCAGCTTCTAGTGTCATCTGAAAGGCTCTCGCCTTCGGCTTTGGTGGAATATTGGGCTTAGCTGCCTCCTTCTTCTTCGGACAGTCTTTCAAAATGTGCCCCTCTTCATTACAACCAAAACACATCCTTTTGTTGTTCGGACACTCATTGGCAAAATGCCCAATTTTTCCGCACTTGTACCAGGTTACATCCTCACTACATTTTCCAAAGTGCTTTTTTCTTACACTTATCACACCACTTCGCTTCGCCTCCTTTTCCTCCACCAAACTTTTTCGAATCAGATTTCGAAAATTTGCTTTTCTTACCGGAACCAGATGTTCCCTCAAACTTTCTGTAACGACCATAAAATTCCAACCAATTTAAACTTTTCAAAAACAACCCGATTTCATAAAATTATTACAAAAAAGTTTTCAATACAATTATTTCAGAGTCTTCCCAGAAGCACATCACAAAACATAATCATGAGGAGCGGTACGATCACGCCTTTGCCTTGCCACGGTCTCCTGAAGAACCTGAAAAACATTAAACCAAAACTGTAAGCCCGAAAGCTTAGTAAGATATCCCCAAAATACCAACCACATATACCATACACGCATAACATGCCATAACATAACAGAACACAGAACAGCCATGCACTTCGGGTCTACTGGGTGACTGGTATGCCGCACCGGCCTTCAGTCCACCCGGTCCACCCTCCGAGTCTAACCACATACATCGAGTCTACAGTGTGATTGGTCTGCCCGCACCGGGCCTTCAATCCACTTGGTCCACTCCCTGAGTCTACAGTATGACTGGTCCGCCTACTGGGCCTTCAGTCGGCCTGGTCCATTCTCCGAGCCTCGGTACGTCTGGTCCACCCTCTTGGGGCCTACAGCCTATCCGGACCGCTCGCTGGACCTTCAGGATAACCGGTCCGCCCTGGGTATGTTGGCCTACAACACAAAGCAGGTCCCGCCTCAACCCAACCTCAGTCCAACAACCATGTGCACATAAACATTCAAACATATAACAATTCGCATCCAATCAAACCGATCTAACAGATCACAAAGCATAACATCATCCTAACCTGGATACCGACCTAACCGGTCACTAGCATAACATCATCCTATATACCAGGATTCCGACCTTAACCAGGTCTCTAACATATACCATCCTAACTACCAGGATGTAACATAGCAAAGCAATAGCATAACAACGATACCCGGATCACAATCCAACAAAGGGCCGGCCTTGGTGCCGTAGACCCTGTCGATATAGTGAGGATAACTCACCTCGCAACTGCCGACTGAACAGATAACCCAAGCTGCTCCGACCACTGATACGATCTCCAACACTGGCCAACACCAAAACACTGAACTCAAAACAAAAGCCAACAATTACCAAAATGCCCCTGGAAATCAACTGGTCAACCCTTGGTCAAAGTCAAAGTCAACCCCTAACTGACTCTACTCGCCGAGTCAACTCGATGACTCGCCTCCGAAATTAGGGTTTTCTCCACTCAGCACCAACTTGCCGAGTCCATCCATGCTACTCACCGAGTTGGTCACTTAACACGCGACTAGAGTCGCGACCCTACTCGCCGAGTCCACTCGTGGACTCGCCGAGTTACCCTCTTACACTTATACTTTTAGCCCTTCAACTCTACTCTTGATATTCCGGGATGTTACAATTCTCCCCCACTTATATTAGGCTTCGTCCTCGAAGCCTGCGGCAACACAACTCCAGAACTACTCTCGCAATGCACCACCTGGCATTGACCAGATCAGGTTCCTCAAAGCACAACCACCGAAACCCAAACCCAAATTTTCCTTCTCAAGGTGTTCTGACCACCACTTCAAGCCGGCTACCGGCCTCATCCTCTGATAATCACACTTATCGACTGAGTAACACCCCATGATGCATCACTCGCTCCAAATCACAACAATCACTCGACTCATAGGAGTAAAAAAAAATAACCATGAACCACCGAAATTCCCGGTCTGAGCCCAACTTTATCCACTCCATGCTGACAGGATGATACATCCTTCAGCCTCAGAACAACTCCCATGAGTTATCCACCGCAATCTCATACCCATGCTGAACTGGCTCTAGCATCTTCGGGTTGGGAAAACCCGATACACTGACGACACCTCCAAACATCCCCCAGGATGAATTTCTACCACATACATAAATCCTTGATCAAAATCAAACTGGAAAACCAAGATTCCATCCCTGCATTCCTTCCGAGCCTTTTAGCTCTACACCCACGGAAATTTCTTCCGTGACCTCAGCAAACATCCAACCAGGATGTGATTCCATACCACAGCCACAGACACACTGCTCATCAACCATGATTGGAACACCCCAATCATAACTCTACACTACTGCTTTCACTTCCGTGAACTTACACTCCCTCTCGGAGCTACATTCCTTTCCCTTTCTTACCAAGGAAAACCACTTGGCCGCCTTGTCACTACAACAAGTGCCACGGTGCTCACCCCAATACTACACCATTCTCTTATAGCGTAACCGCTATCCCATGCACCACACATGCTCTGGATCCGCTCACAAGGACTCTCAAGTCCATGCTCTACCTTCCACTCACCATGATCAATACCCGGGGCCAGACCTTTTGACGCTAACACGTCGCGACATACTCAATCCATTTCCTCGTACCGATCTATCAACACATGCGGAGCCTTCAGCATGACTGGACCGCCTTACCAGGCCTTCAGCCAATCTGGTCCACTCTCAGAACCTTCAGCAGGTCTGGACCGCCCTCCAGGGCCTTCAGCCTGACTGGACCGTTCTTCGAGCCTTCGGCCTGACTGCTACGCCCATCGGCCTTCAGTCTATCACCATCATCCAACATCCCGAATTATCCCTCCAGGAAAACTCTCCCATGCACATTGTTCTAGCCCTCTAGGGGTTCCGAACTCTATCTCCACCCTACATACTCAATCCCGGCCCGATCCCAGGCCTTCCACAATCAATCACCCTTGGTCTGTATCCCGCCCCGCATGCCTGCCACTTACTCATATCAGCCTACACTCTTGGCTAACAGAACCACTGCTGAATCCCAAGCAGCTAAACAACCTCTCATGCTCATCGATCTTCCGGAGAATTTTCCAATTCTCCCCCACTTAGGGCACTGACTATCAACCACCGGTCGCCATCACCGACCTCCATTATCAACCCTACACAACACAATTCCTTACATGCGATCTGGTCCCCACTAGAACGAGCAACCTTCACAAAATCATATATCAACACCGATCATCTCGGCTCGAAAGAAACCCGACCTTCAGCAGCCACTCAGACTGCAGATGATACCCGACATTCGGACCAGAAGCTAAATTCCCACTAATAACCCTCATGAATGATAGCCAACGAAATTCCCAACACCAAACCCTTAACCATACCATAACCCTTAAGGAACAATGAATACAATACCAGAAAACACACAACGAGACTAACAGATATACAATACTCCAAAATAATCACAAAATAACAAGACATCAAGGAAGAAACATACCCGCAGCTGCATCCGGCATTGCCCTGAGCTCCTCTGCTGTAAGCTGAAAAGCACGACCCTGAGCCCTTGGGGGCTTCGCTACACCCTGACCTCCACCCGTAATCCTCAAAGTGGCCGGTGTTGGAGCCTGCACCGGTCCTGCAACAAGCTGTGGAAAGTTGACCCTCAAGTGTCCAACCTGATGACAATGATAACAAATCCTCAAATCCCGACCCGGGCTCACATAGTGCCCCTCCTTTCCGCACTTACGGCATGCACCACCGGACCTACAAACCCCAGTGTGACCTTTCCCACACTTCCCACAAGTGTGGCTGCTCTGATCTCCCAATCTAGAATCAACGGTCTTGGACCATTTCGGTGCCGGCTGCGACTGCACCGGAGCCTACCTCTGCTCTCTTAACTGCAACTCAATCTCCAACTCACACCGCCTGGCGGCCTCCTGCAACTCCAACAAGGTCTCGCACCTCTGCATAGACACAAACTGCCTGATATCCCTCTTGAGCATACTTAGATATCGGGACATCTGAGCCTTCTCTGAAGCGAACAACGGGCAAAACATTGCCCTCTCGGTGAACATCCTGGTGATCTCCTTCACCGACTACGAATCCTGCTTCAGCTCCAGGAACTCCTGAGCCAACCTCTCTCTCTCTCAACCCGTGGCACATAACGAGTGCTAAACATCTCCCGTAACTGATCCCATGAAACCGCAACCCTCTGCGCATCCGAATACGAACCCGTGGTCAATCTCCACCAATCCATCGCTCCGAGCCTTAACAGGTTTAAAGCACACCTCACCCTCTGATCAGCAGGGCATGAACACGTGAAGAAACACCCCTCCACGTCCGACAACCATATCATAGCAACAATCGGGTCCTGAACCCCGTCGAAGGTAGGAGGCTTCGTATTATCGAAGTCTCGATACTGAAAACCCCGACCAACTCCTCCCCCTGCTGCTGCTATAGCCGCCGCGGCAGCCGTCTCTGCGAGAGCTGCATATCGCTCATCAAAATACTCAACCATGGCGGTCTTGATCGACCCAAACAGTTCCGACAACTCAGCCCGGAACAACGTAGCATACCTCATCATGCAGGATCTCACGAATCCTCGCATCCAACTCGCACGTGCTCATCTGACCAATAACCTCGGGCGGTACTGACCCGCCCTGACCTCCTTCTCCTGCTCTCGATCCTGACCCGGATCCGCTCCCAGCATGCCTCGTAACCACCATACTAAAAAACACCACAAGATCTCAGATACTTCCCACAAACCCGGGAACCAACTCCCAACCCAACTCTAGAGGTCATGGTTTCTTTGATACGTGTATGGGTCCTGTGCTTTCAGTAGTACTATACTACCTTCCACACCTACCCATATTTGTATCAATTATACCACAACACCCTAGTGAAGAACATACATAACAAGCACTCAACCCTCACTCCTAGAGGAACACTGGAAATCTCCCACAAAGGAAACCCTAGGCTAACAGGCATCATAAATCAGGCAACATTATCATGAAATCCTGAAGATCCCTAGCCTAGTACTAGCATGCTGTTCTATCAAAGCTCAGAAACAAATATCATGTATGGTATTTTGGGGTTACTTATAGGCTCCGGCTGATCATACCTCCACGTCCTCCTTTACTCATTTTGAAAACCATTTTAAATTCTCTTTTGAAAACCCTCGATTTGAGACTGGATTCACACGAATGTTCCTCCAATTCACTCAAACCAAGGCTCTGATACCAACTTGTAACGACCATAAAATTCCAACCAATTTAAACTTTTCAAAAACAATCCGATTTCATAAAATTATTACAAAAAGGTTTTCAATACAATTATTTCAGAGTCTTCCCAGAATCACACCACAAAACATAATCATGAGGAGCGGTACGATCACGCCTTTGCCTTGCCACGGTCTCCTGAAGAACCCGAAAAACATTAAACCACAACTGTAAGCCCGAAAGCTTAGCTGCCTCCTTCTTCTTCGGACAATCTTTTAAAATGTGCCCCTCTTCATTACAACCAAAACACATCCTTTTGTTGTTCGGACACTCATTGGCAAAATGCCCAATTTTTCCGCACTTGTAGCAGGTTACATCCTCACTACATTTTCCAAAGTGCTTTTTCTTACACTTATCACACCACTTCGCTTCCCCTCCTTTTCCTCCACCAAACTTTTTTGAATCAGATTTCGAAAATTTGCTTTTCTTACCGGAACCAGATGTTCCCTCAAACTTTCTGTAACGACCATAAAATTCCAACCAATTTAAACTTTTCAAAAACAACCCGATTTCATAAAATTATTACAAAAAGGTTTTCAATACAATTATTTCAGAGTCTTCCCAGAAGCACATCACAAAACATAATCATGAGGAGCGGTACGATCACGCCTTTGCCTTGCCACGGTCTCCTGAAGAACCTGAAAAACATTAAACCAAAACTGTAAGCCCGAAAGCTTAGTAAGATATCCCCAAAATACCAACCACATATACCATACACGCATAACATGCCATAACATAACAGAACACAGAACAGCCATGCACTTCGGGTCTACTGGGTGACTGGTATGCCGCACCGGCCTTCAGTCCACCCGGTCCACCCTCCGAGTCTAACCACATACATCGAGTCTACAGTGTGATTGGTCCGCCCACACCGGGCCTTCAATCCACTTGGTCCACTCCCTGAGTCTACAGTATGACTGGTCCGCCCGCACTGGGCCTTCAGTCGGCCTGGTCCACTCTCCGAGCCTCGGCACGTCTGGTCCGCCCTCTTGGGGCCTACAGCCTATCCGGACCGCTCGCTGGGCCTTCGGGATAACTGGTCCGCCCTGGGTATGTTGGCCTACAACACAAAGCAGGTCCTGCCTCAACCCAACCTCAGTCCAACAACCATGTGCACATAAACATTCAAACATATAACAATTCGCATCCAATCAAACCGATCTAACAGATCACAAAGCATAACATCATCCTAACCAGGATACCGACCTAACTGATCACTAGCATAAAATCATCCTATATACCAGGATTCCGACCTTAACCAGGTCTCTAACATATACCATCCTACCTACCAGGATGCAACATAGCAAAGCAACAACATAACAACGATACCCAGATCACAATCCGATAAAGGCTGACCTTGGTGTTGTAGACCCTGTCGATATAGTGAGGATAACTCACCTCGCAACTACCGACTGAACAGATAACCCAAGCTGCTCCGACCACTGATACGATCTCCACCACTGGCCAACACCAAAACACTGAACTCAAAACAAAATCCAAAAATTACCAAAATGCCCCTAAAAATCAACTGGTCAGCCCTTGGTCAAAGTCAAAGTCAACCCCTGACTGACTCTACTCGCCGAGTCAACCCGATGACTCGCCGAGTCCCCATGCACAGAACTTCCCCAATCCGCGACTCAACTCGCCGAGTCACCCTGAGACTCGCCGAGTCCAATAACTGTGAGTCCTTTCACACTCGACTCACCGAGTCATTCCTTGACTCACCGATTCACAGCTCAACCAGAAGAAAGGTTAGGACCTCACGACCAGACTCGCCGAGTCCAAGAACAGACTCGTCGAGTGCAAGGCTATCTGCAACCAACTCGCCGAGTTGTTCTTCCAACTCGCTGAGTTCCTGCTCATATTCATCCAACTCGCCAAGTTGTTCTTCCAACTCGTCGAGTTCCAGCCTATCTTCAAGCAACTCGCCGAGTACACCCTTGTGACTCGCCGAGTACCCCTAGATATGAAACTATACAGAGGCTTTCCAAGCCATGCAGAAGCTCTAAACCATAGATCTACTCTTCCACAAGCCACCCATCACGTAAAGTGGCAAACTTTACGTGGATCCAAAGAGATCTAGGCATTTTACACTCTAGGGCTAGGGTTTGGGACAAAAGAACTTCACCAACAACTCATGAGCATAGACTTTATGGCTTTTTGGATCATTAACAACCTAGATCTGAGGTAGCAACCTCAGATCTTACACCAAACTTGAGATGGACCTCATTAATGCCCCAAAACCCCCACAAATGATAGATCTAGATGCACAAAGGTTCAAACAGAAGATTATTACCTCAGATGAAGGCTCCCACTGATGAATGAACCAATTCTCTGCAAAGCCCCTTGCTCCACTCTTCTTGCTCTTCAATTTCTTCCAAGATTACCTCCTCCAAGGCTCTAATCTCTCACCAAGGAAGGCTCACTCAAAATTAGGGTTTCTGGAACTCAAAGGGAAGGTAAAGAGGCTGGGGAAGAAGTGTTATGTTCTTTATATAGGGCTCAACCTCCGAAATTAGGGTTTTTTCCACTCAGCACCAACTCGTCGAGTCCATCCATGCTACTCGCCGAGTTGGTCACTTAACACGCGACTAGAGTCGCGACCCTACTCGCTGAGTCCACTCGTGGACTCGCTGATTTACCCTCTCACACTTACACTTTTAGCCATTCAACTCTACTCTTGATATTCCGGGATGTTACACTTTCTCTTCTCACCAACCTCAACCTTGTCGGTGGTTCTCCCCTTAATCATGTTCTCAACAGACTTGGTAGCCCAGATAGCTGCCTCTAGAGTATGTGCCAGACGTTCCGGCACCTCATACTCCCATGGGAGTCCTTTTGCGTATTGGCCAACCTTTGTCAGCTCATCTGGCACGATGCGCAAAGCAAACTCCATCTTGTCTGTAAAGTTATTAGTGTATTCATCAACAGATTTTGAGCCGAGCAGAACTTGCGTTTGAACTGCGCCAAGAACTCTGCCCATGACAACTGCAGTCGCTCATTAGGGCTTAAAGTCTTTCCTAGAGTGTTCCACCATCGAACGGCTCCACCTCAGAACTGACGCACTGCATAGATAGTCTGGAACTTGCCTCTGCAGCCACAAGTCATGAAGGCTAACTCAATTTCTGAGATCCAATCCATAACTCGAATCGGATCCTCCTTTCCATTGAAGGTCGATGGTTTGCAAGTTAGAAAGTCCTTGTACTTGCATCCCATTTCATCATTCCTTCCATCATGGTTGTTTTTCCTAACTATCGGTGGGTTGGCTTGACCAACAGACCCACTGAAGTTTCCACCTTCAGAGTGCCCTTCATTTAATTCGGGCTCTTCCACATGAATTGATAGTTCTTCACGATTATGTTGAAGCAACCGCCTAGTCTCCTCCATTTGACGATCCAACATCGTTTGAATCATCAATTGTACACCAGCCATTGTTATTGGCCCAGGTGTTGCTGTTACGACAGGTATTTGCTCAATCACTGGTGGTTGATTCCTGTTTTCATCAGCATTTCCAACTCCACTTCTTGTTCTCACCATTTTTGATCTACACACCGAATAAGGTGAAATTAGATCCTCATTTACGATAGATATTCAAATCATCCTTATCACTCCGAAACATTTACATGCTAGTTCTAATATCATAGACGTATGCTTAGAATTCTACACACATAAGGTTTCCAGATCCGGTCGGCAACAGACCATAGATCCGAACAAATAATATCACATATGGCAACATATAACATTTAGCAGGTAAAAGCATTTTAGGCAATTTTACTAAAATAAACTAGTGCTCGTGTCTAAAACATAATAGACACACATCTCAAAATTTCACTTAGCATTTTAAGTTTAAGTTTAGAAATCCTACAAATTCCTAGTTTCGCTTAAACTAATGCTCTGATACCAACTGTGACATCCCCAAAATCTCGGCCAGAAAAGACCGGTTTCAATTTTGCTTTTTAAACATTTTCAGAGTAAATCCTTTTGATTTGAAAGAGTTGCGGAATTTGTTCCCAAAAACAAAGTATGATAAAATAATATTTACCAAAGCATTTCATTAAGAAATGTATTATTATTATATAATCAAAACTCGGGATGTCATGTTCCGATACAGACCATAAAGCATAAACGATAACATTACAAGTCATTCAACAAATATATACATATACAAACTTGTAAACAAAACAACTTGATGATTCATCCATCTTATGCCCTTACGCCACTTCCTGTAATACAAATAAACTGAGTGGGTCAGGTTTGGGAGCCTGGTGAGTATATAGGGTTTTCAACCCACAATAAATAATTATATTTAATTCCACCAACCAACAATAACCCAATTACCCATTCCCGTTATTCTCACTTTACATCCCTAAGACAACTAACATAAGGGACCTAGTCTAAGAATATTTCATCGGGGCGACAGCACATGCTTCGGGGGTTCCTCAGCAATATAAGTCAAATAAGGCAACCATGAGGGGGATGGAGTGCAGTGAATGAACACCCAAGTTCATTAACACCTATAGGTGGCGAGCCTACTAGCGTTCCACAGGACTGTCTAGAAAAGTCTGTGGTCATCATCTAAACTCCGCTATTTGACTGAATCAAAAACAACATTGAGGTCTCTCATCTGTTTATCACACGTCAACTATCTACCCATGTTCTACCCAACATATTAGTAGATAAATATATATACATAGTTTAAAACCTGTATAGTATTCTCATTCAATACATATTCCACATAACAGATGATGCACACCCACATAACACGTATTTCATAGAGAATAAACCAGATCCATGAGATAGAAGAAAGTGAATATACATTCAAACATATAACAACAAAGTATACACATAACACGTATTTTATATAAAATACTTCATAATTATGCGTTAGAAGAAAGTAACTACACACTCACTTGATCAGAAGATGATCAGACAACACTACAGCTTGTAGAAGTAGTATTCTTCGGCAGATCTGGAAGATCTCCACAAAAATCGAACTCCTCGCGGGCAGAGCTTCGGCTCGGGAATCGTACTTCTCGGGATCTCGGGAGCGTAAAACTTCCTTCTTAACTTGGATATGAGATCCGGGGTGTCGGGATGGCTTCGGGGGTTTACACGCAGAGCTTCGGCACGAAAAAGAGAAGAAATGAGCAAGAATGCCCGGAACCCTCGCATCTTAATTATAGGAGGCTGAGGCCTCGTAGTACGTTGGGCGTACAGCCTTACACGGGGCGTAAGCCTCCGAAATCGTCACTGCATGCGTCATCCGAAGAAATCGAGTGCGAGGTGTATCATGCTTCGCTGTACGCTGGGCGTACTTCGGATAAGTCCGGTGACTCCTCTTCGAATAATATCGGACATAATAAATAAATTTAAATATTAATTATTTAATAAATTTTGAAAATTAATATCTTCGTCATACAAAGTCCGTTTTCGACGTTCTTTATATCCACGTGTAGGTGAAACTACGCTCTACAACTTTCGTTTAGACTCTGTCGGCTAATTTTGACTTTATTTTTATTATTTATTTTTTAGTATGGCCGGACAGGAAAACTTCGTTATAAATTCATAACTTCTTTGTCCGACGTCCGTTCTCGCCTAACTTTTCATCGTTTCGCTACTAACAACGAGATCTTCGATTCTCGTTTAGATTGTTTCGGCTATAAACCGCTCGATCTCAAATCGAGTATTTCGGGCTGCATACCGCTAAGTCGAAACTTCAGAAATTCATAACTTCCTCATACGAAGTCAGATTTGGGCGTTCTATATATATTTGGAAACCTCGTTTCGACCACTACATCTTTATGCAAAGATATCGGGATTATCTCATACTTTAATTTTGACGCTTATTTTATTCTTAATTCATTAAATTATAATAATTAAGTAAATAAACACATAATTCACATCATTCACATAATACTCAAATATTTCATTATTAATACTTCAAAAAGAGTTACAAGGCTTAACCTAGACTATTACATCAACGAAAATGCCTAGCCTGGAAACACGGGCGTTACAATCGACCACGACATTGGCCTTTCCCGGGTGGTAAAGGATCTCGCAATCATAATCCTTTACCACGTCAAGCCACCGACGCTGCCTCATATTCAGATTTGGCTGGTCTATGAGATACCTCAGGCTCTTGTGGTCTGTGTAAATGGTACAACGAACTCCCTAGAGGTAATGCCGCCAAATATTGAGGGCGAAAACAACAGCTCCCAACTCCAAATCATGCGTCGGGTAATTCGCCTCGTGAGGCTTCAACTGCCTCGAGGCGTAAGCTATAACATGCTCTCTCTGCATCAATACCGCACCCAAACCTGAGATGGACGCATCGTAGTATACCACAAAGTCCTCCATGACCTCTGGCGGGGGTAAGATTGGCGCCTCACACAATCTCTGTGTCAACGTCTCAAATGCAGCCTGCTGCTCAGGCCCCTAGCGAAAAACCACGACCTTCCTCATCAATCGGGTCAGGGGCACGACTATCTTGGAGAAGTCCAGAATGAACCTCCGATAGTAGCCTGCCAGTCCCAGAAAGCTATGAATGTCAGATGGAGACCTCGGAACCTCCCACCTTATTACGGCCTCCACCTTGGCCGTGTCAACTGAAATGACAAGGTTTCCAAGAAGCTACACCTCGCGCAACCAGAACTCACACTTATAGAACTTAACATATAAGCTCTCCCTCCTCAATGTACCCAGAATCTCCCGTAAGAGCTCCTCATGTTGCTCTCACGTCTTGGAATAAACCAAGATGTCCTCGATGAAAATTATCATAGACTGATCCAACATCGGTATGCACACGCGGTTCATGAGATCCATGAACATGGCAGGAGCATTGGTGAGCCCGAAAGGCATCACCACGAACTCATAGTGGCCATAGTGCATCCGAAATGCAGTCTTCTGCACATCCTCCTCTCTGACCCTCATCTGATGATATCCTGAATGCAGATCAATCTTAGAGAACCAAGATGCTCCCTGTAGCTGGTCAAAGAGGTCATCAATCCTTGGGAGCGGGTAATGGTTCTTCACCGTTACCTTATTCAGCTCCCGATAGTCTATACACATCCGATGTGACCCGTCCTTCTTCTTCACAAATAGAATCGGGGCTCCCCAGGGTGAAATGCTCGGTCTAATGAATCCCTTGTCTAACAGCTCAGGCAGATGTGTAGACAACTCCTACATCTTAGGAGGAGCCAGTCGATACGGTGCCTTGGCTATCAGAGCCGCACCAGGGACTAGGTCGGTCCTGAACTCTACCTGCCTATCCGGAGGTATCCCAGGTAACTCCTCAGGGAATACATCCGCAAACTCCCACACCACGGGCACATTGCCCACCGTCGCCTTAACCACCTCCCGGGTATCCATAACATAGGCAACAAATCCTACGCAACCCTGATGGAGGTAGCACCTAGCTCTCGCTGCTGAACATAAAGCTACTCCTCGCTGTGGCCTCTTGCCCGAAATCACCAGATCTCCCCAACTTGGGGTCTTGATCCGCACCAACTATTGTGTGACAACCCGAAATTTCTATCTTGTTCAAGAGACCAATTTAATCAAAGTTAGACTCGTTTTGATAACTTTTAACACTGTTTGGAGTCTATTTGAGTGTTCTAAACCTAGTACAATTAAGGTAGGAACCTAGAAATGGGATAAAACGATGCATATCAAGCAAAATCGGGCCAAACACTCCAAAACATGGAGTGTGCGGCCGCACACTTCAGTGTACAGCCACACACAGGTGTGTGTGGCCGCACACCCCTCCCAGCCACACACTCCCACCTATATATACCACGCTTAGTCATTTTGAACACTTTTCCCACTCCTTCAAAGCTGGAACACACTTTTCTCTCAAGTATCATCCAAGTCTTCATCTTGATCTTCATAAAAGTAAGTAATCCTTCCTATGAATGGTTGATTCTTGAACTTAACTAGCCTCCTGCCCCACTTAGCCCCATGAAAACACGTTTTTATTGTTTAATCTTCAAGAACACATACTAAACTTTTGGAGTTTAACTATACTTCTAAGCCTCTAGATCGTATAAAAACTTATCATAGCTTGTTATAGGACAAGAACACTTGAAGATCTTCTGGAAAAACGCCATTTCTCATGATCTTTAGGAGTGTACGGCTGCACACACCATGTGCAACTATACACACCCCTTTTAGGTCCTAAAATGGCAATAAACTCCATATAAGGCTAGAGTATGAAGTGAGAAACCCTCCAAGATGAGTTCTAAGGCCTTAAAATACATTTTGACACACTTCATAGGGAGTGTGTGGCCGCACACACACCATGGCCGCAGACACACCATTATGGTGTATTTTGACCATACACTCCCTTGTATAGCCGTACACCCTTTACATATAATCATATATGATTGCAACACTTCGATATAAGTGTTTACTAGCCCCTAAGGTGGTCCGAATTCAATAATTAGTTGTTTCAAGCACTAATTGTATCACTGTTGTAAAAATCCCGACTAGGTCCCAATTAATCTTCGATTAATCCCTAGGGGCTACTCGACCGATTAGAGGGTACCTAGCGATTAATCCTTGCATACATAATGAGTGAAACATTATAAAACGATGAAATTTTAACATTTTGAAGAAGTTTTATCTCAATGAAAACTGTTTGAGGCATGATTAGTGTTGTATTAATCATATTAACCTATTTTGTTAACATATTAGTGGTATTTACGAACTATGATATGATATTAGTTATATTTGATTTCTTAAAATTCAACAAATTATCAATTAATGGTACCCAATTAATCCTCCGATTAATCTCCGCCTAACCGATTAATCAGTTGACCCCAGTCCACCGACTAGCTAACGTCGAGCGTCTTTTGCAACCTTGAATTGTATACATACATATGTCATTATATGGTTAATAGGATTCGTTTGTGCTCAAGTCCACAATTGACACTCAACCTCCTAAACCGATCCTATATTTGCATCACTCACAACAACTAAGTTCATACCCCCCCCCCCCTAATTAACTTTTTAAATGTTTTCAAGTGATTTTATGGGGGGGGGGGGGGGGAATACAAGTTGAAACATACTAGTTATTATATCAATCGCATGTGATTAATAACTAGCACACAAATGGATTTACTATACTTTAAACTGTTTTGTAAACAAAACTACTTTAAAATGATTTTAAACACTTTTATATGTTAAACACGTTATAAAACTTTGTTTTAGTTTCCAAATCTTTACTTTCAAAACTCTTTAAACTTATATGTTGTCGAATCATTTCCAATACATATATAGTTATATAAGTAAGGTTTGAAGGACTTAGGACTGATAATGTCTAAGTCCATAACTATATTTGGTATGTACTTGACCCGACCCGGCATGGTCCATTTGGGTTGCATTTCACCGGCACAATTTATATGGATAATCTTTTGAGAATAGTATTTTATGATTATATTAATATATTATAAGTTCTAATATATTAATATGGAATCATATTATTTAATTAGTATTGATCAAGAATGAATTTAGAATTAATTCAATGATCAAAATGAACTAATTAAATATGGACTCTTAGATATATATATATATATGTGTGATGGGCCAAGTTCATTTAGGTTGGGCTAAGCTTCATGGATAGTCCATGGAGTGTTTAACCCATGGATCATATGAAATGAAAGGTCATGGGTTTAACCCTAGTCTCCACACTATATAAAGATGTCCTTGGTTGGTGAAATTGGCACTAGTGTGGGTACACTAAGAGGGCTAGCCGATTTCACTAGAGAGAACCAAAAGTATTCATATTCTCTAAAGTCTTCCAAGGTGTTTTGGTGATTTGTGATTCCACTTGAGGCTTCCACACTATTGGGGCTAAGCTCTTAAAGCTTGAAGACACCAAGCTACATCAAAAGGTATGTCATCTAACTAGTACTTTGTAGTATAAGAGCTTCATAATACACTAGTTAGGATTAAAGCCTTGGAAAGTTCTTATTTGCATGTATAATAGAGAAAACATAGATCCAAGGTTTATAGGGTTGCATGTACACCATAGGAGTGTTAGAATACTCAAAACCCAACAGTAGTATCAGAGCCTAGGCTTGTTTTCTTGTTATACTTACAAAATTGGCTGAAAAATCGAGTTTTTATGTTGTCTGCTCAGCGGACTCGTCGACTCCACTGACGGACTCACGGAGTCCAAGACAAAAAGCATGCAACTCGCTGAGTTGGTTCGTGCACTCGACGATTTGGACCCCCAGACAACATATATTCGACTGTTTTGGCTAGAAATGGACTAGGAACATTACCCTAAGTTGTTTTTGAACTTATAAGCCTATTTTTGATGTGGTAATGTTCATGCTAATCCAATTTCAAAGATAATTGTCAATAGATTCATGTTTTGTATTAGTTTAAGAATATTGCTAATTACATGGAAAAGTTTGATGTGAATTATCTTTGTTCATATGAGTTGCTTAGATTAATAGAAAAGTTAATTGAATAGTTGTTTTCAATTCTTTTTAATCTAAAAGTTGATTCTAAAATGTGTTTGTGTAACTTGTCCTCAAGTTACATGAAACGTCACATTTAAGTTTCTTAAAACTCATAAAAATTGTCATAGGTTACAAAAATGAAGAGTCTTGTTCTCATTAAATGGTTTTATGACTCCATAACTTGTCCTCAAGTTGTGGAGGTTCAAGAGTCTCTTCATTAAATAAAATATGTGTAACCTTAGTTAAACTCATAAAGCTTCCATAAGTTATGAATTATGAAGAGTCATTTTCTTAATTAGTTTAAAGTCTTCCATAACTTGTCCTCAAGTTATGGAACTTGAAGAGTTTTTAATTAAAACTACTTTAAACACATAAGTTATGGAATTAAATAGTTTTGAATAGTTTAAAAACTTGCCCTCAAGTTTTGGAATTTGTAAAGTTACCCTCATGAATACTTTAATTCCAAGTTAATCCCTGAGAATTTTAAAAAGTTAAAATTCAACCCTTATACTTTATAATATTATAAGTTAATAATATATATATATATATATATATATATATATATATATATATATATGTATGTATGTATGTATGTATAAGAGCAAGTCAGTCTTACCGTTAGTAGGCCTCATTCACGAAGCCGGACTATAAGGGGGTATAAGGTTACTGCCTATAAAATGGTAGTTTAATGGGTGTCCACTCTCACCCACCGTTTCCTTGACTGGTGGAGGGTCGTTAGCCGAACGGGTAGGACAAAGAATATAAATTCTCCTTTCATTAAAAGTATTAATGATAAATACAAAGTAACTATTCGTCATGATTTACTAAGGTTTAGTAAATATGATTATACTTACAAGCTTAAGTATAATTCTAAGACATTGGAAAAGTTTCAATGCATGACAAAATGAATAAGAAGAATCAAATTAGGCAGAGGGATAAAAGTTTCTCAAATCTGAAAAGATGGGAGAGTACTTTAGTATCATGTTTTAAGATCATCTTAATGATTTTGAGACCTTATCACAATTCATCCTCTAAGTGCATTATGATAGTTAAGAAGAGGAGTTATGAATTGTTGAAGTGGTTAAATCAAGAAGATGATTCATACTTGGTTCCAAAAACAATTCATAGAGTTATACTCTAAGATTGTAACTTGAGTGACACGTCTTAAAGAAGGTTTAAAACACTTGTCTAATGTAAGAGTAAAAGTTTTCTACTCTTGTACATTTGAAATTGGTAATTTGTGATGTTTTGGTTAAAACATAGACCAACTAAGGCCAATTTAAGTGTTTGTCTTGATTAGAATCCACACTGTCTCTTGAATATTTGGCAAGAAAGTATTATAGGTCAAGGACACAATGGGAGTCTAAAAGATCCTGAAAGGGTTTCAAGATGTAATCAAGAATAAAACCTGTATTTCATCACTAGCACACAACTAGAGGTTTATAACCTATCGTGTTGACATTTCTATGCCCATTCCAGTTAAGTTGGCTATACATTTGAGTTCTACATGTCCTCAATTGTTTGCATAGCTACTTGGAAGCAATGGAAAATCCTTGAGCTGCGAGGTGGCAGGCTATTAAGATTGCACAAGTTCAATCCATATGAGTTAGGATTTGTCACTAACCTAGTCTTGTGATTTTGGTTTTGACAAATTCACATGGATAGAAAGACTTACACCATGAAATCTAAGTGTCATAAGGTTTCTCTTCGATTCATGAAAATGATGGTAAGGAAACTCTTTCACTAAGTAGATTTTAAGTAGATAGCAATTGTAATATTTGCAGTTCTCAAAGTCGTTAGTGGAGCGTGTGTGGTTAACCAGCACACTAACATTAACTTATGAGAAATGGCAAAAGGTCTAAATAATTGAGACTATGATTATGGAATCCCTTTTCATAGTTCTGAAATTGCTTAGACATACCTATGAGCTATCTAAGAGAGGTGTATGATTTTGATAAAGTCTTATCAAAGCAATCTAGTATCAGAAATCTGAACTTTGGTAAGAAAGTCAATAAAGTATTGTTTTTCCTAGAAGTTCAACTGATTTCTGAGTACATGTCAAAGCTAGTGGGAGCATAAGTGTTATGCTAATAATCATCATGTTAGTGGGAGCATGATAATTATGATAAAGGCTACAAGTTAGCAAAGTTAATTATAGAAAACAAAAGGTCTCAATTTGGAAAAAGTTGTTTTGCTATAATTAAGGGAGAAGAAATTATACTTCATCTCAAATCTAAAAGCTTAGATTGAGGTCTTAATCGTATTTAGTCAAGAATATATATGAATTTCATGTTGGAATGGCTCAAAGATTGGTTGCTCAAGCAGAGTTGGAAGTATAGTGTTAATTCTGAAAGGACCATATTGACATAATCTGTAAGGAGGCAACTCTTGTTCAGAAGTGATAGTCAAAATGGAATATGGATATGTTTCAAAGTTAGAAAGTATTCAATCTGTAAGTGATGAGTTCAAAACTCTTAGATCGTTTAGATCTTTCACAAGTATGATAAAAGAATTCTAACAGTTTAAGAATAAATTAAGAGCGAACACAGAACAGAATCAAATATGAGCTTATGATTCAAAACTGAGTCATGCCTCAGCAGAGCTCGATGAAGAACTTCCATTGTAGAGGTGAGCTAGAGTTTACAAAACTATGAATATGAAAATAATGAAAGCGGTGATGGCTAAGTCTGCATGCATACGGCTTATATACTAAACCCTAATGCAAAATAATGCACGGCTGGACAGGCCCAATACCGGCAACAAAACTAGGCTATGGACCGACCCCATGATGCAATCCACTAGACTCAACAATCTCCCCCTTTGCGTCAAATGAGGCGAGAGATTATTTCTTCTGAGCAGGTCTCACCGTTTTTATAACTTTAAACAATTTAGGAATAATGGCGAGAAGAGTCTGTCGGAATAGAATGTACCACCTCAGCATGTCGACAAACAACTTTTTATCAGCAACAGTGTTCTGGTCGCACCTTTGTATGATTTCCAATATATGCTCGAGACAGGATGTCGAGAAAAGGTGTTTGTCAACAAGAGCGAACATGCACTTTTGACCTTCGCCCCTGAGAAACATTACTGTATGATACTTGGAATCAATATTCCCCTTGATCATGGAATTAACATTGCTAGCTCTGCCCATTGGTTTGATCGTTGGTCACTTGTGTATGGCAGATGCAATTTCCTGGTCCATCTTCGTTACCTCATGTATGTAGCAAACAAGCATACGCTTGACATGATCAATAATTGGCTGATACTCCTGAGGATTTAACAAAAGAATATTGTTGAGGAGTATCCAGTCATGGGGGTTGAGGTTCAGTAGATCAGCAAGGGAAAAATGGTGAACAAAGCCTTCGGTTCCTCTAGTCACTCTGAACTTGACATTGATGAATTTCCCTACTGAATAGGGCTTCATCACCTTGACGGTGGTTATCTTCTTTGAACTCCATGTTTGGTATTGAGGTTGAGCAAACTCCAAGTAAAACTCTAACAGATCCCTATCTACCTTCGGGTCTGGAGATGGAATGGCAGCAATGGAGTTGAAACAATGGAAGACGAATGCATTTCTAGTGATTGGCATATCGAACTGCGCATCCCTATAGTTGTCAAGGTTGAATGACATTATTGGTTCGAGCCATAGAATAGTTGGCTCGTCAATCGCACACCTCTGAAGCGATTCTTTAGTCCATTCAAGGAACATGGACTTTTTCTTTTCAAGGAGCTCTGCATCCTTTCGCTTCTGTTCTAGCTCAGCTCGCTCCTTCATAGAAATTTCTTCAGTTTGTTTTTCTGAAGAATTAACTTTTGGGACAGGCTTCCTTGGAACTTCAATGTAGACATCATCTTCGTTGTCGGTATCATCTTCACCGATTTTCTTCTTTTTCTTTTCCTTGTTACTGACCGAAGCTTCATTACCCTTCGGTTCAGCAGTTAGCTTGGAGCTAGATGGTGGAGGTTGGTTCGTCTCTTGTTTCTCTTGCTTGAACTCTTTCTCTCCCCCTTGTTGCGGTTGGACACCAGTCATCGGAACACTCTCGATACGGCTGAGGACTTCTAGTGCAGGTCGGAGCTTGTCTGCCAAATGCCTTTGGATAGTGATAGTGACAAGTGGATCATGACCTTCAATTAGATGAAGAAGGATGGAGTGAATGTCTGCAGTAGAACTCCTTATAACCTCCCTCTCTGACTTGAGGTCATCAATCTCAATAAGAGCAGTTCACATCTTGAGTGATTGCATTTTGAGCTGATTTGTGCGTCTGGCAAGCTCATCCATAACACCATTTTCTAAAATCTCGCCTGATTTGATGTGGGAACAGTTGGCATGCCGAAGATGACACTGGAGAGAGAAAAACGTTTCCCCCTTTTCACGTCTTTTCATAAAGTCACCTTTTTCAAATCGCCAAATCGTTTGAATTTCTGCTGATTCAGCAACCTTTTCATCCCAATCATTTCACCTGATGATGCTTGAGTGTTTGTGCCTTGATAATCTGTGTAAAACTTAGATTTTTGGAAAATCAAAAATTTTCGTGCAAAGGGTGTAAAAGATAAAGAAATAAAACAAGTATTTTGGAATTATCTGTGATGTCGTATTTAGACATAAACCAATTGATTATGGGCAAAAATCACTTCCTTCAACGTCAAGGGAGACATTGAAGTGCTTGCTTGGTTTCCCATGACATAACGATCAAAAACTTGTTGAGAAGTTTTGAAAGACATCTTTTAAAGGTTAAAGTGGGTGGCTTTCGCTTCAATTCATAATTTCGATACTTAACATAAGATCAAAAAGAGAATGAAGTACTTGTGAGATCATTATGATCCGTTGAACAAGTAGGTGAGAAATATTTTATAGTGACGACAGAATTTAAGAAATCTCAAAAAAATAAACTGAATCTTTTAGGGTTAGAGAAACCTTGGTGAAAGGTAATCTCATAAAGATCACTCAAAAAGAAAAAGAGATTCCATTGGGTAACAAGTAAGATCTTGAATTTTTGAATTCACCGTCAATTCATTAGTGGTGTTGAATTTTTGGTTTCACTTAGTACATAGTAGCATGAAACTAAGATCATGAACACAGATTTTGTATAACCATAAACCTCAGTGGTTAAAACTGAGAGTCTTAGGGCTTATAGTGATGAAATGAAATATAATGGAGAAAGATGATGGAGATGGTATAAGAAGCGAATGTACCTCTGCTTATTAAAGAAAAGATGGACTAAGAAGACTACTCTAAACTCAGTTTGAGTAGAGTAAGGTAGCTCATGATTAGAGTGAACTTGAAAGCCTGGATTGGGAAAACATGATTAGTGTAGATCATGTTATTAAGGCTTCACTCAGAATCAGTTGAGGCTTGAGTCTACATACAACAGCATGCTTCTAAGGACACGTAAGTAATGAAAAAAAAATTTACCTGCCGGAGATGCGTCATCGAGAATCACACTTAGATAAACAAAAAAACGTTAGAAATATGGAAAATAGTAAAAACACATAAATATTTTTGGTTTTTTGTGAAAATTGACCAATTGAATGAAAAAAAAAGTAATTTTTTTTGGATTTTAGAAATTGAAAAGAAATAATAATAAAAAAATATACAAAAGAATACATTTGAAACACCTTAAAAAAATAAGGAAGTTCAGAAGGACCGAACCTGAAATAGACCGAACGCTCGGTTCATTTCGGTTTATGGACCAGCTTCGCCCAAAATAGACCGAACCCAAAATGGGCCGAACCCGAAATAGACCGAACGCTCGGTTCATTTCGGTTCATATAGGTTCGCTCTATTTCGCTTGTTACCTTTATGGGAGCGAAGGCGATTTCGGTACGGACTTGGCTTGCATCATTCCTAGGCCTTGTAAGATCTTATTGAAGCTTGCTTCAGGTAAAGCCTTTGTGAATATGTCTGCCAGTTGATCAGTCGTTCTGACGAAGTGAATTTCGACGTTGCCATCTTCGACATGATCCTTGATGAAATGATACCTTGGTGCGATATGCTTAGTCTTCGAGTGTTGCACTGGGTTGTGACAAATTCTGATTACACTTTCAGAGTCACAGTATAAGGGGATTTTCTTCATGTTTAAGCCATAATCTCGGAGTTGACTCTGTATCCATACGACTTGAGATGTACAAGATGCTGCAACAATGTATTCGACTTCTGCAGTGGATAACGAAACACAAGTTTGTTTCTTTGATTGCCAACTGACTAATTTTCCATCCAGAAATTGACATCCTCTGGTAGTGCTTTTACGATCTAATCCACAGCCACCTAGATCAACATCTGAAAAGGCTTGCACGAAAATTCCGGAGTTGGCTGGATACCATAGACCGAGAGAGGAGG
Organism: Lactuca serriola; assembly: GCF_051521515.1. Taxonomy (NCBI): domain Eukaryota; kingdom Viridiplantae; phylum Streptophyta; class Magnoliopsida; order Asterales; family Asteraceae; genus Lactuca; species Lactuca serriola. The sequence goes on from NC_136416.1 coordinate 54,226,932, forward strand.
TTCGCTTCAGATAGCGAAAGATGTTATTCACTGCTTGAAGATGAGGTTCTCGAGGATTGGCTTGAAATCGAGCACAATAACATACAGAGAACATGATATCAGGTCTACTGGTTGTAAGATACATCAAAGACACGATCATCTGTCGATAAAGCGTTGTATCAGCTGCTGGTTTCTCCAATGATGGTGTGAGTTTCGTTCCAAAAGCCATCGACACTTTTACTTTAGAGTCTCCCGTCATTCCAAACTTGGTGAGCAAAGTCTTGGTATATGCTTCCTGATTAATAAAAATGCCTTCGGGACCCTGTCTAATGTTCAATCCAAGAAAGAAATTAATTGGACCCATTGAGCTCATCTTAAACTTAGTTTCCATCAACTTTCTGAATTCAGCTGTTAAGCTAGGATTCGTGGAGCCAAAGATGATGTCATCAACGTAAATTTGGACTATCATAAGGTGGTTACCTTCTCGCTTACGAAAGAAGGTTGGGTCAACCGGACCTTGTTTGAATTTAGACAATTTTAAGAAACGAGTAAGAGTTTGATACCATGCTCTGGGAGCTTGTTTCAGGCCATATACAGCTTTGTCGAGGATATAGCAATGATCAGGATACTTTTCGTTTACAAATCCTGGTGGTTGCCCAACATACACGGTTTCTTCAAGTTCACCGTTGAGGAAGGCACATTTAACGTCCATTTGATAGACTTCAAAATTCTTGTGAGCAGCGTACGCTAGAAAGATCCGAACAGATTCCAATCTAGCCATTGGAGCGAAGGTTTCTTCATAATCGATTCCCTCTTCCTGACAATATCCTTTGACCATCAGCCTTGCTTTATTACGAATGACATTTCCTTTTTTGTCCATCTTGTTTCTGAATACCCATTTGAGACCGACAACCAAAGCATCCTTTGGTGTTGGAATAAGATGCCATACTTTGTTTCTTTCAAACTCATTTAGCTCATCCTGCATGGATTGAACCCAGTCTGAATGATCAAGAGCCGAATTAATAGTCTTTGGCTCGATTTTGGACACGAATGAATTGAACATACAAAACTCGACTTTTGAAAATAAAGCAACCTGTTTCGCTTTGATTTGAGATCGTGTTAACACCTTTTTAGAGGATTCCCTAATAATTTGAGTCTGGGGATGATCTTTGGTCCATTTCACAAGTGGAGGAAACTTTGGATCATAGATGGGATCCAATTCAGCATTGATTTCTTCTTCGAGTTCAGACAGATTGTCATCTTCACTAACTGTTTTCTCCCCCTCGAAGAATGATTGCTGTTCAGGACCAGCATTTGTACCTCCTTCATTGGTTGGAGTTTCAGTGGAGGTTGATGTATTTTTTGATGAGTCCTCCCCCTGGAAAGAAGAACATTGATCATGCTGAGGAGAAGAACCCTCCCCCTCGACAGTTGGATGGTCACCAGAAGGTTCACTTCCGTCTGCACTTTCGGTTCCTTTGGATTGATCATCAGCCATGTTTCTAGCAGCATCATCTACAACTTGTTTTATGTTGTCAACTTTGTTATCTTTAGTAGTTGACTCTTAGTCGATCGCTTTCTGAGGTTCATAAAACAAGAGCATGAATTGGTCAAAAAGATTTGAGATTGAGACAGTAATCTGCCCGTTCTTTGGAAATATGTCTTGTGATGCATCTTCGGTTTCCCTTAACTTCTTAACATAACTATCATCAAAAGTGACATAGTATGTTTCTTCAATTTTCTTCGAGCGTTTATTGAGAACTCTATATACCTTGGAGTTCAGGGAGTAGCCTAAGAAAATTCCTTCATCCGCCTTAGCATCGAACTTGTTGCGATTCTCTTTGGAGTTGAAAATGAAACACCTAGAACCGAACACATGAAAGAATTTCGAATTGGGTTTTCGATTGTTCAGAATCTCGTAAGGAGTAATTGAGAACCGTTTATTCAGGTAAGATCGATTCTGAGTATAGCATGCAGCCGCAATTGCATCAGCCCAGAAGTATAATGGCAGGGAGGCGAAGCATAACATGGTGTGGCAGGGAGGCGAAGCATAACAATGTCGTTTTGTTGTGGAGTATAGGGGGCGGAGAAATTGTGATTTGTCCCCTTATCAGCAAGAAAACTTTCGAAATCTTTGTTTTTGAATTCCAGGACATTATCGCTCCTTATATTACGAACAATCTTTCTGAGTTGCGTCTCTATCTATTTAATGAAAAGCTTGAGCTTTGTTACAGTTTCAGACTTTTGTTTGACAAAGAAGGTCCATGTGAACCTTGAGAAATCGTCTACTATAACCAGAGTATATTTGTTTCCTCCAATGCTTTCGATGGACAATGGACCACATAAATCAATATGCAATAACTCCAATGGTTCTATTACCTTAGTGTTGATTATTAAAGGATGGCTCTGCCGACTCTGTTTTCCCATTTCACATGCTGCACAGAGATGTTCTTTATCGAATTTCAAAACTGGTAGCCCTCGAACATGATCACCTAAAACTAATTTGTTGATGTCCTTGAAGTTCAGGTGTGAGAGTCTTCTATGCCATAACTAGCTTTCATCAGAGTGCGCCTTTGAGAGTAAGCAGATTGTTGGTTTACCTCTTATCGGATTGAGGTTCAGTGGATACATTTCTCCTTTTCGCTTGGATCTTAAAAGAACGTTGCTTGACTTCTTCTCGACAATTTCTGAGCCTTCATCGTCGAAAGATACTTTCAACCCGGTACCAACCACCAACTGTGATACACTTATGAGATTGTGTTGGAGTCCTTCAATGTATGCTACCTTCCTTATGGAGAATTCTCCATTGGTTATCATTCCATAGCCTTTAATAGTTCCAAACGAGTTATTGCCATACTTTACAATGCCACCATCTTTTAGAGAGAAAAACTCCCTTAGTTCCTCCTTCCTTCCTGTCATGTGACATGAGCAGCCACTGTCAATGAACCATTCTTCGTCAGATTGCTCGTCACGTATAACCTGCAAAAAATTAAGCAGATTTAGGAACCCAAAGTTTCTTGGGTCCTTGTGAGCCTTTTACAAGACATGATATAGTAAGAGAAATATCAACCATATATGTGCGTTTAATTAAAGTGGTTTCATCTTTTCTTTTAATGGTGAAAACTTTAATTTTTGTTGACTCAGGAGAACTAGGGTTTTTGACAGAAGGACTAGAATTTAGAGATTTGGAATTAGGAAAGACGTTAGGTTCTTGATTTTTGAGATCAGACTTGTAGGTTTGAGGACCGAAACTTTTCTTTCGGTTGGAGTTGGATGAGGGACCGAAACTTCCCTTTCGGTTGTTTAGGGATGAGGGACCGAAACTCTACTTTCGGTTGTTTAGTGATGGGGGCCGAAACTCTGCTTTCAGTTGTTTATGGATGAGGGACCGAAACTCTCCTTTCGCTTGTAGTTGGAAGATGAACCGAAACCACCCTTTCGGTTCCAATCTTTTGAAGGACCAAAACCGCTCTTTTGGTTCCTGTCGTAACTGTGCTTCTGGTTCCTTGAATTTTCCTCCAATTTAGACTTTCTTTCAATCCTTACAAAATCAGGATTTTGAGAGTTCCAAAATCGTTTTCTTTCGGAGAGATTCTTCTTGTATCTTACGTTCCGTTGATGCTTTCGATCGGCGACCTGTTTGGGATTTCTATGAATGTTGGCCTTTCATTTAGAAGCATGAGCACAACATTCACTCTTTGTTGAAGAAGTGTCACTTGTAGTTTTCATCGGTTCATCCACATATGGTTTAGTTCCACTTGTGCTCGACACATCGTACTTTGTAGGCTCATTTAGTGGTTTAGGTATATATCTACCTTTCACTCTCCATGAGGTTTTCTGAGAGAGACCCTTCGTCTCGTCTGCGTTGTCGATTGGGGCTGACCAAAAGTATTCATCACATCCACCAGCATTGTCTTCTTCTACCATCGCAGTTAACTCTGTAGTTTGTTGTGGAGTGACCCCCGACACAGTGTAAACTTGATTTGGGGTAGTTTGAACCTTTTGGTACACAACAGTTTAGCTTTGAGAGTTTTGGACTTGTCAGTAGTGGAGCGAGCAAACTCAACAAAGTTTTCAGAAATGAGGTTCTTATTGGACTTTGGTTCATTCTTGGCTAATTCGAAACAGTCTACCAAATCTTCTACAGAAATTTCACTCATATCATCGTCCTCATTAAGTTCAGATGTATTTTCAACATCAATTTTGTTATCTGAACTTAAGTTGGCATTCAATGAGTCAAATTTTTGTATAGTTTTGGTTCTCAGTATTAATTTATCATTTTCATCTAGTATATTTTTGAGCATGTCCTAGTGGTCCTTGGACTTTATGTAGGATTCAATTTTGTCCAGACCTATCTTATATGCTGGAGACACGTCGTCAGAGGACACAACACTTTCACAGTTGTATGCTTCTGCATCGATTTCATCCTCTTTTAATTCAAGGAAGATAAAATCATACGATGAATTTTCTTCCCTATTTCACAATCAAGATGCAACTGAGTAATGTTAAAATAAAGCCTCTTGGCAATTAAAGAAAAAACGTTTCTCTATTTGAGAAGTTTAAGATTGTCTCTTTGCAAATAAATAGAATCATCTTTTGATCTAATTAATTCCTTTTCCTTTTGCTCGATCCACATTCTTCGTTCCTCACTCTTTGAAGAAATCCTGCTGATTTGATCAGTTAGGTTAGAATTGGTGACTCGGGTTTGGGTGAGACTGGTACTTATGCTAGAGAATTTTGACTTCAGATTATTTAATTCCTTTTCATAATTATTAGCAAGTATTTTTAGAGAAGCAAGAATATCTTGTACCTTTTTGATCAACTCATCGCATTCATTGATCTGAGCACTGACAGGCTTGGCAGCGAAACATCTGTCCTCTCGCTCTCTTTCTTCTTCAACTCCCCCATCATTTGTGTATCCTCTCATTTGGGACACACCCTCGGTCACTGCAAAACATCTTCCTATTGACTGTTCTGCTTTTTCCATCATAGCTTTTCCATGAGTATGCTTCCTAACTTCATCATCCTCCGAATCTGTGGACCAGACTCCCACACCTCCAAACTCGTCACTGTTGGTTGAACCCTGCACAATTAAAGCATTCATTGTAGAGTTATTAACATCAGACTTCCTTTTATTTATCTCCTCCAATCTTCTTAGGAGGGTCGCTTCCTCATCTTCTTCTCATGTCTTCTATTCTTTCTTTCTCAGCGTGCAGTCTTTGGCAAAATGATTTTTGCCTCCACAGTAATGACAATCAAATCCTGAGTCGCCTCCAATTTTGGTTTCCTTCTTTGACTCTTCATATTTTGATCCTATCTTCGGTTCCTCCTTGACCCGTTCGGCGCTATAACTTCCCTGCCAATTTCGGTTTTTGTTGGCGGGGAATTTCTTCTTGATGAATTTTCTGGGGTTTGACACCATCATTGCATATTCTTCGCCGGTTAGATCAAAGTCAGCAAGATCTAATTCCTCTTCTTCTTCAATCAAACTCTTTCCTTTGGAGACAAGATCCAGAGAACCAAGACCCGAAACTACATTCGTTTCCTTTGATAAGGCATTTTCATGGGATTTTAAAATACCCACAAGTTTTGCCAAAAAGTATGACTTGAACTGTTCGTGAGCTTTGATAGTTGACATAACGACCATCCATTCAGGTCTGAGACCATTCATGAAAGTGACCTTTTGTTCAATCACCTTTCTTTCAATACCATGCTTTATCATCTTGCTCAAAAGATGATTGAATCGATCGAAAGTTTGGATAAGCTTTTCTTCAGGCTTTTGCTTAAAATCACCAAACTCTGATAACAAGAGGGTTTGAATAGAGTGTTCCAGATCTTCATCTGTGGAATACAATTCCTTCAATCTATCCCAGATCTCCTTGGCTGTAGCACTGGAACTTACCAAACAAAATGTATCTGATTGCAGCGCAAACCTTATCATCCTTAGAGCTTTGATGTTGCATTGAAACTTCTCTTTTTCACCCTAAGGAATGTCTTTGACGTCATTAACAAGCTGATTGTATTCTTTCTGCGTTTTAACAATCTTTGACGTGCTACAATGAGCGAATGGGCCTGAAGTGATTGCATCCCAAATTAGATACCCATTGTCCTCCGATCCAATCACGTAGTCTTCAAATTGATGCGTCCATACTTCATAGTCTTGCGTATACAAGATCGGTATTCTTGTTGTAGACCCTATGCTATTGGAGATATTGATCGGATTGGTTTGAGAATCGTCCATGGACATCGTGAATACTTTTGATCGAAAACCTGTAAAAGATCAGACTTGTAATTTTTCAATTAGGTTCGGATTAACAATTAATGAGATACGTCAATAAAGAGTGACGGCTCAATAAATATCAATCAATGCGGAATAAAAACCCTACGAACTTCTTCGACAGAAGAGGTGTGTATAGATTACACAGTCTCCTGCTCTTATACCAATTGATGAGTTCAAAACTCTTAGATCGTTTAGATCTTTCACAAGTATGATAAAAGAATTCTAACAGTTTAAGAATAAATTAAGAAAGAACACAAAACAGAATCAAATATGAGCTTATGATTCAAAACTGAGTCACGCCTCAGCAGAGCTCGATGAAGAACTTCCGCTGTAGAGGCGAGCTAGGGTTTACAAAACTGTGAATACGAAAATAATGAAAGCGTTGATGGCTAAGTCTGCATGCATGCAGCTTATATACTAAACCCTAATGCAAAATAATGCACGGTTGGACAGGCCCAATACTGGCAACTAAACTAGGCTATGGACCGAGCTCATGACGCAATCCACTAGACTCAACAGTAAGATTAGGAAAAATAATGCAAGAAGGATGTTTCCAAGGAGTTGATCTCCTTTGGAATACTCTGTAATGATTGTTGCCAAGTCTTTGTGAATTTGTGCATAATCATTACAAGATGATCAATGCATATAAGTTTAGAATCTAACAGATTTCAGTAAATGGCATGAATTTGGAATTCTTGCATTTGCAGTAAGGAATTGGGACTGTGAAATAAGAATCATTGGAGTTATGTTCAACTGGTCTATTTTGCAAAGTAAAGTCATAGACAAACATAGTATGCATACTTGGTGTGTGGCATGACTAGTGTTTAGAAAACATAGTGTACATGCTTAGAGCATGGGACAACTAGTGTTTTAATTCAAGTATAAAGTTGATAAAACCGAAACAATGAATAATGAGTAATCAGTATGGTGATAAATAGAAAGTGTTTTATTTATATTCATAAGTTTTGATACCATATTACATTCATTTATTCTTGTGTTTCACTTTGCATGTTCTGACTTCCATAATAACTAGTTTATTCTTTCGGAATGCCTAAGTTATTCAAACCATCCACAGTCGGTCATATGTTGGAAGTAGATATGAATCAAGACTATCATGGGTTGGCTTGTAGAGGTCCAAGTTGGTGGACAAAGTTGTGCTACAACACTCATGAGTGCTCATAAGTTATGAGTATTAGATTCAACCCGCACTCCTTTAAATCACTTCATGGATTTTATCACGAGTGATCATGAGACGATAATATCTTATATTCTTCACACCTAGAGATATGAGTTGTTACTATGAGTTGGTTATACATTGATTGCACGAAAACGCATTGGTAACTCGATGTTATAAAACGTGTCTTTGTGTATGATTCAACAAGTAGTAGAACAAGCCATATGAGTCGAAGTTTGTCTATTCCTTTTACCTTCAGGATAAAAACGATATCTGTGGGCCCCTCGATGATTTAATGATGATACATGTGAGTGCTTGGCCAAGCCAGGACTGATTTGAGTTGTTCAATCAGTCAGTCATCATAAATCGGAAATCAGGAAACAACAAATGGATAGAGAGAATGATTATAATCAATGTCTCAGTCCATATGATATCTAGAATGGAGGAATATATGATCCCTTATCTAATGGACAAGTCATTGACAAAGGTTAGAGTTCGTTGACAAGATCAGAGTTCGACAGCGACTTTAAGAGGTACGATTGCCAGTTAGGTATTGAAGTCATACTCAATAATAGTTTTAGACTTATCCAAGTGGGAGACTGTTGGATTAATGTCTAAGTCCATAACTATATTTGGTATGTACTTGACCCAACCCGACATGGTCCATTTAGGTTGCACTTCACCGGCACAATTTATATGGATAATCTTTTGAGAATAGTATATTTGTGATTATATTAATATATTATAAGTTCTAATATATTAATATGGAATCGTATTATTTAATTAGTATTGATCAAGAATTAATTTAGAATTAATTCAATGATCAAAATGAACTAATTAAATATGGACTCTTAGATATATGTGTGTGATGGGCCAAGTTCATTTAGGTTGGGCTAAGCTTTCATGGATAGTCCATGGAGTGTTTAACCTATGGATCATATGAAATGAAAGGTCATGGGTTTAACCCTAGTCTCCACACTATATAAAGATGTCCTTGGTTGGTGAAATTGGCACTAGTGTGGGTACACTAAGAGGGCTAGCCGATTTCACTAGAGAGAACCAAAAGTATTCATATTCTCTAAAGTCTTCCAAGGTGTTTTGGTGATTTGTGATTCCACTTGGGGCTTCCACACGATTGGGGCTAAACTCATAAAGCTTGAAGACACCAAGCTACATCAAAAGGTATGTCATCTAACTAGTACTTTGTAGTATAAGAGCTTCATAATATGCTAGTTAGGATTAAAGCCTTGGAAAGTTCTTATTTGCATGTATAATAGAGAAAACATAGATCCAAGGTTTATAGGGTTGCATGTACACCATAGGAGTGTTAGAATGCTCAAAACCCAACACCTCCGCCATCAGCTGCACTAGGAGTCCTTGCTTTCCTTCCCTAACTAGCTTGCGAATACTGTTAAATATCTGCCTACTAGTTAGTTAAAGTTAGCCACGATCCCTTAAGCACAAAGCAAGCAACATTCGTTCATTGAGTAACCACATCAGGCATAACCTAACCAGGCTATCCTATCGCTGACTAAACAATCCTAGCATACAGCTCATACATCAGGCATAAAAGGCATCCTCTAGATCCTTAGCCCTACTCTAGCTTGCAGTTCTTAGAATCATATATCAGGAATACAAGGCATCCTTCTAGATCCCTAGCCCTAATCTAGCATGTAATTCTCAGAATCAAGAATCATACACATAACATAACAAGTATGAGTATCTTGGGGAAAACTTACTTGAGCTCGGCCGGTCGCACACATCACACATCTTGTATGTTCTCAAAATTCCTTAACTTAAAATTTTAGAAACTATTTTCCTTAAAAAAATCTTTTAGTCCCTCGGTTTGAGTCAAGACACCTTCGAGGGTGTGTCCGAATCCCTCAAACCAGGGCTCTGATACCAACTTGTAACATCCCAAAAATCGAGGCCAAAAATTTCATTTTAAATTAAGTAATTCATAACATAATTTACTAAACATTGCCAATATCATATCAATTTATAAAAACCATAACAGCGTGTCTGAAAACCATATCATCGAAAGTAATAATAATCAGAGTACAATCCCAGAAAACTCCATGCGGAAATCATGTGTGTGATGCGCTGCTACACCGCCAGCTCCTTCCCCTTTGACGAAGAGGTACCTGAAACCACAACCGAAAATTGTAAGCACAAAGCTTAGTGAGTTCCCCCATCGTACCGCATACCATATAATATCGTCGGTATCTTTTAACCGGTAACTACCATCGGTATCTTTCAACCGGTAACTACCATCGGTATCTTTCAACCGGTAACTATCGTCGGTATCTTTCAACCGGTATCCACCATCGATATCTTTCAACCGGTAGCTGTCATTGGTATCTTTCAACTGGTAACTACCATCGGTATCTTTCAACCGGTAACTGGGGACTATTTCACCCCTACCACTAGCATACAATAGCCAGATATAAACATACAGTCAGGCATATCTTGTTACTGAAGACCTACCCATTGGTCCTAACGACCTATTCCAGGGAAAACCTATTCGCTGTCACTACCACTAACACAACGTTCATATTATGCAAGCATATCTTATGACCAAGTCACATAACGAAACCAAGATAATTATCACAAAGAGAATTACCTACTAAATATCCCTGTTGGTAGGTCAGCATTGTGGCCTTAGACTATCACACCCCCAAACCGAAACGGCAGAAACGTTTGGGGGCGGATGACTTCATGTGGTAACGTAACAATAAAATACATAGTAAAGAAAGCAATATAACCATCATATATATAATTGAAATTTTACATTGTTAAAAGATACATGTTCAAAACCAATTACAATATGATGCCAAAATATGAATTTAAACTGGCGCCGCAGCGTCCCTTCTTCAAAAGCTGTTTGTTACCTGTAATTACTGAATCCCTGGGACATACAAGTAGTTTTGAAAGAGTAGATCAGCATTTAAGCTGGTGAGTTTCATAATTATTAAATGATAATGTTTGTATGAAATGAAATGTTTTGTTTTTGCTTGTTTGTTCCTAGAAAATCCCATATTTTCTACTAGTATAAATGTAGCCTTCAATCAAGACCAATGTTTGTTTCTAGAAAATTTATGTATGTATAAAATTGCCAATACATCTGAAAAACCCCATAAATCAATGTATTTTTAATACTCCATGTGAGTTTTATAACCATGCTATTGACTGGAAATTCCTATACACAACGTTCTTCAGGCGTTCGAATGTTCTGACGTTTGTCACCCCAAATGGTCTACTATAGCTAACAGTCAGGGCGTAGGGTTGTCAATCCCGTATAGATCTATACACAAACATCATGCTCCCCCTCCAAGGGATTCTGGTATATAATACAGGACTTGAAATGTGTACTCGAACGTACGCGAAGTTAATGTCACACAAAACTTAGTATAAAACAGATTTACGTGTGAAAATGTTCGTTTGTTCTTGTATGTGAAAGTAACTTCTTCAAATAGTGTTTCTAGTATGTAAAAGTTCGTGATGTTCTCATAAAACTATACCTATTATAGTTTTCTAAAAGTGTGTCTCGTTTGTATAGTAATCCCTAGTGAAATGCTCACTTGTTATGAAAAGTATAATTTTTGTAGTGCCTAAGATGGACACATATACATACAGTATAAGCAGAGTGTTTGATTTATACATATATAACAACATTTTTCATTTCAAAAGATATGATGTTATCGTGATATATTTTGCATACGAAAGTTTCCCTCTAATAGTTATAAATCACATATGATTCAGTTGATAAAAAGTGTATAATGAAACTTTATATAACACACGATAATAATTGTATGTTTTACTTGTATTTCCCCCCTTAAAAGCATATAAAAGCATTTATAAAACATTTAAAAGTGTGGATTATAAGGGTATGAACTCACTTGAAAGATTGAAGAAGGCAAGATGAAAACCGAGCAAAATTTCGACTCGAGAAAGCGGATTTTCTCGGGATTCTCGGGAATCTCAGGAATCTCGGGAGCAAAAAGGACCTTCGGGACTTGAGCAAGGAAACCAAGGCTTTGGGATAGCACGTGCACGGAAAACGAGGCAAGAACACAAGAAAGTTGAGAGAAATTGAGCCATTTCTTCGGAACCCTCGCATCCCTTTTATAGGAGCTGGGAACCACCTCGATATGCTGGGCGTACGCGTGCGTCATGCGTGACCGCCTCCTCGACTGCCTCGGAGCTTCAGATGGGACGGGGCATAGCCTCACATAGGGGCGACGTGGACGATCCGAGGCCTAGTCCTCGAGTACACTTGGCGTAACTCGGATCGACCTGGTGACTCCTCCTTTGGATAATGCCGAGATTAAATAATAAAATTTATATTTTATTTATTTAATAAACTTCAAAAATTCATATCTTCTTCATACGAACTCTGTTTTCGACGTTCTTTATATCCACGCGTAGGTGAGACTATGCTCTACAACTTTTGTTTAGATTCCGTCGGCAAATTTTGAAATTATTTTTATTATTTATTTTTAAAAGGTCGCGGTAAGAAAATTTCGTTAGAAATTCATAACTTCATTATCTGACGTCTGTTTTTGCCAGACTTTTTACCATTGTAAAACCATTGTCGAGACCTTTGATTCTCATTTAGGTCATTCCGGCCAAAAGTCGCTCGATCTCCGTTTCGAGTTTTTAGCTATCTGTCGCTAAGCCGAACTTGGAAAAATCATAACTTCTATATACGAAGTCAGATTTGGGCGTTCTTTTTACGTACGATCACGGTTTAATGTCATCTAACATAGTAGGTAATTAATTTGAGATATTTGGACATTTTATTTTCGAAGTTAATTTCATTATATCAAAAGTGGTTACAATACTTGACTTTTTTTAGGTCATTACATGGAGTTGAAATATCGGGTTGTCACATCATCCCCCCGTTAGAGGGAATTTCGTCCCGAAATTTAAAGTAAGAAAGATACTTGTGAATCAGAGAAAAAGATGAGGGTACTTTTGTTTCATCTGATCTTCGCGTTCCCATGTGAATTCAGGTCCTCGCTTGGCGTTCCAGCGAGCCTTCACGATGGGTATGCGACTTTGTTTCATTTGTTTGACCTCTTTGTCCATGATTTTTACCAGTTCTTCCACAAAGTTGAGGCTCTCGTTGATCTCGATCTCGTCGAGTGGAATAACAAGAGTCTCATCGGACAGACACTTTTTCAAGTTCAAGACGTGGAAGGTTGGATGTATGTTACTAAGTTCACATGGTAGATTAAGCTTGTAAGCTACAAGGCCGATTCTGGCGAGAATTTCGAAAGGCCCTACGTATCTTGGATTTAGCTTTCCATGCTTTCCAAAGCATATCAAGCCTTTCCAAGGTGAGACCTTCAATAGAACACGATCTCCTACTTGGAATTCCAAAGGTTTCATCCTTTGGTCAGCGTAGCTTTTCTGTCGGTCTCTAGAGGCTTTCAACCGTTCCCGAATCTGAACGATCTTCTCTGTCGTTTCCCGTATGATTTCCAGACTGGTGAGAGTGCTTTCAGGAACTCATCCGTTAGCTAACTGTGTGTCGCCAACTTCAGTCCTATACAGAGGGGACCTGCACTTACAGTCATAGAGGGCTTCAAATGGAGCAGCCTTTATGCTCTTATGATAACTATTGTTGTATGAAAATTCGACAAGGGGTAAATGGATATCCCATGCCTTTCCAAAGTCAATCACACAGGCTCTCAGCATATCTTCTAAGGTTTGTATCGTTCTCTCACTTTGCCCGTCTGTTTGTGGATGGTAGGCTGTACTCATGTATAGCCTAGTCCCCAGGGAACTTTGTAGTGACTGCCAGAACCTTGACGTGAATCTACTATCTCTATCTGAGATAATGGATAGCGGAACACCATGCAGTCGCACTATTTCCCTTATGTAAGTTCTTGTAAGTCTCTCCATCTTGTCAGTCTCTTTGATTGGTAGAAAATGCATGGATTTGGTCAATCTGTCGACGATGACCCATATGGCATCGAGTCCACCCATTGTCTTGGGCAACTTGGTTATGAAGTCCATAATAATTCGTTCCCATTTCCATTCCGGCATCTCTGGTTGTTGTAGTAATCCTGAAGGTTTCTGATACTCGACCTTAACCTTAGCGCAAGTAAGGCATTTACTTACGAACGTAGAAATTTCTGCTTTCATGTTAGGCCACCAGTACAGTTTCTTAAGATCCAGATACATTTTATCTGAACCTGGGTGAATGGAATATCTCGTGTTGTGTGCTTCGACCATGACTACATCTCTGAAGCCACCATGTTTCAGTGTCCAGATACGGTCCATGAGATAATATGCTCCGCCACCCTTGATTTCTAGATTCTTTTCCATTCCTCTCAGGGATTCACCCGCCATATTTTCAGGTTGCAAAGCTTCCAGTTGAGCCTCCTTAATTTGTGTGGATAAGTGGGAATGGATAGTCATAGTCAGAGATTTGACTCTCCGACCAGTGTATTCTTTTTGACTAAGGGCGTCAGCTACTACATTTTCCTTGCCAGGATGATAATGAATTTCACATTCGTAGTCATTGAGTAGCTGGACCCATCGTCGTTGTCACTTGTTGAGCTCCTTTTGATCAAAAATGCGTTAAAGGCTCTTGTGGTCGGTGAAGATAGTACTCTTTGTTCCGTACAGGTAGTGTCTCCAGATCTTCAGAGCAAATACCACTGCTCCTAACTCAAGATCGTGTGTTGTATAGTTTACTTCGTGTATCTTAAGCTAACGGGAGGCATAGGAAATACCCTTCCCTCTTTGCATAAGAACACAACCAAGTCCTTGATTTGATGCATCGTAATACACTACGAAATCTTCTATCCCTTCGGGGAGGGATAGTATCGGTGCGGTGCACAAAGCCTGTTTCAGTGTTTGGAACGCCTTCTCTTGTTTTGCTTCCCAGTCAAAGGTCACGCCTTTCTGCGTCAATGTAGTAAGAGGTTTCACAATGCTAGAGAAGTTCTTTATGAATTTGCGATAGTAGCCAGCGAGACCTAGAAATTGACGAATCTCTGTAGGCGTCTTTGGTGCCGACCAGTTCTCAATGGCCTTAATTTTCGAGGGGTCCACGTGTATCCCCATTTCGCTAACAACGTGGCCCAAAAATTCGACTCTTCGAATCCAAAATTCGCATTTAGAGAACTTCTCATAGAGCTTCTCCGATCGTAATGTTTCTAAGACTTTTCATAGGTGTTGACTATGCTCTTCCTTACTTCGGGAGTAGATAAGTATATCATCGATGAAGATGATGACAAACTGATCCAAGTAAGGACGGCACACCCTATTCATTAGGTCCATGAATACCGCTGGTGCGTTGGTTAATCCAAATGGCATCACTACAAATTCGTAGTGTCCATAACGAGTTCGGAAGGTTGTCTTGGGAATATCTTCCTCTAGTACTCGTAATTGGTGGTATCCGGATCGTAGATCTATCTTCGAGAAGTAGTTTGCTCCTTGAAGTTGATCAAATAAGTCGTCAATGCGGGGCAGAGGGTAACGATTTTTGACAGTAAATTTGTTCAGTTCTCTGTAGTCAATGCACATACAGAACGATCCGTCTTTCTTCTTTACAAACAAGACCGGTGCTCCCCAAGGTGAGAAGCTTGGTCTAATGAATGCTTTTTGGTGGATTTTGTTAAGCTGACTGGAAAGTTCTTGCATCTCTGCTGGTGCTAGACGATAAGGCGATTTCGCTACTGGGGTAGCCCCTGGAACTAAGTCGATTCTGAACTCGACTTGGCATTGTGGTGGTAATCCCGATAGTTCTTCTAGAAAGATATCGGGAAAGTCGCGTACTTCTGGAATGCTCTTAATGTCCTTTACTTCCTGACTCGTATCGACGATGTGTGTAAGAAATGCATGATAATCCTTCCGCAAACACATTCGAGCTTGGATGCACGAAATGATGCGAAGGTTTGTACTTGATTTGTCGCCGTAAATCACTAATGTTTCCTCGTTAGGGAGATTAAGACGAACTACTTTCTCAAAGCACATGATGTCGGCGCGAAGAAGACTTAACCAATCCATGCCGAAAATGACGTCCACGTTGACTTCCCAAATCCGGCTAACTTGAACTCCGGATTGGTAGGACTGGTTGGCTAGCTTGCCCACCATGACTGGGAGTGCTCGATCAGCTGAACTTTCGCCGCAGACATCGTAGAAGTCTCGACACATGTCGTAGGGAGGGAAGAGACTTTGTTGTTGGCTCCAATGGTGGAGGTGACTTCCCCAAGGAGTCGGTCCTTGAAAGTTTCTCACAAAGACGGGAGGTTGTGCAGGTGGTGGGTTGATTACTTCCGGCTCTTAGTCGGTACCGGAGTCATCCTCTTCATCCAGTTCGATAGGTTCTTCGTCCTCCTCGGTATCCTCTTCGATCCATCCCCCGTTGCCTTGGTTGGGATAGTAGGGGTCGTCGGGGTGGTGAAATCCAGCCATTTGATTGTACGAGAATAGGGTTATAAGAATTTGAATAAAATTTGGAACACGTAAGTCTAAGCATGTAAGTTAAGCTATTTTATGTAACAAATACTCATATAGTATTTAAATTCGTGTGTTTGATTCTTATGATGTTTTGGTAAGTTTTGACTTGTTGCTCACTACGAGCATTCCTCGATATACATTGGTCCGATCTCGGACAAATATAGTTGATCATGCTATATTTGGCCCAAATCTAATTACATATATCGAGTCTTAATCGTAGTGTCCAACTTGTCTAAATACTTATTGTATAGTTATAATCATGAAAATAAGTTGTTGTATGCATGTATTTGTACTTAAATGAACTAACAATTTAAGTTAAACGAAACGCGGCTTAGGTGTAAAACAAAACAAAAAAAAAATGTTTTGTCAGAGAGTATTGGTCCCTTAAGCATTTATAGTTTGTATATCTTATGTGGTTCGATATACTTAGTTCACTATCAACATTGCTCTGATACCAATCTGTCACACCCCCAAACCGGAACGGCGGAAACGTTCGGGGGCGGATGACTACATGTGGTAACATAACAATAGAATACATAGTAAAGAAAGCAATATAACCATCATATATATAATTGAAAGTTTACATTGTTAAAAGATACATGTTCGAAACCAATTACAATATGATGCCAAAATATGAATTTAAACTGGCGCTACAACGTCCCTTCTTCAAAAGCTGTTTGTTACCTGTAATTACTGAATCCCTGGGACATACAAGTAGTTTTGAAAGAGTAGATCAACATTTAAGCTGGTGAGTTTCAGAAGTATTAAATGACAACGTTTGTATGAAATGAAATGTTTTGTTTTTGTTTGTTTGTTCCTAGAAAATCCCATATTTTCTACTAGCATAAATGTAGCCTTCTATCAAGACCAATGTTTGTTTCTAGAAAATTTATGTACGTATAAAATTTCCAATACATCTAAAAAACCCCGTAAATCAATGTATTTTTAATACTCCATGTGAGTTTTATAACCATGCTATTGACTAGAAATGCCTATACACAACGTTCTTCAGGCGTTGGAATGTTCTTACATTTGTCACCCTAAATGGTGTACTGTAGCTAACAGTCAGGGCGCGGGGTTGTCAATCCCGTATAGATCTATACACAAACACCATGCTCCCCCTCCAAGGGATTTTGGTATATAACACAGGACTTGAAATGTGTACTCGAATGTACGTGAAGTTAATGTCTCACAAAACTTAGTATAAAATAGATTTACGTGTGAAAATGTTCGTTTATTCTTGTATGTGAAAGTAACTTTTTGAAATAGTGTTTCTAGTATGTAAAATTTTGTGATGTTCTCGTAAAACTATACCTATTATAGTTTTCTAAAAGTGTGTCTCGTTTGTATAGTAATCCCTAGTGAAATGCTCACTTGTTATGAAAAGTATAATTTTTGTAGTGTCTAAGATGGACACATATACATACAGTATAAGCAGAGTGTTTGATTTATACATATATAACAACATTTTTCATTTCAAAAGATATGATGTTATCGTGATATATTTTGCATACGAAAGTTTCCCTATAATAGTTATAAATCATATATGATTCCGTTGATAAAAAGTGTATAATGAAACTTTATATAACACACGATAATAATCGTGTGTTTTACTTGTATTTCCCCCTTAAAAGCATTTATAAAACATTTAAAAGTGTGGATTATAAGGGTATGAACTCACTTGAAAGATCGATGAAGGCGAGATGAAAACCGCGCAGAATTTCGACTCGAGAAAGCGGATTTTCTAGGGATTCTCGGGAATCTCGGGAGCACAAACGACCTTCGGGACTTGAGCAAGGAAACTGGGGTTTCAGGATTGCACGTGCACGGAAAACGGGGAAAGAACGCAAGAAAGTTGAGAGAAATTGAGCCATTTCTTCGGAACCCTCGCATCCCTTTTATAGGGGCTGGGAACCGCCTCGGTACGCTGGGCGTACGCGTGCGTCATGCGTGACCGCCTCCTCGACTGCCTCGGAGCTTCGGATGGGACAGGGCATAGCCTCGCATAGGGGCGACGTGGACGATCCGAGGCCTAGTCCTCGATTACGCTGGGCATAACTCGGATCGACCTGGTGACTCCTCCTTCGGATAATGCCGAGATTAAATAATAAAATTTATATTTTATTTATTTAATAAACTTCAAAAATTCATATCTTCTTCATACGAACTACGTTTTCGACGTTCTTTATATCCACGCGTAGGTGAGACTACGCTCTACAACTTTCGTTTAGATTCCGTCGGCAAATTTTGAAAGTATTTTTATTATTTATTTTTAAAAGGTCGCGGTAAGAAAATTTCGTTAGAAATTCATAACTTCATTATCTGACGTCTGTTTTTGCCAGACTTTTTACCGTTGTAAAACCATTGTCGAGACCTTCGATTCTCATTTAGTTCATTCCGGCCAAAAGTTGCTCGATCTCTGTTTCGAGTTTTTAGCTGTCTGTCGCTAAGCCGAACTTGGAAAAATCATAACTTCTATATACGAAGTCAGATTTAGGCGTTCTTTTTACGTACGATCACGGTTTAATGTCATCTAACATAGTAGGTAATTAATTTGAGATTTTTGGACATTTTATTTTCGAAGTTAATTTCATTATATCAAAAGTGGTTAAAATACTTGACTTTTTTTAGGTCATTACATAGAATTGAAATATATGGAAATCAGGCGACCAACGAAATAACCTAAACAAGGAGCTGTCACATAGACCCACCCCTATTGGAAGGTAACTCACCTCGATGTCGTGTGGCGTCTGAACTGCCCCCGGCGTGAAGGCCGGCTCCCCTTGACTCCTCAATCCCTACACGACAATCCACAAGTCATCAAATAGAACATATGACCCTAACCAGTGTCAATACCATAACCAGACAAAGTCAACCTTGGTTAAAGTCAACATCCAGTTGACCTGACTCACCGAGTTGGCCCGTCAACTCGCCGAGTCCACACTCCACTAATCCGATACAACCTCGACTCCACTTGTCGAGTCTAGAAAGAACTCGACGGGTTCTTCTTCCTTCAACTATCGGGACTATCTTCTTCCGACTCACCGAGTTCTTCCTTCAACTCGGCGAGTTCATCTCCCTCATAAGAACATGTCTAGACTATGACCCGCTGAGTTATAGAAAAACTCATCGAGTCCATCTTCAAAGGTTAGGAGATTGCCTTGGACTCGCCGAGTCTATTCATACAGTCGTCGAGTCCCATTATTCTCAGGTCCTTTTTCACGTCTAATCATCTACGGGACTTACTCCCTAACAACCGGTCCATTCGCAGAATGGATTTGGTGGTCATTACGCCTCGACTCTCCGAGTCCCAAGAACAACTCGGCGAGTCCATCCTTGACCATTACTATGCAATTGATTTAAATGGGTCTGAACACACCAAAACCATAGATCTGGCCTCCTAATGTCCATTTTATACGTAAAGTTCCAAACTTGGTGCACATGCATGGGGTTTTTAGCTCAAAAATCCATAAAAGGTGCTCTACAATATGCATGGGGCTCTCATGGCCATAGAGTTGGCACATGAGACCCCTCCAATAACTCAGATCTTAAAGTAGAACTCCATGAATCACTTCACAAATCCGGAAATGGCTTAGAAAGCCCTAAATGCACCCAAAATCTAAGCCCTAAAGATGAACAACCAAAAGAAAGACCAAAACAGGAGGCATTACCTTGATTGAGCTGAAGATGGAATAAGATCTCTGGATCTACAAGCCCCAACTCGAATTCCCAAGCTTCCCCCTTCCTTCCAAGCTTCACAACCACCCAAAAGCAGCAATAATGCCCTTAGATCACTCAAAGCGGCTAGGGTTTCAATAAGAGGTGTTCTAGGAGCATAAGGGACAATGGAGGCTGCAATAAGGCGTTTAAATAGGGTGCAAACCCTTGGATTTAGGTTTTCCCTCAAACAACACCTAATCGCCGAGTTAGTCTCCCGACTCGTCGAGTAGGTCACTTAAAATGCTTGCGGATCACGACCCTACTCGACGAGTTGGGCTTCCAACTCATCGAGTCCCAGAGAAAATACATAAATGCTTTAAATTAAATGTGTACCGGGAATCAGGTGTTACATGTTGCCCCCACCCCTGCCCCCAAATCCTCCGTTTACATTACCCCAATCCCACCCCCGAAATCTGATGTTGCCTCCGATCCCGCCCCCATTCCCCCGTTTTATAGGCTTAAAATTGACTTCTATGCTAAAAAAAACTGTTATATTTTTGGCTAAAAAAACTATTTTACATAACTTTAAAAGCTTAAAATCTAATTTTCTTAGCAACTAAAAAATTAAAAATCCAAAATTACATATAACAAAATCACAAATCCAACAATAAAAATCCAACATTACAAAACGACAAATCCAACATTACCAATATAAAATATGACATATCCAAAAATATATGACTAGTTCACTACATCTTCAATATCCATCAATTGCCTCCAACTCTTTATTTTTTGACATTTGAATATCCTCCCTAAATAAATAATAACAATAATAATAAAATAAATTTGTATATTAGTTTAGTTAATACAAAACGAAAAATTCAACAAACTTACCTCAATTCCCTCATCGTCTTCATTAGAATGTAAATCATCACCATCAATAACACAACCTAACAAAGAAAAATAAATAATGGTAATAAGAAAAATATGTTAAAATGAATAAAACAAATAATGATTCAAGCAAATATATACCTTTTTTACCCGCCCAAATCCAATTTTGAGTGCATATGATTGCTTCAATTGTTGACGAAAGAAGTCTACTCCTATGTGGACTAACGATTCTACCACTTGTAGAAAAAGAAGACTCTAAAGCAACAATGGAGATAGGATTGGCTAATATGTCTCTTTTAATCAAACACAATGTAGGATATTTTACCCCATTTTAACTTCCATCAACCTAGCACATCAAACTCATGAATTTAGGGTAAAGTGTCATCCTCTAAGTTCCTTTCTAATTCATTTTTTACAAAAACTTCACTAATAGAAGAATTCCATAAAAAGAAAGCATCTAATGACAAAAATCTCTAAAGCCTTTGTGTTCAACAATTCTAAGTGGGTAATCATGTTTTGTGATCATTTTAGTAGGATCAGTCCGCAAATCCTCATAATTAAACTGATGTGTTGCTAAAATTGATCCCCAACTTTAATTCGTCTTAGATCTTTTTCTGGTTATCTGACTCTGAAAATCATAAATTTTCTTTTGTGTGGTTCTTATTTTTCATGCCTTATGGTGAGTATGCATCCCGTCCGTTCCATTTTTTTTCTTGTATATGTAATTTCCTTTCTACAATACTTACAAACATCCATTATGGTTCCATTAACATCTTCATAGGTGAAATGATGCCACATGGCACCCTCTTAAGGGTAAAAGACCATTTTACCCCTCTCTTGGCCCAAAGGCCACATCGCTGACCAAACCCTAAAAGTCAACAAAAGTCAACGGTCAACTTTGACCGGACTCGGCGAGTGCACTAGGGCGACTCGGCGAGTCTACATGTGTCCACTAACTCCCTTGGATCCGCTTTTGACACGTCGAGTATTTCTCTGACTCGACGAGTTTCACCTGGCATAAATCGCGGGGCCACCATGACTCAACTCGCCGAGTCTCAAGAAAAACTCGGCGAGTTCCAGCTTGACTCAGTCCACCTGTCAACCCTCTCTGACTCTCCCTGAGTGGTCACTGAGTCAACCCCTTAACTCGGCAAGACCACTCGCTGAGTGGTTATGGACAATCTTCATGCTACTCGCCGAGTCTGTTCTTCAGACTCGGCGAGTCTATGCCATGCATAAACTCAAACTCACTCCTGAGGTCAGATCCGTTCCAACAACTCATAGATCCAGTCCTTCCAAGCACATACATCACGTAAAATTACTATCTTGGTGCTCATGCAAAGGTTTAAAGGCCTTATTTGATGATATGGTCTCTAGAATGCTATTCTAAGCTCATGGCCTCCATTAATACTCATAAAGCTTGAGGGAAAAGAGTCTCTGGACCTCTTTGGGTCCAGATCTAAAGCACCAACACAAGAAGAGGCCAATTACTCCATGGATCATTCCACAAGGAAACCCTAACTCTAAGATTTAAACCAAGGACTGAGAAAGGAACGAATGGATACCTCAAATGAAGTCTCTGAGCTCAGGAATCACTGGATTAACACCTTCTTTGGTCTCCTCTTGCCTTGATCCTCTTCTATATGCAAAAACACCCACAAATAGTCAAGGATCTTCCTATTCTCTCTCACAAAACGCTTAAAGATTCTTTAGGGTTCTCTATGGGGTTGGTGGCCGCAAATGACGGCCATAAGCCCCTTTAAATAGGTCTCATACTCTGAAAATTAGGGTTTCCTTAAACAGCATGGACTCGCCGAGTCCGGACGCGAACTCGCGCACAAAATCGCGATCCTACTCGGCGAGTTTGGACTCCAACTCGCCGAGTCTCCTCACACTCACCCAAAATAAAAGAATAAAATAATACTTGGGAATCCGGGGTGTTACAATTCTCCCCCACTAGAACTAGACTTCGCCCTCGAAGTCTCGCTCTGCAAATAACTCCGGATGCTGCTCACGCATCTCACGCACCGGCTCCCAAGTCATCTCGGACCCCTTCCGATGCTGCTACTGAACCAAAACCAAGGGTACCTCCTTGTTCCTCAGAACCTTGATTTTCCGATCTCTGATTGCCACTGGTCTCTCAGCATAATTTAGGCTCGCATCCACCTGAATATCCTCTAATGGAACCACTGCCGACTCATCGGCTATACACTTTCGCAACATTGACACATGGAAAGTGTCATGGATCTGACCTAACTCTGCAGGTAGCTCCAACCGGTAGGCTACCCTGCCTACCCTCGCGATCACCCGAAAAGGACCGATATATCGGGGACCCAACTTGCCCCTCTTCCTGAATCGGATCACTCCTTTCCAAGGAGAGATCTTCAGGAGCACGAAGCCACTGACCAAAAATTCGAGCTCGGACCTGTGCCTGTCTGCATAACTCTTCTGGCGACTCTGAGCGGTCAACAACCTCTGCCTGACGTGCTGTATCTACTCTGACGTCTGAAGCACGATCTTTATACTTCCCATCACATGTTGCTCTACCTCTCCCCCGCAAATGGGGTCCGATACCCCCTTCCCTACAACAACTCAAAGGGTGGCATACTGATGCACTAATGATGGCTGTTCTTGTAGGAAAACTCTGCCAAGGGAAAATACGGCAACAATTTCCCCCCGAAATCTAATACACATGCCCGAAACATATCCTCGAGCATCTGAATCGCTCGCTCGCCCTGAAGTATCCGTAGACATCACCATGGTAACTCTAGCTCATTTCTCATATTCATCTTCGATACCGAGCACCAGGTCAGCCTTTGGGCCCACAGCTGAACCCCCAAAGGTCGCACATAACATGGTCCAAAACATCTCACTAACTTCCTCACCGTGACCACTATCATGGCCCAGTGACACGCAAGTCATGAAATTCCCTTTTCCTCATAAAAAATACAATCCAATCGAAGATCGACTCAGCTCTAACCTCTGGCGTCTGTTGCGCATATTTTCCTGCGCGCCTCGATGACCCTCCCGACAGAGACGGAGACCCCAGTCTCGCCCCCGGTTCAACACCCAGGCTTCAAAAAGTCAATACTAGGGCTACTCAAGCCCAAAACTCTTCCACATCATACACTGATCGTAGAACACTCCATCATCACATTCTCTTGCCATCTAGTGAGTACTATGGTTCCCCGTAACATCATGATGACCTCTCAATGACTAGCGAGTACTACGGCTCCCCGCAGTATCACAACACTCTCTGACTAGTGAGTACTACGGCTCCCCGCAGTATCACAACACCCTCTGACTAGTGAGTACTATGGCTCCCTGCAGTATCACAACACCCTCTGACTAGTGAGTACTACGAATCCCCGCAGTATCACAACAGCCTCTACCTACACTAACTCATGCTCCGCAGACTATCATAGGTAGCTACCCATACTCGACTCGAATATGCATCACAGACTCTGGAGGCAATCGACATAAAAAAATGCCTACCCTTGCGGAGATCCACTCTCGTAAATAATCCCTCTGGATGCCAATACTCGAAGGTCTCCCACTAGATCCATAGATACTTGATATACCACAAGTCGTCTCAACTCAAGATTCACGAATAACTCCAAAATCAAGATATCATACCCGGACACCTCGGAACACCTCAACAGAACATCACAAGATCCTGCCACAACCACTGATCTCCTGCCCCAAGCATCATATAGATACAATAATACATTTCCCGTGAACCCCATAATTAGATCTTCATTTTTCCCAAATTACAACTTCGGTGTATCCAATTGCTCAATGAGAAAACGCTAACGCTACGGAATACGCTGATAATTCTCCGAAACCCTTTTTCCTACCGCTCAAAATCCAAGCAAGAATACGCATACCGACCCGGGAGTTGGCTGCCCAATCATTCTCTACCTACTTGCAACAACACTGACCATTACCAGGTTCCTGACCATTAACCACCTGCCATGGAGACATTCATCCTTCTCAGACAAGTACTTCCCGCATTAACTCACTCTGACCCCCTTTCCTCGATCACCAACATTTATGGTCTCATGAATTCTTACCGCAGATCTCTATACTCCACTTATAACCGCTCTTGACAAATCTCTGCTTTCTTCCATACGGTACCCGGTTCTCCCCCACTCAGGGTTTGAACCATCACCAATTGGCACACAACCATCCCACAAACTATTTTCACAAGCAAAATCGCACCTGCCCTTGGAAAGTGCTACGCAACGCCCGATAATCCCCTTTAAGGAAATCAATCGACCTCATATACTCTGAACCTCAGATGAAATCCTCAAGAACTTCTCGTCACGACTGCCTCTAGTCGCTCCTAGTCTCATACCAATCCAATACCAACCAACTCAACTGCCCAATAACATCATTGGCTCATAGACTGAACCACGAAATCATCATACTCCCCCACTGATACCTCTACAATACGCCCTACCACACTCAAATAGGTGTAACGTGGTCCTCGACTATCTCAGTCCCAACTAACTATCTCCTCATGGTAAATCACTACCTCACGGCACACATGCTACCTGATACTCTGATGGAAAATCATCATCAATGAACACCTGCAAGGTTTACCCCCAAACCCAAAACTTAAACATCATGCCTCTCATGTTCTGCACACGAACATAAATAGCACCACCCATGTCATATAAGGTGACATCTCCTCTATCAACTGATTGCTCAACTCAGACCGAAATTCTTCCCCCCTGACTCCTTACCAAAATACTCTGAAAGGCTCTCGACCTCCCTCTCAAGGGACGCCTCTTCGAACTCAATCATGGCCCACAAGCCTAAAACCCATAGCGTCCAATCTCTACCTCATCAATCGTGACCGGATAACCGGAGAACCACAAGCATCATTCACTACGAACCATGGTACTCATCTCATGACATCTCTTCTCAATATGCTCTGGTGTATGGTACCCGAACCATAGCATCACTCCTCCATCTGCTCCGATGTATGGTACTCAAACCATAACATCATTCCTCAATCCGCTCCGATGTATGGTACTCGAACCATAACATCACTTCTCAATCTACTCCGATGTATGGTACTCGAACCATAACATCATTCCTCAATACGCTCCGATGTATGGTACTCAAACCATAACATCACTCCTCAATCTGCTCTGATGTATGGTACTCGAACCATAACATCACTCCTCAATCCGCTCATTAGAACCTTCAGAATACTCCCTGTATCAAGTATGGGTCCTCTGCTTTCAGTAGTACGGGCCCATACTACCTGCCACATTTACCCATACTTTCCACACGGACTATCTTGGAGCTCCTAAGTAGCTGCTCGACCTTCTCGTTCACCAATTCCGTCGCGCGCTCGCTCCCCAGCGAAATTCTCTACTCTGCCAGCGCACTCGTCTGGCTAAGGTTACTCCCTAGGCTCTTCCTAGATTCCCACACTTCTCTGCCATCAGCTGCTGAAGAGCTCCTAATGATGCCAGCCATCTACCTCCTGAATATCGTCATATTCGCTTGGTAGCTGACTCCCATCATCGAGAGTTCCACAAAGCACGAAGCAAGCAGCATTCGAGCATCGAAGAATATATATGACTCGCTTTGGGTGATAACTCCGCTTGCTCTACTCATCCTCGAAAGTACCACCGAACTCTGCAACTCTTCCCCTCGTGGGTTCTAACTATTCTTTCTCTAAGTACCACAGTGCTTATCTAGGTATCTCCCGTAGATTACTCCTCTACTCAAATCCCCTAAAGGATTCCAACTAAATATTCTCACTCATCACATATTCAAAAGCACATCGCATATAACAGCAATTCCTAGGCTAAGGCATCACAAATCAGGCCACTCTAGTCCTAAGATATGGAATACCTAGCCTGTCTCTAGCATGCAATAATATCTCATAAAGTGCATCATAAATATCTCATAACACAAAAGTAAGGGTATTTTGGGAAATCACCGTTCGGGCTCTGGCTGATTGTACACACTGCTCTTTCTCGCTTTCTCTTTGAACTCTTATTCGCTTTAGAAAATTATTTCTTTGAAAACTTTTCTTACTTCCTCATTTTGAGTCCAAATTTACCCGAAGGCGCATCCGAATCCCTCAAACCAAGGCTCTGATACCAACTTGTAACACTGAAAATTTCAAAACAATTTTTCATTTAAAAATAATCGTTTAATTCTTAAAAACACTTTGCTTAAAATCTCATTCATAACGAATTACAAAACATAACTCCATTTTCACTTGCATAATAAACCAGGATCCTCAAAACATGACTCTTTCTCTGGTGTGTACAATCGAGCCGGTGTCGTCCCGTGATCCTGAGAGAAACCTGAAACACATAACACAAAAGACTGTAAGCATGAAGCTTAGTGAGTTCCCCAAAATACCACTCTAACACATATTAGCCACTTGAGGCTATAACTCTGTTGACCCTCCGGTCAGTGTGTCTTAGTGGGACCCTCCAGTCCCAGCTCTCTGTGGGCCCTCTGGCCCTAACTCTATGGACCCAAGGATCCTAACTATGAATCATGCATATCACATATCACAATAAATCTCAACATATAAGTACCATACAAATATACTGGCACATAATACGAAAAACACCACATATAGCACATATTAGCCACTCGAGGCTATAACTCTATGGGCCCTTAGGCCCTAACTCTGCGAACCCTCTGGTCCTAGCTCTGTGGACCTTCTGGTCCTATCTCTGATATACACACAACATAAATCACATAGAAATAATGTGGTGCCACACGTCACATACAATAACTCTGTCACATAACTCTGTTACCACTCTAGGTAAAGTATAGTGAGAAGACTCACGTGGCAAGCAGAAAGCAGATATCCCCACACTTGAACCTCGAACTCGCCACCGCCTAACACATAAGGAAAATACTCTCATGAATATCACTCTCGAGACTAGAATCAACCCTCTCTTGGCACCCTCTTAAGGGTAAAAGACCATTTTACCCCTCTCTTGGCCCAAAGGCCACATCGCTGACCAAACCCTAAAAGTCAACAAAAGTCAACGGTCAACTTTGACCGGACTCGGCGAGTGCACTAGGGCGACTCGGCGAGTCTACACATGTCCACTGACTCCCTTGGATCCTCTTTTGACACGTCGAGTATTTCTCTGACTCGACGAGTTTCACCTGGCATAAATCGCGGGGCCACCACGACTCAACTCGCCGAGTCTCAAGAACAACTCGGCGAGTTCCAGCTTGACTCAGTCCACCTGTCAACCCTCTCTGACTCTCCCTGACTCACCGAGTCAACCCCTTAACTCGGCAAGACCACTCGCTGAGTGGTTATGGACAATCTTCATGCTACTCGCCGAGTCTGTTCTTCAGACTCGGCGAGTCTATGCCATGCATAAACTCAAACTCACTCCTAAGGTCAGATCCGTTCCAACAACTCATAGATCCATTCCTTCCAAGCACATACATCACGTAAAGTTACTATCTTGGTGCTCATTCAAAGGTTTAAAGGCCTTATTTGATGATATGGTCTCTAGAATGCTATTCTAAGCTCATGGCCTCCATTAATACTCATAAAGCTTGAGGGAAAAGAGTCTCTGGAACTCTTTGGGTCCAGATCTAATGCACCAACACAAGAAGAGGCCAATTACTCCATGGATCATTCCACAAGGAAACCCAAACTCTAAGATTTACACCAAGGACTGAGAAAGGAACGAATGGATACCTCAAATGAAGTCTCTGAGCTCAGGAATCACTGGATTAACACCTTCTTTGGTCTCCTCTTGCCATGATCCTCTTCTATATGCAAAAACACCCACAAATAATCAAGGATCTTCCTCTTCTCTCTTACAAAACGCTCAAATATTCTTTTGGGTTCTCTTTGGGGTTGGTGGCCGCAAATGACGACCATAAGCCCCTTTAAATAGGTCTCATACTCTGAAAATTAGGGTTTCATTAAACAGCGTGGACTCGCCGAGTCCACCTTTTGGACTCGCCGAGTTCGGACGCGAACCCGCGCACAAAACCGCAATCCTACTCGGCGAGTTTGGACTCCAACTCGCCGAGTCTCCTCACACTCACCCAAAATAAAAGAATAAAATAATACTTGGGAATCCGGTGTGTTATAGAGAGAGAGAGAAATTATTTTTAATGTTTATGGTGATTTCTATAACCGAGCTATGTGACTGAATATACCCCCTACAACGTTTCATTGGACGTTTTAGTAATAATTGTTCACACTTATCACCCGTTTCGATTTATTGTTCGAGGTTGTAGCTTGCAACCATAAGTGGAGATGTTAACCCCATATAGATCTATACATATGTATCTTGCTCCAAAGATTAAACGGTTATAATGGTGTGGGTATGCTTGTGTTTAGACTCATCTAATGAATATATTCTCACTAAAAAACCCTTAACAAATTATGTAAGTAACTCTCAACCCTAAATTAATTGTGATTAAGTCACTAAGCATAACGAATTTACTTTTATAAAGTTTATAAAAGCCGAGTATTCTTGGTATGTTTGTGTGACATCCCCAAAATCTCGGCCAGAAAAGACCGTTTTTCATTTATGCTTTTAAAATATTTTCAGAGTAAATCCTTTTGATTTGAAAGAGTTGCGGAATTTGTTCCCAAAAACAAAACATGATAAAACAATGTTTACCAAAGCATTTCATAAAAGAAATGTATTTTTCATTATATAATCAAAACTCGGGGTGTCATGTTCCGATACAGACCAATAAACATAAACGATAGCATTACAAGTCATTCAACAAATATATACATATACAGACTTGTAAACAAAACAACTGATGGTTCATCCATCTCATGCCCTCGCGCCACTTCCTGTAATACAAATAAAACTGAGTGGGTCAGGCTTGGGAGCTTAGTGAGCATATAGGGTTTTCAACCCACAATAAATAATCATATTTAATTTTCACCAACCAACAATAACCCAATTACCAATTCCCGTTATTCTCACTTTATGTCCCTAAAACAACTAACATAAGGGACCTAGTCTAAGAATATTTCATCGGGGCGACAACACATGCTTCGGGGGTACCTCAGCAATATAAGTCAAATAAGGCAACCATGAGGGGGATGGAGTACAGCGAATGAACACCCATGTTCATTAACACCTACAGGTGGCGAACCTGCTAATGTTTCCACAAAACTGTCTAGAATAGCTAGTGGTCGTCATCTAAACTCCGCTAGATGACTAAATCAAACAACAACGAGGCCTCTCATCTGTTTATTACACACCAACTATCTACCCATGTTCTACCCAACATATTAGTAGATAAAAATATACATTTTTATACATAGTTTTGAAAACCTGTATAGCATGCTTTAATCAACACATAATCCACATAACAGATGAGGCACACACACACATAACACATATCTCATAGAGAATAAATCATATCTATGAGATAGAAGAGAGTGAATACATATTCACACATATAAACAACAATATACCATACACATAGCACGTATTTTATAGAAAATACTTAATATTTATGTGTTAGAAGAAGGTAACTACACACTCACACTTATAAACAACAATATACTTAATACACTCGAACCAAACTTGTATTATTATCGTGTTTATGAAAGATAGTATACACTCACCTGATCAGAAGATGATCGGACAGCAGTACGACTTGCAGAAGTAGGAATCCTCAGCAGATCTGAAAGATCTTCACAAAAATCGAACTTCTCGCGGGCAGAGCTTCGGCTCGGGAATCGCACTTCTCGGGATCTTCAGGATCTCGGGACTTGCCTCGGGGCTTGAGTATACCGGGGCTTCGGGATATTTCTGGCACACAAAATGATGCAAAACGGGAGAGAGAAGAGAGGAAATTGGCAAAAGACTCGGCTGCCTTCGGATCCTATTTATAGGAGGCTGGAGCCTCGGAGTACGCGGGGCGTACTGCAGTACGCAGCGCGTACTGCTTCCGAAATCGTCACTGCATGCGTCATCCGAAATGTCGACACTCTTCGGAGTACGCGGGGCGTACCTCGGATCAGACCGGTGACTCGCCTTCGGATAATGCCGGATTAAAAGATTAAAAATAAATAAAATTTATTTAATAAACTTCGGAAATTCATATCTTCTTCATACGAACTCCTTTTTCGACGTTCTTTATATCCACGCGAAGGTGAGACCACGCTCTACAACTTTCGTTTAGACTCCGTTGGCTAATTTCGACTTTATTTTTATTATTTATTTTTAATAGGTCGCGACAGAAAAATTTCGTTATAAATTCATAACTTCTTCGTTTGACGTCCGTTCTCGCCTAAATTTTTATCGCTTTGATACCAACAACGAGACCTTTGATCCTCGTTTAGATTGTTTCGGCTAAAAAACGCTCGATCTCAAATCGAGTATTTCGGGCTGCACACCGCTAAGCCGAAACTTCGATAAATCATAACTTCCTCATACGAAGTCAGATTTGGGCGTTCTATATATATTCGGAAACCTCGTTTCAACTACTACAACATTATTCAAAGATATTAAGTTTATTTTACACTTAAATTTTGACACTTATTTTTATTCTTAATTAATCAAACCACATAATTAAGCAATTAAGCACAAAACACACAATACTTAAATAATACAATCTTTATTTTTACAAAATGGGTTACAGAGGTTAACCTAGACTATTACATTGCTAAAAATGGCAAGTCCGGAAACACAGGCGTTACAATTCTCTCCACCTTAGAATGATTCTGTCCCCGGAATCACACATCAACAAACAAATGCGGATAGCGACTCAACATGTCATTCTCCGTCTCCCAGGTGAGATTCGGCCCATTCATGTGTTTCCATCGGACAAGCACTAACCCAACCATTTTGCGTCGTAACTTCTTAGTCTTTCGGTCGACAATTGTCTTTGGTTCTTCAATCAACCTTTTGTTCTCATTAATTCTCAATTCAGAAATTGGAATTATATCGGGAACTTCTCCTGTGAACTTCCTCAAATAACACACATGAAAAGTGTTGTGAATCGCATTCAGTTCTTCGGGTGATTCGAGCTTGTAAGCTTGGTTCCCAATCCTCTGAAGAACTTTAAACGGTCCAATAAACCTTGGACTCAACTTTCCCCTTTTTCGAAATCTTATAAGTCCCTTCCACGGCGAGACTTTAAGCAAAACCGAATCTCCAATTTCAAAAGTCATCGGTCTTCGCTTCTTGTCAGCATAGCTCTTTTGATGATCTTGAGCTGCTAACATTCTTTCCCTAATTATTTTCAACTTTTCAGCAGTTTGATGAACCATCTCCGGTCCCATAAACTGCTTTTCCCCAGCCTCAAGCCAACAAGACGGCGTACGACACTTCTGTCCATACAAAGCTTGATAAGGTGCCATCTTAATGCTCGAGTGAAAACTATTATTATAGGAAAATTCTACCAAAGGTAAATGTTCATCCCAATTACCTAGGAATTCCAAGGTACATGCTCTCAGCATATCTTCAAGTGTTTGTATCGTTCTTTCACTCTGACCATCAGTCTGCGGATGGTAAGTTGTGCTTAAACATAACTTGGTACCCATTTCCTCTTGTAGACTTTTCCAAAACCTTGAGGTGAAACGGCTATCACGATCCGATACAATCATTAACAGAACACCGTGAAGCCTCACAATTTCCTTCACGTAAGAATTTGCAAGCTTCTCCATAGACCATTTCTCCTTGGCTGCTATGAAATGCGCACTCTTAGTGAATCGATCAATGACCACCTAAATCATGTCGTGACCATTCTTTGTTCTGGGCAGTTTAGTGACAAAATCCATAGCAATGTCTTCCCACTTACCCATAGGCACAGGCAATGGTTCTAAACTCCCGTACGGTTTCTGATGTTGTGTCTTGACTCTCGCACAAGTCACACACTCAGCCACATACTTTGCAACATCAAGCTTCATCGTCGGCCACCAGTAGTAGGGTTTCAGGTCCCTATATATTTTAGTGCTACCAGGATGAATCGAGTACATGGTTTTGTGAGCTTCTTCCATCAGAAGATCTCTGACTCCTCCTGCCTTAGGTATCCAAATCCAATCTTGGAACACCTTCAGTCCATGACTGTTTACACCGAACACCAACGTTTTGCCCAAACGTTCCTCTTTTCGGTCATTTTTCTCAGAAGCCTCCTCTTGAGCTTTCTTTATACTCTCCACAATTGTCGAGACAACTTCAATTCTCAACGCTCTTGGCCTTTTCCTTTCAAGATTGACCTTCCGACTGAGAGCATCAGCAACAACATTAGCTTTACCGGGGTGGTAAAGTATCTCGCAGTCGTAGTCTTTAAGTAATTCTAGCCAGCGTCGTTGCCTCATATTCAATTCTTTCTGATTAAAGAGATATTGGAGACTCTTATGATCAGTGAAAAGTTTGCACTTCGTGCCATAGAGGTAATGCCTCCATATTTTTCAGAGCGAAAACTACCGCTGCCAACTCCAAATCATGAGTCGGGTAATTCTTTTCATTCTCTTTCAGCTGTCGAGACGCATATGCTATCACCTTTTCTCTTTGGGTCAAAACACAACCCAATCCAACCCCAGACGCATCGCTATAAACAGCGAAGTCTTCAACTCCATCGGGTAGAGAAAGTATCGGTGCCTCGCATAGCTTCTTCTTTAGCTTCTCGAATGCTTCTTTATGCTTATCACTCCAAGCATAAGTAGCTCCTTTGTGGGTCAAAGCTGTCAATGGACTAGCGATCAAAGAAAAGCCTTGGATAAACCTGCGGTAGTATCCGGCTAATCCTAAAAAGCTTCGAATCTCCGTGGGACTTTTCGGTTGTTCCCACTTCATCACAGCTTCGATCTTCGCTGGATCAACCATTATCCCTTCTTGGTTGACCACGTGACCCAAGAATTGGACTTCACGAATCCAAAAATCACATTTGGAGAACTTCGCATATAGCTTCTCCTGCTGCAAAACTTCTAACACTTCTCGCAAGTGTCTGCCATGGTCCTCTTGGCTTTTCGAGTAAATCAAAATGTCGTCTATGAACATTATCACAGATTTATCAAGGAACGGATTACAAACCCTATTCATCAAATCCATGAACGCTGCCGGAGCATTGGTTAGTCCAAACGACATAACCAAGAACTCGTAGTGTTCATATCGCGTTCTGAATGCAGTCTTCTCGATATCTTGCTCTCTTACTTTCAGCTGATGATATCCTGACCTTAGATCGATCTTCGAGAAATAGCTCGAACCTTGCAATTGATCAAATAGGTCATCAATCCTCGGCAACGGATATCTATTCTTTATTGTTGCCTTGTTCAGCTCTCTGTAATCGATGCACACCGGAGCTCCCCAGGGCGATGAACTAGGTCTAATGAAACCTTTGTCCAATAACTCCTGAAGTTGCATCATTAGCTACTTCATCTCCGTCGGTGCTAATCGATAAGGTGCTTTTGCTATTGGCGTGGTTCCTGGTAACAAGTCTATTCTGAACTCCACTTGTCTATCAGGTGGTAATCCAGGAAGGTCTTCGGGAAACACTTCCGGATACTCACACACCACTGGAATACTCTGCATCACCTTCTTTTCTTTCTTAGCATCAATCACGAATGCTAAATATGATGTACATCCCTTGGTCAAACACTTTCTGGCTTTCATTAGAGAAATGATTCCAGAATTTACTCTGCGTTTGTCCCCATACACCATAAATGAATCCTTCCCAGGTGGGTTTACTTTAACTATCTTCTTCTTGCATAAAATTTCGGCATCATTGGCGCTAAGCCAATCCATTCCTAAAACGATGTCGAAACCATTAAGCTCGATAGGCAATAATTCCTCGTGAAACTTATTCCCATTAAGATCAATTAAAATGTCTTTCATACGATGGCCAACAGGTACAAACTTGCCACTAGCTACTTCGACTAATAAAGCATTATCTAGTCTATCAATAGGCAAAGCTAGCTTTCTACCAAACTCATGCGAAATAAAGGAGTAGTTGGCTCCAGAATCAAACAAAATTTGAGCAAGTAATTCATTTACGAGAAAGGTACCTGAAGCGACATCAGCTTCATCTTTCGCAGCCTCGAGTGTCATCTGGAAGGCTCTCGCCTTCGGCTTTGGTGGAATGTTGGGCCTAGCTGCCTCCTTCTTCTTCGGACAGTCTTTCAAAATATGCCCCTCTTCATTACAACCAAAACACATCCTTTTGTTGTTCGGACATTCATTGGCAAAATGTCCAACCTTTCCACACTTGTAGCAGGTTACATCCTCGCTACATTTCCCAAAGTGCTTTTTCTTACACTTATCACACCACTTCGCTTCGCCTCCTTTTCCTCCAAAATTTTTCGAATCAGATTTCGAAAATTTGCCCTTCTTACCGGAACCAGATGTTCCCTCAAACTTTCTTTTATCACCAACCTCAACCTTGTCGGTGGTTCTTCCCTTTATCATGTTCTCAACAGACTTGGCAGCCCAGATAGCTGCCTCTAGAGTAAGTGCCTGACGTACTGGCACCTCGTACTCCCATGGGAGTCCCTTCGCATACCGGTCCACCTTTGTCAAATCGTCTGGGATGATACGCAAGGAAAACTCCATCTTATCAGTGAAGCTATTGGTGTATTCATCAACTAACATGCTGCCTTTTGTCAATGTCAGGAACTTGTTCTCCAACTCCAACAAATTTGGAGCCGAGCAGAACTTGCGCTTGAATTGCACCAAGAACTCTGCACATGACAAGTGCAGTGGCTTATTAGGGCTCAACGTCTTCCCTAGAGTGTTCCACCAACGAACGGCTCCACCTCGGAATTGTCGCACAGCATAGATAGTCTGCAACTTGCCTCTGCAGCCACATGTCATAAAGGCTAACTCCATTTCGGAGATCCAATCCATAACCCCAATCGGATCCTCCTTTCCATTCAAGGTCGATGGTTTGCAAGTTAGAAAGTCCTTGTACTTTTATCCCATTCCATCATTCCTTCCATCATGGTTATCTTGCCTAACTATCGGTGGGTTGGCTTGACCAATAGACCCACTGAAGTTTCCCCCTTCCGAGTGCCCTTCATTTAATTCAGGCTCCTCCACATGAATTGACAGTTCTTCACAATTCTGTTGAAGCAACTGTCTAGTTTCATCCATCTGACGATCCAACATCGTCTGAATCATCATTTGCACACCAGCCATGGTTATTGGCTCAGGTGCTGCTGCTACGACAGGTACTTGTTCAATCACTGGTGGTTGATTCCTGTTTTCGTCAGCATTTCCAACTCCACTTCTGGTTCTCACCACTTGATCTACACACCGAATAAGGTGAAATTAGATCCTCAATCATGATAGATATTCAAATCTTCCTTATCACACCGAAACGTTTACATGCTAGTTCTAATACCGTAGACACACGCTTAGAATCCTACACACATAAGGTTTCTAGATCCGGTCGGCAACAGACCATAGATCCGAACAAATAATATCATATATGGCAACATATAACATTTAGCACATAAAGCATTTTAGGCAACTTTCCTAAAATAAACCAGTGCTCGTGTCTAAAACACAACAGACACACATCTCAAAATTCCACTTAGCATTCTAAGTTTAAGTCTAGAAATCCTACAAATTCCTAGTTCGCTTAAACTAATGCTCTGATACCAACTGTGACATCCCCAAAATCTCGGCCAGAAAAGACCGTTTTTCATTTATGCTTTTAAAATATTTTCAGAGTAAATCCTTTTGATTTGAAAGAGTTGCGGAATTTGTTCCCAAAAACAAAACATGATAAAACAATGTTTACCAAAGCATTTCATAAAAGAAATGTATTTTTCATTATATAATCAAAACTCGGGGTGTCATGTTCCGATACAGACCAATAAACATAAACGATAGCATTACAAATCATTCAACGAATATATACATATACAGACTTGTAAACAAAACAACTGATGGTTCATCCATCTCATGCCCTCGCGCCACTTCCTGTAATAAAAATAAAACTGAGTGGGTCAGGCTTGGGAGCTTGGTGAGCATATAGGGTTTTCAACCCACAATAAATAATCATATTTAATTTTCACCAACCAACAATAACCCAATTACCAATTCCCGTTATTCTCACTTTATGTCCCTAAAACAACTAACATAAGGGACCTAGTCTAAGAATATTTCATCGGGGCGACAACACATGCTTCGGGGGTACCTCAGCAATATAAGTCAAATAAGGCAACCATGAGGGGGATGGAGTACAGCGAATGAACACCCATGTTCATTAACACCTACAGGTGGCGAACCTGCTAATGTTTCCACAAAACTGTCTAGAATAGCTAGTGGTCGTCATCTAAACTCCGCTAGATGACTAAATCAAACAACAACGAGGCCTCTCATCTGTTTATTACACACCAACTATCTACCCATGTTCTACCCAACATATTAGTAGATAAAAATATACATTTTTATACATAGTTTTGAAAACCTGTATAGCATGCTTTAATCAACACATAATCCACATAACAGATGAGGCACACACACACATAACACATATCTCATAGAGAATAAATCATATCTATGAGATAGAAGAGAGTGAATACATATTCACACATATAAACAACAATATACCATACACATAGCACGTATTTTATAGAAAATACTTAATATTTATGTGTTAGAAGAAGGTAACTACACACTCACACTTATAAACAACAATATACTTAATACACTCGAACCAAACTTGTATTATTATCGTGTTTATGAAAGGTAGTATACACTCACCTGATCAGAAGATGATCGGACAGCAGTACGACTTGCAGAAGTAGGAATCCTCAGCAGATCTGAAAGATCTTCACAAAAATCGAACTTCTCGCGGGCAGAGCTTCGGCACGGGAACCGCATTTCTCGGGATCTTCGGGATCTCGGGACTTGCCTCGGGGCTCGAGAATAATACCGAGGCTTCAGGATATTTCTGGCACGCAAAACTATGCAAAACGGGAGAGAGAAGAGAGGAAATTGGCAAAAGACTTGGCTGCCTTCGGATCCTATTTATAGGAGGCTGGAGCCTCGGAGTACGCGGGGCGTACTGCAGTACGCAGCGCGTACTGCTTCCGAAATCGTCATTGCATGCGTCATCCGAAATGTCAACACTCTTCGGAGTACGCGGGGCGTACCTCGGATCAGACCGGTGACTCGCCTTCGGATAATGCCGGATTAAAAGATTAAAAATAAATAAAATTTATTTAATAAACTTCGGAATTCATATCTTCTTCATACGAACTCCGTTTTCGACGTTCTTTATATCCACGCGAAGGTGAGACCACGCTCTACAACTTTCGTTTAGACTCCGTCGGCTAATTTCGACTTTATTTTTATTATTTATTTTTAATAGGCCGCGACAGCAAAACTTCGTTATAAATTCGTAACTTCTTCGTTTGACGTCCGTTCTCGCCTAACTTTTTATCGCTTTGATACCAACAACGAGACCTTCGATCCTCGTTTAGATTGCTTCGGCTAAAAACCGCTTGATCTCAAATAGAGTATTTCGGGCTGCACACCGCTAAGCCGAAATTTCGATAAATCATAACTTCCTCATACGAAGTCAGATTTGGGCGTTCTATATATATTCGGAAACCTCGTTTCAACTACTACAACATTATTCAAAGATATTAAGTTTATTTTACACTTAAATTTTGACGCTTATTTTTATTCTTAATTAATCAAACCACATAATTAAGCAATTAAGCACAAAACACACAATACTTAAATAATACAATCTTTATTATTACAAAACGGGTTACAGAGGTTAACCTAGACTATTACATTGTTAAAAATGGCAAGCCCGGAAACACAGGCGTTACAGTTTGTAAAAGTGTAATGTACTCACTTTTATAAAGATGTATGTTTTGAAGTAATGAACATATGTACACATATAAACTTTATGTATTTAAAAATATAAATATACATGAATAGTAATAGCTTGAATTCTTGAAATACTACAAAGTTTTATAATGTGCTTATTATAATATACAATGGCACATAAAAATCATATATTTTTGTATCATGTAACATTTGTTGTGCGAACTAGTTATTTTACGATAAAATAACCATAATATGTATACGAAAAGTTTATACTAGTTTATTTGTAACAATATGTTAAATTGTTAAAAAAATATTTTTAAAGACTAGATTTATTGTATTTTCGCATAAAGGATAATATATTTGTATAAACAAAGTATATAGGCACATGTATTCCCCCTCCTCCTGAAATGATTAGAAATATTAAGAAGGGGCCGTAAGGACTCACCCTTGGAGCGTGAGTTTGAGTTGTACGAAATTTGTTTATTTTGAGAAGCTTGACGTGAGAAACCGCAAAACCATAATTTTTGAACTTTGAAATACTTTCGGGTCCGTTTCGTAATGAATTTAAACTATTAGGGGTTGATTTGTAATTTCACTAAAGTATAGGGGTTGTTTGGTAATTTAATCAACCAAAGTGGGACTGATTTGCTTAAAATAATTTATAGGAGGGACTGCAATGGTTTAAATGGAATTTAAGTTTGGGAAGTGGATTGATTTTGTTAAGAATCTCCACGGGAGGGGCTATTTTGAATAAATGGGTTCAATGTATGGGGTTGGGACTGATTTTGAATACATGATTTAATAAGGAGGTTAGTTTGGTCATTTCATAAGTTAAATGAAATTAGGGCTTTTAAGCCCCCATCTTCGTCATTTGCTGATCGAGTAAAGGAAAGAAACGGAATGAACGAATGCAGATAGAACGAAGGCGGCAAGTGATCGAAACTGATGAACGAAGACGGTGAGAAGGAAAGCACGTAGCAGTAACGCTGCATCCGGGCCCTTGCTGTCGCAGGTAACGAAGAGGACCGAAGGAAGAAAAAGCTCGCAGGCGGCGAGGTTTCGTCGGTCGATTCATGAAGTGGGAGGCGTCTCCGGGGTCGACGAGGCCGAAGGAACGAGGGAAGATGCTGCGAGGTTGATTGTGGTCTCGGTAGGTGCAGCGCGGGGCGGCTCAAGCAGTCTCTCGGGCGCTTGATTGGCTGTGGTAGCGAGGTGCGAAGGGACTCCGGGAGGGGATAGGCAACAGCGACGTCGCATGTGGCTTCGGTGGGGTTTCATCGACAGAAGAAGAAGAAGAGAAGGATGCGAAATCGCGTTGGAGATGGAAGGTCCTGTTGCTTCCGGTTCTTCTTTTCTCTTTTTTTTTTAACAGAAATCAATGGAGTCTTGGTGTGTGTGTTGGGTTTGATTTTTGATAGGGAATGAAGAACGAATGATATGTTGCTCT
The DNA here is from genome assembly GCF_051521515.1 of Lactuca serriola. Classification (NCBI taxonomy): domain Eukaryota; kingdom Viridiplantae; phylum Streptophyta; class Magnoliopsida; order Asterales; family Asteraceae; genus Lactuca; species Lactuca serriola. Next base: position 54,266,630 of record NC_136416.1, read on the forward strand.
TGTGTTTGCACTGGGAATGTAGCGAGGTGCGAAGGGACTCCGGGAGGGGATAGGCAACAGCGACGTCGCATGTGGCTTCGGTGGGGTTTCATCGACAGAAGAAGAAGAGAAGGATGCGAAATCGCGTTGGAGATGGAAGGTCCTGTTGCTTCCGGTTCTTCTTTTCTCTTTTTTTTTTAACAGAAATCAATGGAGTTTTGGTGTGTGTTTGGGTTTGATTTTTGATAGGGAATGAAGAACGAATGATGGTGATGTTGCTCTTGTGTTTGCACTGGGCACGAAAACACCCACTTTAGTGGTGTGTTCTTGGCTGGAAATGAAGAAGAAGAAAGAAAGAAGAGAGACGAGGTGAAGCGGTGAACGATTGAAAGTAGTCTTAAGGGTAGAAGTTATCAGATTTCTCTATGATTTGGTTGCACCGTTGAGACCCATTTTGAGTGTTATTCTTCTTTTTCTTGAATGATCAGTAGATGGAGTGGCTGCAGTCGAAGGACAAACAGAAGAAGTAGAAGGTCTTTGCGTGTGGTAAAGTGTGATTAAGTGAAAGATGAAGAGTAGATGGAGTGGCTGCAGTCGAAGGACAAACAGAAGAAGTAGAAGGTCTTTGCGTGTGGTAAAGTGTGATTAAGTGAAAGATGAAGTGTGTATGAAAAATTATAGTTTTGACTGTCAATTGAAAGGGGAAAGAGTTGTGTGTAAAATTGAGAAATGTTGAAATGTGGTAGAACTAATAGATTTGTTTTTTTCTCATAATTATGTATTATTTTGTCATTGATTATGTATTTGGTTAAATTCATTTTATTAAAATCTTGGACAACCATTATATATATACATAAAATACATAGAGATTCATACTAATATTTTGTTTATATGAATATGTGATTTATTTAGAGAAATCGAGTATGGTATGTAATGGAAATCAAAACCTAAGGTTGCTCGAGTGGTGCTACGACCCAATTCTAGAATGTTACCGTAGGCTGTGATTTTTCTGATCTTTTGTTGTCCGATTTTTGTTCTTTTTCTGTTTTAACTGTTTTGTACCTCCTAGCCCCTTGCTAGTTTTTGTCTTCCTAATATATGCCTGCCGTTCAAAAAAAAATTCATATATACACTTGATTTTTGGTCTTTAAAAGTCATATATGACATATACATTTAGACGTGTATATTTTAATGTTGTTGTATATGTGGTAATAAAATGTCATCATTTTTTTTTGCATTCTCGATTTGTGTGCAATCGATTCTTAAATCAAATAATTTTTCTGAGGCTGGAGAATAATAGAGTTTAGTTTAAGGATTTCAAAAACCAGAAACAAATTAATTTTTCGAGTTGCAGAACTTAGGGAATTCGCGTTTAATTAACCTAAAACATTCGATTTTTCAACACTTGCAAATATTTTTCATAAAATTATTTCGATTATAAAATTAAATATTAAACTATAGCCTGAGTCCAAAAATGTTTTCGGAGTTTCCATCTGAGGTGTGCAAGTCCCTCAACGGATAGAAACGGTTTTATCAGTTTAAGAAAATCAATACTATACTGATTTTGGATTCTTAAAACGGTTGTATGTTTTGCATACGAACTCCGTTCTAGACGTTCTTTATATTTTCAGAAATAGGGAAACATGTGCTACGGGACTAGAGTGTTTGTATTGCTCATAATTGCTTAATACGAAATTTTAGTTTTTCAAATGCATTAATTATGGTTGCAGTTTGAGCTGCTTGATTTCCTTTGTCAGCTTACACATTTGGAAGTAAGATACAATCTGGTATCTTATAATAGTTGAAATGAGCTCATTTATTTTACATAAGATGTATGAAAACTCAATGAGTCAAATTACCAAGAGATTTACCATGAACTTGACCGTTCATAATCTTTGACCTAAATTTCAGGATGTCACAATGTCAGATATCCAATTTGCATCAATGTATCCTTCGATAACTATTGGATTTTTGCCATAATTCAATCCATATTCTCACGTGTATCTCACATACCTTAACAGCCTAATAATACTCTTCCAGTGTTCAGAACTGGGTTTAATAGTATATCTACTTAGTCTGCTCACAACATATGGTAAGTCAGGTTTGGTACACTCATTAGATAAATCAGACTGCCAATAATTATTGAATATTCCACTTGATTAACGCTTTCACCTCTATTTTTACGTAGATGTTGACTAGTGTCAATTAGAGTTCTGGCTATGCTAGTATCTTCCTTAACAATTTTTTTAAGAATCTTATCCACATAGTGTGTTTGACTTAAAATTAAACCACTTTGGGTTCTTGTGATCTTGACTCCAAGAATCACATCCGCTAAACCCATATATATTTCATGTCGAACCTGGATTTCAACATATCCTTTGTGGATCTTATCATCTTTTCATCACTACTAATGCTAAGCATATCATCAACATATAAACATAAGATGACATAACCTTGAGTGGTGTTTTTCACATAGATATACTTATCACAATCATTGATTCTAAAGCCACTTTCCATCATGACTTGGTCAAACTTTTGATGTCATTGTTTTAGAGCTTGTTTTAATCCATAAAGAGACATAACAAGTTTACAAACCTTATTCTCCTGTCCCGAGGCAATGAATCCCTCAGGTTGCTCCATAAAAATTTCTTCTTCTAACTCTCCATTTAGGAAAGAATTTTTCACATCCATTTGATGAACTTGCAGGTTTCTAATAGCTGCAAGGGAAAGAACTAATCTAATGGATGTTATTCGTGCTACCAGCGAATACATATCAAAGTAATCTAAACCTTCCTTTTGTCTATAACCTTTGGTTACTAGTCTTGTCTTGTATTTATCAATACTGCCATCATGTTTCATCTTTCTCTTAAAAATCCAATGGTAACCAATTGGCTTGTTACCTAGAGGTAGATCCACTAGTTCCCACATATGATTTTGTAAGATAGATTCTACCTCATTTTTGATGGCATCTCTCTATTGATGTCCCTCGAAAGAAGTAACCGCCTCTTTGTAGCTTTTAGGTTCACTTTGCACTATATAGGTGAAAAAATCATCACCAAATGATTCTTTGACTCTAGCCCTCTTACTTCTTCTGAGATCTATTTCTTTTTTCCTCAGATTGAGCTTGTTCGTCCTATCGAACAACTTCATTGTTTAGTAAAGATGGGCGTTCAACCTCCTTGTTCAAACAAGGAAATACATCTTCAAAAAATGAAGCATTCCTTGATTCCATTATTTTATTCTTATGTATCTCAAGATTCTTGTAATAATGCACAAGGAACTAATAGGAACTACTATTTTGTGCATATCCAATGAATACACAATCCACTGTTTTAGGACCTAACTTTTGTACCTTAGGCGATGGTACAACAAATTTGGCTAGGCACCTCCACACTCATAAGTACTTATATGATGTCTTTCTTCCCATCCAAAGTTAATATGGTGTTTCATCATTTTCTGTATGAGGTATCTTATTTAAAAGATAGTTAGCCAAAAAAAATAGCTTCCCCCCACATTGACTAGTTTACACCATTACTAATAGCATGTCATTAACCATCTCGTTCAAGGTACGATTCTTTCTTTCAACAACGCCATTAGATTGAGGTGAATAAGGTGATGTGAATTCATGGCGAATTCCATTTTGAGCACAAAATTCAACATAAGGAGAAACATATTTTCCACCCTTATCACTTCTAACTACCTTGATTTTCTTGTTGATTTGATTCTCAACTTCCGTTTTTTACAAGACAAACTTATCCATTGCTTCATCTTTATTCTTAAATAAATATATGTAGCAATATTTAGTGCTATCATCGATGAACTTAATGAAGTATTTGTTCCCACCTAGAGTAGGAACTGATTTCAAATAACACACATCAGTGTGAACTAAATCAAGAGGTTCGGTGTTTCTTTTGATTGTTTGGAAAGATAATCTAGTTTGTTTGACTTCAACACATGTGGGACATTAATTATTTGAGTCAATATTAAATTTTGGTATGTAGTCTGGTTTAACTAGACATTTAATAGAATTGTAATTTACATGTCCTAAACGACCATGTCAAACATTTGAACACTCAAGAATATAAGCAGAACTAGAACTTGCTTTATTCATTTCATTTGACACCATTACATTCATTTTGAACATGCCGTTCATGGCATATCCTTTTCCCACAAACATACCATTCGTGGACAAAACAAACTTGACTGACTCAAACACAAGGTTAAAACCAAACTTATTCAACACACCACCCGACACTAGATTCTTACAAAGTTCTGGAACATACAAAAACATCCCTAAGCTTCACATCTTTCCCCGATGTCATTTTGAGAACGACATCACCAACACCTTTGATATCTGTGATAACTGCATTTCCCATGTAGAGTTTTTCACCATCTTCAACTTCCTTGTAGGTGCTGAAAACACTCTTCATGACACACATGAAGAGTAGCCCCCATGTCAATCAACCACTCCTTTGAATTAGTATTCATGAGATTCACCTCCGAGACCATGCTCGTGAGATTAGTTATCATGGCCACCAACTCCATGTCATCACTCACCATGTTTGCTTGACGGTTCTCCTGTTTGGGTTTCGGGAATTCCGAAGCCTTGTGACCTGGTTGGCCATAATTGTAGCACTTGAAATTCTTCTTGAAAGTTCCTGCCTTGGGACCTAGGTTCTTGTCGTTTCCTTTCCCTTTGTGAGCTCCCTTGTCTTTGCTCTTAGACGTTCGACCAGCTTCCACCACATGAACTTTAGAAGGTTCAACATCACCACCTTTCTTCAAATCTATTCGATTGTATTCTTAAATGTGAAGATGCACCACCAGTTCCTCCATATACACCTCTTTTCGCTTATGCTTAAGGTAGTTTTTGAAGTCTATCCAACCGGGTGGAAGCTTTTTGTTGGAATAGTGTCTAAGGCTGCAACTATATTAGGCAAGTATTTGACCCGATTGTGCATGGTCCTTTTGGGTTGCCTTCACCATAGCAACTTGATAGGATGATTTATGAAGAGAGAATAAATATTATTAATATATTATGATAGTAATATAAATAATAATAATATTGTTATTTGATTAATATAATTCATAAATTAATTGATATTAATTTGGTGACTTAAAGAGATTAATTAAATAAGAGGGTATAAACTGTCAATTGTTTGATAGTTACACTTTAGACTGTAAATCCTTATTGGATAGGGGTTGTACGAATTCTAGAGCTAAGGATAGCTCAAAATCGTCCAAGGCTATCTATGGTAAGGATATGGATTGCTTTAAGAGAAGATTATCCAACTAGGGTTTAAGTTGTAACCCTTAAGGAGTCTACAAGTATAAATAGACCCCATGGCTTAGGGAAATCGGAACCCCATTGAGAATAGAGAACCCATGGCCGATTTCCTCCTAGCCTCTCTCTCCCAAATCATCTTCTTTGCTATTTGGTGTTTGTAAGCCATTAGAGGAGTGACAATTGTGACTCTAGAGCTCCAAGACAACAAGATCAAACAAGAGATTCAAATGTATGCTTCTAGACCTGATTTTGTATTGTTCTCATACCTAATTAGTCATTAGAAGTCTTGGATTCAAAGCATGTTTAATTAGAAAGCCTAGATCCAAGCATTAGGGTTTCGCATGCGCACATAGGAAAGTTCTTATGGCTAAAACTCATCAGTGGTATCAGAGACTAGCTTGGTTTCTATTAAATTGTTGCTTGTTTGTTTGAAACTTAACTGCAAAATTCGATTTTTGTGTTTCTGAGTCATGGACTCGGCGAGTCCCTTGGTGCACTCGGCGAGTCCAAGCGTCAGGAAAGGCCAGATTCGGGATTTCTTCATGATTATCTTATGGAAACTTACCTTAATCATATTAGATCAACCCTAATCCGATTTTTTGATATATATGACTATAATCTTGATCTAATTAAAGATATTTATCAACTAATAAAATATTTAATTTCCTTATATGATAATTAATTAGGATTATTTGTTATTCGATCCTCCATGTTTTAAATGTTTAAAACTTGTCCTCAAGTTTTGAAATTTATGTTTTGTGATTAAAAGTTTTAATTTAGACAATTTAAATTTCAAACCCTAAGTTTTTAAAAGTTTAAAATACAACCCTATACTAATATAATATTACAAGATTAATATATATATATATATATATATATATATATATATATATATATGTATATGTATAACTAAAATGCTAGTCTTACCGTTAGTAGGCCTCATTCACGAAGCCGATCTATAAGGTGGGTATAAGGTTGCAGCCTATAAAATGGCTCTTAATGGGTGTACACTCACACCTACCGCTTGCTTGATCGGTGGAGGGTCGTTAGCCGAACGGGTAGGATAGGGCAACCTCATCCTCTCATTAAAAGTATAATATGAAATACAAAGTAACTACACATTTTTAAAATAATTTCCCAATCTTAGTTACTTTAGGAAAAGTGAATTGATGCAATCCTATGAAATTACACTTTGCATCCTTGATAAGAAGTTAGTGGAGCGTGTGTGGTTTACCGGCACACTAATCGGTTCTAAGCAAAGGTAGCAAAGGGTGATTCATTGTTTATCATAGTTCGATGGAGCGTGTGTGGTTTACCGACACATCGAATAGGTGATCGTTACAATGAAGGCACCATGTGAATTTGCATGGTAATTCACACCCGCTTTGTGATCCTCGGTATCCCAGTCACAAACAAGAGGGGCATATCGAGATTGAAACATGCCATTGAATAGTTTCAATGAATCTCATCCGAACCTAGGAATTCTCAATACATTTAGGACTTATAGTTAGGTTTTTATGGTGGAGAATTAGTGAATCGTCATTCACTTACCTTCATATTATTTGCATGTTGGATTACGGAATCCCTTTTCTAATATGTAAATATTGTTGTTGGATCCTAGCCCTAATCTTTCTTATTGGGTGATAATTAGGGATTCATATTCTAATCTATCTTTGTCCTTTCTATTTGTAGATGTCGAACGCAAACAACGCTGCTGCTAGTTCTTTCACATTGATGAGCCTTTGTCAAAAGGTCACTTTCGATGGGACGAACTTTAGTGAATGGATAAGATACATTTGCACCATTGCTCTCTATGAGGATAAGGAGTATGTCCTCGATGAGAAGCTCGAGAAAATTAACCCTGAAATCGCTACTCCGGCTGAAATGACCGCTTTTGAAACTCATGAGTGCGATGCAACGAAGGTACATTGCATCATGATAGCCACCATGAACTCCGAATTCCAAAAGTCCTATGAGGACATGTACCCGTACGAGATGCATCAAGACTTATTGGAGAGATACCACCAAAACGCGAGACAAGAGCGTTATGAGATTTTCACTAACATTATTTCCGCTAAGATGGGTCATGGAGAATCTCTTACCGTGCACCTGCAAAAGATGCAAAGGTATGTCGACCGCCTTCGCAAGTTGAATGTTGACTTTGGGGAAGACTTGGCGATCGACATGGTGCTTCACTCTTTGCCTTCGACCTACAATCAATTTAGGATGACCTACCACATGAACAAAGAGGAGGTCACCCTAAGCAAACTCCAAGGTCTCTTGAGGGTCGCTGAGAGCAACTTCAAAAACAAGTCTGTAGCACCAACTCCCAATCCACCCGCTGCTCCTGTCTTGGCTATTGGTTAAGGGAAGGGAAAGAAGAGGAAGGCTTCGTCTAAGAACTATCGCAAGGTTAAATCCCGAGATGGTGCCTCTTCTAGTGGGACCAAAGTTGATCCTGCTAAGCCCTGCCCTAACCCAAAGGAGGCAGAGTGCCACCACTGCCATAAGATAGGACATTGGAAGAGAAGCTGCCCAGAGTACCTACAAGCCATTAAGGAAGGAAAGATCAAGATGTCTTTCGCAGGTATATACACAAGTAAATCTAACGATTCTAATCATGCTATTTCTTGGGTTCTTGATACCGGTTGTGGTTATCATATTTTTTCTAATGTGCAGGGACTAAGAAGAAGTAGGGATGTGGAGCAAGGAAGGATCAATCTAATCATGGGGAACAGAAGATCGTCGCCTGTGACCAAGATTGGAGTGTATTCTTTAGTGCTTAGGAATAATTTATGTTTAGATTTGAACAATTGTTGCTATTCGCCAGAAATGGCTAGAAACATCATTTCATTTCATGGTTTGTTTAGACAAGGTTTTAGATTTTCTTTTAATAATGAGAATGGTTCTATTTTGGCTTATCTAAATGGTGTCTTTTATTTTGAAGCTATACCATGTAATGGAATTTATGAAATTGTTATGATTGTTGATAACTTAGGAAATGATGTTTTAAACATAGATTCTTCCAATAGTATGGATAGAGCATCCTTGTGGCATTATCGTCTTGGACATGTCAACAAGAAATGCATAGCCCAACTCCAAAAGGATGGAGTGTTGGAGTCATTTGACCTTAGGGAAGATGACACGTGCGAGTCTTGTTTGCTTGGAAAGATGACTAAATCACCCTTCACGAGTACGTGTGAAAGGGGTGAGGGTCTATTGGACCTAATACATACCGATGTATGTGAACCGTTTAGATTAACCACGAAGGATGGGAACCGCTTCTACATGACTTTTACCGATGATTATAGTAGATATGGGTATATCTATTTAATCAAGCAAAAGTCAGAAACCTTTGAAAAGTTCAAAGAGTTCAAGAATGAAGTGGAGAATCAATTGGGCAGGAAAATCAAGATGCTTCGATCCGATCGAGGAGGAGAGTACCTAAGTCTTGAATTCCACGATTATCTCAAGGAGTGTGGAATAGTTTCACAATTGACGCCTCCTAGGACACCGCAGTTGAATGGTGAGGCAGAAAGGCGTAATCGGACCTTGTTGGACATGGTTCGCTCTATGGTGAGTCGTGCTTCACTACCTATCTCTTTTTGGGGGTATGCCTTAGAGACTGCCGCCCATATCCTTAACCGAGTCCCTACTAAGAAGGTTGCCAAAACACCTCACGAGATGTGGACAGGGAAAGCTCCCTCATTGGCACATATCAAGGTTTGGGGTTGCGAGGCTTTTGTAAGATGAGATACTCACGAGAAGCTCGAACCTCGTAGTGAGCGATGTATTTTCATTGGCTACCTGCAGAAATCCTTTGGATATCTCTTCTATAGACCGAAGGACAATGTTGTCTTTGTTGCGAGGAGAGGAGTTTTCCGAGAGCGAGAACTCATAGGCCAAGGAGACAGTGGGAGGCAAATCGAGCTTGAAGAGATTCAAGAGTCGATAGATGAAGGAACCTCTACCGCTGGCACTCAACCCAAGGAGGAAACTCCGGTTGAACCGATTGACGAATCCTTACCTCTTAGACGTTCCGATAGAGTTAGAGTTCAACCCCAGTTTTATGGTTTTCATATTACTACCGAAGGCGACACGTATATTAGTGATGGTACACTAATAAATCTTGATGAACCTAATAGCTATAAGGAAGCCATGGCAGGCCCGGAGTCTGCAAAATGGAAAGAGGCAATGGATAGCGAGATCCAATCCATGTATGATAACCAAGTTTGGAATTTGGTTGATAATGTGCCCGGACGTAAGGCCGTTGGGTGCAAGTTGATCTTCAAGAAGAAGACTGACGTGGATGGAAAAGTACACACATATAAAGCGCGATTGGTTGCGAAGGGCTTTACTCAAACTCCCGGAGTTGACTATGAAGAGACCTTCTCACCAGTTGCGAAGATAAAATCTATTAGAGTGATGCTAGTTATTGCCGCATTTCATGATTATGAGATATGGCAAATGGATGTCAAGACTGCTTTCCTTAACGGAAAGTTGGCTGAGGATGTTTACATGGCTCAGCCAAAGGGGTTTGTGGATCCAAAGCATCCGAATAGAGTGTGTAAGCTTGAGAAGTCCATTTATGGACTTAAGCAAGCGTCTTGCAGATGGAATCTTTGCTTCGATGAGAAAGTCAAAGAGTTTTGATTTGTACGAAGCGAAGATGAATCATGTGTATATGTCAAAGCTAGTAGGAGTATAATTAGCTTCCTCGTTCTATATGTCGATGACATATTACTCATAGGAAACGAAATCCCGACTCTGCAGGAAGTTAAGTCCTGGCTCGGGAAGTGCTTCGCTACGAAGGACCTCGGAGAGGCTTCTTACATTTTGGGAATAAGGATAGTAAAAGAAAGAAGTAAGAGACTAATTGGACTTAGTCAGAACACTTACTTAGAGAAGGTACTAAAACGTTTTAGTATGGAAAACTCGAAGAAGGGAGAATTACCGATACAAAGTAATGCCAAGTTGAGTAAGACTCAAATTCCGAGTACCGAAGCTGAAATAGCAGAAATGAGCTGAGTACCATACGCTTCTACAGTTGGCTCAATCATGTACGTTATGACTTGTACTCGCCCTAATGTAGCCTTTGCTTTGAGCATGGTTAGTAGATATCAAGGGAACCCTGGCAGAGCCCATTGGATTGCGGTGAAGAATATACTTAAGTACCTTCGGAGGACGAAGGAATGGTTCTTAGTCCTCGGAGGGAGTGATGACCTGAAGGTGCGAGGGTATAGTGACGCCAGTTTTCAGACCGATAGGGACAACTACCATTCGCAGTCGGGCTGGGTCTTTACCCTGAATGGAGGAGCAGTGACTTGGAAAAGTTCCAAGCAGGAAACCGTAGCTAATTCAACGTGCGAATCAGAGTACATTGCAGCGAGCGAAGCATCGAAGGAGGCAATATGGCTGAAGAACTTCATCAGTGATCTTGGAGTTATACCTGCCATAAAGGAGCCCATGGAGATTTTCTGTGATAATGAAGGAATGGTTGCCTTGACCAAGGAACCGATAGATCATGGTAGATCAAGACATATCGACCGAAAATATCACTTTATTAGACATCGTGTAGAAGAAGGACAACTCGTAGTGAAGAGGATATCATCAGAAGATAACCCAGCAGATCCGCTTACGAAGGGACTGAGTAGGGTTAAGCACTTGCAGCATGCTAGGAGTATTGGGCTGAAGGATGATATTAGCATAGATTAGATAGATAGTATTAGAAACGTGTAATAGATAAATGTAATTAACATTTGATGATTAAATAAAGGAGTTTTATTTATAAGTAATGTTACTGTCTTATGTTAATTGTTTAACTATTGTTTCATTTTGCATGTTTTGACTTCCAGAATAATTAAGTTTATTAAGAATAATCGAATTATTCAAATTGTCCACAATCGTTCATATGTTGGAAGTAGATATGAATGAAGATTGTCATGAATCGGTGTATAGATTGTCTAAATGGTATTAGACATAGCAAAGGGTTGCTGTAACGTTCATGAGTGCTTATGAACTAGTTTTGAGCGTTGGAACAAACCCGCGCTTGTTGGAATCACCTTATGGAATATGATATAAAAGGGTGATCGCAAGACGATAATATCATATAGTCTTAAAACCTAGATATATGGTTTGTTATTTGTTAATTGATTGTACATTGATAATGCGAAAACGCATCGGTAACTCGGTGTCTTAAAACACATTGTTGTGTATAGTTGGTTAATGAATAAGTAAATGCATATAAGTCAAAGTTTATCTGTAACTTTTATCCTAAGAAGGTAAAAGTGATATCTCGGCCGCTCGATGATTTGATTTGACTTATGTGTCGGGCTCGGTCAGAACTGAATTGATGTGTTCGATTAAGTTCTATGTCAAATAAATCAGAGATCGAGAAACCTAAATGCTTGACTAATCATTCCATAGAATTGTCAGCATGATATCTAACAGATGACTGTACGATCCCTTATCTAAAGGACAAGATTGATTAGATCAGAGTTTGACAGCGTCTTTGAGAGCTACGATTGCAAATCGAATTGTACTTGTGCATATAGTTACTAGACTTATCCAAGTGGGAGACTGTTGGAATAGTGTCTAAGGCTGCAACTATATTAGGCAAGTATTTGACCCGATTGTGCATGGTCCTTTTGGGTTGCCTTCACCATAGCAACTTGATAGGATGATTTATGAAGAGAGAATAAATATTATTAATATATTATGATAGTAATATAAATAATAATAATATTGTTATTTGATTAATATAATTCATAAATTAATTGATATTAATTTGGTGACTTAAAGAGATTAATTAAATAAGAGGGTATAAACTGTCAATTGTTTGATAGTTACACTTTAGACTGTAAATCCTTATTGGATAGGGGTTGTACGAATTCTAGAGCTAAGGATAGCTCAAAATCGTCCAAGGCTATCTATGGTAAGGATATGGATTGCTTTAAGAGAAGATTATCCAACTAGGGTTTAAGTTGTAACCCTTAAGGAGTCTACAAGTATAAATAGACCCCATGGCTTAGGGAAATCGGAACCCCATTGAGAATAGAGAACCCATGGCCGATTTCCTCCTAGCCTCTCTCTCCCAAATCATCTTCTTTGCTATTTGGTGTTTGTAAGCCATTAGAGGAGTGACAATTGTGACTCTAGAGCTCCAAGACAACAAGATCAAACAAGAGATTCAAATGTATGCTTCTAGACCTGATTTTGTATTGTTCTCATACCTAATTAGTCATTAGAAGTCTTGGATTCAAAGCATGTTTAATTAGAAAGCCTAGATCCAAGCATTAGGGTTTTTCATGCGCACATAGGAAAGTTCTTATGGCTAAAACCCATCACTTTTCAATTATTGATGCTACTTGGAAAGACTCATTAAGTTCCATTCCTTTTGCATTGTTATCATGTATAATGACATGAAGATCTTGGACTTGACTCATAACGGATTTTGATTCAACCAACATGCTTCTTGGTACCAACAGCTTATGTCTTATACCTCCTTTCAAAAGACTCCCATAGTTCCTTAGCAGTTCCAACTTTACAATAAACATTATAAAGTGCATCCGCTAGCGTATTCAACATATAGTTGCGGCACAGACATTCTAAATGCTTCCAACCATCCATTGCATTCATAATGTAACATCCATAAAATTCATGAAAACTTTAAACTTTTTCAAACCAACAAAAAATCATAGTTGTTCACATTGTAGTCTTCAAAAACATGTTTAACATCAGAGTTTTCCCAAAATCACAAAACACAACATGATGAGGTGCACGATCAAGCCTTTACCTTCCCATGATCATCTGAGGTACCTGAAACATAACTCAAAACTGTAAGCCCAAAGCTTAGTGAGTTCCCCTAAAATACCAATACACAAACAAATAGCACAAATGTAATAGTAGCATGTAATGGGTCCACAACTAACAGACTGGATTACCCATGATCCCACAACATAAGTCTGGCTTGTCCCATGGTCCCATAACTTATGTATGGCTTGCTCCCCGGCCTGATCACTCCTCAGACTGAATACCACTAAGCCCTCAGTACGAGTTTGGCATGCCCTTCCTGGCCCTTAGCTCGTATCTGGAATGCTCATGATCCTTCAGTATGAGTCTGGCATGCCCTCCCCGACCCTCAACTCATATCTGGTTTGCTACAGGGTTTGTTGGCTACAATATAGAGTAGTACAACCTCAACCTAAGCCACACAATATGTCGACATATGACATATAATATCATATACAGATAAACAAACAATATCATAGGTAGTCCTTCAGATCTACCAAAATAGCATATCAAAACTAGCATGCATATCTATTACATACTCAGCATATCAGCAATATCAGGTTATCAAACTAATGGGCCGACCTTGGTGCCTTTGACCCAAAAGTATATTGAGGAAGACTCACCTCACAAGTTGAACATAACTGAAAAGGTCCGGCTCTGAATCTCAGCTCTCTACTCAATTCCCACATCCACCAAGTGACTAATTCCATCAAAATCCCAAAAATACCCAAAATACACTTAACAGTCAAACATGGTCAAACTCAATAAATCCATTGATTCAACACAGCCGAGTCAACCTAACCGAGTCAACTCAAGGATGGTTATTCATGTGAGTACATGGGGCATACTCTGGAGATACGCTCAGTATATAAGGAGCTTTGTAGAATCCACCATCGGGGTGTCTGGTCGGGTATGCGGGGCGTACACCAGGCTACGCGGGGCTAACCCTCACAAACTCAACTCCTTCATTAAGTGCTTACTAGCATACTTCAGATCCAAGGTCCAGAGGCATACTAGGGTCATAAAGTTCCCAACTTTATGACTTTCCACGTCCAAAAAGTCCATAATGCAAGGTCTTAATCCATTAAGACTATTAGGCGTGTCAAACCCAACAAATAAAGGGGTACGATATACTATAAACTAACACTACTATATTGCACTAAAAGGTAGTACAAGGCAAGTAGGGTCGATCCATAGAGACACACGATAATTAGTATATACCTCTTTGCGCAAGGTACTATGGTCACTAACTATAAAGAGGGGGGTTTAGATTATAATGACTAAACAAAAAAATTAAAAACATATGTAATCGGCTAAATGAGTGAATTAAGTTAAGATTTTGTAAGGACTCCAACTTCATGTATGACAATCCAGCTATGTGAATCAAAGATGACAAGACATTTGTTTCATTCTATCTAAGTTGGTACTTGAAAGTGTTAACAAGCTCTAACACTTTCCATTCACCACATTAATCAATCAAAACAAGCTCTTTGATTAATCCTAACCTTACTAACCTAATCTAAACAAGCTCTTAGAATTAGATTAAAAGATTGCATTAAGCTATTTGTGAATGTTCCCAACAACACCCAATACTGCTCACAAGCTCGGGAGCATAAGAATGTGTGAAAATATTTACACTAAATTCATTCATAAGAAATAAATTTAATGCTTGTTACTTAGTTCAATTCACAAAACAATTACGGATTTTGCAAAATGAATAACTTGAATGACCTAACCCTAATTCAAATGGCCAATAAGAATCATTATAAATTAGTTTCACTAGATAGAAATTAAACAAAAACATCAGGTCATATGATTTGATTCACAACCAAAAAGTAAAAACATGAAATTGGAGAAGTTAGGGTTCTCGCCACACATGGCTAGAACAAGATTAACAAGTTTAAAAGATGAAATTAAGTGCTAAAGTGCTTACAAAGAAGAATTTAAAATGTTTCCAAATGATTAATGGACAAACCCTTGCTAAAACCTTCAAATTCTCCTCTCCAAAAGTGCTCTTCTATGCTCTTCTATCCCCCAAAATGACCCAATTCTCGACATAAGGAAAATGGGAAAAACTGCCAAAAAGCAGTTTTTAATTCGAACACGGCCCGTGTCGATATAGAGTAAATCAACACGGGTCATGTTGAGTGAAAACGCATCCTTCAATCCTCGATTCCAACTCTAAAGTATGATGCTAAAAATTGTTCATCTGGACCAACACGCCCCGTGTACAAATAGGCTAAATGAACACGGGTCGTGTTTAGTGAAGTCAAAGTGCCTGGAATGGTCAAACACGCCCCATGTTGGATTTCTAGGCCAAACCCAACACACCCCGTGTGGCCCTCTGACTCCGAATCCAAACTTGATTTTTTTCAACTTTTCCGTTCTTTGCCCGATCATCCGACAATCTTTACCAACACTCCCCGACACCTCCAAAAGCGTGCTCCAACCTCCGGTTTACCTGAAAATGACATTAAAGAGTGCAAATAAGGTTGTTCCAGAAATTAACCTAAATATGATGAAATGCAATAAAAGCAAAGAACAATTATGCTAAAAACATACATAAAAAGGGCTAATGGTTGTGCAAAAAGGTGCACAAAATGCACCTAACAAATCTCCCCAAGCTTAGACCTTTCTTGTCCTCAAGAAAGAATAAGAAACAGACAAAATAGGATGATTTCTAGATGACCAAAAAGAAACTTAGAACAAAAAGGGACGGAAAGATCCTAAGGACTAGGAATGAATGCATGCAATGCAAACCATGAAAAAGGAAAAGAAAAATATATACAGAAGCACTAAAGAAACAAAATGTGTCAAAAAGAAATTTAAGGCACAAGTAAATAATCTATGTAAGTACGATCAGACTTTACATCAATATGGATCCAATCATTAATACCTAGGCAACCATCCTACTTCCTTCCATGTATCACAAACTCCCAAAGTGAGGAAGACCCGAAATGGTGTAACCCAATAATCCAACCCTAGTTTTATTAAAACTCTTTACCTTACTAAGCTTTACGGGCGAAAATAACATAGTCCAGATCTCATGTCCTTAAGACTAGATTGCCAAGAATTAGAATCGACGCATCCTAAAGAACCCGTCACGACGAATAAGCTTTCGCTGAAACAGCGAGCCCACCCGAAGAGGCCCAACTCCTATGCTTTCACTTTTTCGAGAGCCACAAGTATCATATCACACAGTTCTTCATTCGCCAGTTTTGACTTTGAATTGGCTTTTGATTTGATTGAACTTTGATTTGATTGAACTTTGATTTGTACCTCGTTTTGAACTTGGATTCTTCAATCTTAATTTTTGGAATTTCTTGAGATTTCTTCGTTTTGGCACTTGAAATTCTGATTTTGGGTACTAGATATGACAGTTGTACCCTTCCTTCTTTATTGACTGTGGATCTGATACTTAGGCTCACTGTTACCGCGGGGGTATCGTGTGTCAACAAATAGGTCCGTGTTCTGTGGGTCCAAAGTTGTCGATAAAGATTCTTTTTATACATTTAGAAGCAAATCATCCTAAAGCTGTTATTACCGCCCAAAAAACGTTTCAATATAAATTCTTTTTATTATCTAAGGCTAGGGTCTCGAATTACGGTGTTTAGGTCCCCTAGTTTCGATAACTGATTCTACACTTCCGGTAACTATCTGGTTGCTTCGGTATTTTTCATTTTGATTTTTCGTTTTCCCACTTCATGGAGCACTTGTATGTAAAGAGTGTCATCATCTCCTACACTTTTTTTTTATGATGATGCATGGATGCATGAACCTAATGTGACTCTAACCCTCTCCAAGCTTAAAGATAAGCATCATCCCCGATGCTTGGAGATGGCGGAACAACCTAATACGGAGGAGGAGGAGGAGGAGGATAATGTAACGCCCGTAGATCAAGGCTAGTCAATTTAGAGACGATAAGCGTCAAAAATGACTTTTTGATAGAAGATTATTTAGGATGAATAATCTTAACTAATTTGTATTATATGTTACAAGGATTCCATACATATAAAGAATGCCGAAATCCGAGTTATAACGAAGAAGTTATGACATGTTGAAGTTTCGTGACAGAACCGACACGACGCTGAATGACGTAAAAAGCGAATTTACGTTAGAGTGTAGTCTCACCTACATGGGGATATAACGGAGTTTTCCTGTCCCGGCCTACTAAAATAATATAATAAAAATAAATTCAAAATTAGTCAATGAAGTCTAAAAGAAAGTTGTAGAGCGTAGTCTCACCTACGTGGGGATATAAAGAACGTCGAAAACGGAGCTCGTATGAGGAATATATGAATTTTTGAATTTTATTAAATAATTAAAGTATTTAATTTAAATATAAATTCAGATATTATCCGAAGGAGGGGAGGAGTCATCGATCCGATCCGAACTACACCTAGCGTAGTGCTGTACGCCCAGCATACCCCGATGCATGAACCACTCGATTGTTCCGCGTTCGTAAGCGATGACGACTTCGGTCTGATCCGGACTATGCCCTGTGTACCGGAGCATTACGCCTAGCGTGACGCGAGGAATCAGACCCTATATAAAAGGTGCGAGGGCAGCCGACCTTGTTGCTCATTTTCTCTTCTCTCTCTCCCGTTTTACCTCATTTTTCGTGCAAGAAATATCCCGAAGCCCTGATATCAATCCCGAGACCCGAAGCAAGTCCCGAAGCCCCGAAGATCCTGAGAAGTGCAATTCCCGAGCCGAAACTCTGCTTGCGAGAAGCCAATTTTTGTAAAGATCTTCCAGATCTACCAAAGAATACTACTTCTACAAGTCATAGTGCTGTCCAATCATCTTCTGATTAGGTGAGTGTGTGGTCACTTTCTTCTAACACATAAATATTAAGTATTTTCCATGAAATACGTAGTATGTGTATAATATATTGTTGTTTATTTGAGATGATTGTGGAATGGACGAATTATATAAGTTTTAATGAGTTAAACTATATATATGTATTTTGTATCTAAAAATATGTTGGGTAGAATATGGGTAGATGAGGTTGTTGGTAGGTGATAAAAGATGGGTTTGGTCAAGAGATAAAAGGATAAAGAGATAAACTTGTTTTAGATCTGGATGTATGGATCAGATCATGAGGTTAGTTTTAGATCCGAGAGTGTGGATCAGATCAAGAGGTTAGTTTAGATCCGAGAGTATGGATCAAATCAAGAGGTTAGTTTTAGATCCGGGAATATGGATTAGGTAATGAGGCAAATTTAAGATCCGGGAGTGCGGATTATGTATTCTTGAACTACGTGTTCATTCGATAAGGTATCATGTGTATAGTCCCTTTTAGGAACGTATTTTAATACGAGTATTAATTAAAGTATGAAATATACATATGTATGTGAAGTATTTGTTATTGTCCGAAATATGTGTTAGATATATTTGATGATATACAACGTGCGAATCAGATATGGTTCAATATGTGTTAAGATGTGTATATATGATATTATTACTTAAAACCATGTGTTAAGTATACACTAGTTGGTGTTGCCTAAATGGAGATAGTATCAAAATTTGATTATAAACATTGTAGGTTTGCCTAGTGATGGGTTAAGACTTAAATGGAATGTTTAGTTCAATTAATTTTGGACATTGGGTAGTCTCATATTAAGAGTACGTGCGTTGCGAGATTGATGATCGGTGGAGTACGCCCTACGTATAGAAGTACATTTTATGTACGAAGTCCTTTTCAAAGCTCTGTTTCTTGGGTGCTGCTTGTGCTAGGGTACTATTACATTCTCGGGTACGAGTCTTTCACATACCAGAGTACTATCATGTACAAAGTCTTTTTGACAATTTTGTGTGTCGGTTACGGGAGCGTACGTGTGACAACTCGATATTTTTCAAACCAATGTACCATTCAAAAAGTCAAATACAATGAACTATTTAGAATCAATGAAATCAGTGTCAAAAAATGAAGTGTTCTAAAATCTAAATTGGGATGCATAAAGTGTTAGATATCATGCCAAGGTTTCCAAAATTATAAAAACACTCAAATCTGAGTTATAACGAAGAAGTTATGACCAATCGAAGATTCACGACACACCTAGTAAAACACTGATAAACGTAAAAAGTGAAACTTCAATAAAATACTTTTTAGGCCTAGACATCTAAACGAAAGTCATAGATTACGTTAAACCGTGAATGTGCATAAAAAAAACGCCCAAATCTGACTTCGTATGAAGAAGTTACGATTTTTCTAAATTTCGGAACAACGGTAGACTGCTTAAAACTCGGAATAAAGATCGAACGATTTTTAGCTGACGCAACCGAAACAAGAGTTGAAGGTCTCTACAATAGTAGTACAATGGTAAAAAGACAGACGAAAATGGACATCAGATAAAGAAGTTATGGATTTTTAACAAAATTATCCTGTCCCGACCTATTTAAAATAAAATATTAAAAATTAAAGTCAAAATTAGCCGACGAAGTCTAAATGAAAGTTGTAGAGTATTTTCTCACCTACGCCTGGATATACAGAATGTCAAAAACGGAGCTCGTATGCGAAAGTTACACATTTTTGAAGTTTTTGGCATGCATTTCAAAGCTTATCCGAAGGAGTACGCCCAGCGTACGCGATGCACGGACTCGGATCGGCCACGTCACCCCTACCACTCTACGGCCATCCCATCCGAAGACCGGGGACTTTGACGTCATCGCTGACGTACGCCCCGCGTACTTCGGTGTACGCCCAACGTACGAGGGCAGTTTTCCTCACCTATAAATACCTTGCAAGACCTCTAACTTTCCTTGCTCATTTCTCTCTTCTCTCTCACATTTACTCCCCGTTTAGCATCCCAGGATGACCCCGACACCCCGGTTTCATACCCCAGCCCCGACGAGGGTCCGAAGCCCCGAGATTCTCGAGAATTTCGCCACTTTCCGGTCAAAGTGCCGCCCGAGAAAAAGCTCACTTTCTTCGAATCGTCACACTTTCCAGGTGAGTTCATACGCCTACTTTCTTTTCACGTCTTTTCATATTTTAGGGGGGGAATACAAGTGAAATATGAGAAAAAGTCATCGTTTTATTCAGATTCAAATACACCACCTACATCTTATAAATGTTAAACAACTTCAATATCAACATACAAACTATATACAATGTTAGTATTACATCGAGTTCTTATCATCAAATGGTACACACTTTTGGAAAAACTGTAATGGTTATAGTTTACAAGTTATTCATTTAATCTTTACGTAAACATTGTGAAAATGAAATACCTTCAACTACATGAAATATAGACTTTTCTTTCATAAATCTATTAATACTAAGTGTTGTGAGACATTCAACGTCAACGTACTCTCAAGTACGCATTTCAAGCCTTGTATTATAAACCATAATCTCTTAGGGGGAGAGCGTGATACTTGTGTATAGATCTATACGGGACTGACAATCCCGCACCTAAATTGTTAGCTACAGTTAGACCGGCAGGTCTGGGGTGTCAAACATCATAACACTACAACGCCTGAAGAACGTTGCTACAGGCAGTCTGGGTCAATAGCATGGTTATAAAACTCTCACGGAAGTATTAAATAAGATTGATTTATGACACTCTTGAATGCATTCAGTAAATACATTATTTTGAGTATAAATTCATTTTCATCATTTGAGCACGAAAGATACTATTGCACTCCAGCCTTTGGAACTTTTTCAAACTATGGAAAGAAAATATTGGATTTTCTGGAAAACACGTTCATTTATTTTTACTAAAAGTCATACAAATTTCAATACAAAAACACTTATGAACTCACCAACTTAATTGTTGACACTTTTTCAAAACTACTTGTATTTCTCAGGGAATCAGTAATACATGTAACCATCAACTTTTGGAGAAGGAACTCTAAGGCTTCTATTATCAAAACATTTTAAATTATCATATTGTAATATTCTTTTGAAACATGTATTACACGCAACAATGTAAGTTTTTGTTATATATATGATGGTTGTGTTTACTTTCTTTAGAATATTCAACTGTTATGATACTACGTGAAGTCACCCACCCCCGAATGTTTCCGCCATTCTGGTTTGGGGGTGTGACAGATTGGTATCAGCGCATTGTTTATAGTGAACTAAGTATATCGAACCACATAAGATATACAAACTTTAAATGCAAAGGGAACAAAAACGCTCTGACAAAACATTTTTCATAAACGATACTTTTGATAAATTAAAGTGATATACATTTTTTTAATAAAAGTATAAGTACACGCATGCATCGGTCTCGTATCATAACAAAATTTTATAAAAGTATTAAGACAAGTTGCGACACTATGACTAGGCCTCGGGATACGTAATCAAATCGAGAATAAATATAGCCTGATCAACTATATTTATCCTGGATGTGACCAACATATGTCGAGGAATGGTCGTAGTGAGTAACAAGTCGAAAACTTACCAAAGTAATTACTAGAATCAAACTTACAAATTTGAAATACTATAGGAGTATTTTATAGAACCATAAGAGCTACAAAAATCGTGCAAACCCCAATATTTAGTTAAAATTAGGAAATCGTCAAATAAATATTTTCTTATCAAAAATTACTTTTTCTCACAAGTTTTCTTACCTCTACTTCTCGACCAGACAAAATGGCAGGATTTCACATTCCCGGGGACTCTACTATCCCAACCAAGGAAATGGAGGTTGGATTGAGGACGACCCAGAAGAGGAAATTCCTGAGGAAGAACCAGAAGAGGAATCCGAAGAGGATCCTGAGGAAGACCCAGACGAAGGATCCGAAGAGGAAGGATATGGTGGGAGCACAGACTCGGAGCCTGAGGTCTACAACCCTCGCCGAGGAGTAGCATTTCCCCGACGAAACTTTCAGGGCTCGACGCCCCGCTGGGCTATGGATCTGAAGCAATGGAGTAGGGAACAAGGGCAACGCCCAACCTACGGCATGGCGTGAAGCTTTTATAACCTCCGCAACGGGGGTTCGGCTGACAGGGCACTCCCTGTCATGGTTCGTCGCATTGCCAACAAAGGCGAGCAAGCAAGAGCAAATGCCAGCCAACTCTTGGACATTGGGGCTACCACTGTTGTCACTACGGTACGTCTTCGTCTTCTGGACCAAGCTATGTTAGGGGTAAGATTAGGCCATAATTAGGTCTTGGTTGATTAATTGGCTTTTGGGCATTCAGAGTATGAGTTGGGCCTTAATCTTGGACCAAGCTATGTTAGGGGTAAAATGGTCCTTTTACCCCAAGTGTGTATTTATGGTGATGCATTGAAACCCAAATGGTTAATTGGGTTTTATTTTGATGTTGACTGATCAGGAATTTGTCAGCCAGCAGCCAGCAACCAGGGACCGTCTATAGTGCGAGGTGAGTTTCCTCTTGGTTTGAATGGGCCGAAGGAAGCAATGCCAACTCGTGAAGTTTATATGTTCTTAATAGGAACACAGAGTGTGGACAGGGCCCGTATCTCATTATTACCTGAGTATAGATATCAGTCAAATTGTTGGATTGCTATACTTGTTGTCTGTGTGATACTTGTATGTGTTTGTTTATGTATGTGAGTGTGGGCGGGGCCTATATCTCATTATTATTCGAGTGTGGGAGGGGCCCGTATCTAATAGAGTGTGGACGAGGCTTGTATCTCATCATTAGCCGAGTGTGGGTGGGGCCCATATCTCATAACATTATTTGAGTATGTATATAGGATTGATTGATAGATTTAGCTATACTTGTTGTCTGGATGATACTTGTATGTATGTTTAGTAGATGAGTGTGGGCGAGGCCCGTATCTTGTAGTTATCTAAGTGTGGGCGGGGACCGTATCTCAGAGTCAGCGGAATGTGGGCGAGGCACGTATCTCCTAGTTAGTCGAGTGTGGGTGGGGCCCGTATCTCCTTGAGTGTGGACGGGGCCCGTATCTCCTAGTAGCATGATTATATGTATGGTATGTAGTAGTTTGGGGAGACTCACTAGGCTTTGTGCTTATGATTTTCAGTTTTGGTTTTAGGTACTTCGATTTTCAAAAAGAAGAGCTCAGGATGACTGCAGTGCACACACCGTGATTTTAGCCTGGGATGGTTTTACTCTGATATGTTTGACAGATGTTTATGATGCTTTGAGAAACAATGACTTATGATTTTATGTGATGAAATGTTAACCATGAAGTTATTAATGATTTAAAACGAAAATTTTGGACCGTATTTTAGGGATGTTTCACACGACGTGTTGGAAGCTGGGAAGAAAACCTTAAATTTCACCCTATATAATCTCCTTAAGACCCAAGGGCTGGTCTCCTTACTAGACTCCATTATTTTCTAAAACCCTAATTCGTACTACAAGCATTC